>NC_080752.1:17104277-17718088 GCF_020826845.1 Diceros bicornis minor | reverse complement strand
ATCACACTGTAGTGTACTTGGTTTAACATCTGCTAAGCCCTAACCCCCATGAGGACAGACATTGTGTTGTCCATCACCCTCTGCCCATTGCCTAGCACGGCAACTGGCACGTAGTGAGTGTTCAACAAATATTTGCTGAATTGAGTTAAACATCAGTTTTGTCTCCTAAACTAGGTTTCTTGTATCGTCTAGCATGGTGCCTGGCACAGAGCAGGCACTCACGGAATAAACAAACAAATGAAGGTGAAAAACACATGAGTGAGGAAGTAAACAATACCAACAAACACCCTTTTATACTGAGATGATCCCAATTTCACATATAAAGGCCATCAGAAAAGTGAGAGGTTTCTCCAACAAACTCTCCAAGCTTGTAAAGTGGTGGGGTTGAGATTTAAATCCAAAAATGTCTAGCTTTAAATGCCGTGCTCTTGACCCTTAAGATTTTTTGGCTGAGCTCTTAAGACCCCGAAACATGGATAATTCCAAATGTGAGTTTCTGTTTTGCAAAGCATATCATAAATTTAAAAGCCTCTTGAATAGCTTGATATTTGCTCAACTTGCAGCATCTGCCTTGGGAAGCTTTCCAACTAGAAAGGGAGTTAAAATTCTTTTGTAGAATAAGGCTATTTAGTAATGTAATGATACAATTAACAGAATGTTACACCCTTCCTGAAAAGATCTGGCTGTTAAAGGGTTAAAAACCATGAGGTTCACCCTGTGCCCCGAAACAATTGCCCCAGCGTGTCCCCCTCCCCCCAGGAATAACTGGTGCAGCAATTATTAGGGTTCAAGGATATATCTTTACTCTCTAGAGCCCAGCGGCAATGGAGCTATTTTCTGTAAGAGCACAGATGATTCCTTTATGCTTGTTCTGTGACCCCAGCAGACAGACCATTCACGAGGTCAAATTCATGGGCCCCTCACAGTGACCTTTGAGTGCCAAGGTCAGCATATTCTTGCTCCCTTGCTCCCTGTGAATGCATATATTATGGTGGGTGATCCAATATACAAGATCTCTCAGAGACACGCTCTGGTTTCAGAGAGTGTCTCTGCCATCCTCGGGATTCATGGTCCTTCAGCATCATTAATGATCCCAGGATAGCCAAAATATAATGGGTTCCTGGGAAGCTTAGACTGTGAGGCCATCTGGAAAGAGTTTGGAGCCAGGACCCACCTGTGATGCATTAGGCCCCAACCCCAGAACAGGCTCGGTGGAGAGGGGCTGCTGGGGCTTGCTAACTAGGAACCTGGGGGAGTGTAACTGGAGAAGGGTGATTTTGGAGCACAGAGCTTGCCAGGATCGTTGTGTCTCCTGAGAGTGTGCAGGCAAGCTGTCTGCCGAAAAGGTTTATGTTTTCCACTTCGTGGAAGGAGAAAATGGCTACACATAGAAATGGTGCATCTTTTTCCAGACGATGCAGTGGTAGAACAGAATTGCCTTTCAGATAACACCACTGGGCAGAAGGTGGTGGGGCTCGGTGCATTGACCTGAGGTTTGGAGGTCAGGCAGCCTAAGTTCTGGCTTGGCTCTGACTATTTGCTGGGTGATCTCTGTCCCTCAGTTTTCTCATCTGGTTTACAACAGCCACTGCCTTAGTCTGCTCGGGCTGCTATAACAAATACCATAGAATGGTGGCTTAAACAACAGACGTTTATTTCTCACAGTTCTGGAGCCAGGGAAATCTAAGAGCAAGGTGCTCGCAGATTTCGTTCCCGGTGAGAACCTGCTTCCTGGCTTGCAGATGGCTGCCTTCTCATTGTGTCCTCACATGAAGGAGAGAGAGAGAGGCCTCTGGTCTCTTCTTATTATAAAGACACTAATCCCATCACGGGGGCCCCACCCTCATGACCTCATCTAATCAAACTTGCCTCCCAAAGGCCCCACCTCCAAATACCATCACTACTTTGAGGGTCAGGGCTTCAACATATGAATTTTGGGGGGGGACACAAACATTCAATCAATAACAACCACCTTGTGAAAATCTACTATATTTTAGGAATTTTATTTACATTGGTTCTCATTTTCTGAACAATCTGTAAGGGAGATACTAACTTTGTCATTTTACAATTAAAAAAACTAAAGCCCAGGGAAGACAAGTAACTTGTACAAAGTCACACAGTGATAAAGAATTTGAACCCAAGTCTGGCTCCAATGCTCCTATTCTTTCCACTACGGTATGCTAACTTGGTTTAAAAAAATAGTTTAGATTACATAACCATAGATTCTCTTCCTCTGAATGTTTTGTGAAAAAAAAAGTCCCACGGTATTAGAATGGGTTGATTTGTGTTAGCCCCTTGAGAAAAACAAAGACAGATTACCTAAAGGGAAACTGATATTAACACTTTCGACTATAATGACTAGAAGGACCTCTGTCCATCTAGCTCACTTCTCTGATGGGTGAGGAAATGGAGGTGCAGAGAACATAAGGGACCTGCATAAGTTCACACTACAGGAAATAGCAGATTCAGAATTCAAACCCAGAATTCCTGGACATATTCCCAGCTCTTTTTCTCCTAGTACCATGTCTTCTTGGTTAGAATGACTAGTCTCTCAGATAAAAATTGGTCCTTACGCTCACTATTTAAGTTCCCAATAGAAGTAATGTATTTCTATTATTGTTTAAATGCAAATATGGTCTCTCTAACAGGTCGGAATACACTGAGCTGTTTTGTTTTCCAGGTTTAGGGTTTTGACTTAGTAATTTCAAGTTGGGGTTTTCCCTCACAAGTCCAAGAACATTAGTCTAGATTCAGTTTCCCACTCTAGATGCCCCAACTTGGACAAAAGTCCAAAAAATAAAAAGTCAATAAATAAAAAGAATGAGAGCCATGGCCAAATCACAGGCATAAGTACCTGTTGAGTAATTTGGTTTGGAAAGAGTATCAAAATACAAATCAGAAGGTCTATCTCTGGTCTCCTGTCCATCACTAGCTCATGACTTCCTTCCAGTCCAAAGTAATACCTCCTGCAGTCTCATTAGCTACACCAAAAGAAACAAACCAGTTCACTTTGTTGAACCTCAGTTGTCACCTATAATGTGGGAATAATGATACTTGCTCTGCTGATTTCACAGAGGGTTATGAAGTTCATATGGAATCATGAATATAAATGTGCTTTGAAAATTATAAGGAACTGAACACTTATTTGATTTTTAAGTTTTTAAGATGGAGACTGAGCATCCAAATCTTAACTCCCACTCCTCCCTCTGGCATTTCCTTGTAAAGTCCTAGTACAGTCCATACACTCACGAGTCAATAACCGAGTTTGAAATGAAGTATCACATGCCTCACAAGTACAAATCTTTCTGGTAGCATGGGATGGGATTTTCTACATAAACAATCATGTCAACTACAAATAGTTGCAATATTTCTTATGTACCATAGGGGCCATAGTGAGATCACCAACATCTGCAGAAGGATCTAATAATTTATCTCAAAATTTAGTTTATTTTAATAAAATATTTAAGAACCTCTGCCTAAAGTTGACATGGCAGCTATAGGAAGTGCTTTTACATATCATTCTCTGAAGCATGACTTTTCATTTAGATCGACTGCCTCTTTTTAAAAATTAATTTTGCTCATTCTCAATTCAAGATTTTCTTGTGCTTGTATAAGAAATGAAATGATAAATGTTAATAAACTGGCTCCATTAGCAGAAAAAAAATTTGCAAATAGTTAAATAATGTCAGTTTTATATCAGTGTGATAAGATGTTGCAAATACAAATGAATTAATTTCACAAATGGGCATTTTTTTTACAAATTCATAGAATCAAGTAAAATTTTTGGAAGTTCATTCTGACAATGGTGAAATGTCTAATATTGCCATTTTACAGTCACAAAGTCAAATATTGAAGATAAAAGTATTTCTGTGGTGGTAATATGAATAAAAATTTTAGTAGAACACAGTGTTATGGTGAAAACAATATTCTTACTATATTAAGACATTTATGGTGGTGTGCAAATATACTTGGAATTGGTTGTGGGAACACACATAATTTACACTTGTATCCTAATTGACTGTCATATTCTACAATTAAAATAGAATCTGGAGTTATCAAAATTTATTGTTAACACATATATATAGGGAAATTTTGTGGCAAGGATAATGTTGAATACAAAAAATGTGTATTTTAACATGCCTGTGGGCATTTTCTCTCTTTGTTGCCTCTCAATGAGATTTTAGAAATGTTTGAGCACGTGAAAAACTATATAAATCAACCTGTCATTTGTAAATGAGAATTCTAAATTTTGATTGCATTTTGTTCAAAATCAAATAATAATAATCTTTAATATAGTCATTCAAAGAAATGTCAATGCAAAATAATCAATGACCATTCTGTAGATAAGAGAAACAAGGGGAGTTTACTTGAGCCAGATGAGGATTATAACCCTGGAAGGCCTTAAAAAGCATTCCAGAGAAGCATGGTTTTCAGTACAGTCTCATGTCTTTTTAGAACAAAGAACATACATTAAACATACCCATGATACATTTTTATCAAAATATCAAAGAGGTATTCAATTGCAAATTAGCAGGTCAACGTGACCTGATGTCAGGAGAGGGGCTAATCCAGGCCTTACCAATAGGGCGTAGGAGGGGAGGTACCCATTCTTATCTTGAGAGTGTGCATTCTTTACTTTAATGGTTAAGCAGATGTACAATGTATGTTTGATAGGCCATAAGTTAGGCTTTTTAGTTCAAGCCTAATCAGTTTTGAACCCGAATAGTTACCCCATAAACCTCAATAGGTGAAAAGCTCTTGTCAGAAAGAATATTAAAAATTCAGCTTTTGAAACTTAGTGAACTGCAATGATAGAAAATAAAGCTTACAAACAGGAAGAGATTGGAATTTATCTCTACATAAGCAAGGGAGAAACTGAACAAATTAGACAAGGACAACTCAAGCAGTCTGCAACATTTAATCCTGAAATTCTATAATTGCACTTTGGAATGTCTCGAGGAAAGAACATTTTGATGAAGCTTCTATTTCTAATTGGATAAATGTGTATTTTGTATTGGAACCAAATGACATTGAGGAATACCTACACTTTAGAGACATCTAAATTTGGTGAAAATCATAAATAGAGACAACCTATTTGGTGAGTTTTATCTTCTAAAAATATTTTTCAAATAAAGATTTTCTAAATGGGGGCAAATGATAGTACCCATGAAAATATTTGGGCTACATACATTTTAATACACAAATAAAAATAATTGTAAATATCTTCATTTAACAGAATTTTCTCTGAGCTTACCAGATGCTTCAATACCTGTAGATAGAGTTTTCTCAAAAATATTATGGTCTTAAACAAAAGATAAATTGAATTTATTAATCAAAAAATACAACTTGAAGAATATGTCAGGGAATTGTGTGGAAAAAAATTAAAATAATAAGACTATACTGAAAAAATTAATTCTGCAGAAAATGACCAATGATGTGGTACCACAGAGGGATACTGTGAAGAAACTGATTAAAGAATGTGTGTCACCAACTAGGTACCCCTAGAGACTGAAGGGAGGGTTTGGAGGCATTTAACTGTTTTTCCAAGTTGTTTTTTCCCTTTTGTATGTTAAGGAGATGCAACCACCAACCACCCTGAAACTGTCCGAGTCTCACCACAAGAGCTACGCCCATGACCTTTGCCTTATTTTACTTTTTTGTGAGGAAGATTAGCCTTGAGCTAAGATCTGATGCCAATCCTCCTCTTTTTGCTGAGGAACGTTGGCCCTGGGCTAACATCTGTGCCCATCTTCCTCTACTTTATATGAGATACTGCCACAACATGGCTTGACAAGCGGTGCTGGTGCAAGCCCGAGAATCTGAACCTGCAAATCCCAGGCTGCTGAAGCGGAGCGCGTGCACTTAACTGCTGTGCCACCGAGCAGGCCCCTGCCTTTGCCTTATTTTTAATGCTAAGATCTCTCCAGGAGGAGGTTAGGCCTCATTACCGTAACCTGCAATGTATGTGGAAGCATGTTTTCCAACTGAGCCTGTGCAAGGGAATACCCACACCTCCCTTTTGAATATTCATTCCTCGTCCAAAATAAAGGTCCCTGCTTCCCTTTGTTAGAGGACACCATGACTTTGGAAATGATTCCTCATGGCCTCCTATTTGCTGCAAATACACTTTACTTTGTGAGACAACTTCCACTGGTGTAGAGTCTTATTTAACTCACCAGGAGGCGAGCCCAGTTGGTTCGGTAACGTGTGGGTACGTATAATTATTTTATGTCACTCTCAAGTTCACATAAACAATATAAAGAGATTTTTCAATTACTAGAGCTGTTACTCAATTTTTTAGAAATAATTTTATTTTTGAAAATAACATGTGAATAGAATTATTTGTATGTTGACAAACTTGTCAACCAATCAATAAGTATTTCAAAAAAGTATGTAAATTTAATTATTTTAGTGCACTCAAAATATCTCAGTTCAAATAATAAATTATGTGTCGCCCTACCTTTAAAGATGGGATGAAATCATCTGGCCCCTTCTGTGAACAACACAGACTCCCAAAATTAGTTCTGTTGCCCCTGAAGGTTAAACAATGTTATACTACATTTCTGTAATGGGGATTTCAAAAAGGCATTTCTGATAATGGGGACATCTGCAAATTCTGAGAGGCCAGAAATAATATTTTCCCAGTCAATCCCTCTGAGGCAGTGGGTCGGGACATCCGTGCTTAAATTCCCTTTCAGAAGAGAGCTCACAAACCAAGGCAAATAACACAGATGGAATTCTTGCACCAACTAGACCTTGCAGTGGGGTTTTTCTTTATAATACTACACAAAATAAAATAATGCTAACTAGAGCATTATGTCAAATTCAGTACAAGCAAAAGGAGGTAGCAATTAATTTTGGCTGGGGGATCAGCAGTGGTGACATTGAACTGGGGCTTGTGGGATTTCCATAGTGGAGAGAGGGTTTTTAGATCTGCGTAAGAGAAAAGACAAAGAAGAGTGAATGTATTACACAGCTGGTGCCCACAAAACCAAGTGTTGGGTGGAGAAATGTTTTTTTTTTTTTTTCTTGAGAACGGGTCTGAACAACACACATGAGAACCAGCAAAAATTGGCAGACATGGTGTTGTATGAGCAGTTGCTCCTAGGATTTTAAAAGGGAGATACAGAACAAGGATGTGCACATCTGACCTTCACTTCATGCTGCTAGAAAGTACATAAGAAAGATCTGGATGAGAATCTATGAAGTTCAGCTGACATTGTGCAGCTATCCTACAGGCTAAGACAGCACAGAAAACAGTGGTATTTGGAAGAAAGAATTTTTTGTTCCCTTCAGGATAAACACTTCTGTACCTTTTTTCTCTGCCCCCCCTTCCCAACGAGTGTGATCTGATCTATCTTTCTATCTTTGGCCCCAACTGAACACTTACTAGTATATGATGGTCAAACATCCCAATAAGTGGCTCCTCCTGGGCCAGAAATTAAGGACTGCTAAGAAAGTTTCAAATTCAAAGAAGGGACACAATTTTCTCTTTGTCCATTCTCTTTACTTGAACATGAGATAAATAAATGTTTGACATGAGAAAAGCATAATTTTCAGAATTATTCTTTGGCTTTCTCATAATTCTCTTTGGCTTTTGCATTGCATTAACAAAAGTTTTTATATCCTTTTACACACTAATATTTGAAAAATAGATAAAGCTCATAATGACAAGGTCTTAAATGTTTAAATGTTCTTCTAAAGAGTTTGGTGTTTCCACATTGCCTACAACATCAAATTCACATATTTACCATGAGTAGCATCATTCAATTTATTCTTTTGGAGGATCGCTTTGGTAGCAATATGAATGACTAATTAAAGAAGAGGTATTACAATAAGTGTTTAATCAGGAAACTGATTAAAATGCTCTTTTTCATCTCTGTTAAGGCAGTGAAGCAACAGACTCAAAAACTATTTGGAAAGACAAATAGAAAACAGTGACTAATTGGATATGGAATGTCCTGGAAAGGGTAGAGACAAGGATGATGGAGAAGCTTCTAATTGGCTTGTATGGGTAGATAGTGGTAACAACATAAATTGATTATATAGAAGAAAAAGAGATATGGGCTCTGGGGAAGGAGAGATATAGTGAATTTTGTTTGCACCAAATTGAGTTTAGACCTGGTGGACTGACCTCCAGATTGGAAATATCCAGCAGATATTTAGCTACATGGATCTTAAGCTCATAGTAGTGATCAGGACACTTTGGCTAGAGCCATGTGGGGAGGGGAAACACCTCCTCTAATTGTTCTATCAACTGCTAAAACTTTAGAGCTTTTTGTCCAGAAATCTGGAAGGTATCCTAGAAAAATTTGGTAGTTGGATGGACATTTTCTTCAGATGCCCAGAAGAAAATGTGAAAATGCCAATAAAAGAAGTTCCATGCCTTCTTTTTACAAAATTTTATTTCATTAGTTAGCTGTCCCTAACTTTGCAAAACCCTGTGTTATGCATGTCTGTTCTTTCTCGTAATAAAGGCAATTATATTTTAATGCAATAGGTTGGAATACTGCCAAGAAATTGCAGGCAACGATGTGCAACTGTAACTGAAAATACCCAGCATCATTTGGCCAAAAACAACCCTACTGGGGACCACCCATTCACACAGCAGGAGAGCTCTGTATTGTGCATGTTCTGCCCCATCAATTGTCCTAGTGATAGAGGGAGAGGATGCACCAGGTCAACTAGAAACCGGGACCCTACTTAGGAAAGTGAGGAAGAAAAAAGAATACGTCATGTGGAGACTGGAACGCAGGGGTGGAATTTGGAAAATCCAGGTTCTGCTTTGTTCCTGGCCAGACCTAAAGGAGTGGCCAACTCCCTTAGCTCAGGGCACCTTCCACATTCCCTGCCACTGCAGCAGTATCCCCTGGCAGGGCCTGGCCTTTGCTGAGCCAACATTTAAAGGATGAATTTGAGTAATATCAGGGTAGTTTTAGGTGCTTGATGTATTAGTTAGGTTCTTTTGTTTCCAAACCAACTAGCACTGGCTTAGGTTTAAAGGCAGCTGGGTTTTTGAAGAATACTGGGATATCATAGGAAATCCAAGAGAAATTAATAAGTAGCAGAGTGGGGTAACAACAAGGATTTCTCCAGGGACCAGGAGAAGTTTGTAGACCTTTTCTGGAAGCTTCTCAATGGATGTGAATTGGCTTCCAATTTCTAGGCTCTAGGATTTGGGTAAAATTATCAAAGGAGAGAATTTGAACCCTTTTGATGAGCTATGGCCAAAGGGTGATAAGGAGATATAATATCAATATGGATTCCACATGATATTAACCTATGAATCAGGACCCTCTTCTGCAGCAAAGTGTCTGGGCAGACATTCCAATAAATGTCTACCACACTGAGGTAATGGGAATGTTCAGTGTCAAGGTTTATCAGTCACCTTTCGCTAGGTTATCCTGTGACAATAAACAACATTGCAGTGGTAACGAATGTTAGATGCTGGCTTCAGATAGGCTGTGGCTCCACGCTAAGTTTTGGGGCAGCTGCAGCTTTGCTCCACATAATTTTTTTATTCTGGGATCCAGGATGAAGAAGTAGGCTCTGTCTGAGACATGCCATTCTTGAAAGGTTGAACCACAGAATGGCTCTTAAAGTTTCTGCATGGACATCAGTATGTCACTTTCTCTCACATTCCATTGGCTAAATCAAATCACATGACCAAGCACGAAGTCTGTGTTGCAGGGAATTATACTCCTCCCGTAGCGAGGCACTACAAGTCCATGAGAGGAGTTAGATACATTTATATACAATCCTTTACAAGGAGGGATGTGAATAACTGGGTACAACGATACTACTACCATAAGTGATTGAGGTCTTCAGTATCAAGTCAGCCTAGCTGCTGATGCCACTCAGAGCTGGTACACAAGATGTGACCTTGATCACTAAAATAAGCATAAGCCACTTTCTTGGCCTTGTGCCCAGCTCTCATTCCTAGTCTTCTCATCACTGTGCCTGGTTGCACTCTAAGTTACCAACAGGATAACCTACCTAGTATCCCTGTTTATCTCCCCCGTGTGCATTTAGGCCAGACTGACCCGCTCATGTGTAACACATGTGCAAACTAATGCAAGAAAATGTCAGTTAGGTCAAGTTGGTTGATCGTGTTGTTCAAATCTTTTATATCTTCACTGATTTTCTGTTTAGTTGTTATAGCAATTATAGAGAGAGGAGTATTGAAATCTCTGTGAACGTTAATTTTATGTGTCAACATGACTGGGCCATAGATTGCCCAGACATTTGGCCAAATGCTATGGGTGTGTTTGGGAGAGTGTTTCTGGGAAAGATTAACATTTGAATTGGTAGCCTGAGTAAAGCAGATTGCTCTCCCTAATGTGAGCAGGGCTCACCTAATCAGTTGAAGACCTAAATAGAACAAAAAGGCTGAGTAAAAAGAAACTTTGCCTGCCTGACTGCTTCACCTGGGACATCAGTCCTGCCCCTGGACTGTAACTTACACCATCAGCTCTCCTGATTCTCAGGCATTGAGACTTGGGTTGGAACTACACCATCAGCTCTCCAACTTGCCAACTGTAGATCTTGGGACTTCTCAGCCTCCATAATCATGTGAGCCAATTCCTTATAATAAATCTTTTTATTATAAGAATATACATATACATGATATATTATATATCCTATATAATATATAATATGTATCCTATATAGTATAATGTATGTCCTATCAGTTCTGTTTCTCTGGAGGACCCTAATTAATATAATAGACAACTATAATTGTTCAATTGTCTATTACTCCTTTCAAATCAGTTTAAAAATCTATTTTGTGGGGACAGCCCAGTGGTAGAATGCTTAAGTTCTCAAGTTCCGCTTCAGCAGCCTGGAGTTTGCAGGTTTGGATCCCGGGTGCAGACTTATGCACCACTGATCAAGCCATGCTGTGGCAGGCATCCTACATATAAAGTAGAGAAAGACGGGCATGGATGTTAGTCCAGGACCAATCTTCCTCAGCAAAAAGAGGAGGATTGGCCACAGATGTTAGCTCAGGGCTAATCTTCCTCACCAAGAAAAAAGTATTTTGGGACTTTGTTTTTAGGTGCATATACATTTATAACTATTATAGCTTTCTGACATAGTGATGCCTTTATCATTATTAAATTACTCTCTTAGTTTCCAGTAGTATTTTTTGTCTTAAAGTCTATTTTGTGTGATATTAATAAAGCCACTCCAACTCTCTTATGACTACTGTTTACCTGATTTGCCTTTTTCTCTTTTAAAAAAAAAAATTTCAACTTATTTGTGTCTTTAAATCCAAAATTTAAAGTTGGATCTTGCTTTCTTATCCAGTCTGGCAATCAATGCCTTTTGATTGAAGTATATAATCTATTCACATTTAATGCTCTTATTCATGTGGATGGATTTATGTCTACCACTTTGCTATTTGTTTTACAATGTTTTGTGACTTTTTGTTCCTCCTCTCCTTTATTGCCTTCTCTTGTGTTATACTAACATTTTTAGTGTATCATTTTAGTGCATCATTTTTGATAGTTTAGTTATACTTTTGAGGGATTTTTAGAGACTGCTCTAGAGAAGATAGCTACTTTGTACCAGTATAGCTCCATTTCCTTCCCCCTTCTTTGTGCTAATATTGTCATATATATTACAACTATATAAGCTATAAATCCAGTAATACTGAATTATAGTTATTGCTTATGTTTTTCAAAGAAAAATTAAGACACAAAAAAAGCAAAACTGTGTATATATTTTTGTGCTCTTCATTCCTTCCTGTGAATCCAAGTTACTACATAGGGTAATCATCCCCTTTCAACCTGAAGGACTTTCTTTAGTATTTCTTGTAGGGAAAGTATTCTGTCAAGGAATTCCTTCAGTTTTTGTTTATTTGGGAAATGTCTTTATTTCCCTTTCATTTTTGAAGGATAATTTTGCTAGGTATAGAATTCTTGACTGACATTTTTTTCTTTCAACACTTTGGATATGTCATTCCACTGCTATCTGGACTCCTTGGTTGCCATGAATTGTATTGTTGTTTGCTTGCATGTGATGAGTTGTTTTTCTCTTTCTGCTTTCAAGATTTCTTTCTTTGCTTTGGCTTTCAGTAATTTGACTATGTTGTGTCTAGATGTGGTTATCTTTGTGCTTTTTTATTTGGGGTTTATTGAGCTTCTTGGATCTGTAAGTTAATGGTTTTTATCAAATTTGGGAAGCTTGGACCATGTATCTTCAAAGATATTCTTTTGTCTCTATCTCTACCCTCCTACTGAGTCTCCATTATACATATATTGGAACACCTGACACTGTCCTGCAAGTATCTGTCACTATGCTCATTTTTCTTCAACTTTTTTTCTTTCTCTTATTCCATATGAACAATTTCTATTCATCTTCAAGTTCATTGATTGTTTTCTCTGCCCTCTCAATTATTCTGTTGAGCATATCCGGTGAATTTTTTCATTTCAATTATTTTACTTTTCTAGTTAAAATTTCCATTTGATTCTTTTTAAAATATATTTTCCATTTCTTAGATTCCCTGCCTGTTGATTTTTTGTTAGAATATTTTCCTTTAATTCATTGAACATAGCTTACTGTACAACTTTAAACATATTTATAATGGCTGCTTTGGAGTTTTTATGTGGGAAATCTAACGTCTAGAGTCTTTCACCCACTCTCAGTTATTCTGTGTGTGTTGGGGAATTCTATTTAAAGTTTCAGGCAATTCTCAAGTATATTTGGCTTTCACTTTTTGCCAGGCTCTCTTGGGTTTCTCCTATGCATGTGTAGTTTTCTAGACATCAGGAAAGCGTGGAAAGGCTTATCTCAGGCTTTTCACGACTGTCTCCTTTCTACAATCTCTCCATAAAGTTTCAGAATGGTCTATGTGAGACCAATTGGAATGGCAATCTTGGTCTTACACAGCTGTGGGTTTTCCCCACCCATTTCCAATTAAATCTGCCATTTTAGTTGGGAAAGCCAAAAGTTTTTACTTCCTGTCCCTATTTGAATTCATTGCTTCTGGCAGTAAAGCTGCTGGGTTTTGTGGTCAATCCCAGGCTGACAAGGCTACTGTTCTTCCTACTAATCTGATGGAGGGAAGGAGGGAAGGAGGGATGGAGGGAGGGTGCAGACCCAGGCAAGAAGACCATAGTCCTATCATTCTTACCCAAGCTCTAGGAGTTTTTTAAAGAATAAATGCTTCTCAATTTTTTGTCTGCTTTTAGTCAATTCCTTGTGCCCTGAAATGGTTGCTTTTGACAATTTTGTCCAGTTTTATACCTATTTGTTGTAGACGGGAATCACCAACTTCTTTAGCCACCATTATTGAACATCTTCCTCTATTTCTTCTTTTTGAATGCAAAATGGTAACATCTACCTCAGATTTACAAGAGTGAAATGAGATCACCTATGCTAGTGATATAGTATTCCATGATTACTCTCACTTACTACGCTGAGGATAAAGACGTAATACTCAGATCTAAAAGAAAAAAATTGTATCTCTTCTTTCTGGCAAGTTAATGAATTCATCCAAAGATGGTTTCTACTAAAGAAAGAAAACTAAAGAGAAGTTGCCTATGAGGATTTCCAATATCAAACTTTACTGAACATTGAGCACCAGAATCTTTATTCAGTATCTGAGAGAGTGGATATATGGCTATAAAAAAGTTTTCCAAGTGAATATAAAGGAAATTCTCTTCTTAAGTCTTAGAAAAACTTCATCAGAGATAAGTTAATAATGAAAATGATATGTAGCTACATCTATATTTATATTTTTCAAAAATTATTTCATAAGAAAAATTTCAATTTATTTACTAGTTAAACATAGAAATTAAAGAAATGGAAACGGACAAAATAGAACTGCAATTATCAAATGAATATTCTGAATTATTATTATTATTATTATTATTATTATTATTGTGAGGAGATCAGCCCTGTGCTAACATCTGCCAATCCTCCTCTTTTTTTGTTGAGGAAGACTGGCCCTGGGCTAACATCCGTGCCCATCTGCCTCCACTTTATATGGGAAGCAGCCACAGCATGGCCTGCCAACCAGTGAGTTGGTGTGCACCGGGGATCCGAACTGGCGAACCCTGGGCCGCCGCAGCAAAGCGCACGCACTTAACCACTTGCACCACTGGGCCGTCCTCTGAATTTTTATATTTTTATTGAAAATGTCCATGATATATGGTTAGGTAAAATTTTAAAATAAAATATTAAATTTTGAATAACTCAATAAAATGTAATAATTAGAAGAATTCATTGAAAAATGTAAAAGCAATAGATGTATTGAGCACTGAAGGTTTTCTGTTCTATTGAAAACTTTTCCACTCTCATAAAGTTATTGTCCACATTTTTAAGAGTTAGAATATAAAATAAATAGAAATAAAAATTTCCTGTCTTTGCCAACCTCCTTACTCAGTTTCAATGATAGGATCAAAGTGTTAGCATCACTATCAAGCTGGTGGCAGCTTCCTTGAATTGCAGAAAGGAGTTTAAATATAGAAGTATTGAAAACACAGGCCGCTTCCATGAGCTTCACACTTATTTTGGGACCTAAGACATATGCTAGCTCCTTTCCTTCAGAATCTCAATCTCTCAGAGATAAAAATTAACACAAAATGATTTGTATAAAACCAGCTAAAGGAAAACATCACTAGTTGAAAAACAAATCTATGACATTCTAAGACCTGGGATCTGGGCTTCTACCTATCTTTTTTTTTTTTGATTATTTTATTGAGGTCATATTGGCTTATAACATTGTATAAATTTCAGGTGTGTGTTATTATATCCCAGTTTCTTTATAGACTGCATCGTGTTCACCACCAATAGTCTAAAATTTATATGGAAAAACAAAAGACCCTGAATAGCCAAAGGAATCCTGAGAAAAAAGAACAAAGCTGGAGGTATCACACTCCCTGACTTCATAACATACTACAAAGCTACAGTAACCAAACAGCATGGTACCAGCAGAAAAACAGACACACAGATCAATAGAACAGAATTGAAATCCCAGAAATAAAACCACACGTCTATGGATAGCTAATCTTTGACAAAGGAGCCAACAACATACAATGGAGAAAGGGAAGTCTCTTCAATAAATGGTGTTAGGAAAACTGGACAGCCACAGGAAAAAGATTGAAAGTAGACCATTATCTTACACCATACACAAAAATTAACTCAAAATGGATTAAAGAGTGAATATAAGACTAGAAACCATAAAACTCCTAGAAGAAAACATAGGCCTTATACTCTCTGACATTGGTCTTAGCAGCATCTTTTCAAATACCATGTCTACTCAGGCAAGGGAAACAAAAGAAATAACAAATAAATGGGACTACCTCAAACTAAAAAGCTTCTACAAGGCAAATGAAACCATGAACAAAACAAAAAGACAACCTACCAACTGGGAGAAAATATTTGCAAATCATATGTCGAAGAAGAGGTTAATTTCCAAAATATATAAACAACTCATACAACTCAACAGAAAAACAAACAACTTAATCAAAAAATGGGCAGAGGATATGGACAGACATTTTTCCAAGGAAGATATACAGATGGCCAACAGGCACATGAAAAGATGTACAACATCACTAATTCTTAGGGAAATGCATATCAAAACTACAATGAGATATAACCTATCCCCCATCAGAATGGCTATAATTAACAAGACAAGAAATAACGTTGGAATAATGTTGGAGAAAATGTGGAAAACAGGGAACCCTCATACACTGCTTGTGGGAATGCAAACTGGTGCAGCCACTGTGGAAAACAGTAAGGAGATTTCTCAAAAAATTTAAAAGAAATACCATATGATCCAGCTACTGGCTATTTATCCAAAGAACTTGAAATCAACAATTCAAAGAGATTTGTTCACCCCTATGTTCATCGCAGCATCATTCACAATAGCCAAGTCATCAAAGCAATCCAAGTGCCCATCAACTGATGAATGGATAAAGAAGACATGGTATATACATAAAATGGAATACTACTTAGCTATAAAAAAAGACAAAATTGTGCCATTTGTGACAACCTGGATGGACCTTGAGGGTATTATGCTAAGCAAAATAAGCCAGACAGAGAAAGACAAATACCATATGATTTCACTTGTATGTGAAAGATAAACATAGGGATAAGGAAAATAGATTGGTGGTTATCAGAGTGGAAGGGGGTGGGGAGAGGGTGAAAGGGGTAAAGGAGCACCTATGTATGGTGACCGATAAAACTACCTACCTTTTTGAGAACAATTTCTTTCTCTCTTTTTACTTCGTTACTCTGTTCTTTTCATTTATACCATACTGTAATTATTTTTTGTCTTTTTCTTCCACTAGACTATGAGCAATTCAAGAGATCATGCCATGTATACATGGATTTCCTGAACCTTCTACAGGACCTGATACAAAAGAGGTGCTTGATAATTCATAAATGTTTAAATGCTTAATTAATTTGTTCCTTCTTTTGGAAGCTCTACAAAGATTCTGGCAACTTTATGAACAACAATAACACATAGAAACTCTCACTAAAATTCTTAGAAACTGTATTAAAAGTAACAACTAGTTTTATTGTTTCTAAATAAAGGGAAAAATCATATGTCAGAGATGAAGAAAAGGTATCTCTTCTTATAAGGGCACTAATCCCATCATGAAGGCCCCACCCTCATGGTCCTATGACTAACTCTAATTGCCTCCCAAAGGCCTCACTTCCAAATACCTTCACACTGCAGGCTAGAGCTTTAACATATGAATTTGGGGGGAACACAAACGTTCAGTCAACAACGCATGCTCTCTTTCCCTGCCACAGTGACTGAGAACCCTCATGTTTCAGATGAAGCAGAAACAAAATATTGGTACTTCGATCAGCCTGGATTTGTGAGGAGATGTGTGAAGCAGGGCATCCCACCAATTCTTTCAGGACATTTAGCATAAATGTTAACAATTTTGTTGTTTTAAGCCATCAGGAGTCTGGGATTGTTTGTTGTTACAGCATAACCTAGCATAATCTAATCTAAGACACTCTGAAAAGAAAGGCCAATGTGAAAGACAATCAGGAGAATCAAGGAATGAAATACGACATTATAAACACAATGAAGAACATAGAAAAGATGCAAATGAAGAATTAGTAAACTGCAAATCAATACAACTGCAACATGTGCAGAGATAAAATTATCTACTTGAAAATTTCAAGAGAAGCTACAGAAAAACTAAGAGTTCACAGTTTCAGGTTGCTATATCAATAAACAAAATTTAGTTGTTGCTATAAACCTATAAATCTACAACAACTTAAAAACTAAACACCATTTACAATAACAATGAAAATACAAGGCATCTAGGCTTATGTCATTTAAAACATACGTAGCCATCTGTTAACATCTTTATAGAGGAAATAATAAAACATTATTGAAGAATGTAAAAAAGAATCTAAATAAATGGAGATATAAATCATGTTCATATTTGGGGAGACAATCATATTGATGACATTTTCTCTAAATTAACATAAAAATCCATGTAATCCAAATTTTAAATCTCTACAATGGATTTTTATGTAAATCAAGATATTGATCCTAGGGGCAGGCCTGGTGGCATACCGGTTCAGTTTGCCGGCTCCACTTCGGCAGCCTGGGGTTTGCTGGTTTGGATCCTGGGCGCGGACCTACGTAGGGCTCATCAAGCCATGCCGAGGCGGCGTCCCACATAGAGCAACTAGAAGGATGTACGACTATGACATACAACTACCTGCTGGGGCTTTGGAGAGAGAAGGAAAAAAGGAGGAAGATTGGTAACAGATGTTAGCTCAGAGCCAATCTTCCTCAAAAAAAAAAAAAAAGATGTTGATTGCAAAATTTTACGAGAAAGAGTGAAGGGTCAGGAATAACTAATCCAGTGGAAGGATGGGGGGAGATTTACTTTACCAGATATGAATATTTATCAAAACTAAATCAGTATAGTATTGACACAAGGATAGACAAACCATTAAAAAGTGTTTAGAAATGGATCTATGCTATATGAGAACCATGAGGATGAGAAAGGGCACTAGAAGTTGGTGGACAAAGAAGGACTTGTCACTAAATGATGCACGGGGAATTGGCTATCTATGTGGGAACAAAACATAAAATTAGATCTTTTCTTCAAAATTCATGAAAAAATGAATTTCAGAAGATTTGCAGCCATAAAGATAAAAGAAAAACTCTGAAACTATTAGAAGGCAACAGAGAAAAACATCTCATGACTTCAGGGTAGGGAAAGATTTTCTTAATCCATATACAAAAAGTGCATCTAAAAGAAGAGATTAATAAAATTGAGCACATGAAAAATTAAGCACATGTTTAACAAAAGCCAGCATACTTGAAGTGGCAAGACAAGGGATAGATAGGGGGAAGACATTTGTGGTGCAGGTGAAGTCACAGTTTTAGAATGTTTGGAATGATACCAACTTCAGGAGAGCTCTGACCCCTGAGAGGGGCGGGCTGCGGCAGAGGCTTTAGTTGTGTATATAATTGTTGACAGAGAGAGATGCAGCAAATTTTGCAACATGATGACTATTAAATCTGAATGGTGGATATACCTGGGCATCTATTCCATTATTTTCTCATTTTTGTATATTTGGAATATTTCATAATTACAAGAAAAAGCTCCGAAGTCTGTAATACCACTTTTTTACCCCATCACCTGGACACAGTCTCTTTGTTACATTCTGCTTCTGTGGACATAGAGATGAGAAGAAACTGAAACTCAGTCCTTAAATTGTTTATAGTAGTGTGCAGTTTCCCATTACCTTTATAGTACCTGGTATACAGCAGGTGCTCAATAAATGCTTATAGAATCAAAAGAATAGATTTCTGCAGTTCCTAGGATTCCCTGTGTTTTCCCTCAGACCCAGGGAATCCAGAAGCTCCCTGTACTTTCCTATTTCCCGCAACACGCATCAGACTGGATTAGACGGACAGCATAGTGCCTGACACTAATTAACTAAAAGAACTTAACCCCACAGCATAAAGTTCCTAGTATCCATTCTTCACTAGTGGTAACTACCCAAGATTAGGCCATTCCCTCCACACCAGCGATGAACCATGAACTGGGCTCCCCTCGCTACTTGCCTTCTAGAGCAATATTCCAGGCCTGCTCCTCCCGCTCCCTCCCACTGACCTCTGCCAGCTGAGAACCATCTTTGCAAACTGTTTGTACTCAGGTTACCCTCTGATGTGATGACTCGACTTTGTACCTAACCCCTCTGTTCTTGCTCTCAGATCCACCTGGAATCTTTTTCATCCTTCTTTTGCCTTTGGCCACCCAGGCAGAATAATTTGGCTCCAGGGTAAGTTTGTGCTTGGGTTAATTTTAGTATTGGGCCACCTGGATTTGGCAACCTGCCTATAAGGAAGCTATCACAGAGCCACTCTAAGCGGGTTCTACCCTTAGGGCCCCGGGAAAGCATTCAGAGTCCCTGAACCCAAATCAGTTCCAAATGGCCAGTCTCTGAGCCACATGGAACCTCTCTGGTGGCCAGAAATGACTCTGGGGCACCTGATCTGGTCCCCAGGTGCCGGCCCCACACTGGGCAGAGACAGTCTTGTGGTAGTCACACAGTAACCACAAGTCGGGGCTTAACAGGGATTGCCAGGGCTGAAATCCCTGTCCCAGGGCAGCAAAGCTGGGTTTGGTGAAATATGTCCTGAGGGCTCTCTCTCTAGAAATGGATTAGATTGGGTGCTTGCTTTGTTTTCTTTCCAGTAGCTGAGGTTCAGATACTCCCATCTCCTAGCACTTAACATTCCTACCCTGGGCAGCACTGCTGCTATATATCACTTACACTCCTTGCTGACATTTTATGGGGGTTTTAGAGCAGCAGGTGTGTGAGATAGAAGCCACTGTCAATCATTGCCTTAAAAATGCTCCACCCTTTCAAACGCCTAATCAGCGGTGTGATGGGTTGCAGCTGACTGCTAACCAGCCAGCATTTGAAGCTTTCAAGGCAAATAGCACTGTCCCACTTTGGGAAGCGGGAGGAGGAGGCAAGAGAAAGGGGCAGCTGAGCAGCCCAGTCAAGGCCACTGCACTACAGCCTCATGGTGCAAGCGGTGGGGTGCTTGGAAGTCAGTGTGACACGGATGGTCCTGCCTCCATGCTGTTGCTGCTCACGTGGAGCTCACCACCTGGAAGCCTCCATTCGAGGGAAAGCAGCCTTGTTCAGTGCTGGATTTCCTGTTTAGATAACCCGAGGGAGTCCCCTCTGAGGGTCTCACAGAGATTCTGGGCTCCTGCGTGGGGTATATTAAATGAAAGAGGGGTAACTGACCCACTCGTATTAGGGTCCAGCTAGGTTGTGGGATCACTTCTAAATTTGCCTGGTGACTAAATTGAATTCATTAAGCTTATATCAGCCACCCTTTCCTTTTTTTTTTTTTTGCAAAGCTTTTGAGGACCAGTACCATAAGCAGTGTCTGTGGCAAGTCTTTGGCCTTTTATCTACTGCGATAGCCTACCCAACACCCACTTTTTAATTTCAATGACTTACACAGTCTTTTATGAAAAGCTCTCCAAATGTACTTTAAATGTCCCCTTTTGATCCAGCTACAGTCCCAGACTCTGCCTATTTATAAATATCACCATTGTACCAAAGTCAGGCTATCATACCTTTAAGTTAAGCTAAGGAGCACTGGAGGGTATGTGGCTTTGGGCCTTGTAACCATCACAGGATGTTTGCAGACCACTTCATGGAGACCCACTGAATCAATCTGAGTCCCTGTCAATTTTCCTGGTTTTGATTTGCCTCTCAGACATTGGCTCTCCATTCTGTCCCTTCTTGGACTTGTGTCTCCTTCTGTCAACTTTCTCTGGACCTCAGTGTGTCCATTCAGCATTTTCTGTGAATGCTCGCTGGTGACCTGCCTATGGCCCCAGCATCTGACCTCAAGTGCATACGCTGTTTTCATCTTTGAGCAAGCTCTAGTGGTTTGGGAGCTTTGTTTATGAATCTTTTATCCTCACTCAATTAATGGTCTGTGGAAGGTATGCACGTCTTTCAGCTATACTTTACTGCAGTAACTCAAATACAAAGTGAATTGTCTTGTTAATCTCTCCGTTATCAGTCCTTGACCTCTATTACAGCATTTATCATATAGGATCCACCTTCAGTGAGCTCACAATCTGGTATGAGAGCAAGATAAGTAAATTTACCTTAAAGAACTACATAAAAAATTCCACAACGGGGGTGTGTACAAAAGGCAAATGGAAGGGACAGCCAAGACACAAAGATTCAGAATATTCTGGGATAGGAAGAGGTTAATTTTCACAGGGGATCCAAGAGACTCTGCTTAGAACAGGTGATATAAAATACTATGAAGACTAGTGGAGGGTCCACTAGCAACGAAGAGTTGATGCTGAAAAGACAGGTGGAACCTCAGCTGTGGAGGACTTTGTAATTGACTTTGCCAATGTAAGGATGATTTGAAAGAAGACAACTCCACAGGACACAGAACTTCAATCTTTTCCCGCATAGTCTGTTCAATTCCACTCTGTTTGGCTACTTCTTCTCTGCCCATTGGGTGAAATCTAGGGCAGTTCCCTTTGACCCTTCTGCTCACTCTTTTTCATCTTAGTAATGAAAAGACCCAACCCCATGTGATAGTCAAAAATTTCAAATTTCATTGAAAGTAGAACTTCTTTCCTTTCACAGATTTGAGTGGTTAGCATCTCATCTATGTCTGGTCTCCTATTTGCTTTTTTCTCACCAGCTTGCCATATGGGTGCAAGGAAGTGTGGGCAGAGTCACAAGAGAGAAGAGAGAGAAGAAAGTTCTTCCTAGATTGGTCCTGTTGTGGTCTTCTGTGGGTGTACTCCAGGATTGGTAAATGTTCAAAGTGAACTTTTCTCTAACGGCTGCTTTGGTGGACCCTTCCGTGATAGCCTTCTGGGAACATTTGACTACAACTCTCTTAACAAGAAGTATTAGTTATCTGTAACCACATAGGTATATGTAAAATACCCTAAAACTTAGAGGTTTAAAACAATATACATTTATTATCTCACATGGTTCCTGTGCTCAGGAATCCAGGATCAGCTTAGCTGGTGGTCTGGCTCAGGGTCTCCCAGGAGACTGCAGTCATCTGAAGGTTGACCAGAGCTGAAAGATGTTTCCAAAATGGCCTAATTCAAATGGCTGTTGGCCCGAGGCCTCGGTTCCTGGCTATGTGAATCTCCCCTTAGAGCTGCTCTCGTGTTCTCACGACATGGCACCTGGTCTCTTACAACACCCTCCTCCAAACCCAGCATGAAGTCGCCGTGGGTGAGTTCCCTTTAAAGACAATCCTCAATCTGGTCACTCCAAAGGAAGGCCGACCTAGTTTCATGACAACAGGGAGGTGCAGCGTGTTCCCAAAGCAGCCACTTCTCTTTGCTCCACCACTAGGGAAATAGCAAAACTGCTTGTCCTTAAGACTTCTCAGATGTAGATCAGAAATGAGGTCCAGGAACACACACACGTCTCTCAGAGGGACTCTTTGTGGCCCTCCTCACTAATCTTGGGATGAGGAAACATCCACGGAGGAGGCGGAGTGGGCGAAATGCCACAAAAGTATCAAGATTTCTTCTCAGCCCAGGACACACCTCAAAGGTACAGAAACAGTTGACATTTGAACAAGTTGAGCATCACAAAACCCCCTTAGATCACCCCCTTTGCAAGCCGTGCATTAAGTCTTTGCCACCTGTTCTGTATCCAGCTGTTGAAAGCTTCATCCAAAATGGAGTGGACCCATTCCATTTTAAGATTTTGTTATACCAGGATGAGGACTTCGTCAATGCCAGTGTCAGCCCAGCTCTGCATTTTGAAAGTCATTTGTCTTCAGGTTTCCCAAGAAGCAGACCTAAGACAAGGATTTGACTGCAATTGGTTTATTTGGGAAGTGATGCCAGGAAATACCTATAGGGAAGTGGAAAAAAGAAGGGATAAAAGTTGTATTATTGAAATAAATAAAAAATAAATGTTGTATTATCAAATGTTATTACTGTGGACAACTAGAGCTTAATCCTGCTGAGGAACTCCTGGAAACAGCAGACAACACATCTACAGTTATCCTTTACCAAAGGATGAAAAACCTGAGTATTTATCCACCAACTCACTGCTCATCATTGATTGAGGGCTGCTTCCAGGGAATGAATTAACTTTATGAAACTTCTGGCTTGCCCTGCTTGGAGGCTGAATACCGGGCTACTCCAGGCAGGATGGCCAACCATCTCAGTGCCCAGCACTGAAAGGTTTCCCAGAATGCAGAAATTTTATTGCTAAAACTAGGACAGTCCCAGGCAAACTAGGATGGTTGATCATCCTCCCCCTAGGCAGAGAGTTATGGACACTGGTAGAAGCAGACTTCCTCATGTAGAAGTGAGTACCAAGAGGATACAGGGTGGGCACCAGTAGTATCTGTGACATCAGGTGACCTCGGAAATTTTGGAATAAATGTTTTGCGCACCCCCCCCCATGTTTTCTTCTTGAACCAACCCCTGCCCCCTCCAAGTACAAAGGCCAACTTTATAATTCCTTGCTTCAGATATCTTGGCAGGGGCTAGAAATAGAAGCGGCCAGAAGTCAACCTCTCTTCCTGTATTTTTTAATGGCCTAAATCTACAGAAGAGAATACACGATTATCTCTAGGGGAGAGGAGAGAGAGCAAGGACAAAGGAAGGAGAAATTCTGAAGACAAAGTCATCAGGTCCCTTAGTTAGCAAATCTTAGTGCCGCTCAATGGCAGAACCCATGGAGATGGACTCAACAAAAGTGGATGGTGTTCTAGGCACGGGAAACCCTGCTCTCATAGAGCCTATGTTCTATTGGAGGGTGGGAGCAGATAATATCAAACATTAAAATATAAAATATTACTGCATGCTATAAAGAAAATAAAATGGTGTGATAGAGGGAAAGTGATTACTCCATACTGAGTGGTCTCAAAGCCTTCTCTGAGAATATACTTGAGCTTAGACATTTGTGGAAAAAAAGAGCCAGCCATGGGAAGATCTGGGGAAGTGACCAATGGACAGAGAGGATGTCCCTTGGCCTTGGCTTGCATGAGACCTTGGAATCATTCCACAACCCCTGGGGGGAAGAAAGCCCCAATAATAATTAAAATTTATATTTTTACCAGCTCAGTTGGCTAGGAGTTCAAACAGAATCAAGTTGCTCTAAGGAAAAAAAAAAAAAGACAACGATATATTGTTTTGCATACCTGACTGTATGAACTTCTTCATACTCAGGACAGAGAAGAAAATGACATATGAGAAATGTGAAAATATTTAGTGACAGATACATTTAAATACCTATGTATTAATCTCACTAAATTGAATGCAATCTTTACTAGAACACTATAAACCTAGTGTTGGTATCTCCAATTCACATGTAAAGAAAATAAGGATCAGACTAATAAAGGGACTTGTCCAAGTAACGCAGTTATTGAGTGCCCCATTGGAGTTACAATGTAATCTCTCTACAAAACTCACTCTCTCTCCAGCCCCATTTGCCTTCCTCTCCATCGCCTAGTCCCTGAAACTCCCTACCTCATTCCTTTTATCTCCTTATCTAGTCATCTATAGTCGAGCGCCTACTATGTGCAAGGTTCTATATTAAGTGCCACAAAGGGCAGGTAATTACACATGAATATTACGTAGCCCCTGCACACAAAGGAGCTTGAAATACAGCAGGGGAAATATTCCCAAACACAATTTTAAAAATTATGAATGGAGGGTAAAGTTGGGGTGCAGGGAGGTGGTGGGGAGTTGAGGTGCTCAATGAGAGCACAGACTACCATCAGTTAGCTCCCCACTTTCCAGACTGGACTTGGAGCCACTTTGAAATGTTTTCCTGGTTACAGGGTCCACAGGAATGTCGTCTTAGATGTGGGAGCCAGAGTGCGCCGTGTTGGAAAGCTACTTTTGAGTATGCATCCTGCAGTGTGGGGAGAATTGATTCTATAGTGCCACTTCCAGTGGTGGGAGGGTGCTCTGTGAAGCTCCTTCGCCTAACCTTCGAAGCCCTCTTGCTCTGACTCCAGCCACCTTTTCCAGTCTTATTTCCGGCTCTTCTCTTCCTTGAACCTTAATTTTCAGGCCAACCTAATTTCATGCTTCTCCATGTTAACATCCTAAATTCTCTCTTTTCCATGCTTTTCCACTTCTGCTAAAACCAGCCTGCATTATTCCCTGGAAGAGATGATAAAGCATACTTGCTGGGATTCCTGTAGTCTGAGAGCGCAAGGGGCTGGACAGGGGTGGGGTAGGAGGGTGTAATCCTAGACTCAAAATAGAGAGACCTGAATTCCATCTCCTGCGACGAGGCTTACAAGCCACATGACTTGATAAACCAAACCATCTTACCTCTCTCTGGACCTCAGTTTCCTCATCTGTAAAATATAAAGTTAGCCCTGCCTACCTGGCAGGGAAGCTGCAAGACTCAAGATAATGATTATAAAATGCTTTGCAAATTGTGAAGCAATCCCTTACTCATGTGTTTGCTTATGCAAGCGTTAAGGGATTGTCATTACTATTCAGGATCTTCCTAGCTGATGTGTTTTTGCAAGCATTTGGCTAGAAACGTGATTAAGATATGTCCCAGCTGAGTAGCTTCTCCCACTGCAGCTTCATCCAATAGCCACAAAGAGGATAGAATAGGCCTTTTGTGATTGTTTTTCACATAGTTGGAAGCATTTCAAAGCATCAGATCTTTTTAAAAAAGTGAACGCTGCTTTTTTGGCATTAAATCTAGTTCCATCAGTGCTGAAGAAGCCCTATAAACTCATGGTTCCAAAGTCAATAGTTTAAAATAAAAGATACATATCTGATACATTTTTTTCAGGATTCAGGATTTGCAAAGAATTCATTTGTCACTGACAATACTGATGAATCACATTCGAAAGGAGAGTTGAGGAAGCAATTTTGGTTAAACAGGAAGTTTTTCTAGGCTGATAATGAAGTGTCGAGCTTTCTCCTTGACTGTTGGAAAAATATAATTTAGAGCCAATCAATTAATCAATCAATAAATCCATGAGCAAACAAACATAAACTAGAAAGAAAAAAATAACCCAAAACTGCAAGAACATTCCTAAGTGTAGGACACTAGAGAAGGAGCAGTTGGGGGAGAGATGATGAATTCTCTTTGGAACATACTGTTTTCAGAACACCTTGGAGAGAGGCTATGTTGGAGTTTGGATATGTGATGCTAAGACTCACAAGTGACGCATAGAGCTGAGATACAAATATGGCAGATGTTGGCATATGTCTGAATGGAAACTCTGGGAGTAGAGATGACAAGCGAAGGGGAGGAGTGGCAGCCTGTAGGGATCAGGACAAAGATGAGTACCCAGCAAAGAAGGCTCAAGCTGGGCAACCAGAAAAGTGGTAAGAAAATCACGTGAATGTGGTGTCCAGAGCCAAGGTAAGGGTAAATCAAGCCAGAGGGCTGGTGTCGGCAGTGATGAATGCTGCTGCTCACTGCAGTACAATGAAAACTCAGAGCAGCTCACTGGATTCAGCAACGCAGGGTAACTCTAGTGAGAGCCGTTTTGGTGGAACTATAGGGCAGAACCCGATTGGAATGGGTTGAAGTGAGAATGCAAATGAAGTAGAGACAGAGCATAGACAATGTTTTCAAGAAATTCAGCAGTGAAGGGAAGGAGAGAAAGATGGCAGTACCTGGGGAGGAACGTGGTCTCCAGGGAGTCTTTGTACGAATTGGAAGAGACCGGGGCATGCTTGATTATTGACAGAAGGGGTTCCGTGGAGAGGGAGAAGTTAAAGACAGGGGGTGAAGAGGCATGAGAGTTCTAAGAAGACAGGAGAACATGTTTACCAAAGCACAGATCAGGACCACCTACTCCATCTCATGGTCAAGGGAAGCTACCTGGAGAAGATAATACCTGAGTCAAGCTGCTGAAAGGGTGAGGGAATTTATCCAGCCAAGAGGAGCAGATGAAGAAAAAGAGGGCACTCCTCATCCAGTGCTCTTTTCAGTTTCACCACTGGGGCCTCTCAAACTTGCCTGGATTGAGTGGAAGAAAGTGCTCTTGAGTAACATTTTGTGGAGCTGTAATTTTTCTAAACTCATTTTTATAAATAAAATGTGGGTTTGCTTATACAAGGCTTATATTTTGTGTCTCCACCCAAGGTATATTTCTCATCTGGGTTATTTCCTTTAGAAAATGTGCAGCCAGTGGTAGCAAGTCTTAACTCCCAAGTGTCTGCAACTATTTATATAATGCATGGGTTGCCTTACGCCTGATCACATTTCCTCTGTATTTCATAAGTGAATAATTTCCTTATAATCATGATGCTGCCTAATTAGAACCTGTCCATCTCAGTGGAAAAGGAGAACTTGGCCTTTTAGGTGGTCAGGTCTGAACTCACTTGATGAAAGACATATTTTTCAGTGGTGAGAGGTTGGGGGTTTGGTCTGAATTGGGAAGGAGGCCGAAGATGCAGAATATTCTGTGAAAGGCACTATCTGCAGGAAAAGTAAGCTATTAAAGATAAAAATGATTTATTTTTTCAAAGCTAATTGTTAACACACTAACTAAAACTTGATAAACATGAGAAGAAATTCAATTCACAAATAAATACATGTAATAATGTTCAAACTCTCTAGTAAATTAAGAAATGCTCATTAATTTGAAGTAACACTTTCGCTATTCGATCAGCAATAATTTTTTTAAATACTAGTAACTAAAACTAGTGAATATATGGTAAAAGTAATACCTTCAATCATTCTTGGTATCAGGGTAAATTAAGGGAATTCTTTTGAAAAATGATCTGGAACCATAAACAAGATATAAAAATCTCTTGAGTCAGAAATTCTTCTTCAGGAAATTTATTTTAAAAAAAATAATCCAAAGATAGGTATGAATTTTAGCTCACATACTCAGGGAGAAAGAAGCATTCTAATTTTCTGTAACTCAACTCAATTTCTGAGTCTGAAACCCATTTCTTTGAGGGTCCTGGAAAGTTTAATCTCAGTTATGGGGATATTCCTGAGTGCAGGATTGTATCAGCGTTTTAGGATCACACACAGTGCTGAAGCTTTGTGGGACTTGGAAGAGGTGGGCGTTCAGTTATCCGTGGCCCCACCCTTAAAGTGCCTTGGAGCTCAGCCTCTCTGTTGCTTCTGTCGTGTGTAAGGCAAAGGGATCATTGATAAAGCTGAGAACTTGTTTGCCACGGTTCCACACTGTGCACAACCCTTCTTAGCAGGTCTGCTACCTTCCCAGTTGTTCTGCCAGGACGAAGACCTTGGATTCCTGCTTTATTGATGTTCTTGGGCACATAGTTTTCTCTTTCTCCACTTCCCCTTAGCCCAGAAGATTTGGGAGATAGTGCCTTCCCCATCCCCCAAAAAAAGAGAAGAGAAGGAATCACGCTTTTACTCTATGTTCCAAGGCACTCTGTCTCTCCCCAGATCACCTGGCTGCCCCCTTTTTTCAGCCCACCAGCACCCATACTCCCACCTCAAGTTCCTTGAAAACCAAGTCAAGAAGAAAAGAATTTTGTAAACAGCTGTGCTTTTAGTCCAACCTTAAGCATCCTCTGGGCTGGAGTAAGAACAGTTATCTTTGTTTAGACAGGGAGTCTTGAACACAGAGAAAAAAATTAATATATCAAAATATTATCCTGATATATATGCATGAAGATTGCTATGACAGAAAAAAATGGTGAAAGAATTGGAAACAAAAAAAATATCCAACAGTGGGAACAGGATTATGTAACCAGTCACCAGAGCAGACTTTTTTTTCCAAAGATGATCTGAATTTAATTCTCATAATAATCTTTGATTGAATATCATCTGATCATTAGAAACAATTTTAAAACAAGGCATCAACCTGGAGTAATATTTGATATTATGTTTAGTAATGTCTGATGGATACAAACATAGTTTACGCTATCGCAAAAACCAAAGTCACCAGCGAAAATGGAAATATCTGACGTGTTTAGGTGGTGGGATTTTGCGTGAATTATTTTTATAATAAGGACTATGTAACAACAATAAAAAGAAATAGAAACTATTGGAGAAAATATTTCTTTCCAGATGTGGAATAAGAAATGAAGAAATCTTTGTGGATTTTGCCTCAAAGGGAATTGTTAAGATCCAAGTCCAAGAATTCAAAGCTATTCCAGCTGCTGCCATTGTTAATGCATTGGAATTGCAAAGACAGTTTATTTCTCTCTTGATTTAACTTTCTCTAATTCACTACGACCTATTCTCCGCCTCTCCAGATCCTTTCCATCCTTTAGAGGCTGAAGAAGTTCCGAATAAGAAAGAATTTTGAAAGAAATTCAATGCGGATTCAGTTTGGAAAGAAGTCAACGAGGCTTCGGATAAGAGGCAAGCACGGTTTGGTCCATGTGATAGAGCATCTGTCTCTAAGGAAGGGGAAATCACACTCATTGAGCACCTTGTATGTTCCAGACACAGGGTAGAAACCTGACCATCACTATCGCCTTTAATAGCCTCTGCTGGGTCCACTTTACTGATGTGGAAACTGAGGCCCAGAAAGGTTAAGTGATTTGCTAAATGCTACTCGATGACTGAGGCAGAATTCAGACTCCAGTCTGGCTGAGCCCAAAGCCCCAGTTATTGTCCACGACACTATGTTGCCTCTCCTCCACATGGCCTCTCATTGGCAAGTCCATTCTGTCTGCCTAAGGTAAAATTTTAAAAACATAAAAAGCTTCATTGTCATCATAAAGTAGTGGAAATACTGGGTAATGCACTATTCTATCTGGAAAGCAGTAACACAATAGACCATCGTTTCTGAAAAGTTTAGTCCAGGAAACCCTCCTTGGTAGAAGTATTCCATGGCCAAATAACATGGGCAGATGCTGTATCCTATATTTTGGAAATTCACAGCCCACTGAGAAGTTCTTAGTAATTAGAAAAAAACTACCTTTTTACCTTTTTGAATCCAATGTTTCCCAGACTTACTTAGTCATAGAATCCTTTTCATCCTAATACTCTCAGAGCTCCTGGCCCAGCTGCACAAACCTGTGTCAGAGATCAGAGAGGAGGTCTACATGAGGAAGCTAAAGGGTGCTATTTTCCATGGGAGGGAGGGGTTTTGTAAGACACTGGGACAGCTGTGCTCAATGAGATGTCAGAGTAGGAGAGAGGGATGTTCTCCTCAACTCTGAGCAGAACCAGAAAGGCCTCAGCACAGTGAAGACTCCAGGAAACGTGACTCCACATTGGCACAGCAAGAGTTTGCAGCCTTGGGAACATCAGGAGACAGGCAGCTCCAAGGCATGGCCAAGTGGAACCTAGCAGTTGTGAGAGGTCCTCTAGTGGTTTGCAAGCCACACACCTCAGTGTTCCCCTGGGACTCCAAGAAGTACATGGGTATATTGTCTTGGCCTTGGCAGGAAAGAGATGGTAAACTCAGCAGGGCTTAACTGAACAAGAATTTAATGAAGGCACTTTATACAGAGATACAGAGAAGATTAAAGGAATCAACCAAGGATGGGGAGGCACCTAGGGGCCAGCAACTACGGGAAGCTTTTTCTGCCCCTGGGTCTGAAGGGAGAAGGGCAGAAAGCAGTGTCATCGGAGCCTGATGGAAACTGGAGCCACCAAAGAGGTCCCATCTGACAGGGGCTGTGGCGGGGACAGAGGAGCCTGCCCAGCAGTAAGACATTTGGGATGGGCTATGGAGCCTGCAGAAGCAGATGGAGAAATAGCCAGCAAAATGTGGCTTATTATTCAGAGGTCACAATCTATGTCCATAGACTGGGGAGGCCTAGACACACAAGAATTATACTGAAAAACTCAAAAATCTAGGACGCTCAGAATCTTAGAATTTTTAAATATAGAAACTCATGGCTAAACTGGAAAAAATTATATTTGGGTAGAATTGAGTCTCCCCTTCCCATTTCTGTGGCCAATTGAATTTGCCTCCCACTCATTTATGCAAAGCATGCTGAGTTGATTTATGTGTGTTGCCTTCTTTTCAGCTTTCCTCAGATGGGACACTTGAAAACTGTGGTAGCAGGTTTGTTTGCTTAAACGTTTCCTGTAGACGAGCCTGCCCACCACATCTGAGGACGAGTTTACGCCTTGGGAGGAGTGCTTCTACCCCAGCTAAGTAGAAAGAGGCTATCAGCCACCCCCATGAGCCATTCCAGAAACACCCAATGAACTGTTGTTCTTGGGGCTCGGGTCCTCATGTCCTTCTCAAAAATGTGCCTGGAAACCACAGCGATGCCTGGATAATGGCCCAGAATGTGTGGAACGTAGGGCCCAGGATTCTACTAACCAAAAATGGATGAATACGATCAGACTTGTCTCTGGGAGTGGGCTTTACATAGGAAAGAGATGAAAGATTGACCAGAGGAGGGTGAGGCAACTCCAATATCAGCCCCGACAGAAAGCCACTATCACCTGTAAGACTAGAGAGACAGAGGGAGGAGATACTGTTTCCAGAGCTCCATGGAAGCTGGAACCTCAGGGTCCCTGCCCAGTGGGAGCTTGGACCAGAAAGAGAAAGGATTATCCAGAGGTAGCCAGGTCCACGGAGGAGATACAGGCACTGCTGGAGATGCTACTCAAAGCAGGGAGAACAGAGGAGAAATCCTCTCACTCATCTTCTCCTTCTAGCTTCCAATCTCCTGCCAGGGTCTCTTGTGAGCTCCATCTGGTCTGAAACCAGTTTGCAAGGGATTTTAGAAACTGTATTTCCCTGTAATGTAGAACAGAGTGAGAAAAAGGGATGGGATGGATGTAATATCAAACAGGCAAATGATTGCACACCATTTCATGCAGATGTTCACCCACTGCACCTCTGAACTGCTCTCATCAATGTTACCAATGAACATCACATTGCCCAATACTATGGTAAATTCTCCTATCTTAAATTCTCAACAGCATTTGAACCAGTCGATCACTTCCTTCTTAAAGTATGTTCTTCAGTTGGCTTCCAGTACACTTCCCTTGGCTTCTGGTTTTTCTCCTGTATCATTTGCCACAATTTTTTAGTCCCCTTTGCTAGTTTCTTCCTATCTCTCCATCTTCTATGTTGGAGTGCCTTGAGATTCTTTCTTTGGTTATTTCCTATTTTCTATCTACTTTTATTCTTTAGGTGATCTCTTCTGGCCCCATGGACTTAAATGCCACCTATCTAGACACTATCACCCTGAAATTTCTACATCTAGCCCCACTCTTCCTCTAATTCATTGTGTATTTGGTAGATCCAGATGCCTACTGGAGAGCTCCAGTTGAATGCTAGTGGGCATCTCAAATACAACATGTCCTAAATTTAAAATTTTTTCTTCCATTAATCTGTTCTTTTCTCATTTTCAGAGCTCAGTTCTGTGCTCAGTGTAGATGGGGAATGTACATATACTGTAACAAATATTATAAATACATTTTCCATAATCATTATGAAGTATTTCATTGGCATTTCATTCAACAGATACTAGCAGAGTTCCTGAGAGGTGCCGGCCCTGAGTTAAGCACTAAGTAAACAAAAGTGAAGCAGACATGGTACCTGACCTCAGGGGTAGACAGACACATCATTTGTGGCCATTTGTGCACAAATTGTATATATAATCAGATCCTCCACTTGACTTTAAGTTCCTTGACAACAAGTGCATCGTTACCATTCTGTGAGTTGAAATGCAGGCTAGTTTGAGAATCTAGATGTAAGGGGTCTCTTACAGAAGCCGGGGAAGGTAAAATAACCAAGCCACAGAAAGGCAGGGACCTCAGCAGTAGTGTGTAGACATTTTCTCTAGAATGCTCTAATAGCAAGACTCAGCTCCTACTCTCATTGGCATTAAAACAATAGAATCACAAAGTAGAAGAATGACAAAGATCATCTCTGTGAACCCTAGGCTCCTCACCTGTAAAACAGAGAAATTAATAATACAGTGCCATTGTCAAGATTAAAGAACACAACACACATGAAACACAGGCACAATGCTTGGCCACAATAAGAACAGCTACCGTTCACTGGGTGCTTACTATTTCAGTTTTCATTATCATTATTATTTACTCCAACTCATCTTTCATGTAGATGGCATTTAGAGCCCAGGGGGAAAGCAACTTAATGTCACCCTCTAAGTTAGGCAGGCATACAACTGGGACCAGAACACTGGCCACCAAATTGCCGGCCCAGCACTGTCTTGATGGCATCATTGTGCCTCTTCATAAGGTTGATCCTCTGGGACTCAGAGAATCACAGAATCACCATGTTTAAAGAAATCTTCATGTTCATCAGTGATTCACCTTATATTATACAACTAGGGACTGGACCTATCTGTGAACCAATGAACTCCCCATTAGAGCCCATTTGGGGGGAATCTTTTAGAAAGCTTTATCTATACCACACCCAAATCTGCCTCTCCCAACCTCACCCCTTTTTTTTTTCCTTCAGAAGACATTCAGAATTTGAATCAATGTTATTTTTTTTCTATCACAGCTTTTGAGGTATTTGAAGAAAGATCTCATCTCATCGAGTTTTCCCTTTTCCAATGTAAATGTTTCCATCCATTCCAAGACAAAAAATCTTGTTATAATCCTAGATTCTGGTATCCCTTATCCCCTGAACTCTATTAAATACCAATCCTTTTAGTTCTACCACATTAGTATCTCTCAAACCATCTCCTCTGCTCCATCTCTACTGTCACCATTCTACTTCAGATTCTAGTCACCTTTAAGATAGATTATGGTGATTACCTCTTTAGCCTGGCCTCTGCCCTCTACTCTTATACTATTTAATTCACCAACTATACTTGCAGCTAGAGTGATTTTTCTAAAATGCAAATCTGACATCATCACTTGGCTCCCCCTTACTTACCAAATAAATTCTTAACCCCTTAGCATAGCATATGAAGGCCTTCACGACAGGACCTCTAGTATGTCTTACCATTACTATCCAGTGATAGTGACCTTTTGAAGGCAGACTGGGAAAGGCTATTTAACAGTTAAAGCAGGAAATGAGAGTGGTCATAATGAGGATAGTGGGTTAGAATTTAAAAATAGAGGCTGGATTTGGAAGGCACCTCAAAGGCAAATTCAAAAGAACATGGTTGTCTCTCATCTCTGCTATCCAAAGATAACTGCCAGATTTCTGTTTTGATTGACAAAAGAATTGCTGATGTCACTCACTGAGACTGAGACACAGAAGGAGCAGGCCATAGGAGCTTGGGGAGCACAAGATGATGAGTGTACTTTTCAGTGAGATTGAAGGAACCTACAAGACATACAAAGGAGAGGGATTGTGGGAGATATGCCACTGGAACCTGCACATCAGTAGTGCAACCTGGTATAGAATCAGTTTTCTTGGTGTCTTTTGATTCTTATCGAGCTACAAATGGAATAAATTCAGGAGATGAAAAAACAATGAAGTCTTGGCCCCCATCTGACCTTGGAGTGGGAAAACAACTTCAAAACAGCCATTGTATGTGACTGTAGAAGATTGTTTTTATTGTTATAAAGAAACATTCTACTCTGCTCAAAAGATTTGTTTATACTTTAATCATGAAGGATGCCTCTGGCTGCAGTAACTCTTCATAACTTCTGCTTGACTTTTTCTTGCCCATGACTAAGAAGTTACCCATCAAGGGAGGGGAATAGGTCTTTTTTTGGCATAGGAATGAGATCTGGGCTAGAATAATACCCTGCATCTCTAAGAGCAGAAGACAATCATATAGTAGCCTCATTGGTGGCCAGTTGAATCCAAGTCAGAATAATCCATTTTAATAGTGATAACCAGCATTTTATTATGACAGGTACTAATAGATCGTCAATAATTGTACAAAAATCTGTTTTTCACATGGAGACATTGAGGTCCAGACAAGTTAAATAATTTGTTCAAAGTCACACTTGTACTAGGAGTAGAAACAGACCTTGAACCCAGACCTGTCTGACTCCTTGAACTTGGTCTCATGCCCTTCAAAGCAATAAACAAAGCTAGAAGATTGGTTTGGCTCCATAAGTGGCTATGTGCAGAGACATATAGTGTCAAGAGTACACGATAATTTGCCATGCGACCTGGGTTTGGGTGTGGGGGCTAGGATTACCTTCTCTTCACTGTGTGATTTTGAGCAATTTACTTCATCTGAGTCTAATTCTCACCTGAAACATGAGAAGAACATTCTCTGTTCTGTTTGCCTGATGATGTTGCTATGGTGTTCAAGCAAGATCAGTTAAATAAAAATGACTTATAAACTTTAAAGCTTTATACACATATGAGGAGATATTAATCATAATCATAATTCTTGCTTATTATGATTGTGATTATTATAATAGCAAAGTAATTTCCTTTTCCTCTGAGCCCCAATTACCACATCCATAAAATGTTTGGGTTTCACTAAATAGTTTCTAGGTCCCTCCAAGCTCTATTAGCAAAGAATCATGAGAATTTTAAGTACAGAAAGTAAGGGACTAGGGTGTAAGAAACACCAGGGAGACCCCCTTTGGCTGAGACAATTGCAATGTAAACTGAAAACTGAGAAGGAGTTGTCAAATTAAACACTAATTGTCAACCTAAGAACCTTGATTAAGACTCAAAGAATAAAACAATCAAAAGGCTACAATCTAGAAAACCAGTTAGCAAGTGCTTTGTGGTCACCTATATAGGATCACATTTGTGCAGTGGTCAACCATGAGCCTCAAGCCATAGATGGTGACTTACATGGGGTTCAAGGGGTGGTGCCACGGAAGATTTTATGGCCTGAAGATATTTCCCTCTGACCTTCATCCACGAACACTTCATATTAGGTACGTTCTAGAGATGTGTGCATTTTAAAGGCTTTAGGGCATTCTCCTTTCACGAAAAGACCATGTGACATATTTATCCCTTGTGTTCCTACATCAGTGGTCCTCTTTGTAAGCACTTTCACACTGATTTTCTCATTTGAACATAAAATGACCCTGTGAAGTGTTCTAAGGAGCTTGGAGGGTGGGTTAGGGCCCAGACCCTCCCATCTGCTTGGCATGTGGGACCTTGGAAAAGTCTGAGTTTAGCCCATGATTCCTTTCAGGAGGATTTCTCTATGACTTTTAGGACTTCCTCTACCTTCAGAACTGTCTGCTGCTTCTGGAAGCTTCCCAGCCCTTGGTGAAGAGGTGATAAATCTGAAACCGTTCCTTAGTCCATACCAGCTCATCTCTGGACAGACCAACTCACAGGCTCTCTCTTCACAGGATAGCCCCTCCATGTCCTAAGGCACTGGACACTCTGTTAGGCCATGAGTGCTTTAGACTGAATGTTTGTGTACCCCCAAATCCATATGTTAAATCCTAACTCCCAATGTGATGGTATTTGGAGGTGGGGCCTTTGGGAGGTGCTTAGGTCATAATGGTGGAGCCCTGATGAATGGGATTCATGCCCTTATAAAAGAAACCCCAGAGAGCTCTCTTGCCTCTTCTGCCATGTGAATGAACAGTGAAAAGTCAGTCATCTATGAACCAGGAAGCGGGCTCTCACCAGACACCAAACCTGCAAGTGTCTTGATCTTGGACTTCTAACCTCCAGAACCATGAGAGATAAATTTCTGTTGTTTATAAGCCGCCCAGTCTATGGTATTCTGTTGTAGCAGCCTGAACTGAGTAAGACAATGAGGAACCCCAAATGAGCTGATGACCCTGCTCTAGTCAGCTGTGCTGGACTCAGCTCCCTGGATTCAAATTCCTAGCATCACCACTTCCTAGTGTTGTCTTGGGAGAATTTACCTAACCAATCTGTGCTTCAGATTCTTCATGTCTTAAAGGGACAATAATTATACCTACCTTGTTGAATTAAGATGAGGATTAAAAGACATAATCCATTTAAATGATTTACATTAGAGTTTCTCAACCTCCACACTACTAGCATTTGGGACCAGATAATTCTTTGTTGTGGGGCTGTCCTGTGTATTGTAGGATGTTTAGCAGCATCCCTGACCTCTACCCACTAGATGCCATAGCACCCCAAATATGTCTCCAGGCATTATCAAATGTCCCCTGGGGGGCAAAATCACTTCCTGTTGAGGACTACTGCTTTACACAATGCCTAACAATAGCCTGGTGAATGTTACAACTTTACTGTGATATTTATTATTGTATTGTGACTATCAATGTCTTCCTATGAAGATAAAGTATGGATTTTTCTCCATTCTGTGGTATCATAGAGAGGAAAGAATTCAGTTTTTAAAGCTCAGAAAAAGAAAAGAATTCTAGTATCACAGATTTTCCAGTTCCAGTTTCCCCAAGTGTAAAATAGGGACAATGTCACTGCTTCTCAGGCTGGTGAAGATTCAATGAGCAAACGCAGATCACACAGCCTGGCGCTGAGTAGGAGTTCAGTGACTGTCATCTGAATCACGTTGTATGGTGAGGGGTGCTCTGACAAGAGCCCCTGTCAGCGTCAGGAGGAGGGGACATGGCCGGGCGGTAGGTCACACATAGTGCTTGTCTCAGCAGAGCAGTCACGTTTGGCGAGCACAGCTGGGGACAGCTGCTCCCGTGGTTTCCTAGGGGCTGAAGCCCTGTTCTGTGGATGAGGCTTTTTGGCATCAGGATGGACACAGCTAAGCCCAGCTGGGTGTTTGCCAGGCACACAGCAGACACCCATCTGCAATCCTCTTCTGCTATAGTCCATTTAGGAAGGAAGAAAATTCACCTCCAGCCCCTCTGCCTGGGAGAAAATTTCACTTTCCCTGACTTTCCAAGTAACGTGCAAGGAAGCCCAATTATGTATTGGTGTTAGACCAGCACACAGTAGGTGTTCAACTTATACTTCCTAAAACCTTCCACTGTGCTAGTTTTATGTATACTGCTTGACTTAATCCTCATAATTACCCTTTGGAGTGAATATTACTATTGGAGTTTATAGATGAAGAAGTGAAGACTCAGAAAGGTTAAGTGGATTTTCTAAGAAAACAGCAAAGCAAGAAACGGACCTTGGATTTGAACCCATGTCTGTCTAACTCTGTGCCCTGATCTCTTTCTAATATTGCACCTACAGTGTAAAGGGCTGGGAGAGAAGAGTAAACGGAGAGGTTGTTTTCTGGGACATCTAGGGGTCTGAGCCTCATGACGAACAGATGTCCACTCTCAAGCAGATGAAGAGGTTGCCCACTCACACAGACCAAGTAACAGATAAGTCTCTCCAACTGTATTAGGAGCAATTTCATATCTCTGAGGATTTGGTGTCTCATTGATTCACACTTTTGCCAGGCAGGCCCAGTGTTAGAAGCTGTATAAATTCTGACCTGAAAAGCCTGATTCGAAGACTTGCCTGCATTTGAAATGCCCACAGGGGAAAGAGAGGAGATGGCCGTTTTGACATCTCATTGCTAGGTCCCGATTGTGACAATTATGTGTTTCCGAGTGCTATGGGAACAGAGGACAGCAATGACCAGCTCTGTCTGTGGAAGTCAGAGCTCCCCAGTGAAGGAGTCAGCTAACTGGATCTTAAAGGGTGGGCAGGAATATGTGCGAAATGACTTGTTCCTAAGTCTGGACCTGTACGTGGTTGAATGTTAGGATCTGTTGTTAGGACGCAGCCCTGGCTACTGGGGCATACATTTGGTGGTAAATCATGGCCCTCTAAGATATCAGATCAAGATGTTAATGAGGAAACTGAAGCCCAGAGAAGAAACCCGGCTTGTTCAGGGCCACTGGAGTGAGAACCCCTCTCCTAATTCCCAGAACAACTCTCTTCACCACACTGAGCTGCCTCTTGCTTAGTCACCCTCGCTTGGAGCCACCGCCTGTTTGTCTCCTGCCTGGCCCGGATTCCCGGGGTCTCAGACCACAAGAGACCTAGGAGGGTACATTAGTCATTGGTATTACTATCCGACCAGCATAGTTTCCTGGCCATGCAGCCTCCTGGCTTTGGAGATGTGTAACATGTGCTCATTTCCCTGCGGGGTTCAGCTTCATTTAAGCTCAAACAAATGAGAAAGGCTACAAAAAAGGTACAGTCCTCGACCTTCGAGATCTCCCACTGGCTGACAGCCTTGGGTGAATCCCTCCCCCGTGAATCAAAGTCAGGAGCCAAGTTTCATTATTTTAAGGACTTCAGGCTCAATGCCTTTTCCCTGTCCAGAATGTTCTTCCATTCCCCCAAAGTCCTACCAAGTCTTGGAGACTCAAGCCAAGTGCCATCTCTTTTAGAATCTTCTCTGATCCTCACCTCTCCACCACATCCAGCCCACAGCTATTGTTCCCTTCTCTGAACTCCTAACATACTGTCACTAATGCCCATTCCACACCCAGAGTATTTTAATTTAAATACGAAAAAGGAGAACACAAATTATATCTTGTAACCTCCCCAAGATTCTACACCCTGAAGTTTTCCCCCATCCCTTTCGGTATTGTCTGCCTCAGATCTGTGACATATTGGCTTACTTCTACCTTGAGATGTCATTCCTACCTCCCTTAACATTCTCCCATTGTTTTCCTTCTCTCCGTCCCTGTAGCCACATCTCTGCATGCCTATAACGAACTGGATGTTGTCTGATTCACCAAGCCATAAAATTGGGCATGTACAGCCTCATTCCATGATGAAGTGGAAGTGGTGTATACAAGAATGGGCTCAAACAGGCCCTGAAGGCTCAAGTAAGTTACATGAAGAAGTGGCCCAAATGCCCGTGGTCCCCACTCTTGCTGCACTGCCTTCTCTCTTCAGCCTGCATCTATGGCCTCATGAGGAGTGTCCTACAGTCAGTTGATACCTTTACCTCCCTCCTAGATGACCGTAGAAGCCTCTGAACCAGTCCCCCTGCCTCCAGTCTCTTCCACTTCCTATTCACCGCTACATGCTGCCACCATGATCTTCCAAAAAATGCCACTCTGATCACATTGTTCTCCTCAGAAAACTGTGACCTGCAACTGTTGGTTGCAAAGCCCCTGCTCACTCTTCAAGGCCTTGCTCACACCCTACTGCCTCCTCTAATCACTTCCCAGAGTGTGCAGCTAGACAGTGCTTCTCAAACATTACCCCAAGGACACTTAAGGACAGAGGAAAGTAATCAGGTGCTCCTGAGGGTCCCAGAGGTAGACCCCAAAGCAGACCTCTATAAAAGTCCTTTGAGGACTAATGGCTTATCTAAGAATTATGTCAACTTGACATTCTATTCCATAATATTTCTGGATGTTTTACTGTTACTTAAAACTTATTACTCACATTCCCCTAGTAAATTTGATATTCCATGCAAATGCACTGTCTTTATCCTGTAGCTCTTTATATACAGCATTGACATGCCACCATCCCTCCCCCATAAATATTCCCAAATTTGGGAAACATGGACCCTCCAGCACTTTTTTCCTACTTCTGCTTCATCTTTTGGGCATGGTCCTGTGCCTGAGAAACTCAGCGTCTAGTGAAGGAAATTTCACACTATGCTATGATGATATGCACATCATCATAAATAGTAAATAGCCCACAGAACTGGGCATTTGGAGGGTTGGTGTATTCTCAGTATCAATTAAACGCTAAATTCCCTAGCCTGAAATTGAAGGTAAGTCATGACTGCACATAATAATAATGAGGATGATAATAATAATAATACTGTTAACACAATACTAGTAGCTACAACGTACATACTGACGAAATACTTCTCTAAACTCTTCATGGATGTTAACACATTTAATTCCAGAACCACACCATGAAATGCGTACGTTTTATAGCCTCATTCCAATTATCTGATGAGAAAACTGAGCTTGGCTCTGAAGCAGGCAGTCTGGCTTCAATGACCATGACCTTAACCACTCTGTTATGACACGTCTCTACTATCTTTAGTATTAAATCATAGTAATAGTATCAGTAATAGTAATAATCATAGTTATGGTAGCAGTAGCAGCTGCTTTCGCAGTAACTACACACACAAACACACACACACACAGTCCCTTAGAAATGAAATGAGATAAAGCATATAAAATCACTTTGAAATCCTCCTAGCACAGATTAGTCCATCTTGAGACCATCCTAAACAACCCTCCTCCAGGCTCCACCTTCCTTTCCTAATCAGGGAAGTTCAGGCAGAGGTCTTCCAAGACCCCTGTGGTTAAACGTTTCGGTGAGAGCATGTTGAAATTGGATGGCTATACATCCAAATTAAGGTGAATCTGTGACTATATGAGCCAGGGGCAATGAGAAGGTGGAGGTTCAATGGAGTGAACTCCTCTGATTGACATTCAAAGACCCGCTTTGGTCTGGCTCCTGTTAGCCAATAGTCAGTCCTCAAACTTGAGAAGCCCTTTCCCAGAATGAAATTTGTGTTTTAGTTCCAAGCAAACACTGTGTTATTGAAAGAACGCAGAGGAGCCAATGTGTAGGGGGCACTGACTGTGTGCAGCCCCTATGCTAGACTTTCGTATGTAACCAACCCCATGTATTCCCCACAACGTCCTGGTGATGGAGGTAAAACCTTCGCCATTTTACACTTGAGGACACTGGTGCTCAGAGAGATTAAGTACCTTACCTGAGGTAACACAGAAATAAACATTCAGCACCAGTATTCGGAGACATACACATCTGACCACAAACCTTATTTTTAAACAATGTACATGCTATAAAGGAGTGATGTTTCTGACCAAGGATATGATATTCTTCTAAAACTTTAAAAAGGAGATGGCTCAAGAAACACTAGGAACTTTATCTTTGAAATCTTTGGTGCTTTGTATAAGACTGCTCTTATAGGATGTGGCTCCCTAAAATCTAAAAAACTCAGAATTCCCTTCATTATTGCATGTCATTAGGGGAGATGGTCACTGGGGTCCGCTGGGTGTGGCGACAGTGATCAGATGTGTGCTTTCTAGGATCCAGCCATTTCCAGAGCTGAAAGGAAAAGGCAGGTGATGGAAGGTGGGGGCTGAAAGTGGCAACAGGAGAGTCCGAGCAGGAGGGAAGTGCCTCTGAAGGTCTGGCAGTAGGAAAAGGGAGCCCAGGTAGACCAATAGTTGGCATTAGCTACGTCTCTCAATTAGTTGGAGAGAAATCAGTTAACTGGATGGGAGTGGAGAGTGGTTAAGGTTACCATTCTAAGATTGAGGGAAGAAGCAAGCAAAGACTTCCAGGCATGGATTTCACTGGAGTCCCAAAAAAGTTACCAAAACATGGTATCGGGAACAAGACCTAAGGCCAATTATAGGAACATGAGCAGAATCCAAATATCAAAACCAAGGATCAATGCAGGAGAAGAATGAGCAGAACAGGTAACTTGATGCAGAATCCTATGAAACACCCAACAAGGACTCCTATGTCCTGTGACTGGGGGCAGCATGTGTAGGATTTGGCCAAATGCTGACATCAGAGAGGACACTAGAGTCAGAGAGAACAGTATGTGCCAAAACATAAATGCTGAACATACATGGCATTTTGGGGGAATAGCAAATAGTCTATTGAGCCCGGGATTGAGGGAAATAATACTTAGAAAATGTTAGTTGAGGGCAGATTAAAGAAGACCTTGAATGTCAAATTAAAGAGCCTGGAGTTTTCTGTAGGGAATCAACAAGTCTAGGTGATGCTAACTAGTCGATGATAGACGAGAAGAAGAAGATACAAGGCCCATGTACTTAGTAGAAAAAAAAATGGATTGTACATCAACTACTGCTATACGATGACACAGCAAAGAAATGAATAAAACTATTCAAGCTAGAAGAGATCTTGGAGACTCTTTCCTCATTTTACAGGAGGACACAAGTCCAGAGAGTAGGAAATCACAGTGATAGGTAGAGAACTGGAAACCAGTGCTCTTTCCAGTTCATTGTACTTTGAGATTGCAAGGCTAATAGAAAAACAAGGGAGTTCTCCAAATTTTGACATTGTTGGTTATAAAAATAAGTGAGTTTAAAAAAAAGAGCAAATCAGAAAATTGTGTCCTGGGAGTGGGGCTGAATAATAAAACTCAAAGCCAATTTTCTGACCTAAATTCGCAGAATTCAAGGACTTGTCCATGGGTCACTCTTGGCTCTTCTCCCCAACTTCTGCATGTTGGCCTCATGTGTATTCGATCCGTTGGTCTGCAAGACTTTTAACCCATAAATTGCATAAAATATTGCAAAGTCAGGCAAATAATTGCAAGAGATTTTTTGTTTTACTCAGCCTTGAAAAAAATCTAATTCCAGGAAAGAGCTAGACACCAAATTCAGAGAAAGGCAAGATCAATGTGAAGATAAATCCAACTAAGTTACTAGCCACTGGCTGACATGTTCCCTTTCCCTTAACAGGGGCCTAAATGGAGGAGGGAGAAAGAAATTCCAGTCCCTAGGTTTCCCAAGATGGCAAAGACTCATTGCTTACTTTTGTCCATTTTGTTACACACTGGTGCTGTCAGTGAGATAGAGACACACAAAAATGTAAATGGAACCCAGAGGGGGAAGCCATTGTTACTGGGGAGACCAGAAGGCTCACCAGGAGACAAGATTTGAATTAGTTTTTGAAAGATTAGAAGGTACTTTTTCAGACAGACAAAAGACAGGAGGAAAGTTATTCCAACAGAGGAAATAATTTGTACAACGGAGGAAATAATTTATGCACGAACATAAAAGAGTGGAAAGCAAGAAAATGAGGAGATTGATGGCTGAAGAAAGAAAAGCATTTCAGGCTTGTGCAAAGGTATTCAGGTGTGAAAGATCCTGGAGTGTTAGGACAAATATCAAACAGTTCCATGTGAGGTGAGTCTAAGTACCAGGAGGAATGTGGAGGGAGACGAGGCTAGAAAGGGGGATAGCTTGGGCCAAGGAGGGCTGCAAGTACCTGTCTAAAGAATCTAGCTTTTACTCAGTAGGTAGTGATGGGGGGCCACTACAAGTGTCTGAGCAGGGGAGTGACACCATTTGAGCTGTGCTTTTAGGAAAATGGATTAGAAAATGAAGGACTGGAAATAGAGTGGTACAGACATGTGCCGAGACAACAATTAACTCAAAATGGATTAAAGACTTAAATGTAAGACCTGAAACCATAAAACTCCTAGAAGAAAACCTAGGTGGTAAGCTCCTTGACATTGGTCTCAACAAAGAGTTTTTGGCTCTGACTCCGAAAGCAAAAGCAACAAAAGCAAAAATAAACAAGTGGGACTACATCAGACATCTGCACAGCAAAGGAAACCATCAACAAAGTGAAAAGACAACATACTGATTGGGAGAAAATATTTACAAATCATATATCTGATAAGAAGTTAGTATCCAAAGTATATAAAGAACTCATACAACTCAATAGCAAAAAAACAAACAATCCAATTAAAAAGTGGGCAGAGGCTCTACACAGACATTTTTCCAAAAAAGACATACAGGTTGCCAACAGGTACACGAAAAGATGCTCAACATCACTAATCATCAGGGAAATGCAAATCAGAACAGCAATGAGATATTACTTCACACCTGTTAGAATGGCTAATATCAAAAAGACCAGATAACAAGTGGTGATGGTGAGGACTTGGGAAAAAGGGAACTGTTGTGCATTGTTGGTGGGAATGCAAATTGGTGCAGCCGCTATGGAAAACAGTACAGAGGTTCCACAAAAAATTAAAAATAGAACTACCATATGATCCAGCAATTCCACTTCTGGACATTTATCTGAAGAAAACAAAAACACTAATTCGAAAAGATATCATACCCCATGCACACTGCAGCATTATTTATAATAGCCAAGATATGGAAGCAAACTGAATTTCCATTGATGGAAGAATGGATAAAGAAGATGTGGTATATATATACTGTGGAATACTATTCAGCCATAAAAAAGAATAAAATCTTGCCATTTGTGACAACATGGATGGACTTTGAGGGTATTATGTTAAGTGAAATAACTTAAAGAAAAACAAATACCTTATGATCTCACTTATATGTGAAATCTAAAAAACAAAACAAACAAAACCAAGCTCATAGATACAGAGAACAGATTGGGGGAGGAAGCGTAAAGGGCCAAACTTCCAACTATTAAAAAAAAAAAAGACACATGCCCAGGTGAGAAAGTAAAAGGATGCAAACTATGGTCCTATTGGTGACCTAAACCCAGTTCTACCAAGAATCTTCCCCCAAGGTTTCCCCCCTGCACCAACATCGCCCTTCTCAGAACACCTTTCCACTAGCATGAGTCCTGGGCGTTGGACCTTTAATAACACTAGTAATTGTAGATTTGCCTCCCTTGTGCCGTGAACAGCTCAAAGGCAAAGATGGGGTCTGATAACCTTTGTATGGGCACACAGCAGTCAGCCCCATGGGAATGTTTGTTAGATTAATGCAGGCTGACATGCCTGAATAAATCAGTGAATGAATGGAAATAGGATGCAGCTGTGTGCCGCACCCACCTACTCCCCTCCCCACTCCTACTCTCTCCCCTAGCTCCTAACACTGGCTGGGTAAATAGGGCAAAGTTGTCTCTTCATTCATTCATTGGTAGTACAATAGTAGTTACTTTTACGTCCCACTTGATTACCACTCAAACGGGGCATGTGGGAGCAAATGTTCCTAGTTCTCTGGGTAACTGGTGGAATGTGCAATTTCCTGTGTCTGGGACACCATGAATACATCCCACACCATTCCTCACATCCCCTCAGTTTTGCCCACACAGACCCATGCCCTGCGGAACCGAGACAGATTTCTGATATTGAAGGTGGCTGATTAGAGAAGGACACAGCTGGGTCCTCAAGACCCGTGTGTGTACCTGTTTCAAGGCCCTCGACATAGGATTCTTCCAGAAAGTAACTGTGTCAGATGGTAATCATTGTCCTTTCACGTCTGTTATCTATCTTCCTTGGGTCACCCAACAACACGGCCAAGTAGGTCTTACCATCCCCATTGGACAGATGAGGGACCGAAAGCCTAAAAGGGTTAAATCAGCGGTTCTCAACCCTGGCTGCAGTGAACAATTACTTGGGGAGCTGTTAACACAACCAAGCCCCAGCCCAGGCCACTTGAATCAGAGCTTCTGGGGTAAGGCTCAGGCATCAGGGTCCAAGGTCATGTGGCTGGTGAGGAGAAAACCCAGGACTGGCACTCAGCCTCCCCCAGCCTCAGTGTCCTTCCCCAAGCTCCGTCTACCATACGTGAAATTCTGCTCTAGAGCTGGTCTAGCTTTAAGTCTGGTGTCAACGGTCAGGAGCTGGGTGAGATGCAGAGAAGGAGACAGAGGAGGAACAAGGCAGCTCATTAATTTTTCAGTTTCCTCCCCCCCACCCCTTGCTTTTGATCCCAAACTATAGGATTTATATGTGGCTTCAACAGGGGTGCGTTCACTGTTTAGGTTCCTCACGCCTGTCCTCTCAGAACAGAGCACAGCCTCCTTCCTGCCGAGCGGGGCCTTCCTGGAACAGAGGCCTTGCCTCTGCCTCCTCTTTGATTGGGGCGAAGCCCAGGGCAGCCTTGGCAGCTTTACGGGCTGCCTCTCGGGCTGCTGACACAGCCGCCTGACAGATGGCCTGCCACGCTGTGCTGCTGGGGCCGCGTCCCCAATTTTACCAAGGACCTTGCTCAGGGCATGTGACTTGGCTTCCTTTTATGAGAAGATTTTTGTTAGCCCATGAATCACAGAGTAGTCATGCTGGAAACAACCTTAAAGACCATCTAGCCCACCACATCCACTATCACCACTCCTCAGACACTTTTCTGATGGCAAAATGGAGGTTTATTTGATAATTAAGTATTAATAATCATAAAATTCAACATAGTAAAATATTTCAATACCAAGGAATTATTACAAAGATAGATGTTTATTTTACATCAACTACATACCAGAGACTTTACACACCTTACCTTGATTAATCCTAACGACCACTGCAGTGCATAAATCCAAGGGCCACCATTAGTCTCGAAGAGTACACAGTACATTGGCCAGAATGCTCTTGGGTGTCCTAGAATAGTGCTATTCATAACTTGTGTGGTTGTACCTGGTGGCCTTCTTAAGACTGGTGACAACCTTATGAGGAAGAAGTCATTCCTGTAGGGGTTCAGGGTACTGCATAGCCCCTTTCCTTCTGGAGTATGAGTGTCTCATCACACAAGACTACCAGCCAAATGGGAAACGGGCTATCACTCTTTAAGTTTGTGTAGTCACCATGTGTATCAGGTAGTTTTTGCTACTTAACAAATCATCTCAAAATTTAGAGGTTTAAACAATAACCATCTGTTATTGCTCACAAGTCTACAGGTCAGCTATGCAGTTCTGCTGGTCTGGGCTGGGCTTGGCTGATCTTGGCTGGGCTCGTTGACGTATATGCATCAACTAATGGGTCCACTAGAGGATGGCTAGTCTATGATGGCCTTGGCTAGGCTGGCTCAGGTGACTGGGACCTCTCTCCATTGATCTCCCCTCTTTCAGGAACTTAGCCTGGGTTGTACACATGGAGGTCACAGGGTTTTAAGAGAGCAAAGAGAAGCAGGTAAAACCTCTTGACGCCCAGGCTCAGGTCTCATACAATCACTTCTGCTGCTTAACTTTGAGGCCAGTCCAGATTACAGGGGTAGAGAAATAGACTCCACCTCTCAAAGGGAGAAGGTACAAAAATTTATGGCCATTTTTGTAGTCTGCTACACCCTGTAACTCAAAGTGACAGAGTTGTGGGTTAACTGTTGGAGAGCATGGCTTAGGTTTCCATCTGAATGTGGTGTGACCTCCACTCTCCCTGTGATATGCTCAGTTATAGGTGGAGTAGCGGGAACACTAAGAAAAGATAGGGATTGTTGTCCAAGGCCATGACTCCACGCACTAGCAAAGGGTTAGTATGACTTTCACTGGTACTTAGCAAATTAGACAACTTTCCCAGAAAGAAGTCTCTAAGAGAGGGGAAAGAGGGTCTGTAGATGTTCCACTCAGGTTCCTCGATGGGTCAAGGTGGAAATATGGGAAGACTAGAAGAGGTTTCTTCTTGATCAACAATCCCCCGATCCAGACAAGGAAGTGGAGGCTCAAAGAGATTGAGATTCATGCCCAGGAAGACATAGTAAAGAAGATTAGGCATGCTGACCAAATTGTGATACCAAGGCCAGCTAAGATCAGCCTTGTTTGGGTTCCCACCCTTAACAGCTTCAAGCTGTTCGCTGAGAGACCCAACAAGGCTTTCAAATGTATTGAGCAGCTAGTTTGGTCCAAGCACCCTCATATAAATAGCACATAAAATCTTCACCGCTCTAGGGGCCGGCCTGGTGGCATAGTGGTTAAGTTCACGCACTCCACTTCTGCAGCCCAGGGTTCACGGGTTCGGATCCTGGGCGCGGACCTACGCACCGCTTATCAAGCCATGTTGTGACAGGCATCCCGCATGTAGGGTGGAGGAAGATGGGCACGGATGTTAGCTCAGGGCCAATCTTCCTCACCAAAAAGAGGAGGATTTGCAACAGATATTAGCTCGGGACTAATCTTCCTCACCCAAAAAAAAAAAAAAAAATCTTTGCCACTCTAAGTGACAAGCATTATTGTCTTCCTCATTCGTAAGTGACGAGATGTGTTTAAGATTATACAGTTAGTGAATGGGGTAACATGGACCTAAATTTGAACCCTGGCTGTCACCAAGTCCAAATGTTCTCTCTGTTATAGATAACTAGTCAGTTCCCTTGTCATGCATTGTATGCAGCAGGCAAACTGGGTTATATTTCTCCCCAAATGATTCTTCTTTATTCTTTAATTCCTGCTTTCCCCCCACCTGCAATGTACCAACAACTATTTTTTAGTGATGCAACACTAAAAGATGTAACACCTGCATCTACTACCCTAGCTCTACCTATAAGACCCCTACCACCTTTAAATACCACCTCCTCCAGGGTCCAAAATTAAGGTCTGCTCTTTCCTCCTCCCTCTAGCAGGAAGTCATCTCCCCGTCCTTCCTCTGTGCTTCTACAACATTTCATTTCACAGCACTTTTTGCCATATGCCGTTACCATATTTTTACTTGTTTATGTCTCCTGTGAGAACTTGTTGGGTCATAGGGCCCATCATTGCAACTCCAATGCCCAGAACAGAGCCTTGTCATTGATTGAGGGGACAAAAGCAAAAAAAAAAAAAAGAAGCTGCAGGATTTCCATGCTCAGGAGGCAGGTTTTGAGAAAAATCTTCATTTGCTGCTAGCAAACCTGGGAAGGCTGCCTGGAGGAAGCCGTGGGTCTGGGATCTCAAGAAACTTCTGTCTGAGTTTCCTGATTGCTTTCAGTTCTTCTCATCCCTTTGGTCTGTGATGTGTAAAAGGTGTTGAAAGCACTTTGGTAGAAATCAGTAGTTTGTCAAGCTTGGTTATGGCTATTTTTGGAAAAGAGAAGAGGAAAAAAGTGTGCACAGACTGGTATGGTAATAATCTAAGTTTTATCCAAATAAGATGTGGAAGGCTGGTTGAAGTGACACATTTCTGCCAGCTGATTGTCCCTGGAAAAGATAAAAGGAAGGATGAGCAGAAAGCCTTTTGCAGGAGCTCTCGCCACTTCAGAACCAAGCCACTTTTGTTCCTAATTCTCAAAGAAAAGACGGGATGGGAGTAGAGATTTTCTAAAGGTAAAAGAGTAAACATCTTCACTCATTCTGGTGTGTGTGAGGTATGTGAAAATTCCCAGCATGTGTGCCTGGCTTACAATCTATAGAGTGTTTTCGGTGTTCTCCCAGTCTGATAACCAGCCCACGGAGCAGATACACCCACTGAAGAGCGAGAAGAGTACTGGAAGCCTAAACTCACAGCAGAATTTAAATTTGTCACTGTCTCTTTTAAAAAGACTTTTAGCATGACACATGTTTTCTTTTCGATGACCTTTGATTCTTCTTCCAAGACAGAAAGACCAACTCTTGGACAACAACTCTCCCCCGCCAGGCGATCTAATCCAGAGGAAGTGATCCAAGATAGAAGAATAAAAGAGTGAGATAAAGTCTTTAAGGAAAAGAAACATTTCTGGCCCCAGATTCTAGCCTGGGCTTGCCTGTGACCCACCTCATGACTCTGGGCAACTCGCTTCAATGTCTTACGTTTCCCAGGCAGAGAGTTCATCATTTCCTCCCCTCTGCTCCCAGAATATTTTCAACACCACATTATCATGTAAATTGTATAGGATATGTATTGCTTGTCTGTAATTTACCTCCTCAGAGATTCTCTCCCCGATCCTCTATGTAGAGAGGCTTCTCCCATTATGTTCTCTGTCTCTGCCCCTTGCTGGCTACCTTCACAGCGCTTGTCCCAATTTGTCATTATTTTATTTCTCTGCTTACATGGTAGAGTTTCTGGCTGTCTCCCCTACTGGAATGCCAGCCTCGTGAGAGCAGGGTTCCGCGTCTGTTTTGTTCACCAGCCCTGTACCTCAGTGAAGTCAGGTCTCAGATATTGATGGAGTGCTTGCTCACTCCTCCAGGAGATGCGAGCTCCACTTTTAGTCCAGGATCTGGTGCAGAGTTGGTGCTCAGTTGAGGGTTGTGTTGACAAAAGGAACATGTCTCCACCCCTCACCTCACACTTCAGCCTGGGCCCATGGAAGAGGAAATGTCTACTTCCATCCCTGTACTCAGGGTCTCTACCCCACTACCAGTGTGTCCCCAGAGGGGAAGGGATTGTCCCCATGGTTGGATGGACCCTGACAGTTCTGGCCCCTGAATTGAGAGTGGACAAGGACACTCTGTGGAAAGGCACCACGTAGCTATGAATACACCCGATTCTACTTCCTGAGCATGAGGAAGGGCGGTATCTCCTGCCCCTTCCCTCAGTCTCTGGGCTCAAGCACCAGAGTCTGTTGCCCACTTCCTGTCTGCCTGCAATAAGCGTCTTCTGGGGAGACATCCACCAGCTGTCCTTCTATGTGGCTTGTGATGGGATGAGGTCAAGCCAACCTCATTTGTGTGATTTTTTGGATAAGTGAACTTGGGGTCAGCTTCACCAACCCAGACATCTCACTTTGCAGACCTGATTTCATAAGCTGAGATCTAGATCCAGACTGTGAGTAGGGCATGCTTAGGTCTAGGCCACTTTCTCCAACACAGTCTTTACTAATGCTTTGCAGTGGAGTATTCTGTGCTTTCCCAGACTTAATAAAATTGGTATTTGATTTTCTGTTTTGTTATGGATTTGTGTATAGGATACCCTGCAAGGCAGGAGGGGTAACTCTGGGGATTCAAGCACCAAACTCTACCTCAGACCCCTGAGAGGTGGTTGCTTCTCAGCATACAGTTCTAGACCACCTGTGTCCTAATAATGCAGAATCCATGAGTGTAGAGTAAGAGACTCCAAATGCAAGGACCCCCACCCCCACCCTCACCAGGTGACTCCTATACACTTTAAAATTTGAAAACCATGTCTTAGCAATCTGCTGAATAAATCTCATGAACTTGACAGATGAGCCTTGTAGATTGATCAAGGCTGCTCTGAGATCATGAGTTCACTCCTTTACTTTCAACTGAGAATCCAATCCAAGAGGAAGTTGCTACAAAAGGCTTATGGGCCTTGGCATGAGACCCATATGACTTAGGGTCACAGCTCAGCCATTCCCCAGCTGTGCAACCTTACGCTGGGTACTTAACCTCTCTGAACATCAGTTTCTTCAATATGTAAAGTTGAAAGAATGTTACCCATCTCTTAAGGTAGTTGCAAGAATTACCAATAACTTATATGCAGTTTTTGATGCATAGAAGTAGTTAGTGAACATACCGTGACAGAAAATGAGCAATAAATAAAGAAAACTTCCAACACTGAAGGGCATAGAGTAGAATGAGGGGATATGCCTGTGTGCCAAGGGTCTGTTGAAGGCTTTGAACTCGCGTCTAGATTCTGGGGTGAACATGCGCATGTACTCGCACAGACACACTTGCATCTAACCAGGCTCACTGCTGCAAAATAGAGCACAGCCTGTCCCAGCCTCGGGGTGGGGAGGGGGGATGGTGTCTGGACTAGTTCTCCGTCTGCCTCCAGTCGGCCTCCGCCAAGTCCTCATGGCAGAAACACCGTGTTTCCACAACCTCCAGGGGACCAATACACTATCTTCTCTGCGAGAAAATAAAATACGCAAGACCACAATGTTTTGTCTCAGAACTTCCAGTTAGTAGAGATAAACTAACGAACCCATTAGTTGGAGAGGCAAAGCATTCTCGTAATAAAATTATTTCCAAATCAAAATCAGAGAACACCTGCCCTGGAAGATACTGGAGGGTGATTTTCTAGTTCAACACTTTTCTTTTTTTTTGATGAGGAAGATTCACCCTGAGCCAACATCTGTTGGCAATCTTCCTCTTTTTTTTTTTTTTGCTCTAGGAAGACAGCCCTGAGCTAACATTTGTGCCAATCTTCCTCTACTTTGTACGTGGGATGCCTCCACAGCATGGCTGATGAGTGGAGTAGGTCCATGGCCAGGATCTGAACCCGTGAACCCAGGCCGCCAAAGCAGAGTGCGCAGAACTTGAACCGCTTGGCCATGGGCTGGCCCCCACCAACACCCTTTTTGTACAGATGGATAAACAGGCCTAGAAAGGGAAAGTGACTGGCCCCAGGTTAGCCATGCAGTCAATTTCTGGTCTGAACACAGTTGACCATAGCAAACCATGATGCATAGCAAACCTGGGAAAGTTCTAGAAATCCATGCAGAAAGCTTCAAAGAAAAATGGTTTTCCTGGTGTGTATGGCTCCCTTGCTGGGAGAGAAGACTCTGCCCTTTGCCACCCAAGACCTCAGCGCTAGTCCCTTCCCCTTAGGATACCGTATGGGGAGGGGAGCTTAGTCAACACTTTGACTAAGGAGTTGGCTAGGAGATCAGTTCCTAGGAAATCATAAGCCAGGCCTATTTATTCAGTCCTCACAACTATCCATGAGATGGGCATCATCATCTCCCACTGGCAGAGAAGGAAACTGAAAGGGGCCAGGCAGTCCTGAGACACCAAATTGCACAGCTCACAGCTGCCCTGCCCTGATGGAGGCAGAGCTGTCTAGTTTCCGAAGGCTTCTCTTCCCACCCTGCCCTGATGGAGGCAGAGCTGTCTAGTTTCTGAAGACTTCTCTTGCTACCGCACTTGCTGCACCTGCTTCTTGTTTATCTCAGCCCTTCATTGACAAAAATAATCGTGTTTATTTACTTGTTTGCTGTATCTCTTTCATGGAAAAAATGCCTCATGAGGCAGGAGATCTTGTCTGTCTTGTCTGTCTCGTTCTCTAGTATTTCTTTGGGCCTTGCGCAATGCCAAAGACTCGAGAAAGAAGGGTAGGGAGGAAGGAAGGAAGGAAAGAAGGAACAAAGGGAGGAATTCTGTTTCTGTTCCTGCACCTCTATTTTCTGTTCTAGAACCAGATCATAATGACAAACCCTCAAATGTGTGCAGCCTTTACCTTTTATTAATGTTTTTGCACTCTGGATCCTCCTAATAGCTCTGAAAAGTAGAAAGAGAAGGGATCTTTATCCCTAGTTCATAGATATGTTCATAAATTGACCATCTCTTGAGAACCACTAAGTACTAACACCTGTGACAGCCGTGGGGCGTGGTGACGACCACACCTGGTTCTCATGGAGGTCTGTTCTCACCTGTCTTCCCACAGAGTGTTGCAGGCAATGGGGGACTGTAGTGGGACTGGGTACAAGAGGAAGGGATTTGCTCCGTCCATGAGGACATCCCTGAGCTCTGCCCTCAGAGGAGTTTTGGAAGAGCACGTGCAGAAGGAACAGCACATACAAAGGTACGCACGTCTGAGAAAGCGTGGTGCCTTCGGGAATAATGCAGCTGGAGCCTAAGGTGCGCGCAGACGAGCAGGCACAGGTGCTAAACTGGAACTGTGAGCAAGGACCAGAGCTCGGGGAGGCCTTGAGTCCTTGGACTTCCACCCGAGGCAGAGGGACTGTTGAGGCTGCGTGCCAGAGAGAGGCCCTATCTGATCTGCATGTTAGAAGAGCACTTTAGAGGAGGCAGTGCCGAGGGTGGAGCGGAGCAGAGCAAGGCTGAAGGGCAATGAGAACAGTTAGGAGGCTGGAGGGATCGTCCTGGAGGGAGACGAACAGAGGCTGCACCCAGGCCTGCCCGTGGCACTGCAGCAGAGCACAGAAAGCCCAGGGAGACTGGGGCAGTCAACGCCAGACCAGGCTGTGCTTCTGGGAGGACAGAGATCTGCCCAGGGTCTCCACAGCATGCAGACGGCAAACCTAGATCTTCCATAGGGGATCCTAGTGCAGCTTTCTTCCCGCACAGGGCGAGCCTGCCACACACACGTGCATTCTGGCGCTCCCTGCAGAGCACCTGCAGTCCCCAAGCCCCCCGCAGTCCACCCTCTGCTCACCCACCAGCTCCTGGCCCAAGGGCTGCCTGCTCTGTTCACCACCACAAAATTAAAGTTTCATTACCCCTCGGGGAGGCTGAGAGGTCACAAAGCTACCGGTAACAGAAGAAGGAACAATTATCTCTACCCTTAAGGGTGAAGGCGGGCCATCACCCCACACTCAGCTACCTCCTCTTCGCTCATTCACTCAACAAATATTTATTTATTTTGTGCTGAGCCCTGGGACCCAGCTGGCTTCTGAGGACCTCTCCTTCCTTGTATTTTTGAAGGCTGGTTGAATGTTCAGGCTCGAGGAGACTTCTGAATTCACTGAGGCTTAAGGCAGCCACGTGACCCGTCCAAGGCCACAGCAAGCAAGTTGGCAGGTCAGGTCTCTGGAATGCCTCCCAACCTTGTGGGATTTCCGTGACCTCTTAGTGGCCTAGGAAATTAGGGCTTCAACTTGGGTCTGATCCCCCCAGAATGCTTTCTATCACAGGAGCAAGGAGGAGGTTGACGCACCGAGGAGCCGGCAGGTAACTGTCCCTGGTCCCAGGAAAGGCAGGCACAGAGCTGGTCCCCTAGCACCGTGCCCCACCAGCCAGCTCTCTGATACCTGTGGTGTTGACCCTGTCCTCGTTCTGCAGGGATATGCTCGTTGATGAGCTGTGGAGCACATCCAGAATGTTTCTGGAGCTGTTAGCTATTATGTCCTAAAAAATAATAACTTGCACACTGTGGCTCTGCTTCTTTCCTTCTTCCTTTCTTTCAAAGCAACTGGAGAGCTAAAAATACCAAGCTCCTTCCAGGCCCACATCGTGTCGGAGTTACCACCAACAGGAGGGTCCCACTGGCCCCGGAGCCCTTGTTTACTTTGAACAGCTCACTCAGCACCAGCTGAGAGCCCTCTTGGCCCCAGTGCCCCCTGGAGGACGCCTTCCCTGCTCCTTTCTGCAGACACAGACAGCAGGCTGCCCATTGCTGGCAGAGCGAGGAGCTGCACCCCAGCCCGCCACCTGCCTGATCCATAGCCCATCAGGTCTGCGTTTATTATTCCAGAGGATAAAGAATACTGTCCCGAGGAGTTCAAAGCCCCAAATGACACGGCTGCCTCATGGGCAGGAAAGTTGCCGCTGTTTATTTCTTATTTCGTAGAGCAGCCCGCCAGCCTCTTGCTCCTTCCTCCCCTCCCCTCCCTGTCTACCCCTGTCACTTTCTCTCCCCTCCCCTCGCCTCCTCTCTCAACCCCCCTCCCACCCTCCTCATCCTCCCTTTTCCCTCTCTCTGTCTCCCCCTGCCCCCTCCAGCCTCCGTTCTTTCCTTCTCAGGCTCTATTTCCCCATCCTCTTTTTCCCCTTATTCTTTGTCTTTCCTGGTTCTTTTCTCTCAGTGCCCCTGAGGCAGCTCTGTAGAAAACAGTTTCAAACTCCCGGGTTAGATCTAAGGGCTTCCTCGGCACTGACATTGTATAAGAGCCACCCTGTCCATTTTGCCTTAGGCCACATGTTTTGAGCGGGAGTTTAAAAGGTGGGCGCTAGCTGATAAATGCCCAGATTTCAGACCAGAGATGGAAATCCTGGGCCCAGCCTGCGTGTGATATTAGTATATTAAAAAGTGTTATCAGAAATGGGACTATCCATACGCAATGGAATTGCCCAGAAAGTTAGACAATTCTGCACATTCGCAGATTTCTGATCTTGGAAAAGTTATTTCTCTGTGGGCCTCGGTTTCTAACATGTCTAAAGGGGTTAGAAATACCTGTTGTGCCCTCTCCCAGGAAGGATTAAAGCCCACCTAGGATCATAGGGAATTGTTTGGTGCCCATGCAATGGTATAGTAACATTATTATGGGCTACCTACTACCCGTGGTTATCGTAAGAATGAAACAAGACTGTGTGTATAAATCCCCTCACATGCCGTCAGATGCAAATAAACATTAGCTATGACTATCATTGGCTGCCAGACAGGTCCCCTAAGCAGCAGGCTGAGATGGGGAGGTGCATGCAGAAACTGGATCAGGGAGTGCTCTCGGGATCCCCGCACGAGAAAGGGAAGGGAACGAGCAGGCTCAGGCAGAGGAAGAAGTGGGCTGCAGTGCAGCCTCAGCAGAGGTCTCAGCCAACATTACAGGGAGCTCTAAAGGGGGGAGGGCCTTTCAGAGTTACCCCCAAATTGGGAAAAGGGGGCCAGGCATTTATATCCTCACAGAGTTCAGTCATTGGATGTGGGCTGCCCCAGGAAGGCAATGTGATCGTGGGAAAGGCAGCTTTCTTCAGCTGATGCAATCCTCAAAAGGGACTAAGAATTGAGGGCTGTCTGCTGGCAGCCCTCCCAGCAGCTGGAGGAATAATTCTTTCAGTACAGAGGTGAGGTCTGGGTCATGCATCCCAGTGTCCTCTACATTATCTTTATTATTACACAAATATAGTGATTTATTTCCTCATGTGGCTGAAAAAAATTCTGATATTGGCCAAAGAGTCTATAATTATGAGAGAAATGTGGAACAATTATTTCTACCTAACCAACCAGTAAGAAACCACTATCAGCAGCTTCCCAACAGAACACGTGGGACTTGCTGATCTGACGGGCTCCACAACAGACAATCGTCATTTATGAGACTTCCAATGGCCTCCTAATGATCGCTCAACCTTGCACTCTCTGTTTCCCCTACTGGCCAATTCTGCGTACTGCCTTTTTGGTTCTTTCTTGCTCTCACCTCTGATTATATCACCCTGTTGCTTAAACATAATCAAAGGCTTCCATTCCCTAAGGAAACAGTCAAAATTCCTGCTCACAACTGGGGTCTCTCTTAGCAGCCTCATTCCCTGCCCTTCCTTTCATCCCTCCACCTCATGGCCCCAGCAGCCATCCCACATTCCAGGTGCAGCCCTGTGTCCATGCCTGGAAGACCCTCCCGCATTTTCCTCATGATGGAGTCCACATATTCTTTGAAGGCCAGCCCAAATGCGCCCTCTTCTGTGTCTTATATGCACTTCTGTTATAACACGTAGATAAATGAACCACCAATCAGATTTAAGGTGATGCTTCTGATACTAGAAGCAGGGCACTGTGCTGAAGAACTGGTTTGGCTTTACAGACAGTCGGCCTTAGTTTGAAGCTATTCTGTTTCCTGACTTGACACTGTTTAGCAAAGTCTGCAAAGGACTCTGAGGCTGTTTCCTTATCTGTATGATCAGAACAGGACATGGAGAGTGGGGTCTATTTCTTCATTCTCTTTCCTGAGCACAGATTTGGCAGAGTGTAGGTATCTCCCCCACTAGACTGTAAGTTCCCTGAGGACAGGGTCTGTATCTCCTTGCTCATGATTGCATTCCTAATGCATAGCTCAGCGCCTCGATAAATATTTTTAAATAAATTAAAAATAAACTGGAAATGTTGAAATAAATGGACTTGGATTGAATTCCTTAAGGTTTGCCAATGCAGAGGGCATCTACGTCACTTTTAGAGAGGAGTAAAATAGAAATCCCCTAAGATGGTGACCGACCCTACAGCCATGGCAGATAGAGGAGGGAGGAGGAGCTGCCCTGCCATGATGATTAACTCCCCATCTTTCTTTCCTTCTCAAGGCAGCTGCACTCCACAGTGATGCAGCCGTGCTGGACAAGTTCAGACTAAACACGTATATATCATTGTCTCCTTGTGCGCCTTTAATGTCTCCTCATCAAACGCTGGAGAAGGCTCCTGGGGAAGTAAATGGGACTGAGACCACCTTGAAGTAATTCTGAACATGCGTAGCTGTCATCTTCCTGTCACTCTTCCTGGAGCAGCCTCAGGGCAAGTCCGTGGGGCAATGACTCCATTTTTCCATCCTACCACTAAACGCATCCTTAATGACATGGGCCCAGACCTGCTCACCAGATCTTGCTTCTAAGCAGAGAGCAAACTGTGTGGCTGACATGAATTCCACTGAGAAGAGATGGTCACCTCTTGACTTCTGTAATTGTTCCTCATAAGGAACATTTATGATACAATGACAGGTGTTTGGAGGAATTCACGTTCAGACAGTAATTTACTTGGGAAAAAAAAGAAAAACCCAACTTCATAAACACTGAAAAGAAGACAAAGAATATCAAAGGTTGCATTCTTCTCTTTCACTTGATATTGAACAAATGTCTACCATGTGCCAGACGTTATTCTGTACACTAGAGGCCCAGTGAAATGAGACACAAACCCTGCCCACATGAAACTCGCAGCTAACCAGGCAGGCAGTGTGATAAGAACTATGGTCAGCTAAGCACACTTGCAGATCAGAGCCCTGCTGCAGACTTGGAAAGAGTCCCAAGAAAATGGTAATTAAGCTGAGACCTAAGGGATCATCTCAGAGTTCCTCGTGTGAGAATGGGCAGTAGGTAGAGGAGGAAAGAGTGTGTTCCTGTCAGAGGAAATGGTAAGTGAGAAAGCACGGAGGTAAAAAGAGCGTTGGTCATTAAAAATGACAAATCAGGTCACTGTGGCTGGAGCACTGAGTGTGCAGAGAAGTCGTCAGAAGGAGGCTGCAGACATGGGCAGAGACCCTACAATGAAGGGACTTAGAAACCATGTTGGGATATTCAGACCTTTTCCTAAGAGCACAAAAGAGCCAGTAAAGCCTTTTAAGCAAGATTCTAACCACAAATCCTAACCAACAATGCTTTCTGGAAGGGTCATAACTGCCACATTCATTCAATGAGAGTCTCCCAAGTCCAGATCTTATGCTGGCCATTGTGTGTGCTCTAAATCATCAACTGAATCTAAGACAACTTAAGAAAGCTTTCTTTTAGGGCTCCCCTAAGTCCAAGGAAGTATGAGAAATAGAATAGTGGATTAGTGCAATGATTAATTTTATACATCAATTGGCTAGGCTATGGTACACAGTGGTTTGGTCAAACAGTAGTCTAGATGTTGCTGTGATTATCTTTTGTAGATGTGATTAACATTTATAATCAGTTGACTTTAAGTAAAGTAGATTATCCTCCACAATGTGAGTGGGCCTCATCCAATCAGTTAAAGGCCATAAGCGCAAAAAGCGAGGTTTCCCAGAGAGGAAGGAATTCTGCCTCAAGACTATAACATGGAAACCCTGCCTGAGTTTCCAATCTGCTGACCTGCCCTGAGGATTGAGACTTAAGATTGCAATATCAACTCTGACCTGAATTGCCAGCCTGCCAGCCTGCCCTGCAGATTTCTGACTTGTCAGTCCCTATAATCGCATGACCCAATTCCTGAAATTAATCTCTCAATGGATAGTAGACAGATAGATGATAGATAGATATCTATAGATAGATAGAGGAGAATGTATATATTCATATATATATATTCATGCACATGCACATCCATGTACATATACTATTGGTTCTGTATCTCTGGAGAACCCTGACTGATACAATCAGGATTCAGAAAATTCACTCCAATCTCCTCTCTCTCTCATTTAACTTCTCTGAGCCCACTGCCTCATCAGCATAATGAGGACTAGTCACCCTTCCTCCCAGGATGGCTTTGAGGATTAACTGGATATGTAAAGACACTTAGCACCAGGGCTGGCACGTAATAGGTGCTTCAGGTCTGTAGTAGGTGCTTCAGATTGTTTCTTTCTCCCTGTCCTTGATTGATTGATAGGATAGCTGCATACCCAATGAAGGGGCATTTTTCTGCTGACACAAGCTGCCCTGGATGAAATCTGATCTAGAATGGGAAGTGCTAAACAAATAAAAGAGAATTTAGTCTCAGAGTATTATTGCCACTGTGATGGATGGCTGCTCCAAAGGCTATTTCTCAAGAGTTCACAGTAGAGAAAAATGTCCAGTCTTGATTTTACATGTGTGTGGAAAATAAATTGTATGACAAGGGTGGCGACATTTGGACGGAGAGAGGGCTTAGCCAAGGAATTAAACATGTCAGGAGTCTCAGAATGAAAATAATGTTGAAATGGAAGGTGAAAGGGGCATATTTGGAAAGTTTGACAAGTGGCACAATGGGAGGGAAGGTGGCATTCTGGAATGGGATGTCAGCCATTCTCTGCCACTAAAGCCACCATCTGCCCCTATAACTCAGCAAGGTGGAAAGGAAAAAATATGAGCCCAGGTTCTAATCCTCTATTATCACAACTGGCTTAAATTATTTTTCCTTGCTTAATTGGCCACAGAGCAAACACAGAGAGTAAAACCAGGCAGGCCTTTTTTTTATGGAATCTTCGCCTAGGTAATCTCTCAAGTTCCTGTCAACAAAACTCCCAAAATTAGAGATATGAGAGACCGAGAGAGAGAAAGTGTCTGGGATAACGTCACACAGGACACAAGTGGAAAACCCCGGTCTGTGAGCACCCAACCACAGGGCTTTATAAGGAACCAAGAGTGCTATCCAGGCAAGGATGGCCTTCCTTCCCTCCAGTCTAATTAGTCCTCGTAGGTCACAAGCCCAATCCCAGACTAAAACCATTTGCCAAAAGTGTACCATGCCCAGACTCAGTCTTTTAGGATCCACTCCTAAACTGGAGATGGTGGCCGCTTCCTCTGCGCCGTATGGGGGAGATGAATGCTTGCACAACATCAAGTTTCAAGTATGAACAAGGAGAGGGGCAGGGATGATGACTGGACAACCACCACGGCCCACCACAGTGGCTACTCCAATAGTGCAGCAGGATAAATGTGACTTCTCAGAGGAGAGCAGGAGAGAAAGAACAGGGCAGAGTGCAGCAAATATTGGAGGTAGAGGGACTTAGATTGGGTGCGACAACGGTAAAGAGAACTCTGAATTATGCAATGAGTCAATGATTTTTACCAATATGGTACAAGAGTAGAAGAGTCAGGGAACTGGACGAGTTGTTCTCAATCCTGCCTGCCCATTGGAATCACTGGGAAGCTTTTAGAAAATGCTTATGTCTGAATCCCACTCCAGACCAATTAAACCAAAATCTCTGGAAAGAAGCCTGGGCATTGGTGGTGGTGAAAACTCCCCAGGGGATCTGAACGCATAGCCTGTGTTGAAAACCACTGCTCTAAACCGTTCAAGTGGGAGTAAAACCAGGAGATAATCTAACCGAACTTCTCATTTTATGAGCAAAAAACCTGAGTCCTGCCCAGTGTCACACCCTTTATCACATTCTCCTTTCATTTTTGGGTGAAAAATGGGTGTTTAGTTGTCCGTGGTGCGTCAGGAACTGGGCTAAGTTACGAGAAACAAAGGTTCATAGAGGACATCATTGCATCTGACACATAGGAGCACAGAAATCGTGGGGTAGAAGGAGGGCCATGACTCGGGCTTGTGTGGTTTAGTAGGAAGAGTGGAGATTCTGGAATCAGACAAACCAGAATTCAGTTCCTGGCTCTGCCACCATTCCTCCATTCTTGGATAATCATTCAAACAACAGGAGTCTTTGTGAACTCGAAGAAGTGAGGACAATAATGTGTATCTCATGGAGGAGGGGAGGGGGTTAACTGAGAGACTGTACAGAACGCCCACAAAGGACCTGAGAGGCACTTGGAAATTATTAGCACCTTTTTAAGCAGGTTGGGGATGACTAAACCCTTGTTTGTGGACTGGAAAGAGCCTGGGCTGGGAAATAACTCTGCAACTGAACTCGAGGCCTCTGCCAGATGATCTCTGTAGGCCGGGAGCACATGAACGCACAGCATGATGATGGGCTATTATGATTTCAATGCAGGTTTTCATAACGAAATGACGTCTCTTACTGAGATGACTGATCCCAGAAGAGAGCCCAATCTAAATTTAAGGGGTTTCATAGCTCTCTCAAAAGCCCAGAAATGTGATTTGTCTTCAGGCTCCATAGCTTCCAAGATGGTCTGTGGTAGCCAAACCGACTGTGGTGTCCTCTCTCGCTGCATTTTGAGCAGTGAGTCACTGAGTCCATACAGTCAGTTTGGGAACTGAGAGATGCACTTGACTAGAGCCCCCTCCCTGGAACCATCCAGCTTTCCACAGTCATCAGCAGTGATTAGGAGAGGATTAGGTGAGTCATAAGGAACTTGCACATGTGCACACATGTGTGTGTGTGTGTCAGCACAAAGGACTCACTGTTTCTTCTCCACGAATCATCAGTGGTGATCACCAAACCATGAACAGCCTGGAGTGATGGGGCCAAGTGAGTATGGGACCTGGGACCCCAGGCCTGACTCAAGACCATCGACTGTCTCTGCAAACAAGCAGCATCTCGCTTCCCTGTGACTTTCCCCAGGAATTCCTTGCCTGAAGTTTCCCGGTAGGAAAAATAATCTTCATCTACAGAGTAAGGATTCAAGCCCCTTGGGAGAAAACAAGTCAGACTGAAAATGTGAGAAAAGAAATGCTCTTCAAAAATGATACATGGACTGAACTGACATTTGTCTGGAGAGGGATTGGACAGATATATATTGAGTGCTTCCTATGTTTCAGACTCTGAGATCGCAAATATAAAGCATCACAAATTAACTCTCTGAGCACTAATTTCTTCATCTCTTAGCTCCATTTTTATTACGTCTCCTAAGTTTGAGTTATAAAAATATTCATTAATAACAGGGAACATTTATTAATCACTTACTCTGAGCCAGACACTGTACTAAATAGGTTATGGCACTGTCTCATGAATACCACAACACCCCTGTGAAGGAGGGACAGCCTAGAGTCATTGCACAAATGAGGAAACTGAGGCCTCCTGCTGAGGCTCATCTGTCAGAATTCACGGTAACAGCAGAGTCAGTACTGTAAGCCCAGCTCCTGACTCCAAATCTCATCCCCCCAATAAATGAGGACGCTGTAACTGTGTGGTGCTTTAATTTTTCTGAACCTCAAAGTGGCAAAGCACAGTCTTGAGCCTGGGGTTTCCTGGCACCTGGTCCACTATGATTTCCAACTTCTGCTTTAACATGTCCAGTAAAATATGGAGAAGGTCAAATGGCCACAGAGGCTGGGAAAATTCCTTGAGGTTTCAGGGTGTTTAGGAGTCTCCTCTGCTGAGCAGCCCACAGAAAAGTGAAGGCCAACAGGCCAGATCAGAGCTCACGGTGTAATAAGAGATCCTCAACAAGGGTAGCCATGTGCCCGGCATCTTATCACACATCATCTCATATGGTCGCCAACACAGTGCTATGAATGAAGTACAATTATCTCTATTTTATAGAAAACTGAGACCCACAGAAGTGAAATGACGTGTCCAAAGTCATGTAGCTGGGATGTGACAGAGTTTGTCTTAGAACAACAGTTTGGTTTTCCTACTCTACTGAAATTCCTTCATGTCAGAAGCATGTTTTGATAGCTTTGTTTTCCGGCCACTTATCACAGCGCCCGGAGCAGAGTAGAGGCTCCATAGTTTAAAGTCTGTGTTCCTCTCTGACGCTAGTAATGTTCATTAAGAACGTGCCTGGCATTGTGCTAAATGCTTTATAACAGTATTTTTTCAGTGTTCAAAATAAGCCTGTGAGATAGGGTTTAGATACGTTTTTAAGGTAGGAAAACATAAGAGAGAGACTGAGGTTATACGATTAGAACGTGATAGACATGTAATTAAATCTATATTTGTACAACTCCAAAACTGTATGTTGTCCAAATCTATTGTTCTCTGCTCTTTGGAAGAAGAACCTTATGGCCAAGAGTCTGATTGCTAGAATCGCCCAGGATCCACGTCCTTAGTGCCCCCAACAATCTGCTTCCATTTGCACTGTTGTACCTTGCAAAGTGAGAAACTAGGGGCTCAGAGGTAGGAACTGAGGTTGCCAACATTTTCCAGGCCATGTTGAGGTTCCTAGAGTGTGAAGTCAGAATTATTGGAGCTTGGTGCTCCTATGAACTATTTTTATACCTGGAATGTGTTGGAAGCCAGCTGACTGCTGCCACAGCTCAGATATCACCTGGTGCTTTCTTCTGAATGGGGCGAATAAATCACATGAACACAGCTAAACCAGACTGTGTCTGTCTGGGTCTGTATCTGATAAGAAGCTCTCAACAACAAGAGAGCTGTGTTGCACTTTCTGCAGAGCTGGCTATGCAACAGGCAGCGGCCAAGTGGATAAGAATCACTGGATTTCAAAATAAGAAGGCCTATCGAACACCCTTGCTTTATAGGTAGAGAAACTGAGATCCAGAGCCTTAGGCTGGTATATTGGGTTGCAAGACATGGAAATTCATTTAACTTAATGGAGAATGGTGTACTGTGAACATGGAAGGGTATTTTATGGAACCCATTTGTACGACAGACAAACAGAACATGTGAGAACTGGAAAGTCTTCCCCCTTGTGGTAGACACAGAGATGCACCACACAGATCCCCCTTAGAGAAAAAACCTATTGCCCAGCTGAAGGGAGTGCCATCAGCAGGAAGCTTCCAGCCATCAGCTCCTGTAGCTGGTTCAGGGTCTGCCTTAGTTATAGAGGCTAACCTCATCCAAGGTCATATCCTTGTTGGAGTAGCCCACATTCCATGATTAAGCAACCCAGTCATTTCAACCCGACAAGGGACAACTCTGGTGGGCAAAATTTGCTCCAGAATACCCAGTCAGTGTTGGCTGAAGCTTTGTCGGACCTCAATCACAGTTCAACTTCTCCCTCTGCCTAGTATTGCTTCCTCCCACTTCCTTTCACAGGTGTTGATCTCTTATACCCCAGACTCTATCTCCTTTGGAGAACCCAACCTCTAACACCCTGGCTCTCTCTGGCCAAGTGGTATTTCTTTTCTCCATTCCTTGGTTTGTCTGCTCCATTCATCAGCCCGTTTCCCTATAATCCATCTGTGACTTTTCTTCTGGAACATAACCCATCATGGCTGCCTCCTAAATGGCTGCCTCTGCACTTGTGGCAGACCGTATTTTCCAAACTGACTACTGCAACGTTTTCGATCCTACATGTTCTTCCAGAAACTGGCCACTCCCCATCAAGAGACAGAATCTATTTCTCCTCCCATTGAAGCTGGGCTGAACTTTGTGACTGCCTTGATGAATAGAATGAATGACATTGCATGACATCTGAGGCTAAGTCATAAAAGGCAATATGGCTTCCACCTGACTCTCTCTCTGGGGACACTCACTCTTGTAAACCTAATCACTATGCTGTGAGGAGCCCAAACTAGCCCATATGGTCAGATCACATGGAAAGGAATTGAGGCCTCCAGTAGGCAGCCAACATCAGCTGCCAGACACGTGAGTGAATGAAGCTTGAGATGATTCCAGCCCTGACATTTGAATGTTCTAACTAAGACCCCAGACATGGTGGAACAGACACAAGTTGTTCCTGCTGTGCCCTGTCTAAATTCCAGACCCTCAGAATCTATGAGCATAATAAATGGTCTTTGTGCCCCACTAAGGAGATTTGTTTTACAGCCAGAGTAACTGAAACAGCCTCAAAGTTCACAGGACTCTTTGACTTGTCTCATACAGCCAACTGACTCCATCTCTAAGTTCCAATTCCAAATTACTTGGAGAGAGAAATTGATTGGACCAGGGATGGACACCTGACTCAGATTAGGCCAATCAGGTGTGGCCATGTGGCCAGGAAGGCAGGTCTTCAAATGTAAAGGGCTTTTCCATTTGGGATTCTTTCATTCATTAAGCAATTACCACATATCTTATGTAAGTTATATGCTGCATGAGCTACTGTGTTTTGTGGTGATGAATAAGACATGGTCCAGCTAGCATGAAGATTATATGTAGAAGAATCAGATAATGAACAAGGAAAAAATACATTCTTTTTCTAAGGTAGCATGTTTCAGTGATAGACTACCAAGGGAACCTAATTTGTTGGAGAGGCAGAGTGTGACCAGGGAGAAAAGAACTACCATATTTACCCTACCCAGATTCAGATTCAGCAAACCTTTATTGAACATCTACTATGAGTCTCAGGGGCTATGTCAGAGGATATTTATGTACAGATGATCCTGTATGATGAATATTTGTGTCTCCCACTATGCCTTGAACATAATAAGTCCAGAGAGATGACATAGTTGCTTGAGTTTGAGCTCACTCCTGGACCACTGTCTACCACTGTTATGATCTCCCCCTGCACCAGGCTTCCTCAAACAGCATCTTTCAACATGGCTCAGAAGTGGAAAGAGTTCTGTCTGACTCAAGATAGAGTAATACTTAAGTGCATGGGCTCTGAAGACAGCCTGCCCAAGTTCTAATTCTAATTCAACCACATATGAGACACAGCAAATAAGGGAGCAATGAGGGACAAGTTTAGCCTTTCTGAGCCTCAGTTTCCTTGTCTGTAAAATTGGATAAAGTGGTATTGACCTCATTGGGTTGTTGAGAGGATAAGAAGAGATTAAACCATGTAACGAGCTTAGAACACTATCTGATACAATGTAAGTGCTCCATAAATGTTAGCTTTTATGATCCAGTTTGAAGGACCAGAGGAGGCTTCCTGGTAGAGATGAGCTCGAATGGTGTGTGGACTTTGAACACTTAAAGTTAGAAAGAGAGATTTCCTGATGGAGGAAGAAGCAGGAGCCAAACTAGGCAAGTTGTTGGATGTTTTCAGAAACAATAAGCAATTCTGTTTGACGGAGCTTTAAATAAATTTATCTAGTTGTGTATTTTCTGCCCCCCTTATTAGTCCATAAGCTTTCCATGAGATAAAGGGCTTTACTCCACCTAGAGCAGTACCTGGTTCATGGCAGGTGTGCAATAAAATTTTACTGACTAAATTAATGAGGTATGGACGGTGTGGTCTCAGGCAAGCTCCCTCTGCCCTCTGAGACTTAGCACCCTGCCTTCTGAGGAAGGGATAATGACATCCAATTCACGGGTTGTTGAGAGGCTTCAATGAGATAATCAGGCAAATCCTGGCCTGGAGTAGGTGTTCAAAACATGCTAATTCCCTTTCCTTAGTGTTGTGCATCCCATAGAAGGTCAAAGTGGAGTGAGATGGACAATAAAAATGTAAAGGGGGAAATGAAGAGAGAAATTGGTGCATAGTGGGAAAGTTAGGAGGAAGGCGTATACTGGAAAAGTTAGGGACGTCTCCCTGAAGGAAGCAGAACTAAAACTGGGCCTTGAAGAGGGGAGCTGAGCTGCGTTTGCATCAGAACCTCTGAGAGGGACTCTAAGTTCATAAGGAGGTAGGGAAAATGGTTATCCGTATGTGTCATCTGCCTGGCTCCCCATCAGAGCAGAGACCCTGTGCCCGTGGCAGGTGCCCTCCCCTCAAAGCTTCTCAACTGTATGTTCCTGGCACACAACTCCTGTCTCAGTGAAGAACCGGCTTGCTATGTGACCTGAGCAAGTCACGAAACAAGGTGGGTTTCGGTCACACCTCCCACCCCCTTAAGATAGGGGGTTTGACGGATGAGCTCCAAGGGCCCTCCTAGCTCTAACACTCTCAAGTCCGTGGCAGACCTCAGGCAGCCATCTTGTGAAGACATCCTCGTGCAGTTATGCAATCACTTGCGTGTGGTGTTCTTTGTATTAAATTTTCAAAAAACCCCAAAGACAGACTAAAATGGTTTTACTGGAGACATGGTTTGGGGGTCAAGAAAGATACAATTCACATAACAGAAGTGGGAGTTAACTGGCTTTTGGCTGTACAAATCCTCTGCCCTTTTCTGAGTCTTGATCTTCCCATGTGTATAAAGAAGGAGCTGGATGAAACATTAGAAGGCACTTCTGAACCTTTCAGATCACCAGTGTTTTATTATTCTCCTGGACTGAGATCCTTCAGGAATAAATACCAGGAATGCTGGTGGGTCCCTCAGAAGTCTGCCCATTTGGACCACCTGCAGGGCTGTGGAATCTGGGTCTGTTTGTGGCCGCGTCAGGATGGCCTCACCGCTGACCTCATTCTCTGGCGCATCCTCTGTTATGACAAAGGCCTTTGTGCATCCAGAAGGCCTGCCCTGGGTCAGGGGTGTAGCTGTAGCACATCCCAGCTAGCTCCAGCACAGTTGCCTAAACCTCAGTGATCATTTCCCTAGGAGCCCTGCTGGTGCCAGTAAGAAGGGTGGATGGATAATAATGACTCACAAAATCTGCCAAGGGCAGCAAGGGAGGTACAAAGATCCCTGATTCTGGAGTCAAGAAACCTGGAGATGCACAGCAGACTCTGTCCCAACAAACTCTTTGTCTTTACTCAGTTGCTTACCCTTTCTGAGCGCCCCTTTCCACATCACAGAAAGGGGATGGGAGCCTGCATGCACACCTCCCAGTGAGCTTGTGAAGATCAAATGAGCTCATGGATGCAGGCCCTTGGAATATTATCAACTCACAAGGTTAAGACAATTCTGTTTTTGATGGCTTGCGTCTATAGAGTGCTTGACATTTACGAAGTCTGTTACTGTTAACGCACATTCACATCAGTTATCTCACACTCTCCTAACAGCCCTATAAGGAGACAGGGTGAGCCTTCTTATCCCCTCGCCTCTTATCTGCTCCTCTCTTATGGCACTTAGAACATTAAACCTTCAACTTTGTATTTTAGTTATTTATACACATGTCTAATCTCTCTACCTTGGACAGAAGCCAGAGCAGGCACAGGGGCTGATCATCCATGCTCCACCCTCCCCTTCATCCACTCACTGCCTTAAACATGGTTGGTCCTCAGTAAGTAATGAAAGTAAAAAAAAGGAGAGGGATGGGAGGGAGACAAAGAGAGATGGGTAGTCCTTGTCTTTAGTTAATTTGCGTGGTGCAAGTTAAGCTGTTTACTGTGGCAGCTACAAGTCACATGAGATTATTTAAATTTAAGTTAATTAAAATTGTATAAAATTGAAAATTCATCTGTTGCACTGGCCATATTTCAAGTGCTCAGTAGCCACAGGTGGCAAGTGCCTACTGTATTGCTTAACATTTCCATCACTGCAGAACGCTCCACTGGACAACATTGGTATAGAGGAGGGAGCGTGGCCTTTGGAGTCAGACAGAACCGGGGTCCAACTCTGCCTCTGTGATTCATGCATGCCACCTCTAAGCCTTCGTCTCTATCTCTGTAAAGTAAGGATTGGTAATTACATCAATGTCCCTCTTACAGGATTGTTGAGAGAATTAATCAAACTAATTCTTTTTTTTTTTTTTTGTGCAGAAGATCAGCCCTGAGCTAACATCTGTCACCAATCCTCCTCTTTTTTGCTGAGGAAGACTGGCCCTGGGCTAACATTCGTGCCCATCTTCCTCTACTTTATATGACATGCCACCACAGCATGGCTTGACAAGCGGCACATTGGTGCACGCCCAGGATCCAAATCCCGGGCCGCTGCAGCCGAGTACGCGCACTCAACCTCTACGCCAGTGGACTGGCCCCACTAATTCTTTCTTTCACATAAATGTTAGCAGTCCCTCTGCTCTGCTGCCTCCGCATGATGTACAGATAACGGTAGACCCAGAGGCCAGTATTTACACCTGAGAAGAAGTGGCGCAGAGTGGAAAGCATAGGCAGATGGGCAGACAGACTGAAGTTTGAATCTTAGTTCCATTTGCCAGCTGCATGATCTCAGGAAGATCATTCAACCTCTCCAGGTCTCATTGTCTTCCTTTTCCAGGTGGAAAAAAATCATTATCTTATTTAATTCTCATAACATCCCTACAAGTTAAATATATGAAGAACCTTAGTGCTGGGCAAATAGCACATGTTTAATAACTAGAAAATTATTACATTAATTTAAAAAGCACATAGTTGAAATTTTTAGTGTCTAATTGCTTTAGGTCTGGTCACTGTTTTTATCATTATTTTTACTACTACTAACAAGTTGGCTAATGGTACGTACCTTAACCACAGTGGAGGTCAAGAGACTCTGAGAGTTGAAATAATGTGCTCTCCACAAAGCAGCCAGAAAGGTACCTTTTGTTATGAAAATCAGATCATGTCTTTGTCCCAATCAAAAATATCAATGTCTTCCCCTCACAGTTAGAATAAATTTAAATTTCCTTGCCACCTCCGATGCCCGCCAGCATCTGACTCCTCTGACCTGTCCCTCTCACACCTGTGCCCTGGCCACCCTGAAGGTCCTGCTCTCACTCAGATGCGCCACGCTTGTTCATGCTCAAGAACTCTCTCCGCCTGGGCTGCACTTGCTGTCCTCACAGGACTGCCTCTCCTGCCTCCTGGAAGCCTCTGCTCAAATGTTCCCTCTCCAAGAGCTGCCCCTCTATTATCTTCTCTCTGTTCTGCTGCTTTATTGTTCTTTATAGCCCTTACAGAACATCATCTCAGGTAGTGATTTACATTCCTTTCTCCTTCCATTCCTTCACTCACTCATGAATTCAATGTTTGTTAATGTAGCAATTAGTTGGGGAAACACGTCCACCTTGCTCATTGTTCTTACCCCATGCCTAAAATAATGCTTGGCATGTGAGAGGTTCTCCATATATTTCAAGGAATTTCAACAAAACGTCTGAGATCTTTGGAGTTGACCTTCCCTTTTCTGATATACACAGACACAGGCTTGAGCTAAATGGCCATCCTTCCAAATGTATTCATTCACCCACCCATTCCCCAGCTATTGAACACACACAGCGTGCCCAGCACCTCAGTGCCTACACTGACAGGAAGCAGATGACCTTTCCTTCAGGAGCCTTCTCCCCGTCCATGTGTGTACCATCCATAGGCGTGGAAACCGACAGCTGCAGTATATCGGATTGAGTTGAGGATTTTGTAGAAACACAGAGGAGGGAATGACTTCTTCAGCTGGAGGGCATCGGGAGAAATATCTCAGTGGAGGTGAATTGTGAGTTGGGATCTAAAGGAAGAGTTGGCTCTCGGGCTCCCACCAGTGGCAGTGTGCCCTCTGCAGCTGAGCTGCCTGGATTTGAAACCTGTCTCACCACTTTCCAACTGAGTGACATGGAACATTCCCTCACATATCTGTTCCCCAGATTATCCAACTTGTAAATGGAGACTATAATATTATATGCCACAAAGTTTGTTGTGAGAATTAAATTGAATTATCCATTAAAAAAACTCTTAGCTTTGTGCCTGGTACATAGGAAATGCTCCATAAATATTACTTGTACAGCCATTTTCTTGGGAGAGCAGAAGCATGCTAGACGGGCATGGAATGAGGCTAGTGCATCCGCATAGCTGGAGCATAGAACCCATGAGAGGGAGTGGCACGTGGAAGGAGAGACTGGCTGAGGCCGTGCCAGGGAGGGCTTTGTAAGCAGATAGAGAATTTGGCTTTGACCTGAAGAGGAATGAAAAGCCATGAAAGGATTATAAATTGAAAAGTAGCATGCTTGCATGTGCAATTTAGGAAAGCGTCTGGCTTTAGCTTGAGGATGAGAGAAGCTGGCCAGACTGGAGGCAGGGAGGAAGGAGGCTGTCGTGCAAATCCAACCTGGAAATGAAGACAATTGTTAGTGGGGGAAAAAAGAGAAAGATACCAGGGAAATAAAATTAATAGGCTTGGCCACTTTGTCAGTCTAGGTTTGGCAGGACACAGGAGGAACACTCAGAAGAATTTAACCCAAGAAAGCTTAATAAAATGTCCCCTCGAGAGTTATGGGCAGGGTTAAGGGAACCAGGAACAACTAAGGGAAGAAAGGCATTGCCACCCTCAGACCCGAGGGGACAAGGGAAGAGAACGGTATTACAATAGCCCAGAGAAATCAGGAGCCAAGGAAGATGGCTGACCCAACAGGAGCTCCAGCCATATCTGGGAACACAGCTTCTACGGACCATGGCCAGGCAGGGTGATGAGGCGTAGGAAGTAACATGTCCAGCCTCTCTCCCCTTCCACTCTGATCTCATGCCAGTGCCTCTCATTGGCCAACCCAACTGGAAGCCAGATGTCAGGAGAGTCTGGGTCATGTGATCTGTAGATGTCAGCCTTCCTGCGTCAACAGCAGGCCAGAGAAGGGTAAAAAAATGGGGCCGGGGGAGGTGCATACATGAAGAATAACCATCATAGTCACCAATTAGATGGGAGTGGAGAGTGTTGGGGGCGGGGAGGGAGAGGAATTTTTCCTAACTCCTGAGGTTCCTTACTAAGGAGATTTACCCAATTAAATGGCCGTGAACTAGAGAATTGAAACGCCTGTCCAAGTAAATCACATCTGAGTTCTCACGTGCCCCTCAGCCTTTGCCCCCAAACATTTGGACCGTCTTCCCCTTTCTTTCCACCTGCAGATGTGGCCTATTGCTGAATGCTTGAGAAAGTCAGCCAGAGAGGATTTGCATCAGAGAAGTATAATTTCATTGGTACTACAACTAAAAAATAAACTGGCCTATAACATATTTTCAAAGTCATAAACAGAGATAAATACAAGAATGACTTGGGCAAAAAAGAAAAAACAGAAAAGGTGGTAGTGAGGGGAGTTCCTCATTCCTCTGCAAAAAGTTTTGTTTTTCCACAAACACCTCTGGGAGTCAAAAAGCTGTGTGGAAACTGTCCCAGCCCTCAAGGCCCGGCCCCTCTCTGCCTGACACATCTAATTCCCTGTATCTCTGACGGGTTCCAGGCCTGGATGGGTCTGTGCACACTGGGGCACCAGGCCGCGGTGACGTGATTCTCTGAGTGACGCTGAGGCAGGCACACCCATGAGATGGGGACCAGGAATCCTGTTACTACGGGAGTCACAGGAACTGTTGACAGCAACAGACAAGACTTCTTTCTGCAAAGTGCTCCCAGGAAGCCTTTACAGGCCTGGAGAGCAGAGTGGTTTTCATCATTAATTAACACGTTTTCCACACTGGGGCAGAAATAGGACTAGCTAAGAGACACTGGGAGGCATGGAGGAGATAGACTGTCAGCTGGGGGCAAGCCTCAGCTTAGAACTCCACTCTGTGAATCACAAGGCAAAGTCCGAGCTCCTTGGGAGGTCTTTCACGGCTCTTCATGAGCTGACGCCTTTGCTTGTCCAGGTCACTGCCCCAGCACTTCACGCTAGCCTTTCACCCAACTAAGCTACTAGCATTTTGTCCAGATACACTGTGCAGGCTCTTTAGGCATCTGGGCTTCTTCACACACCATTCGCCCTGCCTGGAGTGCCCCTCTCTTCTCCACCTAGACTCTCCTAGTTTTCCCCTCACACCCTTCTCGAACTACATCCAGATTTCTCAAGGAAGTCTCTGCAGAGAAGGAGTTGTCGAGTGCGCCCACTTCTGTGCCTCCATAGTACCTTGGACTGCACTCTCAAGCAGTAAACAAGTAACTGACTAATTAGGGCATAATGTGCTGTTTCTACCTCCAGACTACGAACTCCTAAAAAGCAGGGTGGCATCATAGTGACCCATGGTATTCATACCTTAGCACTGGGTATGTCCCAGAATAACAGCTTGTGTAGCTCATAGCACTAAAGCTGACCATTCTCCTGTTGAACAGCTATTCTTACCAGAAATTTCTTCCTATTTGTTTTTCCCTGAAATCTGGAGCTTCTAAGTGACAGGTACCAGTTTTGCTTTCTAAAGCCATACATAACAGTCCCTCCTTGTGCCACATTCCAGCCATTCAGATCTTTCAAAGCAGTGACCATTCCCCACTAGGCTTTCTTTCTACTGTATTCTTTCTTTTAGACTGAATTAGTTTTTTTGGATTCAAACAGATTTAAATTTGGATATGAGCTCTGCCACACCCTAGCCCCAGTTTGCTCATCTATGGGGATAATAACATCTACTTTGTGGGGATGTTGTGAAAACTGAGTGAAATATTGGATGGAAAACAGCTAGCACAGGTCCTGGCAGCTAGCATGTCCTCAAATAAATAGTTATTGAGTGACCGAACAATGAATGAGTAAACTGGGGCTTTGTGTCATGTAGATAGAGTAATATTTTAGACATCTAACTCTCTTATACTAGGTAAGAGTCAGTAAATGGTAGATCTACACCAGGTACTTGCTGGGATCTTAGGATAGAGCACTGAATAAATAAGGCATGCATGACCCAAGCATGTCCCCACTCCTGGGGAAGTCACTGAACAAATAAGGACAAAAGACAGGCGTAGAAAGTGGTATGTGGGGGAACTTGCAGGTCACTCATCTGAGTTCATCTGAGCAGGTCAATGAAGGACTCCTTGGGGAAGAGGTCCTACATTAGAGAATAGAATACGTGGGCTATTACTAGTTAAAATTCTTTGCTCCTAATCTTGTTATTGTTTGTGTAGTTCTCTTGGGAACATTGTGGAAAAGGTAAGATAGATTGGCCAGATAAGAATGTTGAACTCAGAATGTAATATTATAAAAACTGACTAACTGAAAAGCCTTACCCCTAATCTCTGAATGTTATACTGATTCACAAATATGATGGTAAATACACTAATTGCTAAATACACTGTCAGTGGTTCTCAAGTGACAATAGATAAGTTGCATATTTCACAGGTTTGATGCCAAATTTTTATCAATACATAAAATTTATGTTTCTTATAACTGAGATTATATATTATTCCTACAATACTTCTCAGATGAAAGGTTGAGCTGAGGAAATCATGTGGCCATGGTGTACAGTGGAGTGAAATTTGCTGTTTGCACTATCACCATTTCTATTCAGTATTGTACTAGAGGTCTTGGCCAGTGCAATAAGCCAAGAGAGAAAAAAGCACAAGAATGGGAAAGGAATAAATAAGACTGCTATTATACACAGATGACATTAATGATATATGTAGAAAATCTAAAAGAATCTATGGGCAAATTATTAGAACTAACACGTGAATATAGTAAGACCACTAAATTCACAAGGTCAATATACAATCAAAAAATGAATTTTTGAAATATCATAATAGCTTCAAGGAACATCAAAGACATAGGAATTAGTCTAACAAAAGATTTGCAAAGCTTGTATATAGAAAACTACAAAACGTTACTGAGAGAAATCAAAGAAGACGTCTAAATTAAAGGATATACCATGTTCATGGATTGAAAGACTCAATATTGTAATTTTGTCAGTTCTTCCCAATCTGATCTATACATTCAGTGAAATCCCAATTAAAATCTCAGCAACATTTTTCTGTAATGTCTTAGTTTGGATCACCCAGAAGCAGACCCTGAGACGAGGATTTGTGTGCAAGTGACTTAGAAAAAAACTGGTCAGGAAATGGATAAGTAGACACAGAGGGAAGAAAGAAAACAAAGTTCAGATTTCAGCCTAATCCTACAATGAAGCTCAGGAGAGTAACTGACACCTCAAAGCTTTCCCCCTTCAAGGCAAATAAGCTGGACTTTTGTATCATGCACCAGTTAGTCATTGCTAAGATCTGCCCCAGGAGGACATAAACTCCCAAGCAATTCCAGCTCTCTGTACACTTGGGAAAAGTGGCTCCGGTAGCTTTCAACGAGTCCTTCAAAGAGAATCACAGGTGCAGGCTGTAGGAAGTAAAACATACAGAAGCTGAGGAGGAGGGCAGACATAAAAAGTAAAAAGAATCTGAAGGTATTTGGGTAGAGCATAGACAACACTCACTACATGGAAACCAACAGGCTGATTCTAAAATTTATATGGAAATGCAAAGAGCCAAGCCAAACAAACACAACCTGGAAAAAGAGGAAGAAAGTTGGAGAGCTTATACTACCAGATTTCAAGAATTACTATAAATTTACAGTAATTAAAATAAGTGTGGTATTGGCACAGGAGTAGACAAACAACTAATGGAACAAAATAAGATTCCAGAAACAGAAGCCCACATACACAGTCACTTGACTTATATCAAAGATGCCTGCCATGTAGTGGAGAAAGGATGATGTTTTTAATAACTGAATGCTGAATGAATTGGATATTAACACAGAGAAAAATAAACCTTGGACTCTAACATACACAAAATTCAATTCCAGATGAATTATAAACCAAAATGTGACAGGCAAAAAAAAAAATAAAGCCTCTAGAAGATAACAGAAAAGCGTATATTATGGCACTGGGGTAGGCAAATACTTCTTAAGCAGAACACAAAATACACTAACCATAAAGAAAAAGATTCATATAATTGACTTTATTAGTATTAAACTCTGTTCATCAAAAGATATTATTGGGACAGTGAAAAGGCAACAAAGTAGGAAAAGATATTTACACCACCCAACAAAGGATTCACAGTAAAAAATTTAAAGAACTCCTATAAGTCAAAAGAATAGAACAGATAAGATAATTTTTTAACGGTCAAAAGGCTTAAAGAGGCATTTCATGAAAGAGGATATCCAAATAGCCAATAAACACATGTTTAGCATTATTAGCCATCAGGAAAATGTAGTTAAAACCACAATGAGACGCCACTACATATCCACAAGCATTACTAAAGTGAAAAAAATGAAAACAAAAAAACCCTGACAATACCAAACATTTCCAAGAGTGTGGAGCAGTTGGAACTTTCACGCACTGTTGACAGTGGTATAAACTGGCTCAACTACTTTGAAAACTGGAAGGATCTATTAAGATGGAAAAAGGCACAGTCCACGACCGAGTGATTCAACACCTAAACGTATAGCTAACAAAAGTTTTGTTAATTTCTACAACAAAAGGCACGTCCCAGGATGCTCACAGCAGGTATGCATGATAGCCAAAAGCTGGAAATGACCCAAATGCCGACAAACACACAACAGAATCCTGCAAAGCAATGAAAAACATCAACCTGCCACTCCACAGGACGTGCCTCAAGCTCGCTGGCATAACAACAAGCAGAGGAAGAGCAGTGCAATTGAATAAAAACTGTAGTATCTCACTTTTATGAATTGTGAGAGAAACACAAATCAATGGTGACAGAAGCCAGAATAGCTGTGACACGTACAGAGTGTATTAACTGGGAGGGCGCATAAGGGAGCCTCTTGAGGTCCTGGGAGGGATTCTTACCTTGATCTAGGTGGTAAACATCCACCAAACTATAAGTTTAAAATTTGTATTCTCTATTGTGTGTAAGTTATATTTTACTAATGAAAAATAGAGATTTAAAAAACCCAAAAGTCCCACAAGCTTATGTAGATGTTTTAGAAAATAAAGAAATGCATAGCAGGACATCTCAGTGTCAACATTTTTTTTTTTAACTACAAAATGACAGTATATTGTAAATGCTGTTTTGTACTCTATAAACAATTTTCCTATAAACAAAATGTCATGATGATTTTCCCGTTCAATAGATTTTCTACTACAATATAAAATATTTGTTTGTGTACAAGGTAAGGGTATAATGACTCCAAGCCAGGCAAACAGAACTTGGCCTCATGCCCATGCACATAGGAATGCATAATAAAACAGACCAGAGAGCAGTTCTGAAAAAGTGGAGAGCCTGGAGGTGACCACACAAATATGCAGTTAACTGTTCATACAATTTATGATGGCTTCTCGACCTTTCTGTGTTTGCCACACTCTTTCAAATACTTTGCAATTTTTTTGCAAGCAATATTAAAGTATTAAACTAATGATAAATTCATTCTGCCCTCTTTTTAATTTTTATTTGACTAATTAACAGTGATAAAATATGGAATTATTTTTAAAACTTGACAACTATGAAGAAAAAAAATAAGATAAGTCTTTGGTGAGGAAAAGTTGGAGAATGGTTGAACTAAGTCATCACTAATAATGCTTCTCCGCAGTGGTGCCGCTACACCAGTGTTTGTGGTCAGCTATGGGGTTTGATATAAGTCAGCCACTACCAACATTCAGGAATAAACAGTGATTGTAAGTGGTTTATACATTTTTGTGAGTTAAATTGGATTCAAATATATTTCTATAATATTTTCACTCATTTATATACTAAGATGCTAACTTGTGTGGGAATTAAAAAAAAATGATGTTTCATGAAGTATACAGGGAATTGAACACAGTCCTGAATGTGCCCATGGGTATATATTTATGTTTGAATCATCTGTCACATGTATCTTATTTCAAAGCTTTCTTTTGTTTTTTACATCCTTTCTTCTGAATCCTCTCGAGCTTCATCTTTGTCATCCGTTAGAAAGGTATAATAATTCTCTCCTAGGTTGTGGGTTGATGTGAGGATGAAATGATAATACCTGTTCAATGCATATTCTGTGCTAGGTGCTGTATCAGGCACTGCCATGATTATATTTGTTTTCTGGATCTGATAGTCTACATATAAAATGTAAGTCATCTCTTCAGCTGAGCAACAGCCCATGTCAAATTCGGTCCATGACTGCATGAAAACTTGATTTTGCTCAAGGACAGAAGCATACATCATTAGGCTTTGACCCAGATTAAATTTGTTGGGACTAGTATTGGCAGTCTAAGATAGAAACTAGCCTGCTTTCCAGTAGCAAGAAAGGGAACCACAAGATTTCACCCTCTAGAGAGTTGTGACTTAGTGACCCCAAAACTAGTCAGAAGTATTTGTTCTGGGGGTGAATTTTTTAAGCAAACATAGCACCATGCAGCCCTACTCACTATCCTCTCCTAGTTCATAGCTTCTATCTCCACCTGAGAGGAGGGAGGGAAGGAAGGAAGAAAGGGAGGGAGGGAGGGAGGGAGGAAGGAAGGAAGGAAGGAAGGAAGGAAGGAAGGAAGGAAGGAAGGGAGGGAGGGAGGGACTGTCTTCTCTAGCTAGAATGTAAACTCCAATCACCCAGCTATTTTGTCAGTTTTATTAGTGATCTAACTTCAGAGCTTGGAAGACTGCCCGACATACAGTGGCCACCTCAGAAATATTCATTGACTAATTGAATAAACATATGAATGAATGAATGAATGAATGAATGAGTGAATAATGGAGTGAGGGTTTTAGAGCTATAGCGCCTACACAGAGCTATAGAGACCATTAGCCTCTGCTCACGTACTTAAGCAGATGTGTCCTTGGCTTCAGGAGAGAGGCTCTGCTTGACCAGCCCATGTTAACACATAATCTGCAAGTATACAGTCCAATGTTCCCTGTATCAGTCAGTGTCCTGGCAAAGAACAGAAGGCCCAATGTGTCAACTGAAAAAAACTTAACGAAAAGATTATTTAGAGAGGTGTGGACAGCGTTAAGGGAATCAATGAGGGATAGTAATGTATCCAGAGATTAACAATTGAAAAAAGCTGTTGTCACCCCAATGGCTAAAGGACAAGGAGAGGGACCAGCATTACCAGAGCCCAATGAGACCGGTGAGTGGGAGGACGGGCTGCCCAGCAGGCACTGCTGTTGTAGAGGGAAGCAGCCACTGCCCAAACCACAGTGAGGCAGGGAGGAGGAGAAAGACTCAGTACTCACTCCCTCTCTTTTCTGCCCTCCAGTATCCTGCCAGCACTTACTGGAGAAACTCAACTGGAAAGCAGAGGTCAAGGAGCCTGGGCAATACATTCCATAGAGGTCAGACTCCAGGGCACAGAGCGAATGAGAGAAGAGTAGAGGGTAGATGTGAAGGACCAACCTGGAATAACCAGCACAGTCCCTTCATCCATTTCCTACCACAATGGAGGTGCTGACAGATGAACACAAATACTCACTGGTCACTTGGTCCTTAGTGTCTTCTGTCGCTAACTACTTGTTCCCAATTTTAATCTTTTCTCCCCAGCTATATTCAATGACCTGAGGTCTTATGGTCCTATATGATTATACATGGAAGCCACCAGTTAAATATCAGTTAAAAGTAATCACATAGTAGGGAGTACTTAGTATGTCAGCACCCAACAGACATCAGACATTGAACTTGGCACTGGATAGAAAAGAGCAAATGCAGCAGAGATGATTTCTCTCCTGCAGAAGCTTACAGTTATAGAGTGGAAGATTCAGACCACAAAAGTAAAATTTAAAAAAAAACTAAAATTGTGATAATGCAGCAATGATGATGACAGTTTATTGGGAATGAATGAATGAAACCATGAAATGCTTTCTCAGTGGAAAATGGAAACTTACATTATTATATTTCCTTTGTTTAGAGTTTTGTCCCCTTTAAATTTTTGTATTCCACAAGAAAAGAGAGACATTGGTGTCGACTTTGGGTAAGCAAAACAATGGTAAGTAGAAGGAATTTCTGGGCACAAGAGTGAGAACAAAAGTTTTGGAATCATAAGACCAGGAATCAAATCTTAGTTCTACCACTTTGAAGTCCAAAACTCCTGCAATCTCATCTCTAATGGTGATAGTGACACTTAGGCTACAGGGTGGCTGAGAAAATGAAATCATTTGACTTTTGGAATACAACACCTCTTCTGGGCAATGTGCTAAGAATATGGGGTGTTGTGGTTTCTAGTCAAAATATTCCACCTGTATATATTAAGAAGAAGGGAAGGCGGGCGGGCCCCATGGTGTATTGGTTAAGTGCAAGCACTCCACTGCTGGCGGCCTGGGGTTCAGATCCCAGGCGCGCACTGGTGTACCACTTGTCAGGCCACGCTGTGGCGGTGTCCCAAATAAAGTGGAGGAAGATGGGCACAGATGTTAGCCCAGGGCCAGTCTTCCTCAGCAAAAAGAGAAGGATTGGCATGGATGTTAGCTCAGGGCTGATCTTCCTCACAAAAAAAAAAGAAGAAGAAGAAGGGAAGGAAGTAGGCCTAATATAAATGAAATCTCTATATTTCCCTGTAACTGTGTCTCTGTAATTGTAATTAAGGCACCTTGGGAATAAAATGCCATGGTAACACTCTCCACACGATTCCAAATTGTGCTCTTCATCTTCTACTCCAAAGAAAAAAAGCACACAATTGCACATCAAAAAATGTCTGCTCAGTGGCTGAAGTTTCAGGTTGGAGTTAATTTCAAGGTTGATTAGAATGTCGGAGTTAATGATTCTTGTCCCCCAAAACTTGGAATTCGTAATTATCCTAGAGACTATAAACAGCATTGGAAAGAGCTGATTTGTCTTCAACTTGTTTTTTCTCAGAATTGCCCCCTCACCACACCACATAACCTCTTTCTGCAATAACCTCAACTGCCTGCAGTAGTAGTTAAAATGAATTTATAAACCAGTTGGTCTCTTGAATTTATAAACCAGTTGGTCTGTTATCAGTGTTGTTATTAAATCACCAAGATTGTTTAATCAAAAAGTGACCTGGCTCTCTCTCCATGGTATCTGGAGAGATGGCTGAGGCTAAATAAGAGATGGGAAAAATATCCATAAGCTAAATAAGTTGGTTTGGAAACTAGATAACAAAACATATGCATCAAAAAGAGAAGTGAAAGAAGCAAAGTTCTTGAAAAATGGAAAAGTAGTTGTCAGTAGCAAACCAGGACTGTCCGAGGAGAAGGGAGGGGAAAGGAGCCCAGAGAGAAAGAGGAGAGTGGGGAAGAGAAGAAGGAGGAGGAGGAGGAGGAAGGGGAAGAGGAGGAGGAAGAGAAAGAGGAAGAAGAAAAGACAAGAAAAGGAAAAGAAAGCAAGCCTCAATCCAACCCTGCAAAAGTTCACAATAACATTCGAGTTTCTAAGAATAACGGGCTTTCTCCCCTATTGTGGCATCCAGGGTCGCTGGATTTTTAAAGGACACCACCATCCAGGGATTATTTATGGACTCCAAGACTGTAAATCTTTTCTGTATGACCTTGGACCACGGCTTGTGTCCTTTGAGACATGTTATATGATACAGCTAAGCCTCTGTTCCAGCCCATTCCCCATCCTCATGCCTTTCTCTCTGCAGTCTTTCAGTCTTCTCATATGAACTTGGAATTCCACATGGACAGAGCTAGAGGGCTCTCAGAGGTCATTTAGTCCAACCCTGACATTTTAAAGAGAAACTGAAGCCCAGAGAAGAAGCGCAGCTATTTCTCCAAGGAGCCAAGACTGGAAAAAACTACCCTTCTTCTAGTCTGGAGTGCCTCAAAAGATGGGTTTTTATGGAGCTGCCATTGGGGTGAGGGGATCAAGAAATGCCTACATACCTCTCCCCTAATCCCTTAACTACTGTTCCCTGTGCTCAGTGATTTCTTTGACAGGAAACAAAGCTCTTCACTCTTCAGGGAGAATGAGGAACGTTGGGACCGACATTCATTGAGCACTTTCCATGTGCTAAGCACCGTGCGAGGTGCTTCATGTCCGTGATCTCATTTAATCTTCACAACAATCCAGTAATATGGGTTCTATTAGTCTCACCGTCCTTCTCTGAGCTTCAGCTCCTCAGCAATAAGATGACCTTCCCAAGGTCACATAGAGTAAGTTCCAGAAACAGGGTCCAACCATAGGTTTGTTGGCCTTTCAAAGAGCAATGCTTCTTCGATGGAAAAAAAAATGGATTTTGAAATCAGATTGTATTGGATAAAGAAGGACACAAACGAAAATTCTCAATGAGTTCTGAGTATTCTCTTCAGAATCTCTCCTGAGAGCAGATGGACAGGGATTGAAGGCTGGGAGAGGAAGAAAGCAGTGTTCATTCATTTGTTTTTCCCATTGTCTGCTGGGTATACTAACAATTGGATTAGTCAGGCTAGGCTAGCACCTATATCTATGACAAGCACAGGTTTAGTGTTAAGCCACTGAGATTTGACATCTCCTTCTCGCCCATCCCACAGTCTAATCAAGTGTTCAGGGGCAGTCTTCTTCATGGTAAGTCGGGGCCCAGACTCCTCCCATCTTGTGGCACTGCCATGTCCAACATGTGACCTCTAAGCCTGCCACAGAAAGGGAAAGAGTGTGTGGGGTACCCTGCAAAGAAGAATATGTCACTTCTACCTACCTTCCATTGGCTCCATCATAAGTGCCAGGGGGGCTGGGATGAGGTTTAGCTGTGTATTCATGAGGAAGAAAGGAAATCATATCAAGCACTGGTGTTCTCTGCCGTGGTATGCTGCCTCGAAAAGGCAAAGAACTCTCTTAGTATGGTCTGACGAGGTTACCCCCAATAACCACGGAAGTTCGGTACTCTCAGGATAAGGTTCCCAGAGGAGAATTGCATTTGATCAAGATCACACAGACCTAAGCTGCAGAGGCAGAAAACTTCAGGTCAGGTTCCAGCTGTAAATCCAGAAGTCTTCCCTCCAAGTTATCTATAGGTCCTGGCCAATCCTTAGGCTGACAAAGATAACCAGATCACACCTGGCCCCTCCTTACGTAGCAGAGCATCTGCAAGGAGTTTCTTAACACTGAACTAGGATAATAATCACACAGAGAGACACAGTCCTCCACTCCTCCATCTGCTTCCATCAGAATCACCAAAAAATGCAGCCAAAAAAGGAAGAATTGGGGCTTTTCCTTCTGAATTCTTGGAATCACTGAGTCAAACTGTCTGGTCTGGGAAATCTCAGGAAACCATGTTGGCGCAGTCTCAGTGGAGGAGATGGGGCACTCTGACTTCTCATTCAGAACTTTCTAAGCTTCTGAGAGCACTGAGGCCCTCTGGTTTCTGCCCATGAGATAACTGGTCATTTTTTCCCCAGTGTCTCCCCATGCAAGATAATAGTTTACAGATTGGAAAATGAAAGCATAATCTTCAAATGCAAAGAGTGAGTTTGCTTCAATATATGGTTGAAATAATAAAATTAACAGAATTAAAAACAACAACAATAAAGAAAACACTGGGAAATAGAACATTAGTAGAAACCAAACCAGAGTCAAGAAACATGAGTTTGGGGCCTAGATTTGACACTATTGATCTGAGAGATCATGGATAGTCAAGTCCTCTCTCTGAATCTTGACATCCTCTTCCATTGAAACCAGATGGATTAGGTTCAGTGGTTCTCAGCTGGAGGTAGTTCTGCCCCCTAAGGGGAAACATTTTCTTGACTGTCACAGTGATTAGAGGACACAACTGACATTTAGCAGGCAGAAGCCAGGGAAGACCCATGTCCTACAATATGTAAGACAGTCTCACCCAATAAAGAATCATCCCTCCCATAACGCCAATGGTGCCCTTGCTAAAAATCCCTGGATAATCTCTTACTGCGAGGATCAAAGATTTTTAATATAAAATTGGCCTAATTTTCTGCTTTGGTACCTAAAAAACTCAGAGCAAATTGGAGAATTCTCATTCACAGCTCCTCGTAGCCTAAGTCCTTGGTATTAAGATACTTTCTACCTATTCTTCCCCTTTTCCTCACTACACACACACACACACACACACACACTCACACACACACACCCACACACACACACAAATTTCGTGCTTCTTGACTTTTCATCCTTACTTTAATGGTCAAATTTTAAATGAATCTTTCTTCTCTATTATTATATTTGTTAATGGATTTCTACTTTAATACAACCTTTTTCATTGTGAGCTGTTTATACACATTTCCCCACTAGACCAAACTCCTTAATAGCAGGGAACATGTCTTATTCATATTTATTCATTCATTCAATCATTCAAAATGGCATTTATAATAGCTAATATACATTGAGCACTTACTATGTACAAGTAACAGTACCAAGAGCTTTTACATGTACCAAGTCAATTAGCCATTAGGTACTGTTGTTATCCTCATATTACAGATGAGGAAATGGAGATAACGAGGTTAAGTAACTTGCACAGAGTCACACTAGTGGGTATTGGGTTAGGAACTTGAGACTCAGAGATGGAAGCAAGTTCATGAGCTCAAGGAGCTTGCATTCTGAGAGGTAAATACGCCAATATACACTGCACAGCACGACATAGTCTCCAAGTATAATCGTAGAGAATGCCAGATGAGCCGCAAGGAGGGGCACAGAACCCAGCGCCTGGAGGAGAAGAGACCAGAGAAGGTGATGCCTGAGCTGAAACGAGAGGCCCAGGGAGAGTGGTCAGAGAGGCAAACAGAGCAAGGACACTCAGAGGGGAATCCAAAATCTCTGTATATGTTACAGAGACTGCAAGTGTTTGGCATTATAGGTCATTGCTCGGGATATACTTTACCAATAGGGCAATTGAAATCCAGGAAGAAAAGAAGCCTTGTTCAAGTCCCAGAATTTGATTCTCATGGGAACTAGGGTGAATAAATGGTTGGGGCATAGCCTACCACCTTGGTGTCAGTCCCCCTCAACAACAGAAGTATTCTGGCTGACCTTCCCAGACACGGTTCCCCAGGCAAGGAGGAATGGGGGAACCAAACCTTTCCTAAAAGCCATACTGGCTGTTAAACATCTTCCCTGCTATTTCATATAACTCTTGCCTCTGCCCGATAGGGTAAGCAGTATTATCCCATTTCACAAGTGGGAATAGAGAGGCTCAGAGATGACAAAAAGGTAGTAAGTAGCCAGGCCAAGAATTAAATTCAGATCTGTCTGACTGCAAATTCAAGATTCTTAGGAGGGTACCACACTGCTCCTGGGGCCTCACTCTATGTTAGCTCAGCCCAGCCATGCTTGTCAATGCTGCTGTCCTCAGGACTCCAAGAGGCCCGTGAGGTCTCCCTGTCAGGTCTGCTACTGCACCTAGACATCAGTGTGTGCTTGAGTTTTCTCCCCTCTTCTGTGTGGTCTGAAGCAGCAAATCCAACGTCAATTTTGTTCATGCTCAATCTCACTTTAGGTAAACCAGTTAGCAGAGTATATACGATAAACTCCCCGCCAAGTTCTGAACAAAGCAGTCAAACTAACAAACACAAAATCAAGAGAAGATCTAATTAGCTCAGGCCAATTACTCTGTTCCCTTCCAGCTAGTCCAGGATAATCCATCACAAACACCAGGGAAGAAAAATAAACTACCGGGTTTCAAGTCTTTTTTCCCTTCTCTGTAGCATTTCTCATCTTTCCTTCTCTTTCTCTCTCTAGTTTTTTTCCTCTTTTCTTCATTGCTTCTTTTTTGTCTTCTGTTTCTCCTTCTTCCATTATTTTCTTTCTCTTTTTCCTCCTGCCGTCTCTATATTGCTTCCTTCCTTTTACCTATTTGTCTTCAGGACTCAAGCAGAGAACTTGAGCCTGGGAGTGACATAAGGCCGAATTCTGAAAGTGATCTGTCAGGTTTTCCCTTCTGACATAAACAGCCTTGAACTAAAAACCATCTCAACACCTTTCAGCCATGAAACTGGATATGAGACGCTGGAACCGGAGTGGGTCTCCTGCCCTCTCAAATTGTCTCCAACACAGGCTGAGGTTGGAGACGGCTCCTTGTTGAAACGCCAACAGGAAAGAGGCCGAGGGGCATGGAACTGCCTGGCAGGCACAATGGGCACCACATCTAAATCCTTCTTTTCACTTCTCCGTCCTAGCCCCAGTTTAAAAAATCCATTCCAAGCAGAGAGAAGAAAATGACAAGTGAGCCAAGCTTTACCTTTTTAATAACGTGAAAATTGAAGCAATTGAGGAGGAATGGTTATTAATAAACCCAGTTCACGCTATGAAAGCATGGAAATTTTTCCTCTGTGATGTAGCATAACCATGAGGGTGGAAATGTTGATTCATTTAAAATGAACCTCCGGCTTTTCCTTTCAACAGTCAAGGGGAAATGAGCACAGTGGGAGGAACAGGGGCTTAGAGCCGACTCTGTCCACCATGTGTGAGTCGTGTGACTTTGGGCAGGTCACTTCCTTCTTACACCTTGCTTCCCACCTGTCTCTTCACCTGTAAAATGGGGCAAATAAGTGAACAAACCCATAAACAGACCTCCCCTCAAAGAGTTGTCTTGAGGATTACGTGAAGTGAACAGTGTTAAATCGCAGTTTAATAAAAGTGCTGCAGGACTGGGACTTCACCCAACTCCAAGAGTCTTATCCTCAGCTCCTCGTTTGCTCTGTGATTGAAAGCGAGTCACTTCTCCTCTCTGGGCCTCACGTTCCCTCTATTCAAAAGTAAATTGCGCTCCTGGGGATGCAAAATGGCACAGCCACTCCGGAAAATGGTTTGGCATTTTTAATAAGGTCAATCATATACTTAACCTGTGATTCATCAATCCCGCTGCTGGGTATTCACTCTAGAGAAATGGAAACTTACGTTCACGCAAACACCTGTATGCAAATGGATATGGTAGGTCTCTTCATAATCATCAAAAGCAGAAACAACTGTCCTTCAGTGGCAGAATGGATAAATAAACTGGTATATCCACACCATGGAATACTACTCAGCAATAAAAAGAATGACTTGTTGATACACAGAAACTTGGATGAATTTCAAAGGCATATTACCGAGTGGAAGGAGTCAGTCTCAAAAGATCGCAGGCTGTATGAGTCCATTTATCTGTCATTCTCCATCTACACAAAGACAAAAGTATAGTGACAGAGAATAGATCTGTGGTTGCCAGAGGTGAGGGGTGCAGGGAAGATGTGATTACAAAGAAGCATGAGGGAATTTTTGGGGTGATAGAACTATCCTGTATTCTGATGGTGGTGGTGGTTACACAAATCTATACATGTGTTACAATTCCTAGAACAGTACACCAAGCAAAAAGGCATTTTACTCTGTCATTAAAAAAGCCTAAAATAATAAATTGAGTGGGAAGAATAATAATAAATTACTCTTATTTGTCTATCACTTTTTGGTTCACAAAGTACTTTCATTTGATTCTCACAGCTCAGCAACCACAACTGACAGACACAAGATGACCTGTCTGGGAAACACTGACGTAATACTTGAATCCCATCCTTCCAATTTCCAGCCCTGGGTCCTTTTCAGCATACCTCACTAGGTGATACTTGAAGCCTTTTTCTTTTCTTAAAGGCTGGGTGAGTGTTTGCGGAAGGAAATAATTATGTATTGTCTCTTTTCCGTCTTGGGTTGTTTTGTTTTTCCACGTTCCTATGTCAACCTGCGTATGCTCCTGGGAATGTTTATATTTTCTTTGAGGAAAAACAAAATAGGCCAATGCACAATTCAGTAAAATGACACGTTAGTGGAAAGGCACTTTTTCGGCTGGCTCTTTGAATGAATGATTAGAAAAATAAGTTGTACATTTTGGGCATTCATTTATGTATTCATTCATTCAACACATCTTTACTCAGCCACATCACGGGGTGTGCCATGACTTGGCACAAGTCATTTCTCCTGCTGGGAAAACTCTCCCCATGTCTCTTTCTGGCTAATCCTATACATCCTTCATATCTCAGCTGCAATGTCACTTTCCTGGTGGCTTTCCCTGTCTTTCTCCAATAAGCTTGCTTAGGTGTTTTCTTGGTGCCCCCTAGCAGACTGCATATTGCTCTACACTGATGTTGATAATTTCAATATAACATGGTGGCTGGCTTTCGCATTAGACTACGAGCACTAAAAGGGAAGGGACCACAGGGCCGGCCCCGTGGCATAGCGGTTAAGTGCATGCGCTCCGCTGCTGGCGGCCCGGGTTCGGATCCTGGGAGTGTACCAACACACTGCTTATCAGGCCATGCTGTGGCGGCGTCCCATATAAAGTGGAGGAAGATGGGCACATGTTAGCTCAGGGCCAGTCTTCCTCAGCAAAAAGAGGAGGATTGGCAGGTGTTAGCTCAGGGCTGATCTTCCTCACAAAAAAAAATAAATAAATAAAAGGGAAGGGACCAGGTCTGAATCATCTAGCATGGGCCTTAGCACAATTAAGGGGCCTTCATTCATTTATTCATTGGACAGTTGTTTACAAGTCCCTTCTTTGTGTCAGGCAATGTTCTACTGGAGAGCTCACGTCCACATAAAGCTTATCATCTAAAAGTGAAAGAGACGATTAAGAAACAAACACCATGCTTCACTTCTTGATATTATATTATATATCAATGAAGGAAATAAAAGAGGGCAAGAGGATAGAGAGTAATGGGTTCCTGAAGAAGAAACATTTGAGCAGAGATGTGAACGAGGCAAAACTCTTCATTCAATCTTCACCCAGCAAGCATTTCCCGAGAACCCAGTATTTTATTTATTTTTTTCCCAATCTTCTGGGCCCAGGGTCCTCCCTCGGCCCCCAGGCTAGGTAAGCGTGGGCCCATCAGCTAATATCGGCACTTTGGGCTTGGTCCCGTTGGTGACTGGAGCAACTGCGATGCCATCTGCCTGGCCCTGGGGCACACATCCCACTCCACTGCTTCTAACAACCTGAGCAAAACTCTCTCAGGCAAGGAGGGCCAGGAGTCATTTTGTTTTGGAATCTGGGTTGGTGTTTAAATTGCAAACTAGTAACCTGCCAGTCTCCGGCCATTTGAGAACTTGGCTTCCTTTGACTCATAAAGTGCCCTTTATGCCTCAGAGGTGACATAAAACATCATTCCATCTCTGCCCTGAAATACTCCTGCCTGGTGCATGAAATGGGCCTTTATGGTACATTAAAGCCCTCTAACTGTTTCCTTTCCTGGACCTTTGATATTTTAATATTTGGCCAGTGCAAGCACTATCTCTTCAATCCATAGAATACTTATTCATTTTGTTGGTTGTATCTTTGTTATTGCTGCAGTGGCGAGAGGGCTAAGCAAGCAGAAGGCACCCCGCCTCCTGGCAGCCCCAGATCTGGACAGCCTCTAACTTTTATCTCTGTAAGAGACAGAACTCAGCGTTTGAACTCTTTTGGCCCAGGTCTCCTAAGGGAACTATCAGACAACATCCCCCTTAACAAGCGCCTCCAATTTATGCTTCTCAGAAGCCAGCCAATTTCCTTCAGTGGGCTTCCCTGGGCTAGCTGGATCTGGAGGAATTGGTGTTCAGTTTAAAACAAGAGCCAAAGGGGCCAGCCTGGTCGCGCAAGCGGTTAAGTGTGCGCACTCCACTGTGGCATCCCAGGGTTCACCGGTTCGGATCCCAGGCACGCACCGACGCACTGCTTTTAGAGCCATGTTGTGGTGGCGTCCCACATAAGTAGAGGAAGCTGGGCACGAATGTTAGCTCAGGGCCAATCTTCCTCAGCAAAAAGAGGAGGATTGGCATCAGATGTTAGCTCAGTGCTGATCTTCCTCACAAAAAATAAATAAATAAAACAGGAGCCAAAACTTCATGGTTATTAGAAATGCACTGCTCAGAGGGGTAAATTAACTGAGAGGTAACATTTAACTGAGTAGGTAGTGAATACCTACTATGCATCTCTCAGGTTTATACCCTGAGAACCATCTGAAATCCCTCATCCATTTATTTATACATTCAAGAATTATTTATTGAGGTTCTATGTTGCGTCAGGCACTGGGCCGGACACCAGGGATACTAGTCATAACACAGCCTGCCCTCAAAAACCCTTGTGTCTAGCTCTTCTCTCTTTTATCCTCATCTTAATTTATTACCAGGTCCTGTGGATTTTGCCTCCCAAATAATTCTCAGCTTCATCTCCCTGTCCCTGTACCCTCTGCCTCTCCCTCAGAACAGGATCTCGTCTTCTCCCAACCGAACTACTACAATTGTCTCTTAACAGGATTCTTCACCGCCAGCGTTAACCGCTATAATCCACCCGGGGTCCAGCCACAGACATCAACCTAGAGCTCAAATCTGATTTCATCCGTGTTCTGCTCCAAACCTCTCAAGCTCAAAGGCCTTCAAGGTCCAGGCAATGAATGAAAACAAGAGAAGTAGGGGCCAGCCAGTGGCGTAGTGGTTAAGTGCACGTGCTCTGCTTTGGCAGCCTGGGGTTCGCCAGTTTGGATCCTGGGAGCGCACTGGTGCACAGCTTGTCAAGCCATGCTGTAGCAATGTCCCATATAAAATAGAGGAAGGTGGGCATGGATGTTAGCCCAGGGCCAATCTTCCTCAGCAAAAAGAGGAGGATTGGCATTGGATGTTAGGTCAGGGCTAATCTTCCTCACAAAAAAAATAAATAAGAGAAGTAGCAGGGCAAGGTCAAGGCTAGGAAGACAATGGAAAGTAAAATTGGAGAGTGCATGCCCCTCCTAAATTAAGGCCCCGTGTCAATCAGGCAAAACACATCTTTGAGCTGAACTCCAGGCCACCATCCTGCGAGCTCTGGCCCAGGCTGAATTCCTACCCCTGAGCCTCTCACTGCAGCCGCCCTATGAACTGGCCCAGACCAAGCTCTCTAGTCTCATTTCCCACCCTGACCATCCCCTACCTCACTTCTATTCTGCATTCCAGCCGTATTAAATTACTGACTGTAGTTTTCCAGAAACCATACATGTCCATGCCTTCATGCATTTGCTCATGGTATTACATTTCCCTAAAATTACCCCAATTCCTCACCTAAGAGAGTTCTATTTCATCTTTTAAAACATTCTCAGTATTGCCTTCTCAGAGGGCCGCCTATGATTCTCTGGAAAGAATTCATCCCTCCATCCCTGTGTTACTTCTTTGCCTTGTGCACCCTTCTTGCTGACTTTCTGTCATTCTGCATTTATTGATTAGTGGATGAAGAAGACCGCCATGTTATCAGTGAGCTCACTGTGGCCAGTGCTTGCTGGTGACATTGGCAATCTTTGTTGTTCTGGCCCCTTGCACTAAGCAAGCACTTCAGTAGAAGTGTGACAAATTGAATTATCAAATTCAGTACCAGGAATTCCACGTACTTCTCATTTAGTCTTTACAAGAAGCAGCTTGGGAGGCTTGTATTATTATCACTCTCATCTTCTGGGCGAGGAAACCAAGACTCGGAGAGACAAAACAGTAGCCTAAGGTCATACAGTGAGTGGTAGAGCCAGGTTTTGGCCAGCCCACTTCCAACAACAGGGCCCACAGGGCTTTAAGTCGAATGCAAATATATCAGTGGAGAGTTCTAGAAGTATTTGCTGTGTCTGAAAATAGGCCGAACAATGCTAAGGTCAGTGACAGTAAAAGAAGATGAAATAGTTGAAAAAGAAAATTCATGAAAAGAGTCCAATACACAAGGCTTATGGCTCCCCTTAAACATGCCCTAGCACCGTGCCACAGATGGTTACAGCGTAAGGAGACTGCACTGTTATGCAGGTGTTCTGGCTTCTGGCCTCAGTCCTGCTTCTAACTTGCTAGGTGACCTTGGGCAAGCCATTTCCCTGCTCTGAGACTTCAATTCTTCACCTTTAAATGTAGAGCTGACTCACTCCCTGGTAATTGAGGTCCCTTCCTACGGTGTGTCTCTCTAATTTCATGTCACCAACATCTGGAGAAGTGGCAGGAGTTAATTGTACCCAGGTCCACCATTCCTGACTGAGGCCCTACCCACCACCCACCTTTCCTGCTCTACCTTTCCCTTTGGAGACCCTAGAACCTGAGAGGCCAGGAACAGGTGTGCAGAGAAGCAGCAGTGAACAAGGACAACCCAAATTCCACACATCAAATGGGCTGTTTTCCAGGGTGAACAGACCATTCAAATGTGTCACCTCACACAGTGAGAAGGCCTACTTTTCTGAAGGGCTTCCATTTCCCATCATCTTTGTCTGTATCTTTAAAATGTAGGACTATAGAATTCACTGATATTTAATGTGGGAAGATGACAACTCTTCTTAAATGTATTTGTCTCCTATCCCTTCCTCCAAGAGAAAAAAGCAAAGGAGAAAGATCTATACTTTGAGTAAAAAATTTACTGACCATTTATTCAGGATTAATTTACTGATCTTGTGACAATTTTTGGGTTTCATAATGTCCTCTCCCCTCAAATCTTTACCCCACACTGGATACCAGAGACTAGAGGTGTGGCAATTCATGAGGAAACTATTATAGTAGATCAGGCCTCCATCAACCCCGTTTGGATATGACAGTGTTGGAGGAAACAGGGAGAAGGAGACGAACGTGAAAGGCAGAATCCACAGGACTCAGTTAACAATTGGACATGAGAGGTGAGACCAAGGACGGATAGGCTAGAATAAGTCCTCAGTTCTGGTTTGGGTGATGGGGTAGATAGATGGTGTGGCCATTTCTGTGGAGAAGAGATGTAGAAAGAGGGGCATATTTGTGGAGCAAAGGTGACGAGTTCAGTTTTGGACTTGTTGAATTTGAGGTGAGACATCCAAGTGTAGATGTTCAGGAAACAGTTCAATATACTAAGTTTAACCCCATTTTAGTAGACTGTATTATTGTCAAAATATGTGCTGTTCCTTCCTACAGGGCCCTTCCCTATTGGGCCTCCCTTTGAGGAGAATCTCAATTCTCACCCCATTGACACTGGACTTGTCCATGTGACTCACTTTGGCCAAAAAAAAAAATGTGAAAGAAATGATATATGTTATTTTCCAGCAAAAACTTGAGTAGCCAAATAATGGGTCTCCTTTGGTTCTCTTCTCTCTGCCATGAGACTGGCATGTGCCACGAATGATCCAGGAAAATGATCCAGGAGAAAAGGAGACCTGGAGCAGAGCCACAGCCCATCCGAGAGAGCAAGAAATAAGTCTTTGTCGTTGCAAGCCATTAACATTTGAGGGTTCGTTGTTACAGCAGCCAAGCTCAGGCCAAGCTGAGTAATATACCCACCCTCTCATTTTATAGGGAAGAAGCCGAGACCTAGGAAAAGAAATTGGAAACGGAATAGGAAAAGAAATTATCTCGGGCTTTCAAACCTTAGTAAAGTATATTTTTTCTCATGTCCATGCAGAAGTTCTCATGTCAACAGTCTTTGTGTTCCTTGAAATTAATCTGAGTTGAATACCTTGGTAGCATGGCCCAATTTCCTTTTCTTTACAAGCAAACATCATTTTCTTTTCCTCTGCAGAGATTTCATCTGTAGCTTGTTTTTTTCTCTCCATTTAAAGGTTCCTGTCTAGCATCAAAGCCTATTAGCATGAGATTTCTTTCCCACCAATTTCTCTCTTAGCTCCACAATACTGACTTTATACACAAAAATTTTACTTAGAGTTAAGACCAGGTGTGGGAAATTTTAAGACAAAAAGCCATTTAAAAATATTTTTATAAAGGAGGAAAGAGCACAGGACCAAGAGTTAAGAGATCTGAGTTTTACTCCCACTTGAGCTGCAAAATGACTGTCTCATCTTGACCAGTTCATTTCACCTCTCTGGGCCTCAGTTCTCTATCTATCATAGAAGAATAATATGCTGTGCCTATTTCTAAGGTTTATTTGAAGATAAAACAAGAGTCTATTTGTAGATATCCTTAGACAGGCTGAACACTGAAAGAGTAGATGTGTGGGAGGTGGGGGAGTCAGAGGATTAAGTATTGTCAAATACTTTGGACAAGCAGCCTATTGGCACACATGAAAATCCCAGCTGCCTGTGAAAGCATCTGCACCATGCCAGGCCAGTAGGCAGAACTTTGGATGGAGGAAAAAGATTTTTAAAAGTGCTTCTAGTATTTGAGTTTCCCAAAGAGTAGGATTTCTGGCCCAAGTTTCAAGGGAGCAGAGTTCTTGGGGTCTATTCCACTGTGGTGGTGATGGCCATGGTTGTGGTGGTTGTAGCAGTTGTGGTGGCAATGGTGGTGGTGGTGATTGTAGTGGTGGTGGTGGTGGTGGTGGCAGTGGTTATAGTGGTTGCAGTTGCAGTGGTTGTGGTTGTGGTGGTGGTGGTTGTGGCAGTGGTGGTGGTGGTTGTAGTGGTTGTGGTTGTGGTGGTGGTGGTTGTGGCAGTGGTGGTGGTGGTTGTAGTGGTTGTGGTGGTGGTGGTGGTGGTGGTAGTGGTTATAGTGGTTGTAGTTGTAGTGGTTGTGGTGGTGGTGCTGGTGGTTGTGGCAGTGGTGGTGGTGGTTGTAGTGGTTGTGGTGGTGGTGGTGGTGGTGGTGGTTGTAGTGGTTGTGGTGGTGGTGGTGGTGGTGGTGGTGGTGGCGGTAGTGGTGGTGGTTGTAGTTGTAGTGGTTGTGGTGGTGGTGGTGGTTGTAGTGGTGGTGGTGGTGGTGGTTGTGGTGGTGGTGGTGGTGGTTGTGGTGATGGTGGTGGTGGTGGTTGTAGTGGTGGTGGTGGTGGAGGTGGTTGTAGTGGTGGTTGTAACGGTTGTGGTGGTTGTAGTGGTTGTGGTGGTGGTGGTGGTGGTTGTGGTGGTTGTAGTGGTTGTGGTGGTGGTGGTGGTGGTTGTGGTGGTGGTGGTGGTGGTTGTAGTAGTGGTGGTGGTGGTTGTGGTGGCGGTGGTGGTAATCTCTTGCATTTAGAACAATAAATTACAGATCTCATAAGACTTTCACAATAACCTAGTTGTAGACTGCTGTTGTCTTCATGGAAAAGAAGACCTTCCCAGAGACCTTTTGCTATGGGAAACTGAGTCTCAGGGAGGTTAAAACATGTAAAGGGAAGATCCAAGGATAACTTTTGAGGGAGAGAGTGACATCGCTGAAGACACACTTTAAAAGATGGAGGGTGGGTTGGAGGGAGCAAAGTGAAGGCAGAGAGGCCAGGAGATGGGAGACTATCTCAACTGTCCAGAGGAAAACAATTAGAGCCTGGGCCACACAGACAATCTGGGAATGAACTGGAAATCTTGTGAAGATAGGTCATTACCCCAAGGTCATGTGGCAAATTAGTGAAAAAAAAGGTCTGGAACCCAGGTCTTGAGCTCCAAGCCCAGTACTCTTTCTTTTAGTTCATATTCCTCCCTAGTACCAAATGTTCCTCATAAGATAAATGGAAATTTACACTTAACAAAGCCTTGAACCTTGAAGAAAAATTCTAAAAGAAGAAGCGCATTGATAAATGAACTCAGAAAACAGCCAGGTAAAACGGGTTCCACAGCATCTAACAACCTGTTAGGGCGGGACTTGTGCCCTGCTGTCTTTCTCCCTCCCTTTCCCACACTGTCCTCTTCAAGAGAAACATGCCAAGAGAGTTGTAGGCATTAAATTAGTGGGAAATGGATATACAGATATATATACATATATATACATACAGTTTTAATAATCTATGCAAAAAACAAAATAAGACCTTTTTACATATCTATTATTATTATTCACTTAGAACAGGAATTAGCAAATGTTTTCTGAAAAAGACCAGGTAGTAAAAACACCAGGCTCTGTTGCAACTGCTCAACTCTGCCATTATATGGCAAAAGCAGCTAGAGGCAATACTTCAACGGAGTGTCTGTTTCAATAAAACTGTATTTACAAAAATAAGGGGTGGGCTGGATTTGGCCTAAGTAGCACAGTTTGCAGACCCCTGCTTTCGAATTAAGTTGTTCATCAACGCATTAGCTAAAACGGTGAAAGATCAGAACCAAGGCTAGGAAAAGAATCAGCATTCGATAATCACGTTGACACAGTGGTTAACATTTCAATAGCTATAATACAGCCATCCTATGGAATACTCTAGAACCATTAAAACAAAGATTACAGAGGCTGAGAGTTGCAATGACCATTTACTACCTGCCAGGCACTGTCCTAAGCATTTTATATGAAATAACTCATTTAACCCTCCCAACTATACCTGAGTTAGTGCTATAGGTGCTGTTATGTATCCCAGTTTTCAAAATGCTTTCACTGTGCTGGTATAGCTTCTGTAATGCATACATAGACAGAGAGGGAGAAATAGAGACACTTCAGGACTCAGAATGTTCGGAGACAAAGGTCCCACTAACACCAGACCGTTGCCACTCAGGTGGCTCATTCCTAGACTCCTGACTTCTTTGGACAGACTCTTTAGCGAAAATGCTGCCATCAAATTCTAAAAATTTCCAAAAGCTGAAGAATTCAGAATTTTCCAAAGCTGAATTGCCATTTTTATTCAGTTTCTAATTCACCAGGAAAAATTTGAAGCCTAGACTGCTCCCTGATTGCACAGACTTCCCAGAGGAAGACTGAATGTGGCACGTGAGTGTTTATTCCTACTCCATCTCCATTTTTCATCATAAACAGCCTCTCTGCGTGGCCCGGAAGGAGAGCATAGTCAGGAAGACTGTGATCTATTCTGGCCCTAGTACTTTCTTGCTGGGTGACTTTGAGCCTATCACTCAACCTCCCTGGATGTTCATTTCCTTATATGTTAAATGGGAGCATGAAGATAGATCATATCCAAGCTATGTTTCAGCTCTAAGATTTTAGGTGTCTGTTCAAAAAGAGGGGAGGGGCAGAACTGAAATTTGAGAGAATGGGATTCCAGTCTAGGCTCTGTCACCACCTAGTTCTATAACCTTAAACAAATCCTGGGCCTCAGTTGTCCCAAAAGATAAAAGAATAATAACTGCTATCTCTTAAATAAACTTACTGTGTAAGAGTCACTAAGATAAGCCATGGATTTCTGCATTTAAGTCCTTACAACCCTACAAGGTAGACATATTATCATCAAGCATGTCTACAGAGGGAACAGAGGGACAGAGAGGTTAAAAAACGTGCCCAAAAGTCACACAGCTAGGAATGGATGGAGCTGGATTGAACCCAGGACATCTGGCCCCAGAGTCCATACGTGACATTAGCATGTCTCTGGAAGGGCTGAATTAGATGACCTCTAAGGACTCCTCTGGCTTGAACATTCTGTGGGTCTACGATTCTAAATCATTTTGTACCATATTTTACCTTATTTCCCTTCCCCATGCCAGCTAGTCCTCTGCCCCTCTCACCTCCCATGCACCTCCACCCCATCTAACATCCGTATGTGGTTGTGAGGACATTCTCTGTGGCTGGAGAAGAAAACACAGCTGCTTCTGTTCCCTTCAGCTCCACAGGAGCTCAGGGCTCTGCTGAGAGGCAGGCTAATCCACAGCCCATGTGAACAGACATGGGGCCCAGGCCTTCCCTTTGCCAAGTGGGCCTTGGTAATAGGAAAGAACATGTATAACTTTCTGGGATCTGTACCTGGTCATCCCTGGGGTAGAGGCTGCTCCTTCACCCCAACTACCAGCCCAGAGTTTTAACAAGGACATTATATATTTTTATTAAGCAAGTTTCGGTCGCCTACGGAGTGCTAGGCACCTTGCTGGGAGTTGGGATAAATAGGAGTAAATGAACAGATCTAGTCTCTGCCCTGTGGAGCTTGTAGTTATCAGGGGACAGAAACAAGCCACGGCATCTTCGTGGGTGCTAGAGCAGGAGGGCTGACGAAGTGAGGGGCGGTGATGAACAATAGCAAGGGGGTGGGAGGCAAAAGGCAGAAGGAGAAAGAAAAGCCCGCACTGAGGAGCAAGTGCACTCAAGAGCAGGAGCGAAAAGTCGGGCCCGCCCCTTCTCTGCGGAGCAACCGCTATGCGCTGGAAGCCGCACACGTTCCACCGCGGTCAATCCCAAGGCAATCCTACAAGGTCAGCGTTACTTTCCCCACCTCACAACTGATGAACCTGAGCGTCAAAGACCACATAAAGTGGAGGAAGATGGGCACAGATGTTAGCCCAGGGCCAGTCTTCCTCAGCAAAAAAGAAAAAAAGTGGAGGACTGGCAGATGTTAGCACAGGGCTGATCTCCCAAAAAAAAAAATTAAACAAAAAAATGAGAAAAGTTCTAATAAATTTTCATTTAAAAAAAAAAAAAAAGACCAAGAGCAGCCTGTGCGGGTCCCACAGGCAGCCTGGGGAGGAGCGGGTTTGATCCCAGGCAAAGCGGAGGAAGAAACACAGACTGAAGTATGGTCCTGGGACCAAGCCCCAAAACTGAGAACAAGCAACTAGAAACTTTTAGAACAATTTGACAGAATACTTTTTATATGTCTATTGAATTTAATAATAAAAAACTCAGGTTTGTAGTTTGTATGTCTTTTTTTTTCACTGTATTTCTCCGTTAATTGGTTTTTATTGAATTTTATAAAAGTATTAGTCCATGACAGATTGAAATTTTTAAAAACTAGTTTGAGACAGTGAGAAGCAGTGCTGTCCAGGAAAGTCCCTGGATTCAGACCCTGGTCTCCATCAGCTCAGCCGGTGACACCCCCCCCCACCACCCCCTGCCACCAAGGGAACTCAGCAGGACAGTGAGCCTCCCTGGATGAGTTACAACTTGCTCAAAACGGTTAGACCTTCAGAGGAGGCCTCATATTAAAAATCAAATCACCATTTGGTGGTATGGGGGAGGGGTGGTGTTGGAGGGAGAGGGGAGGAGGGGAAATAAAATCAAGATTATATACTTGTCTCCCTTTTTATTACTTTCATTATTTTGTGAAGGAGACTGGAAAAGACAGCTGAAGGTAATTATTTTCTCTAACCTTAAAGGAAGTCACAGATTAAAAATAAAGAAGATGAAGACAGCTTCCTTTTGCAAGGCGCTGATAATCAAGGCATGACCCAGCTTCTCCCAGTGCCCAGGAGGGTCCGCGCTGCCTGTACATCACGTCCTGTGCTCTGCGGGTCGCCCCAGCCCAGCCTCCACCCAGGCTCACATGAAAGAGGTGCTGCATCTGTTCCTTGGCCAAATGCTATCCCTCCAGCTCATGCTTCCTCCACCAAGAACTACAAAGCCCTTCCTACCCCTGCCAGGGTTTGGAATCATCCAATTTCCTACTGGAGAAACTGGGAACATTTTAGATCCTGATCTCTAATACTCTGGTTTTAAATATGCAGAAGTTGATGGGGAGTGACCTGCTCAGGACAGGGGACCCAGGTCTCTTGTCTCTCAGATACAGGTTCCCTTTCACTTGCTCCATTACAACTCCTGCCTCGAGTGGCCTCTCTTCCCCCCATTAAACTTTTGCATTAGGAAGGATCCTAGCATCGTGGCTGCGGGTTCATTTTTCACTGTGAAATTCCTCGGGCAGGTAATTTTATTTCCATTGCCCTGAGGGAAGGAATTCATGAAGCATGTGGCCTGCGGTTCAAAGACAGGGGTACAAGGAAAATAGACCCCCCCACCTCCCTCACTCCCCACCTCCCCATCCCGCCCTGCCCAACCATTTATCATCTTGTCTTACAGGTCAAACCAAGTATGAGTTTACAGGAAAGAAGAAACCTTGGCTGGTGTTTTTTAAGTTACGTGTAGCCAAGGGCGACGGCTGCCCCAGGCTCAGAGGCCATCGTTCAGGAACACTTCAAGTGCCCCACTTGGGTTTGGCTTGCAGGTCTGTTACGTAATACTAGGCAGGTGGGCTGTATTTTGTTCCCTGCGCCCACAACTTCCAAGAGCTCTTTGCCCATTTTGGGTTTTTTGTTTTTTGTTTTTGCCTTAAAAAAAAAAGAAGAAGGAAAAAATCCTGACTCCACCCCAAACAAGGGGTTTTCCTCCCTTCAAATAAGTATTTCAGGGTTTCCTTTGCCCAAACCTGGGTATTCCAAGTTCCTGCTTTATCATCCCAGCCAACGATTTTGCACCTGAAATTTTCTACTGCTTGCTTCTTAAACAGCTTGCCTCAGTGTCTCAGGGATAAGCTCCCATTAGGACGGAAGCTTTGATGTCTTGCCAATAGAGAGTGCCAGAAGCACCCGGATTTTCCAAACAGCTGGCCAAACTCAGCAATCATTATTTTATTTGCTAATTTTAAAACTGATTTTACACACACATACACACATTTCTATGCTTCAAAGCCTTCCTCTTTAAAAGGAGGGAATAGAAGTGCCAGCAGAAAATCCTGTCTTAGAAGTAGGCGTTAAAAGTGTGGACCAGCCAGACTTAGGGACCAATCTCATTTCTGCCACTTAGTAGCTATGTGACCTTGGTCAGTTGACTGAACCCTCCAGGTCTCAGATTTTGATAATAACAGCACCAATCTCATGAGCAACTGAAATTATCCGTGTAAAATGCTTAGCACAGCCCTAGCGTATCTGATATTTATTGTGTACTTATTACAATTATTAATATGATGTGATATATAGTATATGATATGTGAAGTACAACATATATTATGACCATGATAATCATTTTGAGCCACTGAGCACGAGCTCTGTGAGGGCAAGAATTTCAAGCATCTTTTGCTTCCCTCTCTCCATTGCCTGGAACGATGTCTGGCTCAAGAAGACACTCAATAAATATTTGTTAATAAGTGAATACTAGAAGTTAGAAAGAATCTTAAAGATGATCTGCTTTGAATTGGGTGCTTAGAAGTCTACCAAGATATTAGCCATTTTAGTTCATTTATTTTTGTATATTTAAAAGTTACTTTTATGATTTACAAGTTTTCCAAATGGACATGCATTCATTGTTTTCTATTTTTATTCTCTGTGTTTACAAATTGCTCCTAATTCCATAACCTAGAGACTTCTAACATTATCCATGTTCCTTCTTTCTACTCAGAGACATTTGTAATACAAAGACACTCATTTCCCAGAGGTGAAGCCACACAGATAAGCCTTTTCTTCAATTTTGGTTGGAAGGTTATCAATCTGGTGGGGTCATGTTGTTGGAGCTAACCTGTTCTGTGTATCTTTCCGTTACTTCTTCAACTATAAATAACGCGTTGAGTTCCCCCATTTTTAATTTACCAGCTTGAGAAGCAAAATCTTTCAAAACATAAGCTCCTTTCTGGCATTATAATAGATGAGGTCTTTATTGACGAAAAGTTAGGGAAGGCCTAAACAGGTCTACTGCCTAATTTAACCAGTTGGTTAGGGAAAGGTAATTAATGTTCATAAATTCTAATTAGCTACTTTGATCCAGTTAATCTTCAAAAGAGTCTACAGAGCTAGAGAGGTACCTCACTCAAGTACTGTGGTATGACAAGAAATGTATATTTGGTCTTTGCCCCCAGTTCCTGGAACAGAGCTTTAAAATCCCTTGGAATTTCCTGAGTCATAGGAGTGTCTTTTGATATTCATAATGAGCTTCTTTACTCCATACCTGAGTTTATGCAAACAAGATGACTCAAGTTGGGCCCTTAGATGGTTTCAAGGGAGATGCTAGGGGCACACTTGATTAGAGGGTTGGAACCTTCAGCCCCACCCCCCAACCTCCAGGGAGGGAAGAGGGGCTGAAGATTGAGTTCAACCACCAATGGGCAATAATTTAATCAACCTACATAATGAAGCCTCAATAGAAACTCTTGAACAACGAAGTGTGAGAAACTTCCGGGTTGATGAAGACTTGGAAGTGCTGGAAGGGTGATACAGCTGGAGAGGGCAAGGCAGCTCTACACCACCCCCACCCCTGACCTTGCCATATGCATCTCTTTCATTTGGCTGTTTCCGAGTTGTACCTTTTATAATAAAATGGTAATTCTAAGTACAGCACTTTCCTGAGTTCTGTGAGTTGTTCTAGTGAATTATTGGACCTGGTGTGAGAGGTGTGGGAACCCCTGAATTTGTAGCCAAGTTAGATAGAAGTACAGGTAGCCTGAGGACTTGGGACTTGCTACTAGTGTCTGAAATGGGGGAGGTCTGGTAGGACTGAGCCCTAAAACCTGGGGAGTCTGACGCTAACTCTGGGTAGTTAGTTTGAGAATAGGATTGAATTGTAGGACATCCAGTTGGTGTTGCAGAATTGGTGTTGGAAAGATCCAGGTATTTCCTCTATTAAATGGGAAAAGTAAGGCTCAAACAAAAAAAAAAGTCCCCAATGTCATGTCTCCTTTTTTCTCCCCACGTATTTCCTAAGATGACTGCCTGCCTTAGAGTCAACTTCTAGTCCATCTTCCCCACACCATACTCAATTCCTCCTATCAGAGAAGGAATAATTCATCTCCTGGCTGAGCAGTGAGAGTCTGACTCTCATTGGTCCAAGTTTCTATACCAGGTGGGGCTAAAAGCCTTGACCTGTAGTCCTTGCTGTAGGAACTAGATGGTTGAGATGAATCTAGATTCTTGCAGCAAGCTGTGTAAGCGTCCATCTATTCTACAGACTCGTTCTCTCTGTTGAATGTATTATCCAAAATTCTGTTCATAGGGAAATTGATAGGAAGTCTATTTGGCCTCAAGTCCAAGCCCTGCCATCCAATGTAACACTACCAACAATGAAGCCAGAACTTTTCCCTTCACCCATCTATCTCTTATTTCACAATTGGTTCAAAACTTGTAGAGAGAGTGGAAATTATTATCACTCTTAAACCCCTATCCATTAGGTTTTGCTTTCAACTATGATTCTAAAGCCTCTTTTCCTTCTATTATTCCACATAGTCTCATAACACTGAGGCAAAAGACTTAGGGAGAAAAGAATGAATATACTAATAAGCATTTTTTCTATTTGTAGCCTACAACATTAATAATATTATGTAAGAGAAAGAGATGGTCTCCATATGCTATGCAAACTACCTCATATGGCTTGAAAATTTTGTAATATTTCCTGAAGTACTTTTTGTCAAGAGAGAACTCACCATGGATAATGCCAGCATACGTTTCCATTTGTTGTTTTATATATTTTATATTTGCTTCAATTACAGAACTAGCCCTCTTAAAGCCAGGACGTATGCATAAAAATGTGTGTGTAGGACAATAATTTTTCTTAAGGCTTATTTCATTTAAAAATAAAATAAAATAAAATCCACCATGGATCAAATGAAATGACCCGATTAAAGACAAGCCTTCTCTTCTTGCTGGTCTTTTCATAACTGTGGGACTAAAATTTCCAAGGTATCATTTTGACTGTTTTCCTACATCATCAACATATTGAAAACAGTTGTTAGGAGCAAAACGCTAGAGGGAAAATGCCAAGGGTATCCTTTTCTCTCCCACATGAGTCTAGCCACTGACCAGCAGGTTATCTCCATTCCCTTGAGTTTGGGAAAGATGAACTTTACTTGAAATCCATTGTTTCATGATTGGCCATTATTTCTGTCCCATTGGGTTTCTAAAATTTTCCTTTTCTGCTCAGGTGTGTTTTCTCGGATTATTAAGTCTCTTTCATCAAGACCACCAGTAAAACAAGAACCAGAAGCCACCTATAAATTGCCTTGCCTAATCCCCAGCTCAACCAGCAAGACAGATATTCTTATCCACATTTTACAAATAAAGAACTAAAATTCAGAGGTGCCAAAAGATACACGGCATTTACAAGGTCACAAAACCTAGTGCGTGGCTGAGAAGGCACCGAAATCTAGACCTGGCTGGCTCCAGAGCTAGTGTCATTAACCTAAACAACATGCTGGGAGAAGAAACTGTGGAGCAGAGAGCCAAAGGGAGCATGCGCGAATGTTGCGGAACCCGTGAGCCAGCAGCCATGAACTTAGCAAATGTTTAGCAAATGCACAGGACATAGAATCCTGTGTTTTGTTTTAAAGTGAAACCATCTGAAGCAGCCTCATTTCCTCCTGTAAAGCAAGTTTTAGGGAGAAAAAAAGATCTGAGAGGCCGCAAGGCATTGATCCTGTTGGTGGTTTTCCACGTTATCAGCTGCCTATTGAAAAAAGAGACAAGAAACCCGCTCCTTTGGAGTTGTGGCCCTGCCTCCACACAGCATCTCAGTTCTCACAGGAGCAAGGGAGATGGTGAGGTCAGAAACCCTCTCAGCCTCTCGTCCTAGGGCACAGTCGTGTTGCTGTGGAAAAACGCCAGCAAGTTCTGTGTTCTAGAAGACTCAGGGTGGAGTGGGGGGAATTGCCCCAGCCTGCCCCCCACTCGTAGCTTCCTTCTCAGACACGTTCCAGCAGTCGAGTAATTGGACCCAGGAGAGTATGCCTCAGGAAGCTCTGTCCCCAGAGGCTGTCCAGACTTGTTTCAAGACAGCTGTTCTGATCGTTAAAATGAAATAGGACATGTAACCAGATTATGGGGAAATTATTGCTATTAACAGGAGTAAGTACCCACTGTTTAAGTAGCTTCCTGAAATAAAAACATCAAAGCAGCAGCTTTCAATTACTTTGCTTAGCACCCTGTGTGAACCCTTTGGGTATGTGTGTGTTGGTGATGCATCCGAGAGAGAACTGGAGTCAGGGATGGGGGGAAGGAGGGTGTAAGTGTGTGTGTGTGTGTGCACGCGTGTGCACGCTCATGGGAGCACTGGAGAATGCAGGAATATTTTGTGCTTTGCTGTATATATATTGTGAATTGTGTGAATACCTATTGTCAGGAAAACAACAAAATAGACAGTGTTCCAGGCTCTGTCAGGGGTACTGTGGATGGAAAGCCACATGAGACTGAGTCTCAGCCCCCCAAGAAGCTCAAGTCTGGAGCAGGAGGGAGACATATAAAGAGGTGGTATAACACAGCGTGGTCAGTGCTGCGCTAGAAGGAAGTGTGGGTGGCTACGGCAGCACAGCTGAGCAAGCCTCATTCCTCCTGGCTGGGACGAGGGAAGGGAGACATCCTGGAGGAAGCAATGCCTAAGCCACATCTTGAAGGACGTGTAGGAGTGAGATGGAAAAGAGAGGTTGGGCAGGGCTTCTGAGCGGAGGGTCCAGTACAACTAAAGGTGTAGGGTTTGAAACAAACAGCTGTAATTATCTCAGTCACTGGAGATGAGGCTGTAGGGGGACAGGTAATAGACAAGGGCCAGAAGTCCATGGAGAATTTTAAGCAGGGGAAGGAGTGTTGTAGAAAGACAACTCTGGTCATAGTGTGAGACCAATAGAGACCAGACTGAGAGGGAGGATGTTAGAAGGCTGCAGAAGGAAACCACGCTAGAAAAGAGCGAGCCTTGATCATATGAACCAAAGATCATGGGTAATAGAGATCTTTAAGAGTTCAAAACTTGTAAGATGTGGTTAGTGGATGGATATGGGCGAGGGTGATACTCAAAAGGTTCAACAACCAGAACTGCACAGGCACTGACCAATCAGAATGGACCCATCCAAAAACACCTGGCAGATCCAGACGGTGCATCCTGGCTGGTAGCAGCCCTGGGAAGGGTTTGTAAACGCTCGTCCATCCGGGTCACCCTGCTGGTGAGCTTGCCAGCGTGAGGCACGTCCTTTTCACCAGGATTTCTTCTCTCCCCTGCTGTGCTAGACGAATTGCATTAATGACCCCCTTTTTGACTCCTCCCTATCATTTTGGACTTTGGAGTTTCTCTCATAAAGGCAGAGAACCTTCCCCACCCCATGTGACTCACTTTAACCAATATAAGCAGGTGGCAGTTCTGGTGTGCTAGTTCTGAGCCTAGGCCACAGGGCCCTACATGTTTCCTCTTACACCTCTGCCATTGTCCTAAGGCCATGCCTGGGCTAGTCTGCTGCAGAATGAGAGACACACCGAGCAGGGCAGAGACAACCCACCAACCCAGCTGAGGCCATGCGGGATCAGCCGTCAGTCAGCCAATCCCCAGATGTGTGCGCAAGCCCAGACAAGATCATCAGAGCTGCCCAACCAATCCCCAGCTACCTCCTGACGGATAAATGCTTATTGTCGTTTGCACTGAAGTTTTGTGGTTGTTCGTGACACACCATTAATATGGCAATAGATAATACATACACCCTCCCTTCTGATCCCTTCTTTTCACAGTCCTCGTATGCATATCTGTTCTACAAAACTGTCAGTGTGTCATCCAACTCTCTTATCAGTATTCGTAACACAAAGGTATCAAAAATATTTAACAGGGAAAATACCTGAAAATAAATCTTCAGGTGGCTTACAGGCTGAGTCTCGCAAAATCCCCACTCTCATTGGGTGGTGAAAAACCTCGGAAAAATGTATACAGGTGGCAGGAAATGAACAGGTGGGGAATTCACCAGAGCATCTCTGCCCTCCATTGCTTGAGCACCCTGCACCCACGTTAGCAACTCTTTGTTATTAATCTAATGCATTAGGACTTTAGGGGATCAGCTAATAAAGTGTCTTTCTTCTCGGAATTCAGAGCCAACTAAGATAAACATGGGAGTAAGTCTGATATAGAGAAAAGCATCAGCTTTTATGCAGATAAAAGCTAGATTGGAGAGCATGGCTTGAGATGTGGTCAAAAGGGCTAGTCAACAACACTTCGGCCTGAAATTAAACTCAACCACCTGGCACAGGGGGGTGCTGGAAAGTGCCGTTGCCAGCAGGACAGGCTGTCTAGGCTTGGCTGAGAGCAGCCCAGGACGCAGGCTCCCTGGAGTAGGCAGACCCTCAGGGGAGCACTCCTCTCCCCATGCAGAGAAGGAAGGAGCAAGGAGAGCAGCCAGGCAGGCAGTCTTGCTGGAGGCCCTCCACATGGAAGAGTGACGGGTGAGGAAAATGTGCCCGCTGATGTACTAGCAATAGTCTCTTGCCCCAGATTACAGCGGACTTTCCAGTGACGCTGCTGCTGATTTTGCCTGGAGCCGTGGCATCTTCCCTCCTTCCTGACAGCAACCATGCACCCCAGCAGGAAGATTCACTTCCAATCCTGCTGTCCACGGAAGACTCTTCTCATGTTATCCAGCCACTGGTGCACATGTGTGTGCGTGCACATGCACACACACACTCACACACACCCTCACACACACTCACACACACGCAGATACATCCCATGCAGCAAATAGAAACCCTCACTCTTGACGACTTCCTAACCCAAACTCTGAGGACCCAGGCCTCAGGCACCCTGGCCAGAGCTGGGTACATCCGGGAGAGGTTTAATGGCTGTGCTGAGAGACCTGTACTCCAAACTAAGTGAGTCCGAGTCCTGCTCTGTTACCTCTGAGTCATTTGTCCTTAGGGAAATTATTCAATCCCTTTGGACCTCTATTTCCTCATCTATGAAATGGGATAATAATAGAACTCCATAAGTTTGTCATGAAGCTTGAATGAAATAATTCACGTGCCCAGCCCAATTGTATGTTACATAAAAACATATGTATAAAGTGTGTAACTGCGTCTTATCTGGGGCAGGAGGGGGCCCCTGGAGGTATTCTACTCACTCTGTGGCCTGGCTTCCATGGCCCAGCTTGACCTGGGCCCTGACCACCCTCCACCTCATCTCCTGCACCTCATCGTATTCTCTGGGTGGCAGGTGTACCGAACACGTGTTCTCACAAGCCTCCAGGCCTTCCACAGTGCTCCCTTTGTCTGGAATACTCTAGCCATCCACCTCCCCCCACAGACACCCTTAGCCTGACTAACTGCCACCCACAGATCAGGGCTCAGCTAAGTATCAGTTTCATTCATTCATTCATTCAACAAATATTTGTTGAGTGTCTACTTAGTGCCTGTATTAGTTTGCTAGGGCTGCCATGACAAAGCACCACAGACAAGCTGGCTTAAACAACAGAGATTTGTTTTCTCACAATTCTGGAGGCTAGAAGTCCAACATCGAGGTGTCGACATGGTTATTTTCTTCTAAGGCCTCTCTCCTTGGCTTGCAGATAGCCGTGTTCACCCTCTGGCTTCACAGGGTCTGTCCTCTGTGCATGCAAGTGTCTGTGTCCTAATCTCCTCTTCCTACAAGGACACCAGTCATATTATTACAGCACACCCATGTGACCTAATCTTACTCCAATTACCTATAATTACCTTTAAAAGACACTATCTCCAAATGCAGTCACATTCTGAGGTCCTGGGGTTTGGTACTTCAACATAGGAATTTTTGGAGGGGCACAGTTCAGCCCATAACATTGCTGGAACACAAAGCTTTTCCTACTCCTCAAATCTGGATGAGAAGACACTTGAAATTCTCCTATATATCTCCAATTATGTCAGGATCTTTCATCACTATATACTTTTCCAGCAAAATGAACTGTACCTCCAGCCAGACTCCAACCCAGGAAGGAAAGGCTCTGCATTGGTCTTCTTCACTGTGTTCAGATATAATGATGTTCAGATACAATGATGAGCCATAGATAGGCGATGACAATGGATATTTCTTGAATGAATGAATGTCCTTTGCTGCCATCTCTGCACACTGAAACCACATCCTCAATAGAAAACATAGCATAGAAGAATGTGATGATAATTTCCTGCGTTTAAAGAGCCCTTTACAATTTAAAGGGCCTTTACACCCCTAATCTTATTTCCCCTCCTAAGTGGCCCTGTGGTGTGGGTACAATTGTCTTCATTTGGCAGAAGGAGCTACTGAGGCCCAGCAAAAATAAGAATCTTGGCCAAGTTCCCTCTGCAGCCAAGTAGCTCCTGCACCCGGGCTACTTCAGTGATAACCACAGCTTTTGAAATTAGAGTGAAATAAATTAAATTTATGGTAAAATTTCCTGTCTCTCTTGAGAAACTTGAAGCTACCCAGCAACTGGTGAAACTAGGACAAGAAAATGCATCTCGGCCCCCCTTACATGGCACTTTGTGTCATCCCACCTTCCAGAGTGACAAGGACTCTGTGCATCCTACCTATTTAAATGCTACTCTCATCCTTTAAAGTTTGAAAGGCTAAAAAATAGTCTAACTTCAAACAGCAATTTAAGAGCCTTGCCCTTTCAAGTTTAACATTTCTTAAAGAACAAAAAATAGTCTAATGCTTGTTGCTTTTGGAATCCAGTTCTTATTACTCATGTTTTTTTCCTCCAAAAGAAAGTCTTTTCACATGTTGGTAATGCCTCCTGGCAGCGCTTGTTGAGAGCAGTCAGCAAGCACCTCCGGGATCCAGCCTGACCTGGCTGTAGACAGAGGAGCAGGGCATGGGAAACTATGTGCCTCTCTCAGGCAGTTGTTGGAGAGCTGGAGAGTCATCAGATAGGCTTAAAGCAAAACGCGCTGGGACCCATGTGTGAAGAGGCATAGAGTAACGCTAAAACGCATGGGCTTTGGCACATTTAAACCTGCTTTCAGATCTTGGCTCCACTACTTTCACTGTGTGATTTGGAAAGGTAGCTTAGCCTTCTTAAATTTCAGTTTCGTCATCAGTAAAATGGAAATTATGGTAAGATATACTTCAAAATATTGTGAGAATTAGCAGATTAATGCACAGAAAACTCTTATCCCAGTGCCTGGCACATTAAATACTAACATTTGTTGAGAGTTGACCTAAGGCCATGCCAGCCTGTGGGATAGTCAAGAAGAGGGGTCACAGGAATAATTCCAGCTGCAGCATGGAAGTTCCATCCCAGGCCTTTCTCTCTAATCAGGCTACTCCTGATGGTGGCTCTTCTGGTCCAAAAGGACCACAACAGTCTTCCTCCTCACCAACTGTTTGCGTCTGCTCCCTGCCAAACTGTTCCTCCCCAAACTCACCCTGTGCATCTCAGATTTCTATCAAACTTTTGTTTTGATGCTCCATCCCTGCTACTGACAGCCTTCCACCCCACCCCACATCCTCATTCCCAGTCAGGGCTCTTTGGTGACCAGGACATAGGTCATACTCAAACTAGCTAAAACAAAATAAAACAAAAAACCAAAGGCAGTACCTGGACTTTTCATGGAAACATAGCACAGTTGACATCACAGACCATCACAGGTACCAAGACAGTTGTGTGAACCTGTTAGAATCTCCCAACCCTCTCTGCCCTCCAGATTTCTCTGCAAAGTCCCCATATGTAACTAGCCTAAAATTCAACCACTTACCACTGTTTGACTACATCCTCTGAGTCTCTCTCAAGGGACAACTGGTTGTCTCAGTTCTCCTCCTATACTCAAACTGCCCTTGAATCAGGTGCCCACCGTACTCCAATTGGTGGTGGCCATGAAGGTGGGGTGTGTGGCATCAGCATGGCAGGCCATGCCCCCTCCTTTAGCAGGAGCTTCAGAAGAGGTTTAATGCTCAGAGAACAGGCTATGGACTGTCATGACATCAGCTGTGCTGACACGAAGCCATTACTCTGTCTCTGGTTTTCATTTACAGGACTGGGCAAGTCTGTTGGGAAGAGGAGAAGAAAGCACTAGGAAAGGGGTGCTGGAATTGGGGTATACTGGCAGGGATGCTTGCTGGAGACAAGAAGAGACAGGGTAATCAGCCAGATAACCAGAATTACTATCTAGAGGGAGAGGCCCTGGAATCAGCACCAAGGAAGTGGGGTCCAGTGTCAAATCAGCTGAGTGAGGCACACAGGGCAAGTAGAAGAACTTCACCAAGGTCAGAGACCAGGAGGATCAGAAGCAGCTTGGAACCAGGTATGAATACAAGTCAAAAAGCTGATTCAGAACTAAGATAGGGAATGGCACATGTGGCTGAATCTTAGGAGGAATTTGGATTGTCTTGCCAGGGTGGGTATGCCATTTTAAGGTGGCTGTTAGGAGCAGGTTATCCATTTCACTCCCACAGTCACTACATACCAGGCTCCTGCTCTCATCCTGCTGTGGGAAAAGTACCTTCCTCCCATGTGTGATAAACTTCCGATTTTTCTGGTATCCAATAGCATCTCTAGTGGCTCTGCTCTTTAACTTGATTTCATCTTTCAGTTCCCCACAGTCCCTGTCTCCTTTGGAGCGTCACACGATTCTCGGAGCTCATACTAAAAGACAAGTTGAAAGATCCTGCAATGATCTTTGCTCAGTCCATTGCTCCCCACTGACCACCAACCTGTGTTGAAGGCCGACTTTATGCACCAACTTGCTCCCCTTGAAGTGGGCTCCTTGTCTAGCCAGTATTTACAATTCCCTGCAGGATATCAAGTTGTCATTATTCCTTTATTTCTCACTAAAAGGGATCCTGGTCCTGGGACCAGCATCAGACCTAATGCTCCATTCACTGTCTCTCCTAAAAGGCCCATTAAGACCTCTTGTAAATAGCACCCCAGCTGACCCTATACATATGCCTCCCCATTTGTCCAACACTTCACACCTGGCCTCTCCCCAGCCCCATTCTTGTATCTTACACAACATCCAGGCTCCATTTAACTCCTCTTTGACTAATTAATTTATTTAATAAGAATGTTTACCTAGGACCTACTCTGTGTCAAGCACTCTGTTAGGTGCATTGAACAGCATTTTTACTTTAGTTTCCAAGACTTTATACTCTCGTGGAAAGATAAGACCCGTAGATCAACAATTACAATAACATGTGATGAAAATGCTTAGATAATGGGGCAGGAGGATGCAGTGAATAAGGAAGAGTGGAACTTATCCCAGGCTGGGGGAGTCATGGAAGGCTTCCATGAGGAGGAGTCATGAACAGAATTTTGAAGAGTCATACTGAGCTGACTACCTAAAGAAGAATGGGGAGGAACAAGCAGGGAGAGAGCATTCCAGACAGAAGAACACCACACTCAAAGTAAGGGGCTGGAAATCGAGTGTTGTGTTTGAAGAAGTACGTAATCTTCCAGTTGCGGGGCATTCTTCCCCATGAATCTGTAGTCTGAGAGGTGAAGTTAGAGACAAAGCAGAAGCAGGACCTGAGGGGTAACTACTCAAGCTGAGTTTTGTGGGGCTGTTGATTTAAATAGGAGAATGATGCAATCAGGCCCATATTGAAGGAGCTCAACAGAGGACAGAGGTATAGTCCTGGCTTCCTCTGAATGCCACCCTGGGAGATCACCCTTCCACCCACCCAGATCTACAGCAGGATGTCGAGAGGGAAATGCCCATCCATGAGCCAGAGAATGCAGGCGGCTGGGAGGACACGACTAGGGGCAGGGGAAGGAGCAGCTTGACCTCTCAAATGACTTTGCAGTCTCTACTTTCCTGAGCACAGCAAAGAAAAATAAATCATCCCTCCAACGGCAGGGGCCAGGGCTTGCTGCATGATTGTCTAATTAGGTGTAAGATTACACCACAGGTCTGGTTACTGGAAGCCCACAGGGATCAAATCCAACAGCATCAGACCAGACAAGAATAAGTGAGATCTTGCTTAGAATGAAAACTGGAGAGATAGGAAAGCCTGCCGCCACCCCCTCCTCACCGCCCCCAGCTACCAATTTGAATAGCCAGATAATGAGGATTTAGAAGGAGGAAGATAAATGATCTGCTAAGATTTTACACTCAGTTTCATTTCTGACGTGGATCTCTGATTACATACAGATAATTCTGAAAGAATCAAGGAAGTAGGAGATGACCATAAGCACAGCATATTTTTCTAGTAAACATTTCTGAAAAACAATTGCCTGCTATGTGTAAGACATTCCATTATCTACTGGGGACATGGAAGTGATTAGAACACGGCCCCTTCGCAAGGAGCTCCCAGCCTAGTGGGGAAGAATGACTCAAAAACTCAGAACAGAAATTTCTGTTAGGGATTTTTTATTCTTATTGATAGGGTGAGTTTTATGTGTCCATGGAGAATATTCAGAAAGTTGTCACAGTAGACTTTTGGTTTGAACTCTGTCTTAAAAAGAAGTAGAGGGCTGGCCCGTGACTTAGTGGTTAAGTGCACGCGCTCCACTACTAGCGGCCCAGGTTCGGATCCCAGGAGCGCACCGACACACCGCTTCTCCAGCCATGCTGAGGCCGCGTCCCATATACAGCAACTATATGGATGTGCAACTATGACATACAACTATCTACTGGGGCTTTGGGGGAAAAAAAAAAAAGGAGGAGGATTGCCAATAGATGTTAGCTCAGAGCCAGTCTTCCTCAGCAAAAAGAGGAGGATTAGCATGGATGTTAGCTCAGGGCTGATCTTCCTCACAAAAAAATAAAATAAATAAAAAGAAGTAGAAGTTCATCAGGCAATGAAGAAATAGAGGAAACTGCTTACTCAAAAGTATAGATATGAATAATAAAAAAAAGTATAGGTAAGAGAAAAAATAAGGCATTGTCATGAATAACAAAAACCACATTTCCTTGATTCTAAGAGTTCATTGGTTTTCAGGCATACCACTAATTATACCTTCTTAATCGGGGATAAAAAGGAAACACATATTACATTAAACAGACACATACAAAAATTATCTACCCATAATAGCATATATGTGTCCCCACCCTTGTAAACCACTTTCTTATTTTATATCACAATCATTTTCCCTATGTCATCTATACATTCAGCATCCAAAGATTCTTTTGAATAATTTTTAGATGTTAGAAGTTATACATAGCATAAGAGTGACTCACAAATGTTTATAACACATGCTCCACATCTTGGCCTCATTTGTATTGTTAGGATTGACAGTATGATTTTCAGAAGTATCTTAGAATAGCAGGGTTTCATCTGCATTTCCTATTTGATAATACTCATAGATTTCCTCCCCTTAACTGAATTATGCAATACTAAAAATTAACCTTCTCTTAGTTTTATTATGTTATATTTCTTAGAGATTCAGCCATTTTGCCTGAATCGAAATGAAATAAACAGCCTAAATACTACCATAACCATTAAAGAAATTGAATCACTGGTTTTAAAAATTCCCACAAGAAAATTCCAGGCTCAAAGGGAGGGTTTCACAAGTGATTTTTACCAAAATTTCCAGGAACAGGTAATTCCAATATTATACAAACTCCTTTAGAGAATAGAAAAAGGAATACTCTCCAACTAGTTTTATAGGGTTAGTATCCAGACAAAGATAGTATAAAAAATAAAAATTACAGGCTGTTGTTACACATGAACAGAGATTCAAATATCTAAACTCAATATTTTCTAATTGGATCCATCAATGAATAAAAAATATAATACAATTTGACAAAGTTTTATTAGTTCCAGGAATGCAAGTTTGGTTTAGCATTTTAAAAATTCATTGGCATAATTTATTTTATTAATAATAAAGAAAAAATCATATCTTTCTCATTAGATTTTTTTAAATGTTCAATAAAATTTGAAAATTTATCATTTAAAATTCTTATAAAACTAGAAGTAGAAGGGAACTTTTTTTAACCTGATTAAAGGCATCTATCAAAAACCTATAGTAAAACATACTTAAAGATAATATGTTGGAAGCATTTCCTTTGAAGAAGGAATAAGACAATTTCCTGTTCAATATTGGTCCTAGCCAACATAATAGGTGAACAAAAAGAAATAAAAAGGATAAGGATAGGAAATACTGAGAGTGAAGTCAGCATTATGGCAGAGTGAGTTGTTTCCTTTGTCTCTCCCCTCTAAGTTACAACTAAATGGACATTCATTAACCAACAGAGGATACCTTACACAGCACAACAGGACACCTGAGAGATCCACACAGCTATACATCTGAAGGTGGGTGGACTAGATCCCTGGGAAGAAGTGGAACTAGGGAAGTGGCCCCCTCCTCTCCCTATCCCTGGTGGCAGTGATCCATGTCCTGGATCCTCACACAGTGGCTGGTGTGACTGTGAGTGGAGGTGGGGGCTGCCTAGCCCACACATGAATGCTTTTGGAGTGCTACCCGGCCCACGGGAGCACCACCATGTGGTGGTGGCCCTGCCTATGTGAATGCTCCCCACCAAGTGGCAGTGGCTCAGCCCCACAAAGGTGCCCACTCACCAAGCACAGCTTTGGCCCTCACAGAAGTGCCCAGCCTGCTGAGCGCAGCAGCCCATGAGACCCACCAACCAAATGCAGCAGCTGGTCCACAAGAAGGTGCCCTGCACATTCAAGCACAACCTGCCAAATGGCAGCAACTCAGCCTCTGCAAAGGTGCCCCGCCCACTGAGCCCAGAAGCCCATAAGACCCACCTGTGAGTGCAGTGCCAGCCCACGTGAGTGAGACCTGCCAAACGGCTGTGGCCAGCTCGCATGAATGCGGAGCAGCTCAACCGGCACAACTACCAGTAGATAAAGCAGAATCAGAAAACACAGCTCCTGCCCCCCTCAGCAGTGGCAGGTGGAATCTGCAACCTGATACTACCACAAATGCCCTGGCAGAGGATCAATTCATCAAACACCATGAAGAAGTACAGTAACACTGCAGAGCAGAAGGAAAATGATAAGTCTCCAGAAACCAAACCTGAAGTCATAGAAGATTACAATCTCAGTGACAGGTAATTCAAAATAGTTGTCATAAAGACACTCAATGTGTTACAAGAAAATACAGAAAGACAGTTCAATTAGCTCAGGAATAAAATTAATGAACAGAAAGAATACTTCACCAAAGAGATTGAAACTATTAAAAAAAAAAACTATACAGAAATTCTGGATTTGAAGAACACAATTAATGAAACAAAAAAATAATATAGAAACCATGAAAAATAGAGCAGACCTTACGAAAGACAGAATTAGTGAACTAGAAGATAGAAATATGGAAACGCTTCAGGTGGAGGAGGAGAGAGAACTAAGATTTTTCAAAAATGAAGAAATTCTTCAAGAAATGTCTGACTCAATTAGGAAAAGCAACATAAAGATTACAGGTATTTCAGAGGGAGAAGGGAGGGGGAAAGGAACAGAGAGCTTATTCAAAGAAATACTAACTGAGAACTTCCCAAACGTGGGGAAAGAACTGGACTTACAAGTACATGAAGCCAATAGAACTCCTAATTACATCAATGCAAAAAGACCTTCTCCAAGGCCTATAATATAAAAACTGTCAAAAGTTAATGACAAAGAAAAAATATTAAAGGCAGTGAGACAGAAGAAAGTAACCTACAAAGAAACCTCTATCAGGCTTTCAGCAGATTTCTCAGCAGAAACCTTATAGGCTAGGAGTGAATGGAATTATATATTCAAAATGCTGAAAGATTAAAATCTTTCAGCCAAGAATACTCTATCCAGCAAAATTGTCCTTCAAATTTGACAGAGAAATAAAAGCTTTCCCAGTAAACAAAAGCTGAGGGAGTTCATCACCACTAGACCTGCCTTACAGGAAATGATGAAAGGAGCCCTCCTACTTCAAACAAAAAGGCAAACGTTTACAAAGCTTTGGGCAAAGAGATAAACAGACAGACAAAATTAGAAAATTGCAGCTCTCTATCCGAATAGGTTAGCAAACACTTATTTATAACATAAAAGATAAAGGGAAGGAAAGCATCAAAAGTAAATATAAACACTTCAATGTAGTCACAAACTCACAACACAAAAAACAATCATTTGTGACAACAGTAACCCAGAAGGGGAAGAGGAGAGGGATGGAAGCTGCTAAGGCTAATGGAGACAAGAGGCTATCAGAAAATGGACTATCTCATCTATGAGATCTTTTATACAACAAATCATAAACAAAGAGAAAACCATCACAGAAAACCACCAAACTAAAATGGCAGTCAGAATGACAAGGGAAAAGAAACAATGGAAATATAGAACAACTGGAAAACAAGAGATAAAATGGTAGTATTAGGCCTACATATATCAATAATCACTCAAATGTAAATGGATTGAATTCTCCAAGCAAAAGACATAGAGTGGGGGCCAGCCCGGAGGCACAGAAGTTAAGTTCGCACTCTCTGCTTCAGTGGTGCAGGGTTCGCAGGTTCAGATCCCTGGCACAGACCTTCACACTGCTTGTCAAGCCATGCTGTGGTGGCATCCCACATACAAAAAATAGAGGAAGAATGGCACAGATGTTAGCTTGGGGACAATGTTCCTTAAGCGAATAGTGGAAGAATGGCAAAAAATGTTAGCTCAGGGCCAATCTTCCTCACACACACACACAAAAAAAAGACACAGAGTGGCTGTTTGGATTAAAATACAAGATGCAACAATATTCTGCCTCCAGGAAACACATCTCATCTCTAAAGACAAACATAGGTTCAGAGTGAAGGGATGAAAGATGATACTCCAAGAAAATGGCAAGCAAAAGAAAGCAGGTGTTGCCATACTTGTATCAGACAAAGCAGACTTTAAGATGAAAAAGATAATGAGAGACAAAGAGGGGCAATATATAATGATAAAGAGAACACTCCACCAAGAGGACATAACACTTATGAATATACATGCATCTAACACAGCAGCACCAAAGTATATAAAGCAACTATTAACAGACCTAAAGGGAGAAATTGATAGCAACACAATAACAGTAGAGGACCTCAACACCTCACTTACATCAATGGATAGATCATCCAGACACAAAGTCAACAAAGAAACAGTAGCCTTAAATGATACAGATGGATGGACTTAATAGATATATATAGAACATTCCACCCAAAAACAGCAGAATATACATTCTTCTCAAGTGCACATGGAACATTCTCAAAGATAGACCATATGTTGGGAAACAAAGCAAGCCTCAATAAACTTAAGAAGATTGAAATCATATCAAGCACCTTTTCCTACTACAATGCTATGAAACTAGAAATTAACTACAAGAAAAAAGCTGGGAAAGCCACAAATATATGGACACTAAACAACATGCTTCTGAACAACCATTGGATCAATGAAGAAATCAAAGGAGAAATCGAAAAATACCTGGAGACAAATGAAAATGCAAACACAACATACCAACTCTTACAGGATGCCTCAAAAGCAGTACTGAGAGGGAAATTTACAACAATACAGGACTACCTCAACAAACAAGAAAAATTTCAAATCATTAATCTTAAACTACACCTAACAGAAGTAGAAAAAGAAGAACAAACAAAGCCCAAAGTCAGTACAAGGAGGGAAATAATAAAAATTAGAGCAGAAATAAATGAAATAGAGACTAAAAAAAAAAAAAAAAAAATAGAAAGGAACAATGAAACTAAGAGCTGGTTCTTTGCGAAAATAAGCAAAATTGACATACTCTTAGCCAGACTCACTAAGAAAAAAAGAGAGATGGCTCAAATAAATAAAATCAGAAATGAAAGAGGAAAAATTACAATGGATACCCCAAAATATAAAGGGATTATAAAAGAATACTACGAAAAGCTATATGCCAACAAATTGGATAACCTAGAAGAAAGGGATAAATTCTGAGAATCATACAACCGTCCAAAACTGAATCAAGAAGAAATAGAGAATCTGAACAGACCAATCACAAGTAAAGAGATTGAAACAGTAATCGAAAACTTCCCAAAAAACAAAAGTCTAGGACCAGATGGCTTCTCTGGAGAGTTCTACCAGACATTCAAAGAAGATTTAATACTTATCCTTCTCAAACCATTCTGAAAAATTGAAGAAGACAGATGCTTCCTAACTCATTCTATGAGGCCAATATTACCCTGATACCAAAACCAGACAAGGAAAACACAAAAAAAAGAAAATTGCAGGCCAATATTGCTGATGAACATAGATGCAAAAATCCTCAACAAAATATTAGCAAATCGAATAGAGCAATTCTTTAAAAGGATCGTACACCATGATCAAGTGGGATTTATTCCAGGGATGCAGGGATGGTTTAACATCCACAAATCAATCAATGTGAAACCCCACATTAACAAAATGAAGAATAAAAATCATATGATCATCTCAATAGATGCAGTGAAAGCATTTGACGAGATCCAACATCCATTTATGATAAAAACTCTCAATAAAATGGGTATAGAAGGAAAGTACCTCAAGATAACGAAGGCCATATATGAGGAACCCACAGCCAACGTTATATGTAATGGTGAAAACCGAAAGGCATTCCTCTGAGAACAGAAACAAGACAGGGGTGCCCACTCTCGCCACTCTTATTCAACATAGTACCGTAAGTTTTAGCTAGAGCAATTAGGCAAGAAAAAGAGATAAAAGGGATCCAAATTGGAAAGGAAGAAGTAAAACTCTCACTGTTTGCAGATGACATGATTCTATATATAGAAAACCCTAAAGAATCCAATAGAAAACTATTAGAAATAATCAACAACTTCAGCAAAGTTGCAGGGTACAAAATCAACTTACAAAGATCAGTTGCATTTCTATACACTAATAACAAACTAGCAGAGAGGGGAGTCAAGAATACAATCAGATTTACAATCACAACAAAAAGAATAAAATATCTAGGAATAAATTTAACCAAGGAGGTGAAAGACCTATACACTGAAAACTATAAGACATTATGGAAAGAAATTGAAGAAGACATAAAGAAATGGAAAGACATTCCATGCTCATGGATTGGAAGAATAAACATAGTTAAAATGTCCATGTTACCTACAGCAATATACAAATTTAATGCAGTCCCAATCAGAATCTCAATGACATTCTTCACAGAAATAGAATAAAGAATTCTAAAACTTATACGGAACAAGAAAAGACCCTGCATAGCCAAAGCTATCTCGTGAAAAAAGAACAGCTGGAGGCATCACAGTCCCTGACTTCAAAACATACTACAAAGCTACAGTAATCAAAACAGCATGGTACTGGCAGAATAACAGACACATAGATCAATGGAACAGAATTGAGAGCCCAGAAATAAAACCACAAGTCTATGGACAGCTAATCTTCGAAAAAGAAGCCAAGAAAGAACAATGGAGAAAGGAAAGTCTCTTCAATAAACAGTGTTGGGAAAACTGGACAGCCACATGCAAAAGAATGGAAGTAGACCATTACCTTACACTATACACAAAAATTAACTCAAAATCTATTAAAGACTTGAATGTAAGACCTGAAACCATAAAACTTCTAGAAGAAAACATAGGCAGTGCACTCTTTGACATTGGTCTTATCAGTATTTTTTCGAATACCATGTCTACTCAGGCAAGGGAGACAAAAGAAAAAATAAACAAATGAGACTACATCAGACTAAAAACCTTCTGCAAGGCAAAGGAAACCATGAACAAAATGAAAAGGCAACTGACCAACTGGGAGAAAATATTTGCAAATCATATATCTGACAAGGGGTTAATCTCCAAAATAGATAAAGAACTCATACAACTCAACAACAACAAAATTAACAACCCAATCATTAAACGAGCAGAAAATATGAACAGACATTTTTCCAAAGAAAGATATACAGATGGCCAACAGGCACATAAAAAGATGTTCAACATCACTAATTAGGGAAATGCAAATCAAAACTACAATGAGATATCACCTTACGCCTGTCAGAATGGCTGTAATTAACAAGACAAAAAATATCAAATGTTGGAGAGGACGTGAAGAAAAGGGAACCCTCATACAATGCTGCTGGGAATGCAAACTGGTGCAGCCACTATGGAAAACAGTATGGAGATTTCTCAAAAAATTAAAAATAGAAATACCATACAATCTAGCTATCCCACTACTGGGTATTTATCCAAAGAACTTAAAATCAAAAATTCAAAGAGACTTATATACACCTATGTTCACTGCAGCATTATTCACAATAGCCAAGATGTGGAAGCAACCCAAGTGCCCATCAACTGATTAATGGATAAAGAAGATGTGGTACATATATACAACGGGATTCTACTCAGCCATAAAAAAAAAAAGACAAAATCGTCCCATTTACAACAACATGAATGAACCGTGAGTGTATTATGTTAAGCGAAATAAGCCAGACAGAGAAAGACAAACACCATATGATTTCAATCACGTGTGGAAGATAAACAAACTCATGGGTAAGAAGAAGAGATTAGTGGTTACCAGAGGGGAAGGAGGTCAGGGGAGAGCGAAAGGGGTGAACGGGCATCTGTGTATGGTGATGGATAAAAACTAGCCTGTTGCGGGTGAGCAAGACATGGTCTATACAGAAACTGACATACAATAATGTACACCTGAAATTATACAATGTTATGAACCAATATGACCTCAATAAAACAACTTAAAAAAAAGAATAGGAAATACTCATAGATCTTGTAATTGTCTATATCAAAAACTGAAAAAAATGCAAATTATTATCTTTAATAGGAGAGTAAGGTGATTGGATAAAACACCAATATGCAAAAGCCAATTACATATTTAGCTTGAAGAAACAGAAAAGTAATATATATATTTTTTTTTTGTGAGGAAGATCAGCCCTGAGCTAACATCCATGCTAATCCTCCTCTTTTTGCTGAGGAAGACCGGCTCTGAGCTAACATCTATTGCCAATCCTCTGCCTTTTTTTCCCCAAAGCCCCAGTAGATAGTTGTACGTCATAGTTGCACATCCTTCTAGTTGTTCTATGTGGGACGCAGCCTCAGCATGGCCGGAGAAGCGGCGCGTCTGTGCACACCCACATAGGAACCCAGGCCACCAGTTGCGGAGCGCACGCACTTAACCGCTAAGCCACAGGGCCAATACAGAAAAGTAATTTTTTTAAAGATAGCATTTATCCAATTATAAAATGCATACACATGTATTTTATATATAATTATGACATTGTATTATATAATTTTGAGGAATATAACAAAAGATGTGCTAAAACTCCATGTAGAAAATTCTAAAACTATTCAAAAAGATAACAAAAAAAGAACCAAGTAAATAAAACTTTAACTGTATTCGTGGATAGGAAGACTCTCATAATGATGCCGGTCTCCCCAAAGTAATCTACAGAGTCAAATTATTCCAGCCAAATCCTAACAAGAACTTTTTTGTGAAACTTGAAAAGATTTGCACCTATCTTGAATGAATTCTTGCCCTATCAGATGGCTTATAAAGTTATAATATTAAGATATTAATGTGATGGCACAAGGATAGACAAACAGATTAATATGACAGAATTGAGAACAAAGATCCCTCCTAAATATATAAAAATTTGGTTCATGACAGTAGCAGCATTGCAGATGTGGGGGAAAGATGGGCTATTTAATAAATAGTGCTAGGAATATTGGGTATCCATTATGGGGAAAAATATAAAATTTATCCTACTTCTCACCATACTTAATCTATTCTAGTGGATTAAGTAAAAACGTAAAACTTTAAAAATTTAAAGGAAAATATATATAGAAGGACTTTATAATTTTGGTATAGAGAAAAATTCTGTGACAAGCTAGAAGACACTAACCACCAAAAAGAAGAAAAAAGAAAAGAAAAAAATTGATAAATGTGCCTATATTAAAATCAAAAGCTTCTGTTTGTCAAAAAACTTGGAAAGACAAGCCATAAATCAGTAGAGAAATTTGCCATATAAATAGCTAACAAAGCATTATGATCCAAATATATTAAAGAATTATCTCTTAACCAATAAATAAATAAGTAACCTAATACAAAAATGAGCAAAGACATTAACAGACATTTCACATACAAGTAAACAGAGAAATACAAATGGTCTATAAACATATAAAAATGGTCAACCTTATTAGTGAGCAGAAAAATGCTGACTAAAACCACAAAAAGATACTATTTTCTACTCACAGATTGGCAAAAATTAAAAGTAAGACAATATCAAATGTTGGCTAGATGTGCAGCAATGGAAATTTCCATACACTGGTGATGTCACCATAAATTTCTATAATCACACTGGAAAACAATTTGGCACTATCTCTGCATGGTGAAGATACACATACCCAATGACCCAGCAATGTCCCTCCCGAAGGTACCGCCTAGAGAAACTCTGAAACATGTGCAGCGGGAGATGTTCACAAGAGGGTTCATTATGTAACAGTAAAACAACAAGAAATAGCACACGTGTTTGTCGACAGAAAATGGATAAACACATTCAAGTAGGAATTCATACAATAGAACACCACACAGCAGTGAAAACGAATGAGCTACAGCTTCATGCATCGTATGGTTAATCTCAAAAACACACGACTCAGTCAGGAAAGCAAGTTGCAAGATGACACACACAGTATGATACCTTTATTATAAAGCCCCAGATATAGCAATGTTCACAATATTGCGTTTGGGGGTGCATACAAATGTAATAAACTATAATGAATAGCAACACAATGGTAAATACAAATCCTGGGCAATCGAATATGGTTCCTCTGGCAGAAATGAGGCTACAGCTGAGGAGGCGCACACTGGGGGCTTCAAAAGCATCATTGACCTTTTACTTCTGAAATTGGGGGTGGGAACATGAGTGTTTGTCTTATTCTTCTTATAGCTGATAAGTACACAATATGTTCTTCTGTGTGAATGAAATGTGTCATAAAAAGTACTATCTGAGCACTACACAAAATCTGAATACAGAAATGTACAAAGAAAATATAATCACATCTCATTCTACTATCCATAGATAACTATTGCTACATTTTTAATATTCTTTTAACTCTTTTTTTTATGTCCCACCACATTAGAAAATTCTTTATAACACACACAAAGAATTGGCTGGAAGCCTCTGATGGATAGGAACTGGCTCTTGCATGGTGGCCAGATCTACCCGCATAGGTCAAAGCACTTTCACAGACAGGAGAGGCTGACATAAGGGATTTGGAGGTGATGTTCACACATACACACACACACAAGCGCACACACATACACACAGTGACCACTCTATCACAATTTACTCCCCCAACTAGCTGCTGGCAAATTTATTTTATCAATAAACTATAAAATGCATCTTAGAAATGTTAGAATATGAAAAAAAATGCTTCTTCGAATCTAGAGAAGATGCTTTCTTAGCATAGCTGGAGAAAAGAGCACAAATGGAAGGAGAAAGGAGTGGGAAACAACCAGCCGTGAACCTGGAAAGCGAAATTGGCACTAGATTGCAAAGGGCTTTGCACAGAAAACTAAGAAGCGTGCAGACCACTGGTCCATGCTACAGTGGCCAAATATTTTAATTGCACCCCTTTCTTCATAAAAAAATAAAAAATAGAAAAAGTCTATACCTCTAATGTGTGTATATAAAACTTTTAAATTTTTATTTATTTATTTAAATACATTTATTTCTCTGCTGATAGACTAAATATGAGAAGTGACATTTTCTTCCTACACCTCAAACATCTTGAGCACCTCCTAAGAAGCACACATCCCTCTGTAGAGCCTCTGCTCAACACAAGAAGGTCTATGGAAGAATTTTAAACAGGGAGATAATATGCTCAGGTGGGCTATCTGGTCAATCCACATTAAATGAGAACACGAATGAGTTAATTCTTCAATAACAAGTGAACAATCCAAGGGATGAACTCTGGCAGCACCACAAAAGACAGACTGGAGAAGGAAAGACAAAGGAGGGGTCACAGGTGTCTAGTTGCCCAGGATATGAGTTTGGATTAAACTGTCTCCTTGCCGCCAAAGTCAACACAGCAGGAGAGGATGGGGGGGAAGGGAGAGTTTTGAAATTTAGTTCATAAGTAAATTTCATATAACGAAAAAGCAGATCAGATAGGATAGATAAGAAAGTGGCAGTGGTTGAGGATGATCGTGACGGGATGATCACGACACCCGTCACTGGACAAAGATCACAGAAGAGGAGCAGGGCTGCAGAGGAATGGGAAGACCAGTTCTGAACCTGAGAGCCTGAGAAGTCTGCAGGACATCTGTGCCTGGACCAGAGCGCAAGGGAGAGGGGTGGGGACAGAGGACTCTTGACTGCAGCCTATGATGAAGAACTTGCACAAGGCAAGGCAGGTCGCACGTTCTTAGGCACAACTGGATACACGCATGTCTAGAGAGCTGAAAGAGAGGTTTCACAAAACAATACTTGTCTTTATTACATGGAATGCACTGTAATATTTTTATTCTATTACTTTCAATGCCAATAGCAATCCACAAAATTGATTTTATGACTCCAGACTTTGGAAAACGATAGGCAAGAGAAATTACTTTAAATAGAATAATTAATTCTAATCACTCAAGCATCATGTCGTGAAAAGATATTGGACTATGGAGTTGGATGGGCTTCACTTTGAATTTCAGACTCACCACCTACTCACTGGGTGACCTTGGACAAGCCTGAGTGTCAGATTCCTCATCTGTAAAAACTGAAATAATAGTACTTGCCTCATAGGCTTTTGGTGATGATTAAATAAAAGAGTATAAGCATGTTATCTGACACATGGCTGATACTGAATCACTGTTTGTCCCTCCCTTTCGCTTCTCCAACCCTGAGAGATAACACAACCTAAAACATTTTTTCCTACAAAACCCACCAATTTCCTGACAAGGAATAGCAAAGCTTAACTACTCAACCCAAAAATTAGAGAAAGAATTAAGTCTGAGCTGACCTTGTTTTACCCAGAGATTTAAGGGTGGTTTATGCTGATACATGCATGCCTTGAAATCCTGCATAATCTGGGTGTCCTGTGACCCAGTAAGGTAATTCTTGGCCAAAGGAAATTGCCCTGTATTGTGAAACACATGAGATGCAATGTGATATTGAAGTTTCAGCTCAACAAAAGGTCAGAGTGGCCCCAGAGGGCAGAATTGAAAAAGAATACTTGTTGTTGACGGATGTTTTGAAAAAATGATGATCAAACATAAGCCAAAAACTAATAATATAATATCTCTAAAACCTGGACAGGGTTTAAAAATACATACTCTGGAATAAAAAATAAATGTTCAAGGGAAGCAAAGATGGAATGTTGTTGTTAATAAAATGAGCTTTGGAGTCAAATAGACCTCCTCATACTCTGCTATGGAACTTAGTAATCATATAACCTTGAACAAATACTCAACCTCTGTGCCTCAGTTTCCTTATCTGTAAAACAAGGAAACATAACACTTAGCTTACCAGTAGGTGAAACTCTTGTCATCGTGCTGGGCACACAGTTCAATAATACAGTGCAGGAAGTGGTGGGTTCAAATAAAAAAGGAAACAGGCAGACTGGGTTACACATGTTCAATACACATGACTAATATGTACTAATGTAATCTATACCACCGGATAACTAGAGAAGGGTCATATTCCTTTGTGTCTATGCCAAAAAATGTAATCCTTTTAACCATTTTAATTGTATTTTTGCAACTATAGGCATCCATTTTTAGAAACCATCTCAGCTATGATTGAATTCAGGTTTCAGAAACGTGGGTTTGCAGTTCAGCCTACTATCTAAAGCCTGGTAACTAAGAACACTCAGACATTTTGAAAAGAATCAAACATGCTTTACAACCTTGTAAATGTCATCTTTGGAAACATCAATAACAGCTATGCTTAGTTTTAAAATATAGGCACTGCTTTTTTTTTTTTTTTTTTTACTATAGCTTACTTTCCACATTCAAAAATATGAAATCAAATCAAGATAACTAGAACCATAGTTTAGGACTATACTATTTTCTTTCATTTCTTCATGACCTCAGGGAGTTAAAACACACATGCATACAGATAACACAAAATAGGTCCTTTAAGGCCTCTGGGCTTTTATTCAAGCTGTGATTTCAATTTGGAGTTTCTTTTCCCCTTTTTCTCCCCAAAGTGGATTCTTGTTCATTCCTCTAAACTCAGCTCAAATATGATCCCTAACCCACCCACTGCTGAAAGAATTAAACATGGCTTTTCTCTGCTACTGTAGCTCTTTTTCTCATGTGACTAAAATATAGCAATCAACCGTGTAAATAAATAAATGTTATTTAGTTTTAAAGATACATTACATGAGTGCTCCTAAATTATTTAGGATTAAACTGCTGTAGCAATTAGACCCCCCAAAACAGAATGGCACTAACAAGATAGGAGTCTGTTTCTTTCTCACTCAGTAGTTCAGAGTGGGTATCCCAGGTCAGGGGGCAGCCCTCCTCCACGTGGTTGTTCAAGGACTCAGGCTGACCTTGGATCTGGCATCTGCAACACTTGCCTTTCAAGGAGGCTGTAGTGTTTGTCATTCCAGGCCAGGGGAAGGTATGGAGGAAGGGCCCATGAAGGAGGCTCTCCCTGGTGTGACCCACATCACTGTTACTCACATTCCACTTGAGAGAGCTTAGCCTCATTGCCACACCTAACTCCAAGATGGGACTGGGAAATATAAAACCTGCCTCGGAAACCACATCTGTCCAATTATGATCTTATTACCACAGAAGAAGGAAAGAATACATTTTGGTGGGCGGCCCACAGCTCCCGCCACACTCCCACGAGGGCAGTGACTTTGCCACATTCATCCACAAATCCCCAATGTCCAATAGAGTGCTTGTTCTATGTCAATCTTCCCACCACCACCAAGGGCATCCCCAACGCCCACAACCCAACCTCAACAATTGAACCCCCCGCCTGCCTAATTTTATTCCTTAATACTTACTACTATCTAACATATTATATGTTTTACTTATTTATTTTGTTTCATTCCTGCCCCACCCGCCACCCCCAGGATGTAAGCTCCATGAGGGCAAGAATTTTTGTCTACCAGTACCATATTTTCTCTTTAGCACCTAGGAGAATGCCTGGCATGTGATAGCTGCTCAATAAATATTTGTCAAATGAAAAACTAAACGTAGCAGACCTTTTCCTTTGAGGGCTGAGATATCTGCTATGAGCACTTATTCTTCTTGTACTAACATTTCTGATTGCCTATGCGCTGAGTGCTTCAACCAACTTCACTTAACTCAATCTAAATCTGGTGAGTGAATTGACAAGAGCCTTTTCTCAAGGACCAGATATTTTCACACAGAATGGCGTATTCCAATACTGGGTATTCATTTAGCGATGATAGATAAATAGATCTGCTCACAAAGATGATAAATGATGAGAAGGGACTTTTAAAAATATAAAGCTGTTCACGAAAGTTAAGAGAGGTGCTTAAAACTAGTCCTTGCTTTAGTATAGAAAATGTGCTTTATTCTCAAAGCCTAATGACAGACTGAGCTGTGGGCAGCTATTCAGAGATTCAGCAAAGAGTGTGCAACAGAGTGGATTCTGTCCCAACATCCTTACACGGGCCAGGGAAATGGTCAGGGGTGGCGTGTCCAGCTGAGACCATGGCCTGGGTCCATGAGAAACTGCAGCTGCTAATGTGCAAGTCACCGAGGATAAGAGGCAGTGCTGCTGGCAAGTCGGGGGGAACCTCAAAGGGGCTCCCGAAACTGCTTCAGGGGAAGTCATCCTGGGCGCCAGAGAACAGAGGAGCCAAGAAAACCCACACTTTGTTGTTGGACCATGAGCCATGGGTGGGTGTGTAAGCTTGACTGCCACCAGCCACAGCACAGACCCAGGAAAAAGGCAGACAGCTCAGCACGGGGGGAGGACAATGCAAACGAATATTTATTAAGAGCCCGCTACATACCACATACCAGTCTAGGTGATTCATATACCTCGTCTCTTTTACTCCTTACACAAACTCTATCTAATAATAATAAACATTTTAATATCCACTTCAAAACACTCCATTTATTGAAGGCCTGAGAGCCATACTATCCCGGGGTCTGTACAGCGTTATCTCATTAATCCTTCAAAATTGCTATGGGGCGGACATATTCTCCCTATTGTATAGATGATAACCCTCCTAAACTCTGAGAAGTAAGGACACTTGCCAAAGGTCACCAAAGCCAGGAGACAAATGTGAATCTGAAAGTCTAAACCTGTGTTCCTTTGACCATGCCAAGCTCTAAATAACGTAAACAGCAGTCTCCCTCCTGTTTTCCAGTCCCTAAAGCATGAGGTTATTGTCATCTGATATCAGTGTCCTTGGAGACTGAAGCCAGAAAGGCAATGCCAAAGAACCTCTTTTCATCTTTCTGTTGTTCCTTAGGAGAACGTGGTCATTATTGGTGTACCTGTGACAGTGGGAGTTGTTAGTCAGACCTTTCGCACCTGCGTGTCCACTAAAGCCCCCTGCTTTTAGTTTTGGGGCCTCTGAGTGCATCCAAAACAAGCTGAGAGGTTACTCATCCTAAAATCAAGCTCTGATCACATCACTCCACTGCTCAACACATGAGGGGACTCACAACTGCTTCCATCATTAAGTTCAGGTCCTAATCCTAGACTTGAAGAAGCTTCAAAGTCCGGCCCAGCAGTGGTATCTAACACTCACTGAGCACTTCCCATGTGCCAAGCATTGTTCTAAGCATTTTTCACGTGTTAAGACAGGTAAATCCTATGATGAAGTGACTGTTAGTCTCATCCCGTTTTCCACATAGAGAAACAGAGGCAGAGAGGTTAACTAACTTGCCCAAGGTCACACAGATGGTGGTGCCGGGATTCTGATCCAGGTGCTCTGGCTATAGAATCAGTCTGCCACCACATTTCTTAATTCATGTCCCAGGATCTTTTCTGCCACCCTGTCATGAGGAGCCCATGGGAAGCCACAGGCACTCTCATCTAGGCAATGCAGAAAGCAGGGGTAGGGGGCTGAAGCCTATGGGGCCACACTTGATCCTGTATTTAAAAGCTTCTGCCTTCCACTACATGGGCAGTTTGGAGATGCAATCCATAAGGCCCCCCAGAAGTCTCATGGGGTCAAGCGCTAGTGGTCCAAAGCCATGGTGAACTCTACAGTGCCCCCTTGCATTGGCTCCCCTCCTTCCCATGTCACCCATCAGGCCCTCATCCCTGAGTGCTCCTAAGACCACTTCCCAAATAAACTGCCTGCACACAAGTCTTTGTCTTGAGTCCCACTTTTCAGGGAGCCCTGGTTAAGATAGTGAAGGACCCCACAACATAGGACTCTGAGCAAAGAACCTAGAAAATACTGTCAGAAAGCCATCTCTGGTAGCTCCTACCACATCCTCAACTCACTTCAAGTCTCTGAACCTCATTCTCGTCATTCACAACATGGGTTAAATGGGAGCTACCCTGTCTACACTATTCCCCAAAAGTATTGTTGAGAAAATGAGAGTTTGCAAAAAACTCTCAAATATAACAAGTGCTGTAAAAATGCAAGGTATCATTTAGGAAAGCAACAAAGCTTAGCTTCTGTCTCAGAATTTGGCCCAGATACTCCTTTCAGCTTCAGTTTGACCTTGGGTTTTGGCTCTTTTGACATCATTTCTGGTCTCCCTGAACTTGTGGGTGACCCCTGATTGCATCCTAGGTCAACATCCTATCTGGTAACAACAGTAATTCCAACAAGGCAAGTCTATTGAATTAATTTTTAATATCTGGTTAACCATTTTAAAATATAGACCATCATTCTAGATGTAACTCACTAGTAAAAAAAAAAATCGATTGTGCTTTATGTGATAATCAATATGTCAGTATAGTTATTATTGCAAGAGTCAATACTGCAATATTCAATGTTTATTATAAAAGCTGTAAATATTTCTTTAAATTTCCAAGTAGTTATAAAGGGAAATTGATGTTTTATATGAGTATTAAGAGAGAGTCTTTAGCTAGACAGTTTTAGGAAAAGCATGTTATAGTTTTTGAACCTAAAATTTTTCTAGAAGCTCATAAAAATAGGACAACTAGAAGTGCTGAGAAATTATGGTTTCCACCTTTTGTTATCAAACTTCTAAAGTTTGGCTACTAGAAGTTTTAATAATAAACAAGTAATAATTTTTAATAATATTTAAAGTTTGTCTTTCAGAAGTTCCCCTTCTGTGGTGGTAAAGTTAAGCTTCAAGCAGATATTGACTTCCACGTTTGGCCATTTGACATTTGGTCAAAATAGATTTTGTGAACCTCTAGTATCTTTTTTTCTTAATGTCCTATTTTCTAACAACTTCTGGGGATACTATGAGCTCGTTTAGGTAAAAGCTATTTATTCATTCGCTCCTCCATCCATTCATCCATTCGTTCTTATTCATACAATAAATATTTATTAAACACCTACTGTGTGCCAGTAGACAATGTTAGTCTCTGTATGCCCAGGTCCTGAAACAAAGTCCAATAGAGCTATTTTAAACTTTTTTAGCAGCAGAACATTTTTTCAAGTAAAACTTCACTTAACATAAGCAAATAAAAGTAATAGACTCATTCATTCATACAAAATATTTATTGAGCACCTACATGTGCCCAGCACTCTGCTAGGCACTGAGGACACAGCGGGGAACCTAACAAGCTGAGTCTCTGCCCTCATGGAGCTTACACTCCAGTCAGGGAGAAAGAGACACAGAGAAATATACAAGTAATATATCATATATCAGATGGTGACAAGCGCTACAGAGAAAAGTGAGGCACAGTGAACTGCAGCCAGAGGGCTACTAATTTTATACAATGTGGTCAGAAGATGCCCCACTGATAAGAGAACGTTTGAGCAGAGATACAGCCATCTGGGTTCAGCAGAGCCACTAGGACTACTATGGGGATAAGAAAATTATTAGAGGAATTAGACCTTACACACACATGGGAGGAGCTGGGGAAGGTGAAGGTCTAGCTTGGTAGTTGGGGTAGGGTCCCTAATTAGTCGTCCTGATGCATCAGTTTAGGTGGACAAATTGCAGTTTGCAGTTACTCTGAGAAGCCAAGGATGCACAGCCACTGAAGGTGACCATGAAGAAACCTCATGGAAAGTCTGTGGAGAGCTGTTGCTTCTATGTAGCTACCACCTCTGCAAGGCCATAGCCAAGGATCTGGGCATGGAGAGGAGAGTGAGCACAAACTGCGACCCACCAGGCACTTTTGCTTCTGTCCATTATGGCATTGCCCGTAACAACTTTCCTAGAGTAAAGACCACTGCTCCACTTCAGCCTTCCAAATATCATGCATGTTCCTTTTTTCTGTCAACTCTAACCTAGAAAAAGATATAGGAACCGGGATTCTGGAAAATGCAGGTCCCATCTCAATCATGTTGACATAACTCAATCGGGCAGAAAGTGAAAGAAGTGAGGAGCTAGTCATGGGCTCTCTAGGAGAAGAGACTTCCAAACAGAAGGAGTAGCAGGTGCAAAGGTCCAGAGGTGGGATTATACTTGGCATGATAAGAGTACTGGTGAACTGCTCAGACAATTAACTTCCTTGTTTGTAGAACTCTTTAAGGTACCACTAAGTAATGCTAGGTTACCTGTATTAATAGGTTGAAAACTATAGCCTAGCATATAGCATAGTGAATACTCAATCAATGATTACTAAATGAATGAAAAATATACTGGTTCTATATTTGGTTGGGTTTGGTTTGGTTTTCCCTGCCTAGCATTCAAGCCCTCTTCCCGTTTGCAGGTAATTCTCTGTAGTGTGGAATATTAGTAAGATCCAGTGTCCTGCCCTCTATAGAAGCTAAAGAGCAGACATTCTTCATCTGCCCGTTTCCTGGAAGCCTAGACAAGGGCAAACGAAATAGGCTCAGCCATTCAGATGATCCTCCCTAAATTTGAATGTCAAAGAAATAACCATAGACATGGAGATGGATTTGTAAATTATTCTCATTGGTGGTGGCAGCAGTAAGAGTCTAGTACCAGCACATGTCTAGTGGCCATAGTGGTGAGTGGTGGGAACGGTGGTGGTGTCATTGAGATATCTTAAACCAATCTATGCTCAGGGCATGAACTTGGTTGTGTCCCCTACTGCCCTGCATCCTTGGTTGTTACCAACGTTCTGAACCTGGTTCTCCAGAATTTCCCAATGGTTCTGTGTGTTACCTAATACTCTTCCAATACATTATTTTTCTGCAAAAGTTAATCAGAGTCCGTTTTGTTATTTGCAACTAAGTGTCCCAGACTGAGTCACAGTCCAGAAAGCCTGAGAGAAGTAGGGTGGGAGAGCAGGGGCAGGAATTTTGGATTGTCTACCTAACGTAGGGGAGCTAAAGGCAGGGAAATTTCCATTCATCTCCAGGGATGGAAATTGAGAAACTCATGGGACGCGTTAACAACAAACGATAACAATAATGACTAAACTATTGCCTGAGGACAAAGTATGGAGGACCATAACACTAGCCATAAAGCATGTGTGTGGAATTCAAGGACCAAATGGTGGAGCGCAATCAACAGCTCAAAGAGACCGACAAATGCAAAACCCTACATTCTCTACTCAAGGTATAGACTAAAACCCAGAAAACTTGAAGCCCACACAAAAAGAACTTCTTATGTTTTACATCTGCAAAGCTGAGGCTGAAAGAAAGCAAATTCAACCCAATCCTTGGGTTGACAAAATAAAACGTAAAACGAATTATCAGCCTCACCATGTCAGTTCTCTCTAGTGTAAAAGTTAGGGTACCAATTAAGAAAGAATGTCTCCCAAGAAATTGCAAGAGACCTCAGGGAATGCTTTCAAGAGTACCTTGAAAGTCTAGCCCACACTGAGCCTTTGGCAGCAGAAACAGCAGTTCAACCTTTGTTCCATTAGGCTGTTCTATCATTGCTGGAAGAATCTATTACTCCCTTGCCTGAGGGAGATGCCCTGCAAGAGGAAGTCAGGGTAACTACCCACCTTCCATCATTGTCTTCAGACTTATAATTAGAATCAAATCCATGAGTGCTTTAGAGGATGGAAAAGAGGCAATTTCAAAGTGAAACCCGAGGTGAGAAGGCTTAAAAAACTGAGAAATAAGTGTGGGAATGGATTTTGCGAGTGCTTCAGCCAAAGAGAGAAGAACATAATACATCTGGCTGAAATTACCAATAGGGTATCCTTCCAGTAATTCTGGATTCAGTGTCTAGCTTGAGAACATGGGAGTTGTTGATGGAAACATGGACATAGCAACAACATAAATAAAAGAAGCTGAAATTGTAGAAATCCTTTGGTATTAGTAAGGAAGGAAACCAAAGTCTTTGAGGGACAGGAATGCTAGAGAGGATTTATCATGTGAGACCCGCTCACACCCTACCACTGATTGCTGTGTGGATCTGAACACACTCTTACCAAGACCTTAAGGTCTACATTGATGAAGAGAGTGCCAGCATCACTGAGAAGTGCTTTGATGGCATTTCTCTATGGGTCAGGGATGTTGTTGGGAGAATTCCAGGTAAAATGGAGTCATTGATTTCACCAGGAAGAAGGAACTTCAGTGGGGCCAAGGCCAATTAGAAGCATTTCACCTACAGTTGTCAGTTAGGTGTGGTCACCATAACAGGCAGCAATATTGCAGAGTCTGACTTACAGGAATAAGAGTGGAGAGTACAACCGAGCTTTGGGTACCCTAGGTCCTAAATAGATTGGCATCTCCTCAAGGACCTTCTTGATTTGCATAGCTCTAGGTTTTATGACACCAAGGTAATATGCTATAAATATTGTTGCAGTCCCTAAGTCAATTTCCATATCTGAACAAACCCAAAGCCCCTTGAATGGAGGGGTGGCCGAGTACCCTTGAAGAGGGAACAATGAGCCATGTAAAAATACTGGAAGTACGCCCTGTAACTCTTGCTCCTAGCCTTCCCCAAAGGGATCTGCGTCTTTTTAACAGGGTAAATATACTTCTGAGGAATTACTAGGCACTGGTCTTAATTAAACACTAAATCCTAGGACCCAGAACCTACTGTGGCTCAGCGGGCAGAGTGAGGACTTCTAGGGGTCAAGTGATACATGGAATTTGACTCAACTTTGTTTCATGGTAAGCTCAATGGAAACTCCAAATCCATCCTGGAATTTCTGAATATAGTGTTGGAAACGCATTCTCAGGAACTCACAGAATCCACACACTGGCTGGCTTCCTAATCCACGAAGAAGAAGCCAAGTAGGAAAGGCCACGGGGAGCCCCTGCAATTCCCCTTCCCTAGCAAGATAGTAGATCAAAAGCATGGTCGTGTCCCTGGAGGCAGGAATCTCTGAGATTAGTGTCTTCATCAAAGAAATGGAAGATGCAGAAATAGTGATTCCCACCACATCCTCAGTACCTGCCAGTTTGCACAGCTCTGGGGCACCATTTATATATAGAATAGAGTGTGACTGACTCTCCTGGAGCTATTTGATAGAGTGACCCTGAAGAGATTCTTTAATAATCTAGTTTAGCTTATATGGAAGATAGAGGACTTTTGGAACCATGTTATGCTGCTAAAATTGCCAGTGGCACTGAGAGTAAGAGGTAATACATTATAGACGATTAGAATCATTTGTTCTCTGGGAGAAAGCAGTCTCCTTCTCATCAGAATGTGGGGAATTCAGTTTGGTCTTTCCACCCTCACTTTACATATGGGGAAAACGAGGACAGAGAACAAAGTGATCCATCCAGGCTCACACGCCATCAAGAAGCAGAGCCAGGTCCGAACCCCCTCCAGCCCCTGAACCTGCAGTGAAAGCACCTAGAGTTCACTAAGTTCATGCTGGGAGGGAAGATGAAGGTTTTTTAGAATTAGAGCCAGGGCTAGAAGAAAATATACTTCCCTGGGAAAGACAAGAGAGAAACCAAAAAAATCAAGAGTTGACTGCCGACCATGAGTGATGCTCAGGATGCAATTTCTTCCCAACTCTGACATCATTTGGGAGCTTATTTTCAACTGGATGTTGTGTTTGGAGTCAGCGGGGACTAGTACCAAGGGAACGCAATCGACAGATGCCTTTTCCTCTTTAGTTTCCAAGAAAGCAGGTGGCTACAGCCAACTCCCCAGGTGCCCAAGTGTGCAGTCTAAAGTTCTCTGGATTTGGGAACAACCCCAATCCCACAGACTCATCGTCCGGGTAGGAAGATGATTCAATCCAATGACACTGACCATAACCATTTGAGAGTCTTTTATGATGTGGTCCAACTGTACATCAGGGACTTGGCCAAGATGTAAAGGGATATTTTTTTAAGACTAGCCCCCCTTGCTTCCAAATAAATAGAACATTTGAAACATTCTGTAAACCACCTGGGCCGTGGGATTGAATTTCATGATGTACTTTATAAAATACAAGTTTTAGAAATAACATACCACATTAGCAACTTAGGATGAGTTCGGACCCCGTGGCAAATGCACTCTCAGGGCAGAAAGGAGGGTCAGTGAGGAGGAAGAGTTTGCAGGAGGCTCATAGAGGTTACAACTGAATGGAAAGAGGAAGCTGGGGTTTCTGTGAAGCTTTGAGAAGACTAAAAAGAGTGTGAGAGCATGTTCCAAAGCCAGTGGGCTCTGGCTGTTTCCTGCTTACGGCTGGTGGGCCAGGAGAGGGGAGGGGACCAATATCAGCACCCCATAGTCACAACACCCCAGAGAGGTTATTGCTGCTCTACAACAAGTAGCCTTTTTTGGAGGAGCTTGCCTGAGGTTGTGGGGAGCCCTAGGGTGACACAGTGTAGCTCCCAAATAGAATGTCGCCATCCCTAGTCTCAACTGCTGCATCTCCTCTCCTGCCCAGCTCACATCCCACCTTCCATTACAAAATGTTTGTGTCCATGGGCGACTGGCATAAAGCCAGATCTCATGACCCTGTATCTGTAAGACACCACATCAAAGAAACATCGGTCTCACTCAGAAAGCATTGAATAATAATGCAGAGTTGCATTGTTGATTTTGTCAAAGGTACAAAGCCAGACCATTCGCACAGAATCTCACCAGATAATCCTTTCAAAAAATCACCGTTAGACAGTTTCCCCTCTCCTCAAAGTTTCCTTCCCTTAGAAAATACTGAAGGTCCATCTCCTTCTCCCTCTATCTCTCCCCTTCTCTCTGCACCAAGCCCTTCTCCAGTTTGCTGTTGGGTCAGTCTCATACCACTCACGCCCCCTTAAACCTGTCATGTTAAGAGCCACCCCTGGAAGCCCAGTGTGAAATGTGGTCTGGATCCCTACTCTGCTTTTTCTCTCCTAGGAAGCCACCATGTTTTCATCCATGCCTTACCTCGCTGCCTGCTTGTAAGCTCCGTGAGGTCAGGACTATGTCTAACTACTCTCTCTGGCCCCCGTCACGGCCTGCACAGCCATCAGTGCATTCCAAAAGCACTATAAGTGAATGTTTGTTTCTGCAGCAAAATCACGAGGAGATAGAGGACAGGGGCTTTTTCAGCTTGCCTGTCTGACCATCAGCACCTGCCCCACTTACCCAAGGTACACTAGTTACCAGGTGTATTAATTTCCTAGGTCTGAGGTAATAAATTACCACAAACTTGGTGGCCTAAACAACAGAAATACATTCTCTCACAGTTATGGGGGCAAGAAGTCTGCAATCAGGGTGTTGGCAGGGCCATGCTCCCTCCCGAGGCTCTAGGGGAGAATCCATCCTTGCCCCGCCCGGCTTCTAGTAGCTTCAGTCATTACTGGGCTTGCTGCAGCATATCCCCAATCTCTGCCTCGTCTTCACACAGCCTTCCCTCTGTGCCTCTGTTCTCCTCACATAGCCTTCTTCTAAGGACACCAGATTTAGGACCCATCCTAATCCTGTACCACCTCTTAACCTAACCAACTATGTCTGCAAAGACCCTATTTCCAAATGAGGTCACATTCTGAGGTTCCAGGTAGACATGACTTTAGGGAGGACAACCCAGTATACCAGGAAATGAAAACACAATGTTTTAAATGGACAGAGAAAATGATGTGTTTTTTTTCTATGATCTACACGGGTGATGCCAAATGAAAATCTTGCTTTGTTTGTCAAGGAGTAGCTAATTGTTTCAACAAATAAAAATTTTATATTGTACCTTACACAAGAAGTTCCTACCCCTTTGGTGTCTAAGCCCTGCTAGAATAGGTTTGCCTCCCACATTTCTCCATCTTGAGGGCCACAGAAGCCACAGCTACAATTTCCTGCCTCGGGTGGCTGATTCAGGTTTGGTGTGGCCTAAAGCTCATGTAACTTGTTCTTGTGGTGGTGTCGGGGGTGCGTCTCAGAGAAAAAGAATACAAAATTATAAATACAAAATTAGGTTCAAGTGCATATTTATTTAGAATGAGAAAACAAATCACCATAACCATAAATATTTAAAAGCTGACAAATATCATGAAATCCTAAATTTTTGTTTTTATTAATTAGCTTTTTTCCTACATTCTTGGCTGCATACTCTTTGATCACTCCTTCATACAATGACAATTCCATAATATTTTTTGCAGAGGGAATACAAAGATAATTGAGCCCTTCCTCCTCCAGCATGGACCCTTGAAACTTCTTTTTATTATAGATATTTTAGAAAAAGTTTCTAAACTTCCAAGTTTAGAAGTTTCAAGTTTCAACAAGTTTCAAACTTGTTATTGAGAATGGTATGTAAATGTTCAGGATCATCATCAAATTTGGGAAGATATCTGTAAAGTTTCTTTCATGTATGAGCTCTAAGATCTCAGGGCATTTCAAGTTTTATTGTGTACTGATCTTAAATAGTTTTTGAGTTGATGACATTCATTAACAAGTTCGACATTGATGTCTTTGTATGGCATGTAAAGAGTTTTATGTTATTAAAAAAAAAAACTGTCTTTCACCAAATCAAGTTAAATGAAATTACTGCTCATTTTAATAGGACACAATGAAAAGGCACAATGAATTCATCAAAATAAAGCTACTATTGACCTTTAACCTTTGCATGTGCTCCATTGAGAGTACAGATGATCTTATCCTGTACTGTTATTTTCATCTCTCTTTTGCTCTGTGCTTTCTGTTTAGCAGTGTCCTGATTCACATCATCTTCTCATTAGCACTGTCGTCAATTTCATTCTCTATATTTCCTTGGCCATCTTGATTTTTTTCTCATCTTCATGATTTTGACCAGCAGAGATTTTAGTTACCTTTGGGATATAATAAGAGAGCTTTTGACATTTCAAGTTTCAACTAGTATTCTTTTTTCATCTTACATTTTTGTTTTCTACTGAAATAGTTCCTTCTCATAAAATTTGAGTTCACGTATGATCAATAATTCTGAAAAAAATATACAAAATTAATCTAAAATTAAAGTATACCATGAGAAATTCAAGTGCATTTTTAAATTGCCTCTATATTTTATTCAGCTACATAATTATATAATCAAATTATTCTTAAACTGCACAGAGTGACTTGTTAATATGTGCAGGAATGTTGTCACTGAAACGCTTGTCTGTGCAGCCTATTTTGCAGTGTTAGTGATAATTTTAGGTATCATTTTTTCTGGAACCAACACACACTTTGTGAGAACCAGATGTGTCAGATACATTAAGACAGATCAAATATACTAAGACGGGATCTGACACTTTGGGATGCAAAAGACACAAGGCTTCACAGTGACATACTCACTGTTGATAGTACTTATACAGATCTATGCCCTGTGAATGCAGGATGCTCATAAATTCTGTTTTGTGCAGTTAATGTAACAGCATTTATAATTGTGCATGCTGCCTTGGTGAGTACATTCCTAATAGGAGAGAACTTCTGTTTTGACTAGGTACCAATGTGAACCAAATCTACCACTTACGATTTTAAACATCTGATAATTATAAATATTTTCTACAGACTAGCTTCTGGCCCCATACATTTCAAATATTGTTTCTGCTCCGCTGTCCATATATTTCTACTGCCACAGAATAGCACGTGTTCATATTGGGATCCCACCTCTGGCCCTGGTAGAAATAGTCCTGGAAGACTTTCCTACACCAGGATGGCTATCACAACTTAGCTATACGTGGAAAGGACAGTGGTTCACATCAATATATCTCACTAAACCCAAACCAAACGCAACCCCAACCCAAATTCCCATCCAACACAAGTGGAAGTGTGACATATGAGAAGTTGGAGCGAAGTGGCTTGGACTGACTTAAGAGAAATGCCTTCCTTTTGAACATTGCACAGATTTATCTGACCATTAAAGCACATCGCCAGAGCTCCTCTCAGAGCCTGGGAAGACACCTGGACGAGTGAGGAGCCCTAAAGCTTCCGTGTCATTAACTCAAGGTAAGTTCATGTCTTCTTGGCAGTCACAAGTGTTCTTCAGTTGGATTCCAGGAGAAAATTAGATGCTCTGGCCCACTCCTGTCCTGGCCTAGCATTTATCTACAGAGATCTCTTATATGTCAAACCATTGGGACTTATTAAGAGGCAGGAAAGCTTCTCATCATGTGCTGGTGGATAAACGTTCTGGTCTCTTTATAAATGACTGAACCCTGTGATTACACCAATCCATTCAATCCACACTGCTCAGTTACCATACACCTCTCTCTGTCATCTGCTCCAATGAGATCTGGCAATAAGGACTCTCTGGAATAAAGACAATGCCCCAGGGCGCAGAGACAAAAGTTTTCAAAAAATTCATTCAAAACCTTTATTGATCCTCTGCTATGTAAGTGTGCTGTTTCACATGCTGGAAATAGAATAGAAGAGTGGACAAGAGTGAGTTCTTGCTCTCAGGAAGCCTACATTTTAGCGCGTGGAGAAGCGGGGCGGGCACCAGGAGAGGGCAGAAAAAAACAAGTAAATAAGCACCAAATAAGACTATAAGTAAAAATAATCTTAGATAATAGTAAGAACTAAGGAGAAAAATAGAACATGGACATCGGTGGAAGGGAAGTTGCTATATTACATACCTCACTGAGACTCAGTTTTCATGTTTGTGAAATGATAATCGTAAGATTTTTATGCATATTCAATGAAATCATCTCTGGTTAATATTTGTCTTACCCACCAATCTGCAAACTTCCTGCCATGTCTGCATGGTTTGCTTCTGTGTCCCCAGAACCTGGCACCAAAGTGCCCCCTCCAGAAGCTGGGATTCTGATGCCTGCTGCCAAATTTCTTGCCTAGATGCTCACTGCCTACCTACCATCTGCTGCCAGACTCTCCCCAAACCAAACGGCCTTCCCATACATTCCACTGGATGCCCTACACTGGGCCACCCGGTGGTGCCCACTTGCCTGCATAATTTGCCGGGCAGAGAAGTCTGTCAATAGCAAACAGGCATATGCCCTTCTCCCTGGCCCTGGCCCCACGGACCTCCCTGACAGCAAGCCAGGCCTTAAAGGGGCAGCAGAGCTACAGAAAAGTTTGTTTCAGCAGACAGAACAGCACGAGCAAAGGCTTCAAGGCTTGAAAGGGGAATGGCCAGCAGTTCAGGCTGAGTGAGGACACTAAGGAAGTGGTGGGAAGTAAGGCTGGAAGGAGTTTGCACCCAGACTGTGCGCAGCTTCAATGCCAAGGAGGTTCAACTTTATTCTTTAGGAGCCATCCAGGGTTTTGAACAGGGAAAGATGTGACTAGAAGCTCAGTCAAGAAGACTAGTCTTGCTGATTAGTGAGGGGTGAGCCAGAGACAAGGAGACTAGTTAGAAGGCTGATGCAGAATGAACACAAGTAGCCTGCTCAAGTTCGAGGAGGTTTCATGAGAAAGAGTCATGCCAACCATCATTGTACATTTTCTATAACTCATCCCAAGGAAAACCCCTGGCTGACCTTGAGTCAGTGACCCGGATTGCAGTCCTGGCCATAATGTGCTGTGTGACTTTGGCAAGCCACTTCACCTCTCTGAGCCTCCCTTTCCTTATCTATATAATGAGGAGCTTGGATCAAAGGATCTCTTTCAGCTCTGCATTTCCATTTGCTCTTCACAAATTTGTTTCCACATTTGCAAACACTTGTGAGAGACTGATAAGGCGCTTTGATTGGAAACAGAGAGCCAAGGTGTCCAGGGAGACGCCACCAGGCTTCTCCAGATGTGGGCCATTACCATTTAGTACTGAGGACCGCCAGGCAGATAAAACAGAATATTCAGGGAAATGACTCCGTAACTGGCCGTTCTCCTTGTAAGCTTAAATCAAGGCACTATGGGAATAAGACGTTCCTGCAAAGAGATACTGTTGTTTCTCCTGGCCTGGCAATGCAATGACGCAGTGCTTCTGCTGGTCCTTCTGCAGTTCACCCATCTCAGAGGCCATGATTCATTTCCAGAGGTAGCCAGCCAGCTGTCAGGTAACTGGAGAGGAACGGAAGAGAAAAAGAATGAGAGTCTGATACTTCCCTCCAGCTGGGTGTCTCTTTGACTGTTTGACGAAACAAGCCGCTGGGAAGACAAAAGCAAAAAGAAACAAACAAGCAAACCAGAACAAGTCAAAAACAGGGAAACAGGAAAGATGTTAAAAGCAGAAACCAGGTCTTGGGAAGAGGCTGTGTGGTTCAGAGAACTGGGAGGAGTGGAGAGTCAGGGCAAGATTCCTGGCCACCTCTGTCCTGGCGCACAGGACCAGCCTGTCTCCTGGGATCTTTTCAGCTCTCGCATTCTGGGCTTTGACCTCCCCCATGCGGGTCGGATAATTTCCAGCCCTTGGATTTCCAGGGGAAAAAATAACAAGTTTTGGACTCTGTATGTCACACCAGGCTCTACAAACACCAGCGTTTGATGTCGCGCAGCTCGTTTGGCCTCTTGAAGGCTCAGTTTTCTCATCTGGAAGGCGTGGAGGGTAGCGTCTACTGTATATCATCACATCTAACACACCATAAACTGTAAGATTCACTGTTGTTTTACATACATTTAAAAAAAGCACTGATGATTAAACCACAATATAAGGCTCTCTTATCACATAGATTGTAAGATGCAACTTGATCTTAGAGATGCTAATGTGAGAAATGTGGAGTCTTAGAATCCATGAAATATGGCACTTGAAAGGTTGTTGTGAGCTCTAAAAATGAGATCGTCTGTGGGAAAATGCCTGCCTAGTGTGAGGCTAGCCACATTTTAGGGACAAATATATATTTATGATTATCATTATAATTCTCATCATAAAAAAATTATCTGAGCCCTCTGCAATTTCCTGATCACTGCTATATCCTCTTTGCTTCACTCCACCAATCACCTAATCCTTTAGAACACTTAGCAAATAGTATCCACTAGGTGCCATCGAGATGCTAAGGGCTTTACAAGTGTTGATTTATCAGCTGACATAGTGGGTCATCCTGTGTGCCTGGGAAGAATGCTAAGACTGAGATGACCACAGCTTCAACCTTCTGCCCAAGGCTCCTGTCCCCAGATGTTTGACAGAAGTGATGCCTCTGGGTTGGTAGAAGTCTGGGAGGGTGAAGTCCACCATTTGGACTTCTGTCCATCAGAATTTCTGTTGCACCAGCAAATGACCAGAAGATGTTCAGCCTTTCCAAGGATTTTTTAAAGATTCATATGCTTTGTTTCTATTCTCTTTCCTCTTTCTGTCTCATATTTTTAAAATTTTTATTTTCTTTTAAAAATATTTTCTTAATCATTCAACAACATATAGGTATGTGTGTATATATGTATATTTAAAAAATTTTTACCTTTATGTTTTTAGCTTTTTAATTCTTATTTTTACTTTTAAAGAATCCTCTTACTTTTAAAATTTTTCACCTCATAGATTATGGCCTATAATCGTCATCCTTTACCTCCTTTCTTGTCATATTTTTATTCATTGTTTTTAGCCGTTTATCTTATTTTTAATCTCATCCAGACTGTCTCATTATTATATTTCAACTTTTAGCCTTTCATTTTACTAGATTTTTAAATCTTTTTTTACTTCCGATGGATGTCCTTTTACTTAAAAATAACATCATTGAAATTAAAACTTATCTCCTTTCCTACTTCATTTTTTTCTTCATCTATCTCTCCCTTAAAACTTTATCTTTTTAATGTGTCCTTGTAATGATGTTCAAGTAGCACAACTCCAGGGTCATATAAAAAAGGGGAGCTAATCAGACATAAAAGACATATATATACTACATAATTCCAACAAAAACAGCATAATTAATATTTGTTGTTAGAAGTCAAGACAATGACTCCCATGGTGGGGTATGAGGGACAATCCACGTCACAGATGGCCATCGGATGCCTTGGAGATGCAGCTGGAGGGGAAATGGCAGGAAGATGTGGAGGGAAAAGGCCTCACCTCTCCCTGTGCTCTTAAGGATGGTTCACTCTCCTTGTTCCTCAGACCTTTGAATACTCCAGAACCTATAGGTTAGCCCTTCCCAGGGTCACAGATCTCTCTGTGCAAACAATACACCTGACTTACTTGCAATCTCACTCACTCATCCATCCCACAATATTATTGGCTGTCTACAGCACTTGGAACAATATCTGGCACTCAGACATTGGCGTAAATAACAAATGTAAACAAGATGTCGTGTGGTGTTTCAATAGCCCATTTCCCTTTCTCTCTCCCCACTGAACCATAAGCTTTGTAAGGAAAGGGGCATTATCTGAGACGGGAGGGGGAGTGCAATGGAAGCACCCGGGAGGGCAACCTAACACTTTAAGGTGTGCGTGTGGGTGGAGAGAGCCTGAGGAAAACTGTCTAGAGGATTTTCATCTTAAGCTGGGATCTCTTTAGGCAAATGGAGTGGGCAAGAATAGGGAGAGTACTCTAAGCTGAGATGACTACATGGCAAAGGCCCACACGAGAAGAGCGTGGAACTCATGAGGAACTGAAAGAGACTCAGTCTGGAAGGTTCTCAACATTTCACACCATCAGCACTTTACAATCTACTGAGTTTTGTCAAACTATGCCAACACACGCCACATGCCAGTTTGGGCAGGTGGGCAGGAGGTCTCACCAGAGAAGAAAGTCTCCTTTTGAGCAATGAGGTGGCTCTGAACCTCCACATGGGAGGAGCACAGGGACACATCTGAGCCAGGCTTCCAGCATCCTTCTCTGCTGTTAGCCTTGTATTTCCAGGTTGCTCCATCAACCTTCCTGGTAGATTTCTAGGAGCTGCCTCTTGACATGTGGCTTCTCCCACAACCTCTTGACATGTGGCTTCTCCCATAACCTCTCCTTGTGTGATGGTCAAAGAGAAACTGGATAGAGTTTTAAAAACATGATAAACTGCCCCATTGAGTACAAAACTCAGTATACACTGAGTATACCACACCCACCTGAAGTATTGGAACCCAACGTATCCCTGGGCTTTGGGCCCACTAGAAAATATCATGGGTCCCAGAGAAGAGATCAAAACTGCCATCCTCCACTCCTTTTCCAAGTTCCCCAAGGGGAATAATCAGCTGCTCTGTATACTGTAAACCCTAAAGTAACCAGTAAAATAACAAAACAAAGAGATACGGCTAACAAGCCAAAAAGGAGATAAAATTAAATCATAAAAAATTCTCAATCTAAAAGAAGTCAGAAAAAAAGAAAATGGAATAAAGAACAGATGGGACAAATATAAAACAATTAGCAAGATGATAGAATTAAACCTAAGTATATTAATAATCACACTAAATGTAACAGCCACATAAACATAGATGCAAAATTATAAACAAAACTTTAGCAAATTGAATTTTAAAATATTTCAAAAGGTCAAGTAGGGCTAATTCCAGGAATGCAACGTTGTTTTAGCATTCAAAAAAATCAATCAATGTAATTCAGTATATGAACAAACTAAAATATATATACTCATCTCAATAGATGCAAAAAAAAATTTGACAAAATCCAACATCCATTTCTGCTAAAAACTCTTAGCAAACTAGGAAAAGAATGGAACTTCCTCAATCTGATAAAGAGCATCTATGAAAACCTACAGCTAAAATCATATTTATTGGTAAAAGACTGAATGCTTTCCCTCCCAAGATCAGGAGCAAGACAATGATGCCTACTCTGAACACTTCCATTCAACATTGTACTGGAGGTTCTTGTAAGGATAATCAAGCAAGAAATGAAATACAAGGCATCCAGATTGGAAAAGATGAAATAAAAATGTCTTTATCCACAGATAACGTAACGATCTATGTAGGAAATTCTGTATACTCTACAAAAACACTACTAGAACTACTAAGTGGGTTTAGGAAGGTGAAAGAATACATTAGCAATATTCAAAAATCAATTATATTTCTATATACAAGCAACGAACAATCAGAAATAGAAAGCTTTTAAAATGCAATTTATAATAGCATCAAAAATATGAAATACTTATGGATAAGTCTGACAAAAGCTGTAGAGAACCTATACAATTAAAACTAGAAAATATTGCAGTGGTTAAAGAAGACCTAAATAAACAGAGAGATATATCCTGTTCAGGTTCAAAAAACTCACCACTGTTTAGATGTCAATTCTCTCCAATTTGTCTTATTGATTTAACACATCCCAACCAAAATCCCAGCAGAGATTTTGCAGAAATTAACAGGCTGATTCTAAAATTCATATGGAAATGGAAAGGATCTAGAATAGCCAAAAACAACTTTGAGTAAGAACTATCTCATTTCAAGACTTATTATAAAGCTACAATAATCAAGACAGTGTGATGTTGGCACAGATAAATTTAAAAATGTAACAGTGGAACCAAATAGAGTCTAGAAATAGACCCACGTATATAGACAACTGATTTTTTACAAAGAAGCAATTGTGATTCAATGGCAAAAGGATAGTCTTTTCAAAAAATGGTGCTGAAACATTCATATGCAAAAAAGTGAACTTGTATCTATACCTCATGTCTATAGAAAAATGAACTCAAATAGATCATATGAAAACCTAACGTAAATCCTAAACTGTACACCCACAAAAATTAACTAGAACTGGATTAAAGACTTAAATGTCAGACCTAAAATCATAAGACTCCTAGAGGAAAACATAGGAAAAAATCTCCCTGATATCAGTCTTGGCAACGATTTTTTGAATATGACACCAAAAGCAGAGGCAACAAAGCAAAAATAAATAAGTGGGACTACATCAAACTAAAAAACTTCTGCATAACAAAAGAAACAATCAACAAGATGAAAAGGCAATCTATGAAATGGAAGAAAATATTTGCAAACCATGTATCTAATAAAGGGTTAATATCCAAAATATATAAGGAACTCATACAACTCAATAGCAAAAAAAACAAATAATCTGATTAAAAATGGGCAAAGAACCTGGATAGGCATTTTTCCACAGAAAAAATACAGGTACATGAAATGGCCACCAGGTACATGAAAAGGTGCTCAACATCACTAATGATCAGGGAAACACAAATCAAAACCACAGTGCCATATCACCTCACAGGTGTTAGAACGTCTATCATCAAAAACACAAGAAATAACAAGTGTTAGATAGAATGTGGAGAAAAGGGAACCTTTGTGTACTGTTAGTGGGAATGTAAACTGGTGCAGCCACTATGGCAAACAGTATAGAGGGTCCTCAAAAAATTAAAAATAGAACTACCATATTATGATCCAGCAATCCCACTTCTGGGTATATATCCTGAGGAAATGAAATCCCAATCTCGAAGAGATATCTGCACCCCCATGTTCACTGACTATTACATTATTTACAATAGCCAAGACATGGAAATAACCTAAATATTGATGGATAAAGGGGTAAAGAAAATGTGAACAAATATTTGTGAATTTTTTAAAAACAATCTAAGCTATAAAACTTTTAGAAGATAACATAGGGAAAAATCTTTGTAGCCTTGGATCACGCAATGATTTCTTAGATGTGACCCCACAACCATGATTCATAAAAGAACAAACTGATAAACTGATAGACACTGTTAAAAGAATGAAAAGAAAGGCCACAGACTGAGGGAAAATATTCACAAAGCACAAATCTGATCAAGAACTTGTACCTAAAATACAAAAGGAGCTCTCAAAACTCAATAATAAGGAAACAAAAAGCCCAATTTAAAAAATCAACAGATTTGAACATACACTGCACAAAATATATATATGTCAAATAAGCATATGAAAAGATGCTCAACATCATAGTCATAGGGAAATGCAAGTTAAAACCCAATAAGACACCACGATACATTGACTAGAATGGCTAAAATTAAAAAGACTGACTAAACCAAGTATTGGCAAAGATTCAAAACTATAGAACTCTCAAACATTGATGGTGGGAATGTAAAATGCTATAACCACCTTGGAAAATAGTTTAGCAGCTTCTTAAAATGCTAAACATATAGCTACCATCTAATCCAGCTATTTCACTCCTAGGTATTTACCCGAGAGAAAATAAAATATAAATCCATACAAAGACATGTACATGAATGTCCCTAGCAACTTTCTTTGTAATATCCAAAAACTGGAAAAAAAAAACAAATGCCCATCAACAAACAGGTCAATGGATATAAAAATTGTGGTATATCCAGACAATGGAATACTACTCAGTGACAAAAAGGAATGCACAACATGGATGAATCTCAAAATAACTATGCTGGGTAAAATAAGCTGGATTTTTAAAAAGAGGACACTATATGATGGCCTTTATGTAAATTTCTTTTAAAAGTAAACAAATGTATAGTGGCAGAAAGCAGATCAGTGGTAGTCTGGGATGGTGGGGAATCAAGATAAGGAGGGCCAGGAGGAAGGGATTATGAAAGAGTACAAGGAAATTTTTGGTGGTGATGGCTCTGTCCACTATCTTGATAGTGGATATGGCTCTACGGGTGCATGCCTATGTCAAAACTTATAAAATTGTACTCTTTAAATGCGTTCAGTTTAGTGTACGTCAGTTATACTTCAATTTTTTGAAAAAGAAAGGAAAAATCCTCCAATGGTTTCACATCACCACATTGCCATTTGAGTTTTATCCTAACCCTTTATTGTGGCCCACAGGCTCTGCATACTCCGGCTCACGCCTACCTCTCTCCCCTTATCCACACATTCTTTCCTCTACTGCCCCAGTCACAGTAGAGGCCTCCTTTCTTCTCCCTCCAAGCCCTTTCACACACCAAAGTCTTTGATTTGCTTTTCCCTCTTCCCCAAGACATTCTCTTGGTTGGCTCTCAGCTTCACTGCTCAGCACACCCAACACCCTTGAGGAAGGTCGTCCGGATGACCCAAACCACATGGGTACCACAGCACCCTTCCTCTCTGCCACACAGGGCTTACTTCCTTCATGATGTTTGTCACCATCTGAAAGTTGCTTGTGTATTTTTTACCTACTTGTTTACTATGTCTCCTTCCTAAAAAGCAAATACTTGAAAGGTAGAGACCTTCTCTATCTTGTTCATTGCTTTATCCCAGTGCCTGGAGCACCCCCTGCCACATGGGAGAAACTTAGTCAATATTTTTGAATGAATGACTAAATGCAGTACACTGCTGAAGTCTTAAAAGTAAAAGCCACTGAAGTGTTCACTTTTCGTTAAATATTAGCAGTCTATCCATGTAAGAGAGCTTGGTTTTAGAGCATTTATCTTCCTAATACATACTCTTAATCCATTCATCTTCCTGACTTTCAGGAATGCTTACTTTTCTCTGTTTACAAGCCAAGATCAGCTTCTTTGACATATATAAGCTCCAGGCTGCTTTCTGACTGGGTCCCAATAATGCCTTCTATGATATTGTAATTTATCAAAAACTCAAGTTTAAAATAAAGAATTCAGGAGAGATTCCTTGTCTAAAAATGCAGGGCATATGGAGGCAAAAGCAAGTATTCTGATGTGGTTGAAGTGTTGGGGTGGGGGAAGAAATGAAATGATATTTTATGTTGACCTCCTATGAGCCAAGCAAAACCTGTATATGGAGATATTATTTATCTCCTTTCTCAAAAAGTGAAAGCTGAGTAAATCTGATGTCAAAATCCATGTTCTTTCTTATAAGGGAAGTAGCTACAGGTAAAGCTAGAACAGTAGAAAAAATTCTATTATCAGTCATCACAAGCTAAATTAAGCTGCAATATAGCCCAAAATCTCAGTGACCAAGTACAAAAAAAGTTTTTTTCTAGCTCATGCAAAGTCCCTTGTCAATTCAAATACCTACAAGGGCAGCTTTCTCCATGTTGGTTCAGCATTCAAAGATTCTTGAATTTTATGGCACCTCCATTTTGGTGCATACTTCTATGATCATTGGAGCAAGGGAAGAAGAACCATGGAGAATAGCTCTCTAGCTCTTAAACATTTCCACCCAGAAATGACCTGTGTCAATTCGACTCACGTTTCACTAGCCAAATCTGATCTCATGGCCTTGGCTACTGTCAAGGGGCTGGAAGGACAATCACCCCTTGTGCCTGGAAGGAAGAGACCAGAAATACTAGTGAGCATGAAGGTCTTCCTCAGGTCTCAGTCACGGAAGACCTTGAGCTTCAACTGAAGACAGGAGACTTTACACAGCGAGGCAGTGGACGGCCATGGAAGGTTTTGAGCACTTAGAGGCATTATCAAGACTTAAGTCTCTATTAAGGCCTAAAACCGGAATTTGTTATCCCATGACGCCTGATTTCAACCTAGGACACCTAGAAATGTTAATGGTGTTTATGCCTATGAGCACATAGGCCTGCACATCTATGCATTTGCCATTAAGGTAAAGGGTACTTTAGACCCATCTCATCTTAATGTAAATAAAGATTAGCACATGTCTATATGCCCAACTCTGCAGGTGGGAACTTTCTAATCACAGCCCCACCTCCAGTCAGTTATTACTGCCCCACACCCCAGCCCTGCCAAAACATCTTCCAAACAGCTGGAAGTTCTACTTGCTGACTTTGCAAAAGCCCCTCTTAAATTCCTCTTTCCTTAGAAAGTAACTCTGGCCAAGCACTAAGAAGTTCACACCAGATGGGATGCATTTACACAGAGCCAGGGCCAAAGAACTCCCATCTCTTTGTGCATGGCCATGGGTTGGGCAGAAAACATTGTCTGAAGCTCTGCTTTTCACACCTGTCAGATGTAAGAGCTCTGTGTTGGCATGCTTATGGGTGAAAGAGGCTTACCTGATTAAGAAAATATTTTTAAACAGATATATACTTAGACAATTTTTCCACTATCATGCCTTTCCCTTCACATACTCATGATCTTGAATCAAAGCCAAAAAGATGTTCTCTAGTCATGTCTTTGAAAGTTGGAGCTTGGATCTGTCCATTCCCTATTTAGTTTATGAGAAAAACATGTTCTGACTACAATCACAAGCCAGTTACAGTCATTTCTTTTTCCAGGGCCTTTCTCTGTGGAGTTGGAATGTTCATCTTCAAGTTCAGGCCTCTTCTATTTGGAAGATATTATGCAGCAGGTTGGGTTCCCTAGAAAGTTTGAGACAGAAATTAGCATGCAGGAAGTTTATTAGAGATACTTGAGATCTACAGCTGTGGAAGGGAAGGATGCAGGACGGGCAGAGGGAACAGCCAAGCTGCAGCAAAGGCTTCAGCTGACCCCACAGGGAGCTTGGAAGCTGGAAAGGCCCTTTAAGTTACCCACTTTGCAGCAAAAGCAGTGGGCTTTCTGCATTGAGCTCTCATTGGATGCAGGCTACCCCAGAAAGGAGGCAGGGCTTTGGGTGAGGAACTCTCTCCAGCCCAGGGAAATTCCTAGAGAAGGCCAGAAGCATTTCCAGCCACTAGGGAGAAAAGGCATTCATTTCTGAGTGGGGATCTAGGTGGCATATTACAGCATCCACTATATATTTTATATATACGAGTGGAGTTCAAGTGAAGCAGCATGATGTCATGGGGTTGCCCACTGGACTAAATGAACACTAGACCAAGATTCTCCAAAATCTGCGTGACTTTAGTCAAGCAGAACTAACTCAGGCAATCATAGTGGCTCTGCACCCCAATAAAGATCATGCCTCCAGTCAAGCTCTTGGTGTTTCTGATCCTGCCCTGAACTCTGTAACACACAGTCCATAGCCAATGTCCAGGCTGCACCAGCCTGTAAGTGGAGGTTAGGAATAGATTTGTCTCACCCTGATACTTACTTGTGGTTTGTTCCTGAAAGGCTGATATCAGCTAACAAAGAGCCCACTGCTGTAGACCATCCTGTATTTTTAAATACAGATCCAACTCACCCAGAGTGACCAACGTGGAGGATAGCAGGTACTCTAGTCCCTTTCACTCTGCTCAGGATCTTACTCTCACTCCCAGATCCAAGCATTTACCTGGCTTGGGGATTTCTTTCATCCTGCTGGCCTCTGGGAAGAATTGAAGAAATGTGACTTCCCCAGCTGGGGTCCTCAACCTTTGTGCATCCAGCTCACCATCGCCCTCTAACTCTTCAGCTCCTAGATGTTTCAGGCGACCTCTAGATGCAAGCTGGAGGATGCTGGTGTTGTGGGTCCAAATACGTCCCCCCAAAATAATATGTTGAAGTCCTAACCTCCAGTTGACCTAGAATGTGGCCTTATTTGAAAATAGGGACTTTACAGAGGTAATTAAGTTAAAATGAGGTCATTAGGGTGGGCCTAATCCAATATGACTGGTGTCTTCACGAAAAAGGGAAATTTGGACATAGTCACCCACACAGGGAAAATGCCACGTGAACAGGAAAGCAGAGATCAGGGTGATGTATCTGTAAGCCAAGGAACACCAAAGATTGCCAACAAACCATCAAAAGGTAGGGGAGGGGCCGGCCCGGTGGCGCAAGCAGTTAAGTGCGCGTTCTCCGCTGCGGCAGCCTGGGGTTCGCCAGTTCGGATCCCAGGCACGCACTGACACATTGCTTGTCAAGCCATGCTGTGGCGGCATCCCATATAAAGTAGAGGAAGATGGGCATGGATGTTGGCCCAAGGCCAGTGTTCCTCAGCAAAAAAAAAAAAAAAAAAAGGAGGAGGATTGGCAGATGTTAGCTCAGGGCCGATCTTCCTCACAAAAAAAAAAAAGGTAGGGGAAAGACAGGGAATAGATTCTCCCTCACGCCAACCCTACCAACACCTTGATCTTGGACTTCTAGCCTCCAGAATCGTGAGACAATAAATTTCTGTTGTTTAAGCCACCCAGTTTGTGGAACTCTGTTATGACAACCCTAGGAAACTAATATACCTGGGAACCTTGCCCATTCATAGCCAGCATCTTGGTCATTACTCTAGATAGACATACTACAGGCTGTCCTGAAATAATACTAGACATTACACCAGGGTCACGAGCATAAAGTAAGAGAGATAACAACAGCAATTGGAAGGTAGGTCATCTGCAAATCAAAACTACAATGAGAAATCACCTCACACCTATTAGGACGGCTACTATCAAAAGAAAAAAAAAACAGAAAGTAACAAGTGTTGGCAGGGATGTGGAGAAATTAGAACACTTGTGCATTGCTGGTGGGACTGTAAAATGTTACACTTTGGAAAAGAGTATGGAGGTTCCTCGAAAAACTAAAAATAGAATTACTATATGATCCATCAATCACACTTCTGAGTATATATCCAAAAGAATTGAAAGCAGAATCTTGAAGAGATATTTGCACACTCATGTTCATTGCAGCATTATTCAGAATAGCCAAAATGTGGAACCAGCCCAAATGCCTGACCGCAGATAAATGGATAAAGAAAATGTGGTATATACATACAATGGAATAGTATTCAACCTCAGAAAAGGAGGAAATCCTATCACATGCTACAACATGGATGAACCTTGCAGACATGCTGAGTGCAATAAGCCAGTAACAAAAAGACAAATACTGTATGATTCCAATTACGTGAGCTATCTAGAGCAGTCAAAATCATGGAAACAGAAAGTAGAATGATGGCTGCCAGGGGCTGGGGGAGGGGGAAATGGGGAGTTGTTCAATGGGTATAGAGTTTCAGTTTTGCAAGGTGAAAAAGTTCTAGAGATCTGTTTCACAATAATGTGAATATAGTTAACACTACTGAACTGTACACCTAAAAATTAAGAGGATAAACTTTACATTATGTGGTTTTTTAAGCACAATGAAAAAGCAGAAGAAGATAGAGGCTAGGTCATCTGGCTCCCGGCCCAGCACACCGCCTTTCACTGCCCGCAGTGTCCACACCAATGCTTTGCAGAAAGAACAGGGACAGACTGGTCATTCGAAAAAGCACTGCTAATCCATTGAAGCCAGTAAATCAGGAAACAGGGGCATTCATTGATCATCTATTTGGGGGGCTCGAAGTACACATTATCTCACGTGGTCTTATCAGCAACGCTGTGGAACAGCATTTCCTCATTTCTCCATCTTGTAGATGAGGAAACTCAAGCTCCAGGGAGCGACGGGACCTGTTCCAAGTCCCAAGGCTGATGGGAGGCAGACCTGAGACCTCCACCCTCCAACCCTTTGCCTATTTGATGACTACATAAGTTCATAAAATCACTTGACTTACAGAGATTTTAGGAGCTTTTCAAAGAGGTAACTGGAACTCTCCCTCCGCCACATACACTCATTTGTGTGTTCGTCTGTTTTTTCTTTTCTTTCTCTTTTTTTTTTTCTGAAGAGGAAAACTGATCATCTGGTGAAAAATATTTTCCTTAGAGATCATTGAAGGTATTTGGCTATTTGGATTGCCAAATATCACAAAAGAGAAAGAAGTGAGATGTGGACGGATGGTGAAAAGAAAACACTCAACTGTCATAAAAGGCTGGGGAAATGCTGCAGGCATGGCTCCGCTGCAGCCCACCACCCCCGATGTTCACACGGCCCTTCAGGTTGGCAGACCCTCAGGAGGCTGAGCCAGGGTGGCCTAGGCACCTCTCGCCAATCTCGGGAACCCTCTCAACTCCTGCCCACTGAAAACAAACCAATGGCCCCCACCCCAAGTCTTGATGTGTTCAAATTTCTTCCCCTCTTGCCAAAACCTGATTTCCTGTTTCTAAGAAAAAAAACTTTTAAAATACCTCTTAAAAAAAAAAAAGTCTCCTTAAGGCAGCTTAAAGATCAAAGAGCTTTTAGAAAGTAGTGTTCTGTTTGGTTAAGTGCACATGAATCAGAAAAAAATTCCGATTAAATTTCCCCTTTTAAGTGCTAAACATTTCTACTGGACTTTGGCAAAAGCTTTACAGACAAAACTTAGATGCTCGGGGACTGCAAGGAGCGTTCCTCTGGTCCAATCTGCTCATCGCAGAGATGAGGAACCCGCAGTCCAGAGAAGGACAGCGCCTTACCTAAGGCCTCACGGTGAGGAAGCATCAGAACCAAACCCCAGCCCAGACTCTCAACTCCCAGGCTGGTGGTGTTTCCATGCATCTGTCCATTTCTCTTGAAATTGGAAGTTGTGAGATTTCTTTCCAAATCAAAGGTAATTTGAAGTTTGAAACATTCAGAAGGAAAGTAGTTAACTCATCTCCTTTTTGTAAAAAGGCATCAGAGTCTAAAAACGAGTAGCTATAACTACCTCTACTGAGCACTTGTTATATACACGCACCGTTCATTTAATCCCCACAACACTTCCATGAACTATTTACTGTATTCTCTCCAGTTTACAAAAGAAAAGGGACAGAGAGGGAGGACAAGGATTCACATGCTGGTTCAAGCTTCTGCTCTATTTTTTGAGGGAAGCTCTTTCTAACGTCTGATATCAGTTAGTCCTCAAAGCCATCTTACGAAGTAGGTATTATCATCTCCATCGCACAGATGAGGAAATCAGATCTTGGAGAAATGTGTCCACTTTCCAAGTTCCCGGTGCCAGTCAGCGGTAGAGCTGGGATTGGAACCCACATCTTCGATGCCCCCACTCTTTATTACCCGCCTCACGGGGTCGTTTCGAGGGTCAAATCAAACCATGGAAGGGAAAGCCCTCTGTGCAAACTGTAAAGAACTTAACATATTTAAGGGATTATCATTTTTAAGTCTAAGTTGTATTTTCCTAAATTTCCACTCTGCCCTTTACCAAGAGGATCCTAGAGCCAGGCAATGACAAGGGGCCCAGGTCTCTCAGCTAAAAAATATTTTCCAAATAAAAGATTTGATTGAGCGCACTCTTGTTTTCCTTGGGTGGCTCCCAACCACCCAAATGTTTAATTGGGCTGGAAAGTTTTGATCTCAATGGCAATTGTTGCAGGCAAATGAGGAACGTGGAGCCTTGCTCTCTGATCCTGCAGAAGAGAAGAGGGGCCGAAAAACCACCAAGAGCAGCTCTCCTGCTAGCTTATGCTGTCCAAATAGCAGCACTATTAGAGCAAATGCTAGCCCAGCCTGCTTGTTCGTTTGTTTATTCAAAGCTGTCTTATGAGCTTCTTGCACAAACTGTACCCTGCTTAGGCATGGGATATACAGAGAGGAAGGGCCTCCATCCTTCTCTTGAGGAGCCCATGGTGCTGAGGGCTTCCACTAACATCCCCCACGAATGTTCCCCTGCCTGGAATTTATTCTTCCCTCTTCTCTGCTCCACAGCAATTTATGGCAGTGGTATGGAGTGAACAGTAACATCCTCCCCAAAATTCATATATTGAAGTCCTAACCCCCTGTACCTCTGAATGTGACTGTATTTGGAGACAGGGCCTTGAAGAGATAATTAAGGTAAAAGGAGGTCATCTGGGTGATCCAATATAACTGGTGTCATTGTAAGTGAAAGAGATTAGGACACAGACACACACAGAGGAAAGACCACATAAGGGCACAGGGAGAAGACAGTCATCTACAAGCCACGGAGGGAGAGGCCTCAGAAGAAACAACTTTGCCACTTTGGTCTCAGACTTCTAGACTTCAGAATTGTAAGAAAATAAATTTCTGTTGCTTACAACACCCAGTCTGTGGTACTTTCTTATGGCGGCCTGAGCAAACTAATACAACCAGCTAAAGCATTGACTCTGATCTGCAGGTTATGAGTTATTTTTGTGTTTACTGAATTAAAGACATAATGAATTAAAAAAAAACCTATGGGCCAACCCTCAAGAAGTTTGCAGTTGTAAGAAGAGACTAGTCTTTTTTCTTCCTTGCCCTGTACCAGGTGCTGGAGGCACTGGGATGAAAAACCTGCGGGTCTTCTTCACAGAGCACATACTCCAGCAGAGGAGCCAAGTTCGCAAGCATCTTACGTGTCGTAATTTTCCGAGGACTGGGATAGGGGAACGCCATCATGTTGCATTCCTTTGTGTATACCAGAACCCAGCGATGGGAGTGACGGGGTCAGTGGAGTCCTCCTGGAGAAGAAACTCTCCAGCTGTCATGAAATACAAACAGCTGTTACCCAGGAGAGGGTGGGGACAGACCACGCTGGGCGTGTGCACCAGCCCAGCCACAGCAAGTCAGCACAAGTGAAGGAGCGGGAGAGGGGAAAGGAGGCTCAAGGCCGCGGCAGGGCCGGGGCACGGGGGCCTGTGGGCCAAGCAGGTAGCTGGGTTACAGCTGAAGGTGATGCAGACACGGAGGGGTTTCAGATAGGATTCTGCTCACATTTTACTGTTGCATCTTCCTCCTGCCTCGACCTCTCACAGAAGAGGCACTCAGAGGATTTGCTGATTTGAATTGAGGTGAGCAAACCTCAAGATGGGGTACAGACTACCTGCTAAGGGGAAACAATCCAGTTCCCTTTCTCCTCCTCTCTCCCTAACCAGACCTCCCCCTCCCTTCCTGCAATCCCTCCTGGTGTGGGGTCTGCCCAGAAAACTCAGGCTCACAGTGATCTTTCTCTAAGTTGTACTTCTTATTAGTGGTCACACCCATGCTATTACTCCAGAGGCCCTGCAGAGGCCTAGACCTCCTCAAGTTAGGCAGACCTGGGAGCCAGTCCTGATAAGTTCTGGGACCTTAGGGCACGCCATTTCAGTTCTCTAAGCCTCAGTTTCCTCGTCTTTAAAGTGAAGGTAACAATACCCGCCAGTATCCATTCTCCTTTTCTTCCTTCTATGATAGAACCCCATCCCGTGTTAGCAGGGCACACATGGCCATAAGGTAGAGGCTACATTTCCCAGCCTCGTTTGCAGCTAGTGGCAGTCATGTGACCTAGCTCAGAGCAATAGGACAGGAGTAGAAGTGAAATGTGCAACTTTCAGGTCACTCCTTAAAGACACGCTCAGCAATTTGCCACGGGACCTCTCTCATTCTTTCTGCAGGCTGGGAAACAGAAACAACCAGAATAGTCACAAGGCCACACCAGGCAGATGACAGACTGACCTACCAGCTGGGTTCCCGGATGCCCTGCACCACTTCTCTGGTAGAACAAGGCAGGCCCGCCTGCCCAGAACCACTTAGCTCTGGACTCTTGCATACAAGAGGAGGAAACAACTGCTTGTTTATATCCCTGCACACCTGAGTCCCTTTGTGCACCAGCTCCGTCTGTACCCTATGGAACCCACAGCCTTATTCTGGAGATTGTAGATAGTATATTCAAGCTACTTGATACATAGTGGATCTGTGATTAGTTGATAGTAATAGCTAGTATTAGGATGAAGTGATAGAATGCAGTGACCGGCTAGAAGTGGGAGGCAATGGAAAAGGAAAAGTCCACTGGCCTCTGAGATTTCACACCTGAGTGTTGGGAGGATGGTGGGAGCCCTGACAGAAATGGGGGGTGGGGCGGGGAGGACGATTTGTGGAGGGAAAATAAAGGCAAGCCTTAGCAGTGCTGAATTGGAGTTGCTGGCACAGCACACAGAAAGAGGTGCCAAGGGGCAATTTGAAACTCAAGCTGAGCTGAGGCTGAGAAACGAAAAATCAAGCGGGGTTGGGAGAGCTGAAGCTGTGGACCGGAGGAGGTTTCTAAGGGAGAGAGCCGCACAGACAGATATTGGAAGGATAATGAGGAGACAAGTCTGGCTGGAGCAAAGTGTCTTAGGGGACAAGAAGGAGAAAGGACTGGAAAGGCAGGCTGAGTCAGATGTAGAACCGCACATGCCCTGCTGAGGAGTTCAAATCTTCCTCTACAGGCAGTGGGCAGCCATGGAGGGGAATGGGGAGGGGGGATGCTGAGGGGTCTACCTGTTCTCCCGGAGGATGCCTGGGTGGACACAGAGGAGCCCACCTCCTCTGGAAGACCATCGGCCACCAGGTACAACCATTTCACTGGGACTTTAACAGCCATGTGCAAAATACACGGAACAAATTCTATCAACATTTGGCCTCTAGGTGTGGTGTGTTGTGGGAGTATAGAATGTTTTTAATATAAAAAATTAATTTAATAATTTGATAAATTATTAATAAATTAATATGCATTAAATTAATAAAATTTAATATTAAAATATTTTTTAATTAGATGAAATTAAACGTTTTAAAAGAGGACTGAGTGTGTGTTATAACTAGGTAAATCAAAGCACTTTAAGGCTGAATACTTCGGGGAGATTCTTGTGGAGACAGTGAAACTAAAGATTTGTCCGGAGTGACCCCATGGAATGGAAAGTAAGATCTTAAGGAGGAGGAAAGAAAGATGTCTCAGTCCTCCAGTCAACAAACGTGGTTGGGGGGTCTACTCTATGTCTTCGTGTGCTGGGTGCTGTCAGTTCACACCGGATGGAGGGGAGAGACAATAAACAAACAAATCGGCTGGGAGCTGTCAAGTGCTATGGTGATAAACAAAGCTGGGGGAGGGATACAATGAAGGGCCAGCTGCCTGACCTCTGGGACATTCCCCAGAGGGCAGTGACGGGAGCCATGCAGCTCTCAGGGGTAGAAGGTACAGCAAAGGCCCTGAGGTGGGAGAGGGCGTGGCACGTTTGAGGAAGAACCGGGAACAGCTCAAGGCTGGCATTAGGGTGAGGCAGGTGAGGTGCCTAGGATGCAAAATGTAAGGATGCACTCACTTTCAAGGCCACACAATTGCCAACCCAGGAGTGAGGGTCTCCTTGCATTTCATGCCCTATCCACCATTCTTCCTGTCTTGCCTCACCTTAGTCCAAGCCCTGGTGGCAGGAGCTGAGTATGGGATGGGGAAAGTGGCAGCAGGCCTCAGAGTGGCCAGCAGACTCAGAAGATATGGGTATCAGGAAACCCAAGGCCACAGAGGCCTCACTTGCACAATCTTCCTAAGAAACTTGATGTAAAGGTCCCAAGAAACCCTACATGCCTGGGTTATCTAAAGGGTGAGAGAAGGGTTTGGATTCACTTCTTGAGGTGTTCCAGGATCTTCACTAAGAAGCATAGTCCCAGCCTTGTCTCCAACATGACACGGCTGTGCAACCTCAGGCAAGCCCTTTCCTTACTCTGGACTCAAATTTCCTTTACTGTACCATGAAAAGATTGGATTCCATGAACTCAAAATCCTCCCACCACCACCCAGGTCCAAAATTCTATGATTCTAGGAACTCAAAACATACCTCTGTTTTCAAACAGAGCAGAAGTGTTGCATGGAGGCTATTAAATGCTCCAAGAAGACAGAGGTTTTTCTCTTCTTCCCCAAGTATTCATACGGCACTCAGGAAGTAGTTTCAGAGCTCCAGCCGGCCCAAACTTGGCCAGATTCTGGGATCAATCTCTCTCCAGGGGAAGGAAGAGCCTCTCTAGGTTTATGATGACCCCGCTGTCACTGCCAGGCTCGATATCTGCCGTCTTGGTGAGTGTCCACACGCTAGCATCTTCACTGACCAGAAACTCAGTGGACACTCATGGGAGGGACTCCTTCAGGAGTCAGCTAATGCAGAGGAATGTTCTGTTTTGAACAAAGACATGCCCTTGAAGCCAAGTTTTCCTTTCATGACCCTGAGCCAACATAGATATAACTGCCCCATTACCCCCTTGCTCTTAGGCTTTTCACAAGCTAAGTTTTGTTCTTTCTAGATTTTAATAATTGCCCAGGGGATTAGAGTTCTTGAAGAATTTCATACTTTAACATCTAACTTGACTTCTGCACTCAGGATCCAAGGCAAAAACTTATCATCATCCCTGCTTTACAAACAAGGAAACTGAAGCTTTCAGAGAGAAGAGTTTGGAACAGTCTCCCAAGTAGGTGTCAGACCTGACAAGCTGACAGGGAGACCCTATAAAATCAGTGCCGTGAAAGCTCAAGGTACTGGGAGTTACCAACAAGAAAGACCCCTGCCCACTGCATCAGTGAACCAAATCTCACTCTCACATTTTACAAACATCCGCTGTCTACCTATCATGTCCCAGTTTTCCAGACAGCAGAAACGGATGCCACACTAACCCTTCCACCCTCCTCAACACCCTCGGCTTCTCCATCAGGCCCTCAGACACATATCGACTCCTTCCTCCATCTACTCCCCTGCAAAAAGTCCACACTCATCAGCTCCAGCAAATAGAGCCCTAGAAGGACCACCAAGCCCCCGGTTCTGCCACCAGGCAGACTCCAGGGCAGGTGTGGGCTCCATTGGAGCACCCCTGCTCTATGCTGCCCTCAGGAAAATCTTTGCAGAGACTTAGAGAGGCCTCCACCCTCCAAGGGTGGAGGGATGGGGACACTTAGATTCAGGACACCAGCTACTCTGATTTTCCACTCGTGACTCACAGCGCCCTGCCCAGAAAGGCCGCTGGGCCCCAGACTACCCACAGTTCAGAATGCCAGAATTTAGTAGATGTGTTTGCATGTGCAAGATGAGCCAAAGAATGGAAACTCTGGCCCCATCTAGAGGGAACACCCACGAGAGATGTGCCTTCTCTGAAATAACCTGAGAGCAAAAGTTGACAAAAGTACAGCTGAAAGAGGAGAGAAGGTGTCTCTTGAGTCACAGAAAGCACAGTCGTACGTGTGCAGAGAAAGCAACCAGAGCACCACCACCAGGCAGAGTAAGACCCACGACGACGGAAAGTAGACTGCAGAAGTGACCTTGGTAAGTCTCTTTGTTTTCACTTCAGGTTTTAGCAACCAAGGATTTGTTTTACAGAAAAGGAAAAAGCACAAGTTCAAAGAGTCTAGTCCGCCTGCAGCCTGCGTCAAGTGGGCCTAATCAAACAATGAATGAGAGAATTAACCTCAAGAACAGCTAGAAGTTCAGAATGGATTCCAATTTGGCCTGGAAAAATCTCCTCCCTGCCTTGAACTTCATAAAGTGCTTTCGTTTGCTACTCTTAGCTCTGAACCATCACAATAGTCTTTCAAGAGATGTCTTATTATTTCTATTTTGCAATGAGGAAACTGAGGCTCAGAGAAGTGAAGGGACTTATCCAAGGCCACAGGCTAGTAAGTGGCATAGCTGGGATTTTATCCAGGTCTGTCTGTCTGAACCTCGGATGTCTGGCCAGCATACCACCCACCTCAGAACAATCTAATCATCAGGGATTTATTATACCCCAGATTCAAAGAGGTCAGGTGATTTGCCCAAGATTGCACAGAAAGTAAATTAAAATAATACCAGGAGGCGAACCAGGTTTCTTACCACCAGAACCAGGGCTCTACCCACCACACCACCCTGCCCTAGGCACCTCTGGCTGCCTTGATTTATCCTGCCAACCTGCCGCAGTAGCATCTGATATAAAGTAGGTTCTAAATAAATATTTGATGAATAAACGAGTCCTTCTTTGAAGTGAAGTTTCATCAGGAAAGCGGATGATGGTCTTAACTGAGCAAGATAATCAATGATTCATTTTGCTCAAGGCTTGGAGAAAAGCTGAATTTGGAGAAAAGCTCTTGACTTAGCTGTGAAACTTGTCCCTGCGCTCCTCCCCAGTTAAAGACAAAAAGAACAACTGGAGAAAGGACCTGCTGATCCTCTCTGGAATGAAAATAAACTATGAATAAGGCTTTTCTGTTTTTCTTCTCCAGGACAATCAGTGAATAAAGACAGTACCGGCCTGCATTGCGACATCCGAGAAAACAGGCCTTTAAGTGTCCAAACACTGCTTTCCCTCCCATTCTCTGTCACTGTGTTAAGGCAGAGTGATTCAGCAATTGAAACTTGCAGAACAAGAAACAGCTATGCTGACCTCTGGGGAAGATGTGTCTACCCATACAGTTAGTACTTGGCAAGGTGCTCACATCTCAGGGAAGGGCCATGAATGGAAACGTGCCGCCACACACAGGCACTCTTCCACATGGGATCCCATCCAATCCTCACAGAGAGTCTGCAAAGGAGGGATCTGCATTTTACATAGGAGGAGACCAAGGATTAAAGAAGTTCTGAAATTGGCTAATTTCCCCACTGTTAGTAAGGGACAGAGCCAGGATTTGAACCCAAGACTTCCTGACCTCAGAGCCTGTGTTCCTGTCCACATACCATGACTGGAGTCTACTCGTGATGGGAACCATCACCGAGGAGACTGCTCTACAAAGGGGCTTCAATTTCTTTATTTCTCAGAGCTGTGAGGATCCAATGAGATGGACAAAGCTGGGATAGTAACCCCACATTACAGATGAGGAAACTGAGGCGTGGTGTTTAAAGTGATACACATATGTAGTATACACTACATATAATTCTGGTTTCGTAGAAGAGGAAACCGAAGCCCAGGGATAATTAAGCTACATATATATATGTGTGTGTGTGTATATATACACATACATTAATATTGTGCTCCAACTCTGTGCAGGTTCTGTTCTCATAGTTATATCTCTCCAAACCTCCGTTTCTTTTTTGTAAAATGGAGACAAGTGGCTGAACCAAACGTGACCATCTAGAAAGTGTCACACTTGGATTTTGAATCTAGGCCTTTCTGACTTTAAAACGCATTAAACTCTTGAATGTTAAAAGGATCTTAAGGCTTCTAAGTGACTATTTTCTTCTACCTTGATATCACAAATATGTGGCTCCTAAAAGCAGCTAAATGTAGAAGATTTTATCAGTTGCTAGCCAGAGTAGACACTTTCGACAAATACTTCATTGAATCTGTGTAGAAAGTCTTCAACTCTGAAGTTTATATGAATAATTCACTTGTGGAGTCGAAACTCTTCATTCTACCATGTAAGAAGGCTGCCTCTGAATAAATCCTGCCTGACATGTTGCCCACGAAATGGTGAGAGGGAAAGAATTTGTTATTAACTGCCTCCAAGAGAATGGACACTCAGGGTTCTATGCCAAGTGCTTAAAATTAAAATGGCCTTTGTCCTCTTGAGGTGCAAGAAAAGCTATATTGGACAAAAGCATGGAAGACATGGTCAGAAATGCTTGGCCAATCTCTGCAGAAAGATTCCTTTCCAGCCAAGGTTGTCGAGGACCAACCACGAGCTTAGGGAAGGTCAGCAGGATGCCTGAGGAACACAAGTACCACTCGTGGCCCCAGGCACAGAAGAGAGTGGGGCTAATCGGCTGGGCCTGGAAGAGGAGCTGTATATCAGAACTTTCAGGGCAGCCTCAGCAGAAACTCTGGCATGAGCAAAGGCTGAATCTGGGAAACTGAAATTGGAGGCTAGGGCCACATTGGGAATGATCATAAATGCCTGCATCAGAAATTTGGACTTGACACACTAGACAATGCTGAAGGTTTTAGTAGTAAAGAAACATAATCAGAACAGTTTTAGAAAAACCCATCTTTTATTTATTCATCAACTGTCTATTGGGCCCATTGCTAGGCATTGCATCTTTTCACTACTGCTCATGCCATTACTGGCATACTTAGAGTCTAGCGCACAGACTTTGGGTGGTTTTAAGTGTGGGAAGTGCTGCAGTGGAAATCTGTGCAAGCTGCAGCAGACCCAGAGACAAGGGCTTGAGTGCACGTAGTCAGTTTAGGAGATAATCTCAAGAAGCAATCATAGGGGATTGGGGAAATGAGATGGGAAAAGGAAGCTAATACCCCTGGGAAACTGAGGCTTAATCCCACTGGATGCTTCTGGGAGACTGCAGCACACACTTCAGAGTTGTTTCACCTAAGGATCGAGGAAGCTGGGGTATTTAACTACCAACTTCTGTCCTTCATCGGCCAAGGGCTGCTCCCTGGAGACAGGAACGCCCAGGCTGCCCACAGGCGATGCTCCACCGCCACAGAAAGGCCTGAGACAGATGGTCCCAGAGGCTGGTGGTGTGTATGGGAATGGGGAGTCCAGAGAGGATCTAAGCAGGGGAGGAGACAAGCCCCCTCCGTGATTCCCTGGGGGGTCAGGGAGGGCACCACTGCACAGGCAGTACTTGTGCTGAGGCTGGGAGGACCAGCACAGCAGAGTTCCCAGGGTCAGTGCAGTATGATAGTACTCAGCTCTGATAGGAGAACGAGAGAGGGGAGCAGGAAGGGTGAGTGACGTCACTGAACACGTAAGCAAGAGCCAGATCTCGAAGGACCTTGGTCTCCCTGTAAGGGCTTTAGATTTTCTTCTGTACCCAACAGGGAGCTACAGAAAAAGTTAACTAGGATGTGACATCATCCGAATAGCATGCTTCTGTGGAAGAGGGATGGGGAGGCCAGACCTGGAGGTAGAGAGACCATTTAAGAAGCAGCGGTGGGGAGGGGGTCTATTACAACACCCAGGTGAGAAATTAAGGCTTGAACTAGAGCAGAGGCTGTGGGATTAGAAACGAGGGAACTTACAGGAGAGATATTTCGGGAGAAGATGCTACAGGCTGCCTAGGCTGAGTCTAGAAGGATATGTAGAGTTTTCTGCTGGAAGAGTTAGGGAAGAGAAGCAAATTCTAAGGAAAGGAGTAGTTGGTAAGAATATAACAAATCAGGAAGAGAGCTGAGGGGCAGCACCTGGAGGCACCACCACAACCACATCTAGGGCCTGGAGGAATTGCAGCCAGCCAGGAGATGCCCTCACACAGAAGCCAAGGGAGGCGTGCAACTCAACCAGCATAGCTGGTCAGCAGAGACCACTGGAGAGGTCAGGGCAGAGGAGGCCCGTGCCAAGACTGAGGAGTTGGTCATCAGGAGGGAGGTCGCTGAGACTCTTTTACTCTCTCAGTGAAGGACCCCTCAGTCAGGTGACAGCCTGATGGCGGTGAAGATTGGCGAAGACGTGGAGGCCGGTGGGGGCAAGGAGACTACAAGAAGTTTGGCTGTGAATAGATGAAGAGACGCATGTGGCTTCGGTGGGTAAGGGTGGTGTGTACTGGGCAGGGGAGGGGAAGCTGTGGGACGCACGTGAAGCATCTTTAAGCTGAGGAGGGCAGACCAGGCTGTGGCCTGAGGAAGACACCAGAAGCAGAAGAGATTGAAGATGATGAAAAAGGAAGGACTTCTTGAAGGAGGAGCCAGTGTTTTAGTAGAAAGAATTGAGACTCCTTTAGTAAACCCATTACGGCCATTCACTATCTGGTGACCATGGTAACCAGCCTCCAAGGGGACCACCAATGATCCCCACCTCCTGGTATTCACACCCTTGTGTGGTCCCTTCCCAGAGAGTACCAGGGTTGTTCTGTGTGACCCATAGAATATGGCAGAAGTGGTGGTGTATCACTTCCGAGATTGAGTTATAAAAGACGCTGCGGCTTCCCTTTTGCCCTCTCCCCCTCATCACTCGCTCTGAGGGAAGCCAGCAGCTATGCCATGAGCAGCCCTATAATGATGCCACATGGCAGGAACAAAACCCTCCTGCCAATAGCCCCGTGAGAGAGCTTGAGCTTGGAAGTGGGCAGCCCAGCCCCAGATGACCGCAGCCGCAGCTGACTGCTTGACCAGTCTCATGAGGAACCCTGAGCCAGAGCCACAACCCTAAGTCCCTCCCAGCTTCCTCACCCTCAGAAACTCGGCAAGTTAATACTTGCTTGTTCTCTTAAGCCACTACGTCTTAGGGGTAATTTGTTACACAGCAATAGATAACTAGTACCGTGATCCTCCTGGCATGGTTGTTGCAAGGGTAAAACAAAATAAACAACGGTATGGCCTAAGGATGCGTGAAATACAGTAGAGAGAGGAAGAGGCAGACTCAGGGGTTCAGGTGGGATAAAGGGCCCCCTCTCCTCATGACCTTGGGAGGTAAGGAGCAGAAGTTCTAAGTCCTACCTGACTGAGCACTGCCCCCACCCAGCACGGTGAGTACCTTATGCAGAGCACCTCACTGAACCCCCAGGATCTTCCTTGCAGGATTGTGGCATTACACAGTTGTTCCCAGAAAGAAACCGAGGCTGACAGAGGTTTGTTTAGTAATTCGATGCAGACGCAGAGCTGAGAGGGGCAGGGAATGGGGTGGCGGCCTGGAGGAGAGGGGAGGAGGAGCTGGGGGAGGGGCAGGAGAACTGCCCCATCCCGGGCAGCCAGCTCCCTAAGCAGGAGACTTCCCTCACATCTCTACTTGAAGGCCAAGCTCACTTTTTCTCCTTTTAAAGTAAAAACTCAGGGATGTACCCAGGCCATCTGTGTTTACCAGAAAGGGCCATTTTTCCACCCCCCTGACGTCCAGGAAGGCTCTCCAAGAAGGAACAGAGCGTGCCTCCCTCCCCGCCCTTCACCTCCTCCCTGCCAGCCAGCCCAGCCTGGCTCCGTGCACCTCCATCCAGAGATGATCAATGTGCTTTGTCAAGTGCTTTGAAGAAGGAGGCCAAGGGTCTCCCTGTGCGCTTCCTTCACGTAGTCCTGGGTACACCGGAGACGGTGCCTACCATCAGAGCCATTTTCCTTTTCAAGTGAAAATGATGTCCCCATTAATGAAACACATCAGTGCTAGTCTTTTCCAGAAATCAACCAACCACATAAGAAATCTTTAATTAACAAACGTGTTAATAAGAGTGGAAAAATCAGCTGCTAAGTCATTGCCTCATTTTCAAATTGTTTTTTAGTTACAGAAAGACAAAGAAATCTGTGGCTTAGGCATCTAAGTAAACAAAACAAATAAACTTAAGGATTTTTTAGTAAAAATAAAGCAGGATTCACTTCTTGATACTGTTTTTCTATCTGGAGTCACTATTTTTCTTGATGATAGTAATATCTAACAAGTGTGCGTTTGTATGTATTGGTATTTTGCAAAACACTTCTTCAAAATTTACCCCTATGTATTTGTACGTATTTTGTATTTGTATGTATTTTGCACTTTGCAAAACAATTCCCTGCTTAACTTTCACACCACCTGTGTCCAGCGGCCAGGCAGGGTCATCAACCCTTTGCAGAGGAGGAGACTGGCGTGCTGGGAGGCGGGATGGTCGTATAGGCAGGTGTGGGGTTGGAATTGGACAAGCCCAGGCTTGAATTTGGGCTCTTCCACACACTGGCCTGGGTGAGGTTCTTAGCCTCTCTCAATCTCAGTCTACTCGTCTGTAAAGTGGGGATGATAACAATACCAGCTTCAACGAGTTAAAATTCTTCTCATAGTGTTTAGAACCCAATAATTGGTCAGTAAGTAAATGACATTTGTTTGTGTTGCTATTGTTGATGTTACTTTAATCTGCTCTGTCGGGCTGTGAGGATTAGAGGCAATGTTTACAAAAATGCTGAACACAGGGCCCAAAACAGAGAAGGTGTAAATTTTGAAGAGGTAAAGCTGGGATTGTGAGTCAGCAGTTTCTAATTCCTGAATAATTCATCTTTCCTCTGCATCCCCAGGTACTTGGGCATGGGATCAATGGGACACATCTCTTAGCTTTGAGAATAAGCAGACTAAATCTTTATTGTAAAAAGAAAAAGAAAAGAAAGGAAAAAAGGAAGGAAAGAAACATTTTACTGTCTGCCCATTTTTGAAGATTCGGCACATTTCCTGGGCTGAGCCCTGGGTGAAGCAGAGATTAGGAATCTGCAATATTTCAGTGTCTCCCCATCTCCTTATCCTTATTCAAACCCTCTCTAAGTGGGTCCTGCTCCCTTTCCAGCCACAGTCCCTCTGGGCAAATCTCCCTCCACCCACACCTCAGTCCCCACTTCCCAAACCTCCCCGCCTCTGCCTATGCCAAGGCCTCTGCCTGAAGTGCCTTCCCTTTCTTCACCCGGTGAAAAGCCGCCTACTCCTCCAGCTCTGAGGGGAGGTCTGCTTTTCCCATCAGACCACCGGATGGGGACATCTTGGCGGACGGGGCAGCATCTCCTCATCTCTGTCCACTTAGCGCCAGCACAGGTGTGGCACCGGGGAGATGCTCCATGCCGCTTGTTGAGCACATCAGTGGGAGTGAAGCGACTGACCGGAGTTCTTTCCTGGCCGAGTGGGAGTGGGGGAAGCTCAGCATCCCAGCCCCCGGGCCTGCCCCACTGGAGGGAACACCCACCACCTGGAGAAGATGGTGGAGACGGTACGTAACACTGTTCCTCTGCATCGCTCATCTCCCGGCCGTCAGGATGATGGAAAAAGTGCATCTTACCCTGGTAATCACAAATCATCTGGGTGTTGCTCTGGTTTCTCTTTAAAAGGATTATTAAAAGGGAGGGACCCTCTAATTACGGCCATGTGGAGAAAGCATCACACATTTCAAGATAGGTCATTTGAGAGAGGAGAAAAAGGGCTCTTGTACTGGCCTGGCTTTGGTCCACAGCCTGTCTCTCTCCAGGTCCTTAGAAATGCCGCCACATGGGGAGGAAGTCGCAAGTGACATGCAAGTGACATGCATTGGCTCTGAGTGCATCACAGCTGCCGGATGGAGAAGCTGCTCTCCAAGACGCCTGTCTCCCACTCCTTGCAGACCTGGGTTCAGGTCCAGCCTCCTCATTTGCAAACCTGGTGGCGTTCCCCATTCAGAGACTCTCTGTTTCCTGTTTGGCAAACACTGAGTTAGTAAAAGCAAACCCTCAGCCTTGTGATGAGGATGAACAAGGCCATCAGCTACATGAGGACAGGTAGCCTGTGACGGGCTGAGAGATGGCCACCTTCCTCTCCCTCAGTGAACAGTTGTTGGAGACGTGAATGAACAAGTCGTGTTAGCCCTGGGCCCCCAATAAATTACACTGACGTTAGTTTCTTCTTTTACTGCCAGGAAAAGTTTAGTCCAATAAATGTTTATTAAGCATTTGCTCTGGATGTGCTCAACGCCGTGGGGGGTACAAAAGAGAAAACCACGTGAGCACCCCTCCAGGCTGTAGATGATCTGAACTCAAGTAAAATGCAAGACAGGATGAGCTAAGTGGACTCAGAGAAGGAGGCTGTGGAGGCTGGCTTGTGGGCAGGACCTGGTTGATCCAGCTGGCAAAAGGAAATGAGGAAAGAAGGCTTTCTAGAGGAGGCTGAATGCCAGTGTCCACACAAAAGAAGGTGTTAAGAACCATTGTGGGGTACACTTGGATTTTATTAGACCAAGGGATCCGGGATTGCCCAGGCCCCCTTGCCCATGAAAAATCAAAGACAATATTAGTGCCTGGACTTGTACCCAAAACCTCCAAATGGAGTTTGCTGGAGTTTTTCTGAAGCTCGTAAGCCCAAATTCAGGTCTTAGGATCATACCACCAGCCAGCTATCTGTGTGGGACAAGAGACCAGAGCTGAAAGTACTTGAGCACATGCCTGAAGGCGAGGGGAAGAGCGTATGCCTGCAGGCTGGGCCCTGGCTTCCCTCCTGCTCCTGGCTCGAGGAGGGCAAAGCAGAGCCCCACGCTCCCATGCATGACCTTTTAGTACACAGGGATCCCCCCAGTAGTGCTAATGAGTTTATCTCACTGTCTTGGGATCTGACCAATCAATGACCAACTCATCCACAATACTGGGGGAAGAGGAGGAGGTGAGGAGGAGGAGAAGAGGAGGGAGGCTTCCCTGCTGAGCCCCTCCACTCACGGCTCTGGTGGGTGGGCATGTCTTACTGTTTTCTGGCTCTGTTCCTTTGCCCCCACTGTGTCCTCTGTCTGGAATTTCCTTCCCCTCTGTTTTGCTAAAACCTACTCATCCTTCAAGACTCAGCCCAGGATCACCTCTTCAGGGACGGCCTCCCCTGGTGCCCTGAGTCAGCTGCCCGCGCAGAGAAAAGAACAGGGTACCACCATGTCCAAGCGTAGCACTTACTACATTGCATTCTCATCATTTCTTTACTTATCTGGGACTCTCCAACATCAGTGAGTTCCTTAAGGATAGGGAACCCGCCTTCTTTTCCTTTTCTAGTCCAGCATAAGTGCTATCACATGTTGGTTGTTGAGAAGGTGAATGTGAAAGTGGGGGAGGAGGGAGGAGCATTTTCCAACAATGGAAAGTGCTATTCTGATAATACTGAGGTCCCTGTCACTTGCAGTGGGCAAGTATCCTGTGCACGTTGTGGAAGAGGAACCTCCGTTGAGGTTCCTGCAATGCTAATCCCAGCCCAGACTCAGAACTAAAAACTCCTGGGAAAGGCAAGGTCCAGAGTGAGGGACCCACAGGACAGCATGTGTGCTTGCTATTCTGCGCTCGCTCTCTCCCTCTCTCTCTCTCTCTGTCTTTCACTCACACACACACACACATACACACACACACACACACACAGGCATCTGAATGTATCCAGATGGCCCCCGATAATGACAACTCCTTTTCCTTGCTGATAATGTAACCCTTTGTACACACCTTCCCAGTTACGACTTCGTTCAAGTCACACAACAGTCCTGCTCTGCCCAGAGGCAGATCTTATCCTTGCTTCCTACATGAACCAGTTTGATAAGGTGGAAAGATTCTTGAACAAGTCAGAAGACTGAATTTGTACCTGGACTCTATTGAGATTTGCTATAGACTGAATGTCTGTGTCCACCAAAATCCATAAATTGAAACCTAATCCCCAATGTGATAATATTTGAAGGTGGGGCCTGTGGGAGGTGATTAGCTCATGGGAGTGGAGCCCTCATGAATGGGTCAGTGCTCTTATAAAAGAGACCCTACAGAGCTCCCTTCCACCTTCCACCATGTGAGGACACAGAGAGAAGGTGGCCGTCTATGAACCAGGAAGTGGGCACTCACCAGATACCAAATCTGACGGAAACTTGATCTTAGACTTCGCATCCTCCACAACTATAAGATATAAATTTTTCTTGTTTATAAACACCCAGTCTATGGTATTTTGTTATAGCAGGCCAAATGGACTAAGACAAGATTTAAGGTTGAGAACCTCGAAAAAATTACTTAACCTTTAAGGCCAAAGCAGGAGTTTCCGGGAACGTGAGAACTTGCAAATTGTGGCCTGTCCCTCCTGCGGACTGTAAGCTCTGTGGGACAGGGCCTGTGCTGGCTGTGTTCACCCTGGATCTCCAGGACCTCGCCCTGTGGCTGCTACGTGATCAGTGCTCAAATTAATAAACAAGTAAGTGAAAAGTGAACGTTCCCTCTGAATTTCAAAGTGCTGCGTTTAGCAATGTCAGAGGCCTAAGGGAGGAACGGAGGTGTTGTCACAAGGCCTTCCAGGCCTGAACTCCATGAGTCAGCTTTGCTGCTGACATGTGTACAGCGCGTTATAGACCACAAAGCGTTCTGATCCTCACAAGACCTCACTGGTAAGTGATTTATCCCCCACTAGGTTCATGGAGGGCAGAATTCTAATTCCTGCTGTATCCCAGGACCCAGCCCCTGCTCTGGCACATGGCAAATGCTCAGTCAGTGTCTGTCCATTCATTTGTGCAGAACTCAACAAAGTAGTGACCTGATGCTCAGAAAAGTAGCTGATTCAGCTTGCACAGCATGTTGGTGACAGAGCCAATGCTATGCCCAATGTTCTGTACTTCCTACTGTCTTATATCAAGTATTGTGTGATTTCATGCTTGAGGCCATGAGGGAGACTCAGAAGCAGTGACTCATCACTCTGCCCAATTGGCCACTGTGCCAATCAACAGCCATGAGGACAGGGTTCTGCCCCGTGCCGGAAGGGCTCCAGCTGCGATGATGCAGTGACTGACTGCAGGTATCCTTAGTAGTCTCTGAGCTTGGAATACATAAGCTGTGGTGACAGTTGTGGGGTGAGTCGTGTCCCCAAAAAGATATGTTGTAGTCCTAATCTCCAATGCCTGTGAGTATGACCTTATTTGAAAATAGGGTCTTTGCAGACGTAATCAAGTTAAAATGAGATCATACTGGATTAAGTGGTCATATTGGATTAAATCCAATGACTGGTGTCCTTCTAAGAAGGCCATGTGAAGACACAGAGGAGACAGTGAGAATGCCATGTGACGTGGGAGACAGATTGGAGTGATTCATCTACAGACCAGGAAACACCAGGCATTGTTGGAAGTCACCAGAAGCTAGGAAGAGGCAAGGAAGTATTCCCTAGAGCCTTCAGAGGGAGCATAGCACTGTTGACACTTTTTGATTTCAGACTTCTAGCCTACAGAACTGTGAGAGAATAAATTTCTGTTGTCTTAAGACACTCAGTTTGTGGTACTTTGTTATAGCAGCCACAGAAATCTAATACAGTAACAAAAGCCTGAAGTAAGAGATGTTTCTCTGCAGTACAGGCCAGAGGAAACAATGCGGGGAAAGGGTCAGAGGAGGAAATAAAAGGAGATGGACACATAATTCATAGTTAACACTTGAAGACCCAAAGATCCCTGTTACATACAGTTTTAGAAGGTTTATATTTTTCTCAACACAATCAAATGCTATTAGCAGAGAGAGAACCGTGTGTGTGTGTGTGTGTGTGTGTGTGTGTGTGTAATTTATATCTACACAATTAGGGAACAGTGCTCTCCTCAGAATAGGACAATCATCTGATTTGTTTGTTCACGATCTGGAAAAAGGTGGGTCCAGTCAGTCAGTCAGCAGGTGTTCACTGAGGCCTGCTCCCTGGGGCTGGCACTCAGAGACGGACATGTGAGGGTCTTGCCCAAGGGAGCTCATAATTTAGTTTGGGAGATGTTACATTGAGTCAGGCACACAACTTCTGTTTGACGGAACTCCTTAGGTCACACAGGGGAGGCAGGGCAGGAAGGATTAACAGAGGAGGTGTTCATCTGAGCTGACTCACTGAGGAGAAACGAACCCTGGGGTTGCTTAAAACAATCAAGGAGACAAAGGTGCGAGAGCATTCGTGGAAGAAGGGAGCTCACGTGCAAAACCCAGAGCCAGGCCCCTGGAGGGACCAGCGGTGTCCTTAGATTTGGCTGGACCCCACAAAAAGGAAGGAGGCAGATAAGATTTGCTGATTGCCTTTTTAGCATATGTGAATTTCTCACTATACGTATTCACATTTATAAGAAACGAAGCTTATTTTTCTATAAAGCACCCTATTTTCTATTCTAAGCCCACATTCCGCCCAAGGGCAGAAAATCCTAATGTCATCGATTTGAGGTTTTCTTAAACAAACCAGGGTTTTCTCAAGTCAGAGTTTTCTCTCTCCCAGACCAACCTCAAGATAACATTTCAGTGCCCAAGATTGTATCTTAGTCCTGATGGGAGTGGAGGGGCTGGTACAAGGTGTCCAGGCACTGGAGAGAGGGTCAGGGAGGCCCAGATATCTCATCCTCAGCATCGTCCATTGAGAAGCAGTGTTGCCCAAGGGGCCCATGCAGAACCCGCTGCTCTTATCCCCTCGCCCAGCCTTGCAACTCCCAGATCTGCTCCATCTCAATGCTATATCAATCTCTACTGCTCTCAACAACATGAATGTGGTGGTTTGTAACTGTGTCAACCTGGCTAAGCTAGAACTACGTTTCCTAGAATTCCGTTCCTACACAATTTCAGGTTGGAGTTGGTCGAAAGAGAAACGTATTCAAGATTTAGATGCGAAAGTAAAGCGGCAGCCACTGCTCTTTTCTTTTTTTTTTTTTAAATTATTTTTGAGGTCATATTGGCTTAAAACATTGTGTAAATTTGAGGTGTACATTATTATATTTCAGTTTCTGTTTAGACTGCATCGTGTTCACCATTAATAGTCTAGTTTTTATCCATCACCATACATATATGCCCTTTACCCCCTTCACTCTCCCCTACCTCCTTCCCCTCTGGTAACCACCAATCTGTTCTGCTTATCTACGTGTTTGCTTGTTTGTTTATCTTCCACATGTGAGTGAAATCATACAGTATTTGTCTTTCTCTGACTTATTTCACTTAGCATAACTCCCTCAAGGTCCATCCATGTTGTTGCAAATGGCATGATTTTGTCTTTTTTTATGGCTGAGGAGTATCCCATTGCATATATATACCAAATCTTCTTTATCCATTCATCCATTGATGGGCACTTGGGTTGCTTCCACATCTTGCCTATTGTGAATAATGCTGTGATGAACAAAGAGGTGCATGTACCTTTTTGAATTATTGATTTCATGTTCCTTGGATAAATACCAAGTAGTGGAATACCTGGATCATAGGGTATTTCTATTTTTAATTTTTTGAGAAATCTCTGTACTGTTTTCCATAGTAGCTGTGCCAGTTTGCATTCCCACCAGCAGTGTATGAGGGTTCCCTTTTCTCCACATCCTCTCCAACATTTGTTGTTTTTTCTCTTGTTAATTATAGCCATTCTGACAGGTATGAAGTAATATCTCATTGTAGTTTTGATTTGCATCTCCCTAGTAATTATTGATGTTGAACATCTTTTCATGTGCCTACTGGCCATCTGTATTATATCTTCCTTGGAAAAATGTCTATTGATATCCTCTGCCCATTTCTTGATCAGGGTGTTCATTGTTTTGTTGTTGAGTTGTATGAATCCTTTAGTTGGAAATTAACCCTTTGTCAGATATATGATTTGCAAATATTTTCTCACACTTGGTGAGTTGTCTTTTTGTTTTGTTGATGATTTCCTTTGCCTTGCAGAAGCTTTTTAGGTTGATGTAGTTCCATTTGTTTATTTTTTCTTTTCCCTTGCCTGAGTAGACATGGTATTCAAAAAGATACTGCTAAGACCGATGTCAAAGAGCATACTGCCTATATTTTCTTCTAGGAGTTTTATGGTTTCAGGTCTTACACTCAAGTCTTCAATCCATTTTGAGTTCATTTTTGTGTATGGTATAAGATAATGGTCTACTTTCATTCTTTTGCCCATGGCTATCTAGTTTTCCCAACATCATTTATTGAAGAGACTTTCCTTTCTCCATTGCATGTTCTTGGCTCCTTTGTAAAAGAATAGCTATCCATAGATGTGTGGTTTTATTTCTGGGCTCTCAATTCTGTTCTATTGATTCATATGTCTATTCTTCTGCCAGTACCATGCTGTTTTGATTACTATAGTTTTGTAGTATACTTTGAGTTTAGGGATTGCAATACCTCCAACTTTGTTCTTTTTTCTCAGTATTTCTTTGGCTGTTCAGGGTCTTTTGTTGTTCTATGTAAATTTTAGGATTCTTTGTTCTATTTCTGTGAGGAAGGTCATTGGAATTCTGATTGGGATCACATTGAATCTGTAGATTGCTTTAGGTAAAAGGGACATTTTGACCATGTTTATTCCTCCAATCCATGTGCATGGATTATCTTTCCATTTCTTTCTGTCTTCTTCGATTTCTTTCAATAATGTCTTATAGTTTACAATGTATAGGTCTTTTACCTCCTTGGTTAAATTTATTCCTAGATATTTTATTCTTTCTTTTGTAATTGTAAGTCAGGTTGTATTCTTGACTTCATTCTGCTTGTTCATTATTAGCATATAGAAATGTAACGGATTTTTATAAGTTGATTTTGTACCCTGCAAATTTGCTGTAGTTGTTGACTATTTCTAATAGTTTTCTGTTGGATTCTTTAGAGTTTTCTATATATAGAATCATTTCATCCACAAACAGTGACAGTTTTACTTCTTCCTTTCCAATTTGGGTCCCTTTTATTTCTCTTTCTTGCCTAACTGCTCTGGCCAAAACCTCCAGTACTATGTTGAATAAGAGTGGCAGGAGTGGGCATCCTTGTCTTGTTCCTCTTCCGGAGTAATAGCTTTCAGGTTTTCAGCATTAAGTATGATGTTGGCTGTGGATTTGTCATATATGGCCTTTATTATGTTGAGGTAATTTCCTTCTATACCCATTTTATTGAGATTTTTTATCATAAATGGATGTTGGATCTTATCAAATGCTTTCTCTGAGTTGACTAAGATGATCATGTAATTTTTATACTTCATTTTGTTAATGTGGTGTATCACATTGATTGATTTGCAGAAGTTGAGCCATCCCTGCATCCCTGGAATAAATCCCACTTGATCATGGTGTATGATCCTTTTAATGTATTGTTGTATTCAATTTGCTAATATTTTGTTGAAGATTTTTGCATCTATGTTTATCAGCAATATTGGCCTGTAATTTTCCTTTTTTGTGTTGTCCTTGTCTGGTTTTGGTATCAGGGTGATGTTGGCCTTGTAAAATGAGTTAGGAAACATCCCATCCTCTCCAATTTTTTGGACGAATTTGAGAAGGACAGGTATTAAATCTTCTTTGAATGTTTAGTAGAATGCACCAGAGAAGCCATCTGGTCCTAGACTTTTGTTTTTTGGGAGGTTTTTGGTTACTGTTTCAATCTCTTTACTTGTGATTGGTCTATTCAATTCTCTGTTTCTTCTTGATTCAGTTTTGGGAGGTTGTATGATTCTAAGAATTTATCCATTTCTTCTAGGTTATCCAATTTATTGGCATATAGCTTTTCATAATATTCTCTTATAATCCTTTGTATTTCTGTGGTTTCCATTGTAATTTCTCCTCATTCATTTCTGATTTTATTTACTTGAGCCATCTCTCTTTTTTTCTTAGAGAGTCTGGCTAAGGGTTTGTTAATTTTGTCTGTCTTTTTAAAGAAACACCTCTTAGTTTCACTGATCCTTTCTATTTTATTTTAGTCTTTATTTCATTTATTTATGCTCTGATTTTTATTATTTCCTTCCTTCTACTGACTTTGGGCTTTGTTTGTTCTTTTTCTAGTTCTTTTAGGTATAGTGTAAGATTATTTAAGATTTTTCGTGTTGCTTGAGCTAGGCCTATATTACTACAAACTTTCCTCTTAGTACTGCTTTTGCTGCATCCCATTAGTTTTGCTATGTTATATTTTCATTTTCATTTTTCTCCAGGTAATTATTGATTTCTTCATTGATCCAATAGTTTTCAGTAGCATGTGGAATATATAGAACATTCTATCCAAAGACAGCAGAATACACATTCTTCTCAAGTGCACATGGAACATTCTCAAAGATAGACTATATGTTGGGAAACAAAGCAAGCCTCACTAAATTTAGGAATATTGAAATCATATCAAGCATCTTTTCTGACCACAATGGTATGAAACTAGAAATCAAGTACAAGAAAAAAGCTGGGAAAGTCACAGATATGTGGAGACTAAACAATATTGCTCTCTTAAGGTTGTTTTATTTAGATGAGGTAAGCCACAGATGCAGAGGTGCCAAAGCTCTAGCATGTTCTTATTCTCCTTCACTGTCTACCTGCAACAGTCTCAGAAGCATTGGTTGGTGACTGGTCTCAATCTTCCAACTGCCCTGACCAGACCCTTGTTTCCTCAGCTTTTCCCATAATTGTTTAGTCTTATTTCTATAATTAATCCTTTATTCTGTAGCAGTCACAATGGTTCTACTTCTTTTATTGAACCCTGCCTGATCCAGTCGGGAAATATTTGCCATTCCATGTAGGCTCTCTATAACAGAGTTACTATTGTCCCCAAATATCCATTCTATGCTGATTCCCGTTAATTATAAAGGACCAACCCTATAAGTTTCAGCTAGCCTCAAGGTCATGGAGCTAGGGATTCCATTTCCAAGCCTTTCTTGCAGCTAGGGATGCTTATGTGACAAAGTTCTGGCCAAAAAGACGTGAGAAGTGATGTGTGAAACTTCTGGTCATGTTCTGAAAAGGAAGCAGTTTGCTTCCTTTTTTCCCTTTCTTTCACCTTTCCAGCTCACTGAAATGCAGAGGTGGTAGATGAAAGCTAACTGCAGCTGGAGAGACCAAACCAACACTCTAGGGAATAGTGAAGCTCCAGAGGACTCATGGAGCAGAGCTGCCTTTCCTCCCTGGACCATCCACCAGCCTAAACTTTTATATGACAGAAATAACCTACTACCTCATTTAAGTCACTGTTACTTTGGGCTTAGTTAAAGAAGCTGACCAAATACCCTATTACTCCTCCTGTGTGGCCATCTTCATCCGACTCATCCAGGGCAAAGTGGAGTGTGACCCTTGTGGGGCTCATAACATCCTAGAACAAGGAGCCAGATGTTGGCCAGAGGCTCCCCAGACCCTCTTCTTTGGGAGTCGTCAACCCATCTGGGTTTTCCTTCACCCTCTGCCTCATATCTCCAAGAGGGACAGGGTGAAATTGCACCAGAGACTCCCTCTATTGCCCCCTTCCCCAACTTTTCCATCTTTCTACCAAATCAGAAGGCCTTAAGCTCTTCTTATGCAAAACAACAAGCGTCATTCCCGGATCCTCAGTTGTTTAAGGCATAAACTTCATGCCCTGAGCTGGTCTGGGCTATGTCTTCTGTACAGACTGCTGCCAGGAGCCTCAAATGCCTACTTGGAAATCCTAAAGCTGACTTTCTAAAATCAGTGTTTATTCCCTAACAATCATGCCCCACAAGCAGTGAGTCTAGAACATATCTGCTGCTACCTGAAAGGAATAGGGGACAGCAGTTACTGTTTGACAGCATCATCTCCAACATTCCACCTATGATGTGCAAGGTGTCATGCTAGACACCGTTCCTTTCTGCTACAACCCAACCCTGAGGACTAATTTCCTCATTTATGAAATGGACATAATGTGACCCGGACCAATGAAGTTGACTTGCCCAAACTCATACAGGCAGGAAGTTATGGAAGAGAACTGGGTCCCAGAGTCATGATTTTTCAGCTGCCCGCTTTTTGTGGAGTGGGGGGCTGGTGGCAGATGTGGGAGGAACATTGGGCAAAGGCTAGGTGGCAAGTAAACTTGGAAGTCAGGCTAAGGAAAACGGACTCTGGTTTCTCTATTTTTTTTTTAAGTTTTATTTGCTTGGTGTTGTAGAATTTTGATGATTGATTTTCTTTCATTTTTTTCTTAAAGGGGCTAAGATTAAATTCATGTTTAAAACAATCTTTTAATGTTTAACCTTTTATGTATTAGGTGGAAATCTGACTATTAAAAAACACAAACATTAAAATCATATTCCCTTTCAGAACAATGAAAGATTAAAATAGAAGCATAGAGAGCTTTTTAAAACACTTTTAAATATTCTTTGGATTTCTAAACCAGTATTTGTTGTATCACATTTATAATTTTGATGAATTAACTACAAATATTGGAATATTTTCCCTTACATACTAAATAAACTTCACAAAAAGGAATCTTGCCTTTGAAAACCTGCAATTTCTACAATTACACGTAAATGTTATGTAAATGTTTTGAATGTTTTTCTGTTGAGCTAGAGTTCTATTTGTCGTCCCCAATACCATCAGAATGGTTTATTTTTCTTCTGTAGATTTAACGGTGAGAGAAGGAAGGAGTCCTGTAAGCAGGGTGTATTCGTTTCCTGTTGCTGCTATAACAAATTACCACCGAGTTAGTGCCTTAAAACACACATTTATTCTTTTACAATTCTGGATTCCAAACTCAGTTTCACTGGGCTGAAGTGAAGGTGTCGGCAGGGCTGATTCCTTCTGGAGGCTCTGAGGGGAGAATTCATCTCCCTGCGTTTTTCAGCTTCTAGAAGCCACTTGTATTTCTTGGTTAGCAGCCCCTTTCTCCATCTTCAAAGTGCGTCACTCCCATCTCTGTTCTGTCATCAACCTGCCTTCCCCTTTGACTCTGCCTCCTCCTGGATCCCTCTTGGAAGGACTGCTGTGATTACCTCTGGCCCACCAGATCATCCAGCATAATCTCTCCATCTCAGGATTCTTAATTTAATCACGTCTGCAAAGTCCCTTTTACTGTGTCAGGTAACATATTTCCAGGTTCTGGGGATTAGGTTGGGAACATCTTTGGGGGCCATTATTCAGCCTACCGTAGTGGGGAGACTGGTTCAGAGGCTGAAGTTGTGGGGATGGATGGAGACTGAGGATGTATGTGGGTCGTGATATGCGGATGATAAGGAAAGGTCAGGAGACCAGACAGACCCTTCCCAGGTCTGGCTACATAATTTGCAGAGCCCCGTGCAAAATGAAAATGCAAGGCCACTTGTTCAAAATGTTCAGAATTTCAAGAAGGCAACAGCAGAGCATTAAAACAAGCACACAGCCCTTCTGAGTGCACAAGTTGCGTGCCCCTGAAGCCAGCGCTGGAACTGGGTTAGAATCCAGTCTGGGGTACTTGCTAATTCTGTGATCTTGGACAAAGTCATGAACTCTTCTTGGCCTCAGTTTTCTTATCTGTAAAATAAAAACTTCTGTATTATAGGTGTGACAAATTATCAGAAACTTGCTGGTTTAAAATGACAGAAATTTATCCTCTCACAACTCTGGAGGCCAAAAGTCCAAAATCAACATGTTGGCAGAGTTGGCTCCCTCTGGAGACTCTGAGGGAAAATCCATTGCATGCCTCTCTCCCAGCTTCTGGCGACTGTTGGCAATCCGTGGCATTCCTTGGCCTGTAGGTGCATCATTCGAATCTCTGCCTCCATCCTCAAATGGTCTTCTCTGTGTCTCTTTGTTAAATCTCCCTCTCCTTTCTCTTATAAGGACACCAGTCATTAGATTGAAGGCCCACTCTAGATCCAGGATAATCTCATCTGAAGATCTATAACTTAATCACATCTGCAAAGACTTTATTTCCAAATAAGGTGACAGTCACGGTTATCAAGGGTTAGAATTTGGACATTTCTTTTGGGAGGACACTCTTCAATCTACTACAATAGGGTTGTTGTGAGTATTCAAGACATTGTACATGAAGTACTTGACAGAGCACCTGTCACATAGGAAGCCCTAAAAATTATATCTATTATTATTATCATTATTACTCTTTAATGTATTAAATGTGAAACCATGGCATACATTTGATAATGACTTGACATCGTACAATGGAGATCCAGAGAGGAAAAATGACTTGCCCCATGAGTCCCAGAAGGAGAACTGAGGAGTTTGTTTATTCCTAAGACAGGCCAAACACAAGGGGGGAGGCCCTGTAATCCGGACTTGCCACAAAGCCAATGAGTTCCCAGGGGAGCAGGCCTAGACAGTGGAAGAAAGCCTGAAGTGGAGGCAAAAATGGGCACAGGGAGGCCCCGTGGGAAGAAAGGGATGTCCCAGCAGGCAGGCAGAAGATTCCCTCATTTGTCCATTCCATCATCGATCATTTATTGCACACCTGCTAGAATCAGGCACTAGGGGTACCATAAGCATAGTAAGAATGCTACATTTTAGAAAGATCTCTATTTTTTTTTGCAACAAGCTTTTAAAGTTTGTTTGCTTTCATCATGAAATTAATTTAAGGTTATTGGGAAATATGAGAAGAAAATAGAAGACATGAGCAGACAGTTGTGGTGCAGAGAAGACTATAGGCTTTAAAACCAGACAGACTGGGTTTGAACCCACACGCTGGCTGCAGGACCTTGGTCATGTCATGTCAACTCTCTGAACCTCAGTGTCCTTATCTGTAAAATAGGGATATTAATGCTCCTCACATCGCCATGAGTGAGGTCCTCCCTGAGATGAGATAACATATGTGAAGCTCGTGGTACAAGGACTGAAACAGGAAGGTTTGCAATAAACGCTCCCTTTCCCTTTCGGATTGGTGTTTTAGAAAGAAGGTTCCAAATATCCTCACCCCCGTTCGCCATATAATATGACACTCATATTCCCCAAGTCAACTTGCACCAGAGGCTCATGGGCTGTTTTCTTTCAGTTCAAGCAAGATATTTTCCTGGCTGTGTTGTAGCTAGAAAGAAAGACAAGAAATATAGAATACAGTGAACTTGGGAAATCTGTCCTGTAGAAACCTCAACAGATTTATCACAGATGTCTGGCCTACTCGCGGCCTTCTCCTGAATTCTATTAAGAATAATAACAAACAATCAGGAAACTGAACCCCAAAGCCCAGAAAATGGCGTTCTGGGTCTCTGGCAAAGTGGGGTCGTGTACACACACCAGAGACCCGAAGCCCTCCAGGCGCTCCTTGGTTGCTGGGACACGGAAGTCAGCAATTACTGAGCACCCTGCACACGGGCTCTGCACTCAGCCCTTTCACATGCATAAGCTCTTTTGGATCCTTTTAAAGAGCCCTGGGTCCCAGTGGCCCCCATTTTTCAGATAAGAAACCTTGGAGCTGACAGGAGGTGAGCTGTTCATACAGAGCTTCTCAAGCATGGAGGTGCACTGGAATCGCTTAGGGAGCTTGTCCAGAACACAGAGGCTCTGATCCCGCAGGTGTGAGGTGGGGCTCTGGCATGGGTATTTTTTAAAATTATCAAAGGCGATTCCAATGTGCATGTTCTGCTGACTGAGAACCACTGCGGCACAGGCTCCGAGTCTGCCAGATTTGGACAGGAGTCCCAGCTCTGCCAAATCCTAACAAGGCAGCGCTGGGCAAGTCACTTAATCTCTCTGAGCCTTGGTTTCTACTTCTGTCAAATGGGGATAATTAAACCCAACCCATAAGGCTGTTTTAACCAGGATCAAAGATGATAATGTAAGCAAAGCATTTATGTTAGTGGCTAACACATAGTAAGTGCTCAAAAATTGTAGCTAGAGGTACAATTACTGATGACTCATGTGGCCTTGAGCAAGTTACTCAACTCAGACTTCAAGTCCTCTTCTGTAAAATGAGGAACACTTGGGGTAGGACCTTTAGGAGATATTTTGCCCCACTTAATCTTGAATGGCCCCCTCTTAGTACATCCCTCCTCCAATGAGGAGGAACCTCATTGGCCACTTAAGAGTTGAACCAATTCTGGGCAATGAGAGTGAGCTGAGCAAGAAAACAGTGATTATTCCAGGCCAATGTGTTTTCGTTCTGTCTTCTGAAGGGTTGGCCCATCTACTGCATGCTGCATCTGCAGCAATGCCTGCTGACAGGCCTGCAAATGACTCCCAACTTGCTCTTCTCTAACCCTCTCCTCATGCTGCTGGGAGTTACACAAGGGACCACATGCAGCAGGGGGCGTGTGCCTGAGGGTGAGATCACAATGGTGGGCTCCAGGGCCAGATTTGGGAACTCCAGGTTGCATCACAGGTGAATAAATGTAGGAGCCAGTCATCCATTCCTCCCTCAATATTTATTGAGCACCTACTTTGTTCCAGACACTGAGCTGGGTGCTAAAGACTCTGAGTCAAGCCCCAAGGCTGGCCTTAGTGCTCACAGTCAAAGGACGGGAGACCAGCCGTGAAATGGGGTCAGTGTTGTGACCTGAGGAAGAACAGATGCTTGTGGGTACACCAAGGGTCCTCAAAGCCAGAGCCCAGGTCTGTTTTACTCACTGATTCCTTCATTCGTAAGCACCTGATATGTGCCAGGCTCCAGGTCAAACACTGGCTCTCTGGGTCCTGGGTCATCATCAGATCTGGTCTCAGGGTTTGAGCTGCTCACAGCTCGGGTTACTGTGCTCATGTCTGCCCATGTGCAGGAAAAAGCACCACCCCAGAAGTAGAGCTCTGGACTCTATAGCTCCAGGCCTCTGTGGCTCTGGCCCTCTACAGGTAGAGCTCTAACCAAAAGCTGACGGCTCACAGAGGAAGGGGTGATTGCTCCACAGACATGGTGACTTTTATCTTGAGCCTGAATCAGACATGGAAGAAGGTGGGGAGACGTGGAAGGGCCCGCCAGCCAGTCGATGAGAAAAAGTAGGGAGGTAGGAAACTCCAAGACCCTAGGAGGAGGGAAGGTCAATTTCTTTCTGTCGGATTCTTGAGCACTGTTGTGCCAGGCCCTCTGAGGCCCCACCCAAGGAGTTCAGTCTAGGCCTGGCCAGGTGCAGCAGCAGGGCTGGAACCCAGGACCTCTCTCAGAGGGGTCAGGAGGGTCCTTGGCCCCATCCCACAGGTCCAGAGGGCCACATTGGACGGTCCATGTAGGTTCCACAGGAGATGATACGTACATCCCCAGACATGCACCAGCAGGATCAGAAGGGGATGATCACGGTCCAACTTGAAACACATCCTATTTTATAATGCTGTTTGGCTTTTTTTTTTTTCACTTTTTTATTATAGAAGCATCTCCATGAATGGCAATGGCCAAGGCCTCTTCCAGTCTCTGCAAAACTCCACCCACGAGCGGCTCTCCACGTTGTCCGAGTTCCCCAGGCGCTGCCCACCCAGGCAGGACGCTGAGGAGATGGAAAAGGCAGAGGGAAATGAGGCTTGCAGAGGTGATGTGACCTGCCTAGGGCCACACAGCTGCCAAGAAGAAGACAGGGCGAACCATGAAGTCAGACAGCAGGCTGTGTACGTGGAGCCTTTTTATCGGGCAAAGAACGCTGGCCTCCAACATGAGGCCAATGACATCTTAGCACCCTGGATGCCCATGAAATAACCTTCTTACTACTCTCTCCACACTCTCATCCAACAGGGAAAAGTGAGGGACGTTTCAAGGAATAGAGAGATTTCAGACGGGGACTGTTAGAGTCAGCCTGGCCCAGGGGAAAGTGCAGTCTTTACAGCTAGGGAGTCAGGGTCCACACCTCAGCCCACTGACTATCTGCAGGGGAGTCAGTTGTGAGAGACCAACCTGACACATATTAGGTATTAAATAATAGCAATAATAACAGCCACATTTACATAGGGCTGACTATGTGCCAGGCCCCATTCTCAGCACTTCATGTGTGTTAACGCCTAATCCTCACATCAACTCTAAGAGGTAATAGCAATATTCTCCCATTTGACAGATGAGGAAACTGAGGCACAAAAAAGATTAAGAAACTTGCATAGGGTCACACAGTGAGTAGGGGCTGGGGTGGCTAGGATTTTAACCCTAACTCCAGAGACAGGGCCCTAAACCAGTGTGTTATATTATGTCCTTTTGTGAGCTGTTCCCCCCGACCTCGCCCCCATAAAATAGAGCTACAGTCATGTGCTGCATAATGACATTTCGGTCAATGCCGGACCACATATACGATGGTGGTCTCATAAGATTAGTACCATATAGTCTGGTGTGTATTAGCCTACACTGTCTAGGTTTGTATAAGTACACTCTATGATGTTCACACAACAACGAAATCGCCTAACGACGTATTTCTCAGAATTTGTCCCCATCTTTAAGCGACATATGATTGTAACTGCCTTTTACTTCCCTAAAACTGGCTTCAGTGAATTTCAGAAAGGATCCTGGGCCTAGCATCACCTGAGCAAGTGTCTTCTTCCTTTCCCCTCCCAGCCTCACCTCTCTTGGCTGAGGACATTGTGGTGCCCCGGCCCCCGACCCTCCCTCCCCAGACTGGCACAGAACCCTCTCAAGTCGGCCTCCCCAGATTCTACTGAGACACTCTTCTCGGCAGCAGGTAGTGCAGATGCTGCACGGAATGAGAAGCAGGTACGAGTTTACCCCAAATGTCAAAGGACAAGACAAATGGGTGCCCTTGAGGCACTCTCTTCACCCCCAGCAGCTGGCCACCCACCAGCCACCAGCCCGCCCCTACCCTCTATGGGCCCCGCCAGGCTGGTGACTCTCTCACTCTCCTGGTCATCATTTCTCATTTCTCACCCTGGAAGGGGAGAAAGGGCGAGTTGGGTGGGGGATTAGCTTCAATGGAGACGTCTACATTAGTCAGAGACATGTGCCCACCCCAGGGACCAAGGAAGTTAAAATTTATTGGGTGTCTTCTGAGAGCAGGCCTCTGGGTGAGGTATGTATATACTCCATGTTCTCATCCATAACATGGAGATGCCTACTGAACAGTGCTGTTTGGGGATGAGATCAAATAAAGAGAAGTTTTTATGAAGAAGGTATAGCCTTTGTCTCTCATCTCCTCAGATAATAAGCTTCCTACTGTGCCTTTTCTTAGAACCGACCATACATCAGAGCTCAAAACATCAGCCACCAAGTGTAAAGAAAGCCAGTAGGGTCCTCCCCAGGGCAGCACGATGCCTTGGAAAGAGCCCTGGCCTGGACCTGTCCCAGCTCAGTCTGTCACTTGCTGTGTAACTGGGCAAGTTCTCTCTCTCTACCTATTAATGTGACAGCACTAATAACAACAACAGCAAAGACTTCCATAGCACTTGCTATGTGCTAGGCACTGTTCCAAGGGCTTTCATATTTTAACTCATTTAAATAAAATAGGGTGAAGCCCGGATCTTCATGTTTCCTCCCAGTTCTGCCTGCCGGGGACTAGCAGGCCTGCTTCAGGGTTCCGTAATTAAGAAAGGTGTTAATGGCCCTTATCTGGCCCCAGATCATCAGGACAGATGGAGTCCAGCTCTCCGTTGTCAGCACCAGGCACTGGGGTCTTGGCAGCAGCATGGTGGGCCCTCTCCCTGAGCCCGGGGTAATTGATGAGGTGTTGGGGCAGCGACTGGAGGGGGAACAAATGAGATCGCAATGGGGCAGGCTGATTAAACAGAGATGAGGAGCAGCACAGGCCGGGCTCTGCAGCCTCCTCAGAAGACCCTTGCTGGAGGCCTTCTAGACCTGATATATGACCCTCCCTGAACCTCCAGCCAGCTGGCTCCTCTCACTGCGAACCTGGTCCAAATGGGAAACACTTTCCAGTGGCCTCTCTCTCCTCATTTATAGATTACAGAGAGACAATAGTCTTGCTAAGGGAAAAGATAAAGTTTGTTTCATGTTTTAAATCTAGTCAGATTGCTAGCTGCCCCCCACTTCCCTCCCACTCTCTCCTGCTGCCACCCTAGACCTCTTACCCCTAAATGAGCCACAGGCCCTGGTCCCCACAAACCTTCATCAACGCCGGTCCTTCACCTGCAGCACTCTTCTCCTCTCCTCCTGGCCATCAGCTTTTTGTTCTCCTAGACTCCAGTGAAAGAACACCTTGTCACCCTCATAGAAGGTTCTGGCCCCTCCTCTACAGGCTCACTGAGCCATGGACTTAGGCTAAATCATAACTCTCTTCATACTGTGTCCCAATCACCTGGGTATATGTTAGAAGGCAAAAAGCTCTGTCATCCATCAGAGACCAGGGTTCAAGTCCTAGTTCAGTGCTCACTGCCTGCACGAACTTGGGCAAGCCGGTTAGTCATTTTAACCTCAGTTCCTTGTCCGTAAAATGGGGATAACAATGCACAGCTCGGCCAGCGGTGACGAGGAGTAACTCAGACCATGTAGGTGACGACGGCCTGCAGCATGCAACTTTGTCAGTGTCACCTCATTAAGTGACCTTCCCTGGGCTGCAAAAGGAGAGGGGTTTGAGGATCTTATATTTAAAAATCTGGCTTTGGTAGGGACCTCCTCATCCCTTTCTTTTTTATTGTTTTTTTTTTTTTCTGAAGAAGATTCACCCTAAGCCAACATCTATGCCAATCTTCCTCTATTTTGTGTGTGGGTTGCTGCCACAGCATGGCTGACGAGTGGTGCAGGTCCACACCCGGCATTCAAACCTGTGAACCCCGGGCCACCAAAGTGGAGTGCGCAGAACTTTAACCACTAGGCCATTGGGCTGGGCCCGCCGCCCCTTTCTTTAGAGTAGTAGTTTTTGCTCTCTTAGTAATGAATTTTCGCTGCTGAGTTCTGTCTTCTCTCAGACTCGGCCTTTCCAGTGGGCTGTACCAAATGGTGCGAGTGGCCTGCCTGGACTCGGGGACCGCTGAGCAACAGTGGCTGAGATGAGGCACATCCTTATAACGTGTCAGTCACAGAACCAGGTGCTTCCCGTGCCTTCTGTCTCACCAATGAGGTTGATGTCCTCATTCGATAGATGACATAACCGAGGAGCAGGTGCCCGGATTGCTGTCTGCCCCTCGGTGGCTGCGTGACTCAGGAAAAGTTACTGAAACTCTCAGAGCTTCTGTTCCTTGCCGGGAAAGCGAGGATGACAATGGTGCTTAGCTCATGCGAGGAACAGCTGAGAGAACGCAGGCGGTGGGTCAGGGAAGGAGCCCAGTGGGGGCAGCCCACGGCATGTGCAGGCTGCAGCTGCCACTGGTAGGACCTCAAGTCAGCCCTTACAGACGTCAGTCCCTCTCCTCCCACCTTAACCCCAAGCCAGCCATAACCAATTCAGGTTCCTTAAATTCGGAGAACAGATTGGCGGTGACCACAGGGGAAGGTGGTGGGGAGGGCATAAGGGGTAAAGGGGCACATGTGTGCGGTGACGGACGGCAACTAGACTTTTGGTGGTGAACACGATGCAGTCTATACAGAAGTCGAAATATAGTGATGTACACCTGAAATTTATATACTGTTACTAACCAAAGTGACCTCAATTAAATAAAAAAATACCTCTCTCTAAAAAAAAAAATTCCTCGCACTCTCTCACTGTAAGCTCTTCACAAAGGAAACAAAGGTGCTGTTCCCTTTGCCTGAAGCTTTCCTCTGCTCCCCACAACTGGCCAACTCCAATTGATCTTAGGCCCTGGATTAAATACCACCTCCTCCAGGGGGCCTTCCCTGTCACCTCACACTGCGTTATGTGCTCCTCCTGTGGGCAGCCTACACTTTCCCTATCAATTCACTTCACAGGTAATAAGATCATTTTCCTACATTGTTCAAAAACCAAAACAACATAAAATGGTATACAGTGAAAACCTGGCTTCTGACCCTACCCCATCCAACCCACCTTCCCTCACCCCGACAGGTCACCACTTTTATTAGTTTCTTGTGTGTCCTTCTAGAGTTCCTTCAGGCAAATAAAAATATGTATTCTTACTTTCCCTCTTTCTAACGTGAAAAGATGCACACTACATCCTCAGTTCTCACCTCGCTCTGGCCCCTTCACACCCTACCTAGGAGACCATTCCTTATCAGTATAGGGAGCACTTCCTTATTCTTTCCTAGGTAGCCTAGCATTCTATTGTACGGAATTTATTTAATCCATCTCCACTGATGAAAATGCAGATTGTGTATCTGCTCTGTCACAGGTGTGCAGATATATCTATAGGATAAATTCCCAGAAGTGAGGGAAAAGCAGTGTAATATCTTCCCCACTCAATGTAAGCCCCATGAGGGCTAGGACCTTGGTCTTCACCAAGCACAGCACATAGGGCCAGCCCCCCACTGGGGCCCTGCACCCTCCTACCACACGGCCCCACTTGGAAAGGGGGTACCAATACCAGAGCTTTCCTCCTGTTGACTCCTCTCCCCATAAGCGGTACTCAGTGAAACTTCTGATTGCATTCCCCTAAAAACTAGTCCTACAATACCCAGAAGCACCTCAAAACTCCAGGAAATGATTTATTCGAATGCTCACGTCAGGTTGCCAAATACTAACCCATTAAGATACAAGAAATTAAGTTTCCAACAAGCCAGTGAGGATGAGGGGCCTTATAGGTTGGCCTGGTTCTTTGCCATTTGCCCACTGCCTCCCATATCCACTCTTAACTATACAACTTTCCAAGGCTTAGGCAATATTCAGTGATGGTATTCCTTCTCTGTGAAGAACAGTATCATTTATTAGTCACCATGTTGACAGAAATAATTAATAATCAATCTCTAAGTCAAAATTGGGGTGAGTTTAGGGGCCGGCCTGGTTGTGTAGCAGTTAAGTGCACACGCTCCGCTGCACAGCCTGGGGTTTGGATCCTGGGCACACACCGCTTGTCAAGCCATGCTGTGGCAGGTGTCCCATATAAAGTGGAGGAAGATGGGCACAGGTGTGAGCCCAGGGCCCATCTTCCTCAACAAAAGGAGGAGGATTGGTGACAGATGTTAGCTCAGGGCTAATCTTCCTCACAAAAAAAAAAAAAAAATTGGGGTGAGTTTATTATATAAGCCAGTCTGAGGACTGTATAGCCCAGGATGATGACCTTTACCAAGGAAGGAAGGTCTCCAAAGAAGAGAGGTGTATAGCATGGTTATATACAATTTTGGAACAAGGAACATACTTTAAGTATGACATTAATACTTTTTTTTCTTTTTACTACAGTCACAAGATGTTTTGCGACATACAGCAGGTCAATCTGACCCTAGTTTCTGGGAAGGAATGCTTATCTTTAAATAAAGCTGACTTGGGTGGGAGGCATTCATCCCTATCTTTAAAGGCAGCATTCTTTGCTTTGGGATACTGTAAACGTTTAAAGCAGATGGACAGCACATGCTGAACAGGCCATTCTGGAAAAACAACGTCAGGCCGAATGAGTTTTCAACCAACTGTCTTCCTCATATACCTCAATATATTAACTTTTCTTATTGCTTTTCATTTATTCATCAACCATATCAAGCTAGACTTCAGAACCATTCATTCTCTCTCCTCTTTTTCCCTCCTCTATATCATCAGTCATCACATCCTATCAATTATACCTCATAAAAATTTCTAATATGTGTTGTTGCTCCATCTCTATGGTCTTTATATCTTTTCTGGGCTGTTCCAACAGCCTTATCCTGAATCCCTTTTTTGTTAAAGTACAGTGTAATTTTCAGAAAATTAAAATAAAGATGACTGTCATACTAACATAACGTTAACGTGTTAAAGATTTATTTAACTCTTTAACAAGGGAACCAGCCAGATAGGAAAGCTGCTTTGGAGCGTATTTGAAGAGCTGAGTATTGATATTGTATAAGCGCTGCAGAGAGAATGTTGGAATAAGCTTTCTTCTTAGATACAAATCTAGTTAATGTCCTTCAGAGCAACAAAAGCAGAACCTTTGGAATTATTTTTTTCTATCAGACAGAAATTATTTCATCTTTGTCAGACAAAAATTCATAAATCAACGTGGAATTTCACAGAGCCTGGGATCTAATCAATAGTAAATAATACGTCCATCAAGAGTACACTCCCATAGAACAAGAATGGCAGCCACCTCTGGTTTTTGTAAATAAAGTTTTATCTACACCATTGCTGCTCATTCATTTGCATATTACTTTTGGCTGCTTCCCTGCTACAGTGGTATTGTTGAGTAACTGTAATGGAGACCATATGGACCAACAAGACTAAAATATTTACTACTTGGCCCTTTACAGAAAAAGCTGTCAACCCTGCCGTAGAGAATTAAAGAATCCTTGGGCAGACCTGTTAGACACTGCTCTGGCATAACAATGAGAGGACACGCAGACATCTTTGCCTTATTTCTATTTGGGGGATGATTTTTCTTATATCTCGTCCACTGTCACTTTCCTCCCACCCATTCTCCAGACAGTTACCAGAACAATCCTTCAAAATCACGCTTCTTACGTTGTCTATTCTCTGCCTAACATCTTTCCAAGTCCCCAGTGCTCACTAGTTAAATTGACTGTGTACTAATCCCCACCCCTGGACCCCTTGGACCCCAGACACTTTTACCTGTGTGAGGCTCTACTAGGATGGTGCGTCTGGAAGCTCTGTGACCCCCAAGGCAGTCACAAAGGTCTGTAGCTGCATCTGCGACCAGCAGGAGTAGCTTTCCCACATCTCAGGGCACTAGGCAGACTGAGCATTCTTGATTTGAGGGAACTGGGGCTGAAAAAGGATTAATACCAACCACCCCCGAAGCTTCTGGGGCAAATTAAAGGGGAAACTTGTTTATAGGGCTTGGCACCTGGTAAAGAGCTCAATAAATGTGAGCTTATTTTCTTACAATCCACTTCTCTTGTGTTGATCTGAAATGAGGATTATGCTTCTGGAGGGAGAAGAGGCAGAGAGGAGGCGAGGGGAGCTGGGGTAGAAGGGAAAATAACGGCAGGGACGACATCTGCTTCCTATTCCCCAGACTCAGGGGCCCAGGCCGCCCTCCTGGTGTAACGTTTCTGCGTTCCGTATAAACAGAAAAGATGATTCTCGTAATCTCGGCAACAAAATACGCAGGCATAAAAATGGGTCATATTTTACTTTAATGAGAGAAATGAGGGCCTGTTTCCTTCACACAGAGAAGCCTGGGTTGCTGTAATTAACACCAAATGGGCCTGAGGCTGATCTCTGAAATGATGAAGAGGTTGTTGGGACTGAAGAAACCTGGGGCCTCAGGAGCTGCTAAAACATTGCCAGCCCTCCATTACTCCAACCCCTAACCTCCTCCTCACCACCTCCTCCAGCCAGCCGCCGGCTCCTGAAAAACAGGGAGGAGGATTAACTTGCATTATGCACTTAATAGGTGCTTTATACACATACACGTGCATGTGAGCACATGAACACACGTACACACACAGGCAGTCATGAAAGGCATTTCATCTCCGTTTTCCAGATCCGGAGACTAAGGCACAGAGAGGTGAAGTAACTTGTCTAAGATCTCTCAGCTTGGAAGTGATGGGATCTTTCACCGCCTGGCATTAACCTATCTTTCAAATCTCTTCTCTCCCTATAACAAACTCCTTTGTAGTTCCAATCACACGAGACCACTCCCCATTTCCCATTTACGCCTGACTCCCTGCCTGTTCATGTACTGGTGTCTCAAATTGACCACTTTCCCTTTCCTTCTTTGCTGTTGAAATTTTGGCTCACCTTTCAAAGGTCAACTCAAAGTTGAACACAGCTTGGATTAGTGGCATAGAGCATGCATACGGACATTGAAATCATGCAGACCATATTCACACACCAATCCTGCCATCTAATTCACCTCTTCTCTCTGAGCCCCAATTGCCCATTTGTAAAATGAGAATAACCACACAGAGGTGTGGTAAAGAGTGAATGAGTGAACATATAGAAAACGTCTTGTACAGAGCCTGGCACACAGTACTTGCCATTTATACTTCTTGGTTGGAAACCCTGGCAACATGGCTAGTCATCAAAAAAGAAACATCAACAACGAAGGCATTTCAAAGGTACCCTCTCATGACGAGACTGCCACCACCACAAACAACTATTATATGTCCCAACCCACTCTCCCCGAGAGAAACATTCTCCCACTATGCCTGTGCCTACCTGACCATTTTGTTTTGGGGTGCTGCTCCAATGATGACAGACGTGGTGCCAGAGCTAGCCCTAGACTGCTGACCCTAGACTTATGACAGACAGTTGTCAACACCGGAGAGGGTAACTGACCTGCAGGAAAGTAAAAGCGCAGTGACAGTGACAAATTCAAACTATTGTTCCCCCTTTTGTAAGACTTCTTTGGTGGGAACAAGCTGATACGCCAATATGAAGAAAGAAGGCAATAAGAGGGGTTCAGAAAGGTAAGAAGATGGGAGGGGCACTTGAATTGTCAAGGTTTGAGGGAAAATTCTTGAGAGATTCTACAAAATAATGACCTGAATATGTGCTCAGGATCCTCTCATTGTTCCAACTCCCTAGGATGAATCAATCACCAAAATAACCTGGGCTGATTGTAGTAGCCTAGAGGAGAAGCCGGATATGGCTGACACCTCAAATGCTAGGAAAGAAGACATAGGAAGAAGGATTCATTTATTGTAATACCAAGGAGAGGACCCAAGATGCCACCTGAACAGAGAATTGCCTCTCTAGAAGAATCCGCAGTGAAGACTCATTTATGAGGTCATGAGAAGAAAGCTTGATGAATCCTCTAGGATCAGGGAGGGAACCATTCCTCCAACCAGCTATGTGCAGCTCTAGCGGGGGGTCAGCTATTCCCATAGGTGGCTATGTCAAAGGGGAGTGGCAATGTGGGGCTGAGGACACCCCATTTCCACTGGGATGTTAGAACAAAGAGGCCTCCCTTTTTTGCCCCATCTTAACAAATCTGTCATCAGCAACCTACTGGAGAAGAAAATTCTCCCTACCTTCCACTGCCTATCAATCTCCCCTGGCCCAAAAGACCCAATGTCTGATGTGCATACCCTCCAAAACAAGCATTTACAGGGCAGATATTATTAAAGGATCAGAAGCCATTGAAGGAGGCAGACCAGTCCCAATAACTAGAACATGTAGCTTTTAAGTAGGCAAGACATAGGCAGAATTCTTAATGAGATATTGTGAAAGCACACACACACACAAAATAACTTTTGGTACTTTACGTACGATTTCTGAGTTTCAAAATTCAGTAGAAAAATTTTAAAACTAAATGTTAATTTAGTTTTAAAAACTAAACAAAACTAAACAAAAACTATAACATTTTGGAAAATTAAATACAAGAAGAAACAACCCACAATACAGAGCAAAACCTACATAAATTGAAAATTATAAGTGAAAAGGTAAGAGACATGGAAGACACATGCAGAGAATGTGTTATGTAAGTAAGAGTCCCAAAAGGAGAACAAGAAACAGACAGAGGAGAATTAATAATGTGAGATAGAACTAAAGAAACTTCACTGGAGTGAGGAAAGGCATGAAACTTCATATGGAAGTTGTCTTGAATAGGAATAAGTGACAGGCACCTAGACATACTCTAATGCAATTACCCAACTCCTTTTTCTACCAAACTCCTCTTTTCTACTGAAAAGAAGAAAGAAAAAATATTTATAAGATTCTTATGGCAGCCATGAAGATGTGCCCCTCAGATCTCCTGCTACAAGGAACTTAATTAACTGGTGGCCCAGTGTGCAGCTCCTCTGAACCTACAACCAATTTCACGCTGAGCAGCTTCCTGCAGACTGCTCCCAGCCAGTGACCAAGCACGCAGGCTGATTCCTGAGAGATGTGGGACTCCTCCATGGACAACTTTGGCTCAAGGACTCCCCATAGGCCTGGCCAAATCTTTCTTGGAGGTGTGCTGCAGAGACTACTCCCACCTTTATCTTCCTTCTTTTCCATTCTCCTTTCACAGGTTTGAGACCTCCATCATGCTCTGAAGGTTGTCCCAGCCTTCTCCTGTCCCTGTCCCAGTAAATCTCTTACATATCTAATCCTATCTTTGTGTCTTCTTGGCAGACCTCATCTAACACAGATCTACAGATAGGTAGGTAGGTAAGTAAGTAGGTAGGTAGGTAGGTAGCTAGATGATAGATAGATAGATAGATAGATAGATAGATAGATAGATAGATAGACAAACTAAAAATCTGACTTTCTTTATGCAACACTGGTAACTGAAGACACTGAATCATAATTTTTAGATCATTAAGAGAAAAACATGCAATTCAAGCATCCTATATTCTGCCAAGACATCAATTTTAAGTGAAGGCTGAGTTAGATACTAGTGGCTCTCACAAATATTTTCAGTTCTCTGCCTTCCAGGCATATAGGGGCCTGGGCATTACTTTGCCCCACTTGCAGTGTGGCATGGCGACATTCTTTGACCAATGAAAATAAGTGTGTTATTTCTGGGAAGAAGCATTTAATGGTGGTATGAGGCTTTTCAGCACTCTCTCTCCTTGCTTCTGCGATCTGGGATGTTTGTGTTGATACAGAGATGCAACACTGAGATTTCACATGATGGACAACCTCCCTAGTAATTCCCCTGAGACCAGCAACAAACTTTGCATGAGCAAAAAGGAGACTTATGGTCTTTTTAAGCCTTTGGGATTTGGGGTAGGGTGGTCGGGGAGAGTTGATTCTTGCAGCATAAGCTAATCTATTCCACTAGTGCAAAGGCCAGAGAAAAAAATGTCAGCTCCATGAGGGCAAGGCCCTTGACTATTCTCTGTCATACCCCCTCTGCCCAGGAGCATCATGAACTATTACCAAATATATTTTTGTTTTTGTTGTTGTTATGGTCATTGCTCTTGAAAACGTTTCCAAACATTGAAGAAGTCAAAGAGCTGTGTCCATGCCCCTAGCTGAGGAAATCGCTTGAGGAAGAGCTCTAACCAAATGAAAATTAAATTAAAACAAAAGTCTCAAGATAGGGAAGAGGACAAGTATAAGAAAGAGTGGTAAGCAATAAATCTTACAGGATTTTATAGTTAAATCTAAAATAATGATGAATGCTTGACTGGGAATTGTAATGTGAGTTAAGTAAGGATTATTAAAACAGAAGAGGCATATTGTAAGAAAATGCCGGATAATGAATGAAAGTTCTGAGTTTACTCAGCAAAACCCAGGAGGTCGGGGGTGGTGGAGTGGGGGAAAAGGCTCCACAAGGGAGTAGAAAAATGAAGAAGTTAAAACATTTAAAGGTTTCATCACTGTGGAGAGCACATAGCCAAGGAAAACATTGAGGGGGGAAAGAATTAGGAAGAGTTATTGAATTTTTATATAGCAATAGAGAAGTATTTGACTGTAAAGATGGTTAACAATTACTCTGATTAACATGCCTATTGTTTGCTCACTTATTCAGCAAATAGTTATGGAGCATCTCGTATATGCCAGGTATTTTTGCGGGTGTTGGGACTATATCAGTAAATATGTCAGTAAATAAAACAGACAAGGGGCTGGCCTGGTGGCATATTGGTCAAGTTTGTGAGCTCTGCTTCAGCTGCCAGGGGTTTGCAGGTTCAGATCCCAGGCACGGACCTACACACCGCCCATGAAGCCATGCTGTGGCGGTGTCCCATATATAAAGTAGAGGAAGATGGGCACAGGTGTTAGCTCGGGGACGATCACCCTCAAGAAAAAAAAAAAAGAGGAAAATTGGCAACAGATGTTAGCTCAGCAACAATCTTCCTCACCAAAAAAATAAAGAAATAAAAAATAAAATAAAACAGACAAGGTGGCTGCTCTCATTCTCAAGAGGTAAGGCAGGCAGCGGTGATAACCACCATTTCTTTTCCTCTGCCGAAACCTTAGGAAAGAAGAGAAATTATCCATGTTAAGAGGAGGAGAGCATGGTGTTCTAGGCAGAGAACTTAAGACAGTGATAAGTTTGGTATATTTGACCAATAAAAGGAAGGTCAGGGTGGCTAGAGCTGTGTGTGCGTCCAGCTTGGGGGTGGGGGGGTCACAATACCGGTTCACAAAGGTGGCAGATCACAAAGAACCTCATGAGGCTGTGCAAGAATGTAAGATTATTCCAACTGTTTTGGGAAGCTACCGGGGTGTTTTAGGAAGGGGAGCGTCATGATCCGATTTGTTTTAAGAAGATCGCTGGCTGACATGCAGAGAAAGGATGGTAGAGGGCAGGGCAAGAGTGAAAGCAGGGACACGGAGTGGGACGTGACGGTGACTTGGTCCAGGTGGCAGCAGTGGGCATGGAAACTAGATGCTGGATTGCGGTTCTTTCAGAGATGTAGGTAATGGAACATGCCAACAGGTTAGATGTCCCAGGTGAGAAGGAGGGAAGGCTCAAAGTTGACTCAAAATTTTTGACTTGAGCACTTGAGTAGAAATCCCGGAGACCTCCCTGGAGGCAGGTATGTTGTAAACAAAGCTAGGTTTAGGCGAGTTCAGCTTGAGATGCTTATTGGACATCCAAGGGAGAGACCTATCCGAGCTCACACTTGGATGCGTGAGCTTAGTGAGAACTCAGGGATGGAGGTGACTATTGATCAGAGAGAAGGCCGCTAAAGGCAAAGGAAGTACTCAGGCTATTGTATTTACACTACCTATATAAAGCACCTGTATAAAGCACCTGGTCCAAGACTTAGCACACGGTAGGTTCTCAATAAATGGTACCCTCTCCTTTTCTTCTTGGGATGATTGAAGATGGTCTCCTAGAATAAATACTGGGCTGAATGCCGGGAGACTGGATATCAGACCTGACACAGGCAAGACAAGTCACCTTCTGGTCCTCAGTTTTCTCAGTGATTATGGAAAAGGAAACAGATCAGTAGTGGTCATCTGGGGATGGGGTGGGGGTGGGATGGGAATGGGTGACAATGAAGCATGAGAAAACTTTAGGGGTGATGGGTATGTTCTTTGACAGTGTTGATGTTTTCACAGGTGTGTACGTGTCTCAAAATTCATCAAATTTTACACTTAATAAGTGCAGATTATTATATGTCAATTATACCTTAATAACACTGCTAAAATAAAAAGGAAGAGAACGATTTTTGCTTTATTTATCTCCCTGGGTTGTTGTGTCCCTAGGATTAAATAATAATTATAAAAGCACTTGGAATAATAAAAATTAGACAAATGGGACATATTCCATTGCCAGTGACTTTTTGCCCTCTGTAAATAGCCACCGCCTTACTTGGGAGTGGAGAGTAAGAGCTGAAAGATGCATGAAAGAAAAATATGAGGATTTTCCTGAAAAAGTGACAAAGCAGATGGGAAAATTCTTTACATGGTATTAGTCAGGGTTCTCCAGAGAAACAGAACCAATAGCATGTGTGTGTGTATGTGTGTGTGTGTGTGTGTGTGTGGTGACTTATCATAAGGACTTGGCTCACACAATCATGGAGGCTGACAAGTCCCAAGATCTGCAGTTGGCAAGCTGGAGACCCAGGAGAGCTGATGAAGCAGTTCAGTCTGAGTTCAAAGGCCTGAGAAGCAGGAGAGCTGATGGTGTAGATGCAGTCCACAGGCGCAGGCTCGAGACCCAGGAAGAGCTGATGTTTCAGTTCAAGTCCGAAGGCAGATTAAAACCAATGTCCCAGCTCAAAGGCTTCCTCAGCCTTTTTGCTCTATTCAGGCCTTCAACCAATTGGTGAGAACCTCTCTTTGGAGAGGACAATCAGCTTTACTAAATCCACTCATTCAAATGTTAATCTCATCCAAAATACACTCACAGACAGAATAATGTTTGACTAAATATCCAGGCATCCTGTGGCCCAATCAGTCTGACATGTGAAATTAACCATTGCAGGGACTGTTGCTTACTGAGCTCCTATTGACAGCAGACCTCTATTATCCCAATCTGTACTGGTTACAGATAAACCCCAAAGGGACAAAGAGGTGACATCACTTGCCCAGGAACACAGGGCTGCCAAAACAACAGAGCTGGATTCAAAGTGCATTTCATCTGAGTCTACTGCACCAAGCTCCACTTCTTAGAATCCCAAGATTCAGAGTGGAATGAGCCCTTACAGGTGAGCTAGTCCCCATCCCTCCTTTTACTGACATCCAGAGATGAAGTGACAAGCTGAGGTCACACAGTAAGTTACTGAGAGAGCCAGCTCCGTCATCTGCGGCTCCACCCGCCCGGCCTCCATCAATGGCCACTTGTCCCAGTCTAGCCTGGGAGGGAGGAAAAGCCCGCTCTGAGACCATGTCTGCCCTCAGGGCCTCAACAGCTGCAGAGAATGTTCCCACAGGTGAGCCCCACTCTGCCCCTCACGCTTAGCAGCCCCTCCTTCCCAGGCTGCCCAGGTTGGAGAAGCCCAGATATTTCACAAACAGCCGATTAACACCTCTTTTCCTCCTCTGGTGGAAATAAACGATGCTCAGACTTCTGAATTCAGGAGTGTGGGACTGCCTGGTCGGGTAATCTTTGTAGGAGGCTGGTTGCTCTTTGGGGAAAGTCATTTCTTTAAGGCTAACATGACTGGATCCCAGGATCCTAATGGGCTCCAGAAAAGAGAAAAGTGGAAGAAAGCCGAGTGGGGGAAGGGAAAGGAGAAGAAAATTTTCTGCAGGGAAATTTCTTTACATGGTAACACTAGCTAGCATTCGGGTCGGCCCCGTGGCTTAGCAGTTAAGTGCGCGCGCTCCGCTACTGGCGGCCCGGGTTCAGATCCCAGGCGCACACCAACGCTTCTCCGGCCACGCTGAGGCCGCGTCCCACATACAGCAACTAGAAGGATGTGCAACTATGACATAGAACTATCTACTGGGGCTTTGGGGGAAAAAAAAGAAGGATTGGGAATAGATGTTAGCTCAGGGCTGATCTTCCTCACAAAAAAAAAAAAAAAAAAACACTAGCTAGCATTCACTGAGAATTTACTGAGCATCAGCCACTATTCTAAGTGCCTCAGATTATCTCAATTATCACAGTCACCTGACAAGGGAGGAACATTTTTTTCCCCATTTTACAGGTACAGAGACTGAGGCACAGAGGTGTTAAGTAACTTTCCCCAGCTCACACAGTTGATAGCTGGTGGAGCTGATTTTTTCACCTATGTCAGTTCAACTTCAGAACCCGCGTACTAACTCTTACTCAGCAGTTTACGATTTACAAAGTGTTTTTCCCACCAATTACCTCATTTGGTCTGTATAGCATGTGAATTAGAGTTTGCCATTTGTCTTATTTATGGTTGTAAAATGAAGTTCCCAGAGTAGAGACACTTACGCAAGTCCATCCAACAAATCAATGGTAGGCCAGGGAGATACTCACTGATTCATTCAAACAAGGTTTATTGAACACCCATCGTGAGCCAGGCAGAGTCTCTGCCCTCAGGGAGCTACAGACTCTCCGGGGACATAGGCAATTACAATACAATCTGACTTTTTTATTATTTTATTTTTTATTTTATTATTTTTATTGAGGTATAGCTTAATACAGTAAAGTACACAAATCAAAGTGTACAGCTCAATAAATGTTAAATATGAACAGATATATACATATATATGTACAAATCTGCATGCGTGTGTGTGTGTGTGTGTGTGTGTGTGTGTAACTACCCTCTGAATCAAGATATAGACAATTTCAGCACCACACAAGGCTCCCTAAGACCAAGGGTCACTGTTATTCTGACGTCTTTCACCACGAATTGGTTTTGTCTTTTTTTCACCTTCGTTTAAGTGAAATTCTATAGTGTGTACTCTTTCATACCTGGCTTTCCTCACTCGATATTCATTCACGTTGCCTGTGTCATCACTTTTTCTCTTTATTGCTGTGCCGTATTGTATTGAATGAATATACCATGCACTGCAGGTTTGTTCTCCGGGAAGCCAACTCTGGAGACAGAGATTAACATGCAGTATAGTTACTAGGAAGTGTCCTTGGGATGACAGCTGTGGAAGGGAGGGACAGGCAGCAGGATTGAGGACAGAGAGAAGTCCAGAACACGGTACAGACTCAAGGACCACCTTGGCCAACCCCACAGAAAGCTCTGAAGCTAAAATGGCCCGTCTTAGCTGTGCTGTGTGGATGTGGGCTGCCCCAGGGAGAGCAGACTTGGGCAAGGCAGCTCTCTGCAGCCTAGGCAATTCTGGAAGAGTTGTCTTCTGGCAGCATTCCCAACTGCTGGGACAACAAGTCCCACCTTGAAGGGGGATCTGAGCAGCACATGACCACGTCCACCATCCTTCAAAGTATTTCTCCCTTCTCCTGTGGACGGACACATGGGTGGATCCAGTTTGCACTATTATGAATTATGCTGCTATGAAAATTCTTATAGTTGTCTTTGTGTGTGTGTGTGTGTGTGTGTGTGAAGAAGATCAGCCCTGGGCTAACATCCATGCTAATCCTCCTCTTTTTGCTGAGGAAGAGTGGCTCTGAGCTAGCATCTATTGGCAATCCTCCTCCTTTTTTTCCCCAAAACCCCAGTAGATAGTTGTATGTCATAGTTGCACATCCTTCTAGTTGCTGTTTGTGGGACACAGCCTCAGCATGGCCGGAGAAGCAGTGCGTCGGTGCGCGCCCAGGATCCGAACCCGGGCCGCCAGTAGCGGAGCGTGCACGCTTAACCGCTAAGCCACGGGGCCTGCCCCTAGATGTCTTTTGATAGTCATAACTACTTATTTCTGTTAGACATATAACCAGGAAAAGAATGGCTGGATCAGTCACAGAGTATATATCAATTTACACTCCCACCAGCAATATATGAAAGTTTTAGTTGTTCGAACTCCTAAAATTAAGGTCTCTTTAATTTCAGCCATTTTTGTGGGTGGGTGTTTAGTGGTATCTCATTATGGTTTTGATTTGCATTCTCTTGACTGACGAAGCACAGCCACCAAATATCTTCCTAAGCTCTCATGTCTGGTCAGCGTGGAGCCAAATTTGAGCCCAAGGTAGATGGTTCTAAAGACAGTGTTTCTCCCTGGACATCATGCTTCCTCCTTCCACACCAGGGAGTGTCTACATTCAAAGACTGAACTACCTCTGAAGTAGTCATTGACCTTGAATCAACCCTACCCGCTCGCTGGGTGTCTGGTTGTATAGTATGTGTTAGTTCCCTTCCAGGGAGCCAGTCTCCCTCTTTCCTTGCTCTCATACACTTTCTGATCAGGTATCCGGTGGCTATGTGCTTCGGGGAGAAGGCACTGAAACACGAGAGTATGTTACTGGTGAAGTGAGCTAAGACTCACTTCAGGGTCTTTGATAATGTCATTGAACAATCGAACTTACTAACCCAGAACCTCCCATAGTTCTAACATCCCAAAATATGAAATGACAAATTTTCTAATCATTTAAGCCATTTGAGTTAGGTCTTCGTTACTTACAGCCAAAAACATCCTAACTCCCCCGTACCCACACCTCAACTTAGATTGGAACTTTTCTTCGCAGCTCCTCCTTACAATGTGATCTGATGGAAAATGCAGAAGCCTCATCCTTTTAACATTGATAATAACATAGATTATTTCAATTCCTCTGCAGAGCGACTCTGAGAGGGAGGTATTAGTGTTAACTCCATCTTCCAGAGTCAAGTCTCCGCTTCCTGAGGACATGAACATCTCAAAGAGCTCTTCCAAGCAACGACCTCATTTTTTCAGAAACTACAGCCAAGACCCAGAGACAGGAAGTACTTTGCTTTTGGTCACACAACTCTGTAAGTAGAACAGCTGAAATCTGATGGACCGAAGTTCCTGCTCTTTTCTTTAGATCTCTGCACAAAACAGTTCTTCCCTTAAGAGAAATCAGCACATGAGCATTAAAATGAGCACTTAGAAAGTCAGAGTGCACAGTCACTCCAGGTTTTAACTGCTCTATAAACATTCCTCTGCTTCAGAGGATGCACATCTGAACATCTCCCACGTATCACACAGAGGACACGTATCCTGACACCAAAGAGAAGAAGAAAGCAACTCTGTGTCCAAGACTCATAAAGGTAGCACCTTTGCATAGATGTACAGTTTTCTCTGCAGCTGCAAACTCACTGAAAGCCAGCCCTGCTGTGCAGAGAAAAGGAGAACTGGGCTGAGCTCAGGCTCCTTCTCCCCTGCTCAAGGGCAGGCAGATGCGGCCTGCTCTTTCTGATGCTGCAGTTTCCACAGCTCGCATACACTGCAGAGAACTGCAGGGCCTTTCTCTTGCTCTCAGGACCCTGATTCTCCTCGAGTCTGCCCTTTCTTGCGGGGACCCTGCTTCCCTCTCTTCCCTGGAGCTGCCAGCTTCTTCTCTTCCCTCTGTAGGGCTCCAGTCACCTCACCCCCCGCACTGGATGCTGAATAGCCACCATCTTCCAGCTCCACAAACACTCTGTTACTTGCTGCCCCTAAAGTCAAGCCCTTGGCCCTTCTGTTATATGAATCTCACTGTGGAATTTCATACAAGGGGGTAACTGAAAGGAGTTGGCATTACCAAGAGAAGACTAGACGGGGGCCACTGCAGATAAAGGTGGAAAAGAGGGCAGGGACCACCCCACGCAGGAACTCGCAGGCCTTGTTAAGGACTTTGGACTTTTCTCAAAAGCAGAGGGAAGCCACTGAGTGATTTTAAGCAGAAGCACAGCAAGATCAGACGTGAGTTTTAGAAAAATGACTCTCGTGGCCAAGGGGAAGGCTGGGGAGGAGAGGAAAGAGACAAGACTAGAGACCCAGGGCAACAATCTGGCCTTCTTTGTCAGGTAAGGAGCTGCCTGTCACTGGAGCATGCAAACAGAGATAGAGAAGATGCACGGAAGATTCCTGTGATGGATACACAGTTGGACTAGCTCATGCCTGAGGTTCCTTTCATCTCAGAGACATCAAGATCCTTCAGAAGAAAACTTACCTGTCCTGGTCCAACCTCCGCACCCCAAGTTCACAGGTTGTGAAATGGAGACGTGCCATGGACTGGAGGCAGGTCTGCCACTGCAGTGTCTCAGTCTGAGTTGGAGTTGGTTTCTGTCTCCACGGCATATTTGAGGTCCCTCGGCCAGTGCCGCCGATGGGGACAAGGGGTGGTTCCATTTTGTTGTGCAACAGCTCATAAATCCAGGAATGACAAACAAAGGGGATTCTGTTGCAGGTAAATACCGTTTGAAATACAATCTCTGTAAGGGCTTTATGTTTGTCATGAATTTTATAAATTGTTGCAGTAATTAACAGGGCATATAACAGGCTTCCTACCCCAACCGGAAAGGCCTTCTTGAATGCCCCATTGTCAGACGTGCCACTCGGGCTCTCAGAGTGGCGGTGCCCTGGGTGATGCTGGTGTGGGATGAAGGTGGGGGCATGCCACCCTGGGAAAAGCGCCTCCATTCATGGGCGGCAGTTTAATGGGCTCATTTTAAGTGGCTTAGAGAATGACACCAAGATTTACCTCCTAGGCCCTTCCCTCAATAAATTAGAATGAGGCCCGGGGCCTGGGAGACAATTAGGACCTTCCTCTGCATTTCAGTCAGAAGCTGGGCAATGAGAACGGTATTCTCCCTTGCTATGACTACATGTGTTTGGGGAATTTTCCCCATTTTTTTCTCTTGTTTTCTTTCTCTTTGGGAAAACTGTTAAACAGCGTATGGAAAATAAAGACCCCAATTCATGAACACAGGTTTGATTTCTTTCTAAAAAATAGTACCTTCTTGAAGTCTCAAGTGACCCAGAGAATTGACTCAGAGCTCTCCTATTCCTGCCACCCTACAGGATGCTGTCTCCCTCCATACAGCTTGCAGTGTGTCAGGAGACAGTCAATGAGCACAATGTCCTTGGTACTCCCCCCTCAAGGTTTTTTAATTAAGAAATATTTTAGGCAGACAAAAAGTATAACTGGTATAAATAAATTTATGAACCCCTTACTTAGCTGAAAATATAAAACATTACAGATCAAACTGAAGCCCCCTGGCCCTTCTCCCATTTTCTAATTATGTGTCCTGTGGGATAATAGCAGGGAAATGACATGGTCCATGAGATTTGGGGAGTTCACTCTGACACTATATGGTTTGGAGGAATGAAGGCTGGACACAGAGAGACCAGGTTAGAAGGCTGTTCGATGATCCAGACCAGAGACAGCAGCACTACAGGCCCCACTCTGCACCCCTAATGCTGAACATGGAAAATCAATAGGCCAATGAAATTTGTGAGCAAAAATGGCAACTAATACTAGTATCTAACCTTCAACTTACCCAGTATTTTTCCAACTCACTAAATCACAAAAGCCTCTCCATAACTCTTATTTAACCCCAATTTTACATATATGGAAAGTAGGGGAGCAGAATCTGCCACACCAAAATGTATCGCTTTGGCTTGATTATTTTTAACAACAAAGACTCAGGAAGAAACTTTGACCATCTCCCAACTGCCTAAAAGAATTTAAGATAGAAGACCTGTCCAGCAAAGAGCTATCAGCATAGATAACTATAGTATAATATGAACTAGATGTGACAGACTGGGAGGAACCTAGCAAGGCCCATTTGATCAAAGCCCTCTCCATGTCTCATTATCTTTGCAAAGCATGGCAAACATTCGTTTACCAAACATTTGCTTTTCCTTCTCCTTGTGAATTGCCTTCCTCTCTTTGAAGTCCCAAACCACTACCCCTAACATCCTCTTTTGTCTTTAGCTGAAGATGATATTTAAGGTGGTGGCTTTGGCCACTTTGGCAAATTACTCAGTTTTCCTAGGTTTCTTGCATATATACACGTTATTAAACTTTGCTTGATTTTCTCCTGTTAATCTGTCTCGTGTCAATTTAATTCTTAGACCAGCCAGAAGAACCTAGAAGGGTAGAGAAAAATTTCTTCCTCCCTTACAGACTCAAGGGATTAAATCACTTTCCCAAGACCCTATGCTGGTTTTGAGTTCTGGCTGATGCCCCTTTAGCTTATTCTCTTGACCTTGAGTCAACATAATGCCTAGGACAGAACCTGGCTCACAGATAGTCTGTGCTCTGTAAATGCTCAGTGTATAAATGAACCACTCCTCTATACATCCTCTCTATTCTTTGAAGATTTAGTTACATTTGGCCAATGTCATTTTTTGGCATTTCTGTACATAAAATAGTTAACAATAATATATTTCCCAACTTGGTAGTAAACTCCTTGAAGGAGGAGAGATCATGTTTCTTATCTCCTGGCACTTTGTAGGAACACATAATTATAATTATGGAACCTGCACATAGACTTCTACAACCAGAAAGATATCTGAGGACATCTGTTAAATTCGTTCATTTTACAGATGAGGAAACCAAGACTTGGAGAGAAAAAAAATGCCTGGCTAAGGTTCACAGAGCGAGTCAGGAGAACTGTGTGCGTGTGGAGTGTGGTCATTTTCTCCCAAATTCTTTGGCTAGCCCTTATTTAAAAATCCTTTGATGTGCCACCTCCAGGATGAGCACTGGATACCACAGGTAGCAAACACAGTCCTTGCCCTGTGGGTGACAGGCACTCCATGGACAACCCCACTGTATGAAGCCACATCACAGAAGAAAATAAGGAGAGGTGGGGCCCGTGGAGACTGGGAGAGCCCATGCCCAATGTGAGGACATTCAGATTCCATTTTTACACTCTGTGTCAATAAAACACAACACATCTGGAAGCAAATTTGACCATTTGGTCATTGAGGCACCAGCCGTGAGCCCCTGGTCTGCCTAAAGAGACAGACAGGTAAAAGAGAAAATGTCCATCACTGCACACTGCTCAGGGTAATTCAGGATCAAGGGGCACGGCAACTAACGATGCTGCAGATGCACCTTAGAGGCTCGAGGTCCTATAGAGCATTAAAACATTCATCGGATTTTTCTGCCTTGATACTGGCCACAGAACTCACACTCCACCTGGGATCAATTATTGAATGGTCACCTTCCAAACACATATCTAGAGTCACAAATGTTATCAATGTCCCTGCCCCTGATCCAATCATTGCACTTCTGGAAGTCTGTTCTAAAGAAATAATCCTCAATCTTGGAAAAGCACACAGGATGTTCATTGAACCATGGTTCACAGTGGAGAAGAACTGGGTGCAGTAATAAGAATAATAAGCATTTGCTAAACACTTATTATTTAGGTCACATGTCAGGCACTGTGCTAAAGCACTGATAAATGTTATCTCAATCTCGTTAGTCTTCACTATCAATCCTATATAAAGGCTGTTATTGTCCCCACTTTACTTGAGGAGCCTCAGAGAGGATAATCAGATAGGCTGAGGTTGTAAAGCTTGTAAGTGGCGGAGATATAAGACTCACCCCAGGGCCAGCGATCTTACACACTAGACTTAAGATCAAATAACAGAACAGCTAAATAAATTTTTGCATTCAATGTAATGTTATCCAATTTTTGAAAATGATGTTTATGAAAACTGCCTGCAGTATCCACAGCAATGAAAAATAAAAAGGAGTTTGAAATTTGTATATTTACAATGACAACTATGGTTATATGTATGTAAACACATACACACACATACATAGTTAAGAATATAAACCAAAATGTTACCAGTGGTTGCCGTGAGGTAATAAGATTAGGGTGACACGATTTTTCAAACATTTTAGAATCGTCATGGTAAATAATTTTGACAGTAGGAAAAGTAAATTTATCATATTTATGAATAATAATTCTAATAAGTGTCTACCCTCCTCATATTAATCATCTACGGGAACTTTTGACAGAAAACATCCACCCATGAGCAATGCATAGTTTTAATTTTCCTTTGCCAAAAAAATGCTCAATCTTAAAGAGAGAAAAGCAACAAATGAAAAAAGAACAATTGTGTACTTACCTGTCTTTCATCTCATCATCTTCCCTGTCTTGATCTCAGGCTCTCTCAAAAGCAAGGAAGAGAACCAGAATCTCTTAGAATCCCTGATTTGGTAGGAAGCCTGGAAGTCGTCCATTCCCCGCCGAGTACAGAAGTCCCAGCCGAGGCGCTCACTGAGCATCGTGGAGTGGTGGCACTCACTGCTTGTGGGAGACAGTTCTCCATGTGTCTCTCATGTTTTTGCATATCTTGCAAGCAGAGGCACCAACTATCTTTTCATAGATGTTTGTAGAGCAAATAGCCTCTGAAGGTAGAGATAGTGTCTCCCTCAGAAGCTGAGGACAGATTTGTTTGGCTCCCCCATGGTAAAGACAATGTCTCCCCTCAGGGCAAAGGTCAGGTGCGTTTGCATGCAGCCCATTATAAAAGATTTGTTTCCCTAAACTCAAGGTTCCTCTGCTGTGAAGCAAACTCTCTATACGTGCAGCACATCTGGATGACTGCATCACCCCTGTGGGACTTGAGGGACAAAGGGAAATTGACACAAACATGCTGATGCTGCGCTGTGCCATGAGTAATAAAGCTCTTTGTCTCCAGCCCAGGAGTCACTTTCTTCTATCAGCATCCAGGAAACCATGGCAGGCTCACTCCTTAGCTTGCAAGAAGGGTCAAGTCTCAGACTCTTTCCAGTTCTTTACAACTATTTTCTAAGACAACCCATCCTATGGTTTCACATGTGTTTGTGTTATTCTCAGATGACATATAAAGCTCCTTCTTTTAATTTTTTATTGTTGTTAGAGTAGATTTAAGCTGGAGTAGAGTTCAAGCTTTTAGGGACTGATTTCAACTGTATGGTGGCCACACAACCTGGTTTATCCCACGTTGTCATTCCATTTATGCCTATTGTCCTAACATAACTATTAATAACACTCCTTTGCATTCCCAAAAGTGTCCCAGTTTGGATGATAAATTACATGGGTACTCTAATTAAACAAAGCTTGGATGGCCAGTTTAGCAACTAGAGGGAATGCCCCAGGGCTGCAGACACCATGTCCCTACAGTATCTTCCTGCCAAAAACTATAGGACGCGAAGTAAGGCTTATGCTCCAACATAAAAACCTTATGGCTTTGGAAATCTATTTAACCTCTTTGTGCCTGGATTTCTTCATCTGTAAATTGGGAATAATAATAGTATCTACCTCATAAGGTTATTGTAAAGATTAAATCAGTTAATATAAATAAATGTAAAATAGAACAATTCCTAGTTCATAGTAAATATCATATGTTGGCTATTATTATCATTTTTGTTATCACCATCATCTTCATTTAACCACAAGAGCCAATGACGGCTTTGGCTATTTGTCAGAACCCGTGGATCTATTTCAAGCATTCACAGAACTAGAAAGAGCCCTGAGTGGCTATTCATGCCATACCTTTGACTCCAAGCAAGACTGTACTCCGTCAGATTCAGGATGGTGGCTCATTTAGCTTTTCATGAGAGTTACTGGAGGGGTCTCTACAACAGTATCACAGAACCATGCAATAAATAATTATGAATAAATGAAAGCAGTCTCATTCCTATAAATTTGTATCTGGTTTATGACTCTAACCTCCACCATTTTGCATGTAGATGGTCGGGAGTGGGTGTATACGCATGCCTGTGTTTTGTTATATCTCAGAGGGAAAAGGGGTGCTATTAATATTTACACTGGGCTATAGGCATAACAAGGACTGTGCGAAGCAAATCAGGTCATATGGTCACTGGGAATAATATGCACAAAGGAACAGAATGGGTTGTCTCGGGAGCTAGTAGGCTCCCCAGGGTCAGTGTCTCTCAGTAAACTTTGCTGGGTTGTGGGTGGGAAGCAGGGGTCCCTCCTGTCGTAACATACTGGTGCCCTGGCCACACAACTTAATAGCAGGCTAGCATTTCAGTTACAAATCAAGAACTCTAAGCCTCGCTAAGGTCCCTTCCAACTCTGGTGGGTTGGCCAGGGGATCCGGGGGAGTCTCTGAATCTGTGCACTCCATAAAAGGCAGGACATTTTTATGGCCCTGGGGGACAATAAATGTTAAAAACCAAAGGTGGCGATATAACAAGTATGCAAAATATCCTGAAGGGTCTTAAATCTCAGAGCAGCACGGCTTGTGTTTGATTGTCCCGAGGCCTGACAAGTATAAAGAATTGCCCAATACGCTCTCCACCGGGCATCAGGGAGGAAGTGTTGAGCATGTGAAGGATGAATTGTTCCTCTTTTTAAAATTCATTTGTTTCCTCAGGAAACCTAAGCTGCCTTGCACACTCAGTGAGTGCCTGAACCCTTTGTGAGGAGAACAACCTCGACTGAGGTGAGCGTTTATAAAACAAAGATCTTCACGATTTAGCCCCCAGGGCCGTGATCTGCAGGACACAGCCAACTGTGCAGAGTCTTTGTTCCTTCTGATCACTGCTGGGCAGGCTGAGAACTGACACCCTGTGTACTGTCACTTCAGCTTCCCCTGACCAGAGGAGCTACAGGTTTTTCTTAATCAGGAGAAATAGTAACAACAATAATAACAATTATGATTGCTGTTACAATTATGTGCACCATTTATTGTATCCTCGTTATGTAGGGATTTGTTAGGTCCTCTGGGAAGCAGACGCTGAGACGAATTAGGGATACAAGTGGTAAGTTGGGGATAACATCTGTAAAAGTTAAAAAGGAGGAGAAGGCAGAACTGGGCAGGGAAAGCCTTCGGGCTGGGATAGGGATCTGACACCTGGGAAAGGAAAGCAGGGACGGAGCAGGATTGGCAGGGAGGGACCCCAACAGCAATGCAGAACTGACAACAGACTCGGCCAGCCCAATGGGGAGCTCTGCAGCAAAGAGCGGGTTAGAGGGCCCCACACTGGGCAGAAAGGGCCAGGCCCTGAAGCCCCAAGTACTCAGTCATCACCTGGGGCTGCCCAGGGAATGTGTGGCCCCAGGTCAAAGGCTGAGGCACAGCCTGGGGGGGTTGCAGCTGGGACCCTTCACACCTCCATGGCTGCCACTGAGTCATTCTACCTATTTTATCGCTGACTGGAAAACAGAGGCCCACAGAGAAAATTGCCCAAGTATACATAACCAGGAAGCTGTGGGGTGGAAACTGAGTTCATGTAGACCTGCATGCAAAGGCCCACGCTCATAACCATCAAGGAAGATCGTGAGGAGGAGGCAGAATCCCATGGGATCCCAGAAGGATGGGCAGGACTTGGGTCTCTGGGGATAAAGGATGAGGACATCCCAGGAGGGTGTCGTCCAGTCACCCACACAACCGTCTGTTTCATGGGAGACAAAGAAGAGGCGGCTTTCAGGCGGCACACCTGTGTCCAGCGGTGGAGTCTAACTTGTACCCACACTTGAAACCGATGCATGCCGGTGTACTGTGACGGAGGGCTCCTGACATGCAGACTCCGAGACTGCATCAGAGTCATGCCGTGGAGAGCGGGTGGGATTCCGCCAGGCAGTCCTGAGGGCGACTCTAGCTCTGCTCTCTGCAGTCACAATTACACACCTCTCTCAGCTTGTCTCATTGTATTCACTCGTTTATCAACCAAACTTCACGTTCTGTTCTAGGAACTACCCTGGGAACTGCAGATACCCCGGAGGAGACACAGCCCCTGTCCTCTGAGAGACGGTGTCAGGCTAGCCTGACGAGTGCTCTGAGGACGGTGGGGTGTGTGCAGACTGAATGGCAGGGTAGCTCTTCTAATCTCCACAACTTTATGTCAAGGGCACCCTGGCTGGCAGACTGAGGTACCCAGTAAGCTGGAAGTGTACACAGAAGAGCTGTGAACGCAGAGCCCAAGACCAGCTTCCTCCCAGTTCCACGTTTCTGAACATGACACCTACCCTGCACCTGTCTTCACCGTGAACTTCTGGACCCCTCAGTGCCTGACAGCCTCCAGTTTTCCCCATTTGGATCCAACTCAACTCCTGGCCTAGTACTTAGGTTTCAGTTCTCTCCTCCAGCACCCAGATCTGCCTGGACAGCGGAGAGCCTCGTGGCGTAAACTCTGAAACCATCCCTGATGAGGCCAGGGCCCAGGACTCAACCTTCCACTGGAATGTAGCCCTGAACGTCTACACCACACAAGTCAGCCCTCATCCTATGTGCTCAACTAGAAAACGCTTCAAGGCAGAAGAGTATCCCTGGCTGAACTGAAACAAATTAGATTCAGCATTTCATGGGCGCCAGAGTATGCGGTAGTCAGAACCGCAAGTTCTGCTCTTGAGCGGCTATCAGAGAACTTCACTCACACCCGAGAGGGTGGGATCTACAGCTCAGCCATGTCCTCGTGGGCCTTGAGCAAACCCCTCAGTATCTCTGAGCCTTGGTTTTCTCATCTGTATAATAAGAACAATTATGTTTTAAAGATTAAAGAGCTAATGTACAGAAAGCTCTTAGCCACCTTGAGTCACAAGATTATTCTAAAGTTTAGTCAGAAATAAGTACAAAACATCTAATAAAATACTTAGAGCATGGTAGGTACAAAATAAATTATGCTTGCTAAAAATAGGATATCTACTCTTTGTCAATAGTAACTTTATTCATAAATAACCCCACAGAACGATTTCTATTTTATAAAACGTTTACAAATCCATTATCTTGTTTGAGCCTTTCAACCCAGTCAAGAAAACACTCCGTATCTCCGTTTTACAGAGCCATAAACGGAGATCTAAGTAACCAGCCTCCGGTGCCTTGTCCAGGGTCACACTGCCCCACAGCAAAGGAGCTAACTCTTTCACCAGATCTTCCATCCCACAAACCTGGCACCTTTCCCCGTGTTCTTCTGGCCCCAGTCTCTCCACAGCTCTATAAATTTCATGAGACCAAAAATCCCATTTCCTATTGCATTTGGAAAATCTGAGAACTGGGTGGTTAAGGGCCAGGTCTCTGTCATACCCAAGCCAGAATAAGAGAAGGAACGGTTTCTGTCACTGGGCCAGTCTTCTGGACCATGTTGTGAGGGCAGCTTGGCAGCATCCCGGACAAGCCTGGGTGAATCTCACTGGCATCCTGAGAGGGAACCTCAGGAATAAACCCGTTTTCCAGACAAGGACAATACAGTGCCGAGAAGGAAGAGGAATGCACGGCGGTCACGTGCAAAGAGCCCTGACGGGGAACCAGGAGGCCCGGGTTGAAGCCCCAGCTGAAGCACTGACTGACACGCTGTGAGGCCACAAGCAAGCCCCTGCTCTCCTCTCTTCAGGCCTCAGTGTCCTGCTTCAGGATTTCCCTACGGTTTACTCAGAGACCCACCACAATCCACACAGAGCAGGGCCTCGTGCAGAGCTCTGGCCTCTGGTGGCTCTCACATCCTAGGGTTTCTAGTGACTTTCTTAGGACTTGAAAGACTCGGACCCATGTGAGTCCTCGGATCCCCTACCCCGGGCCTTCCTGCCATTCAAATGTGCAATTCAGGGGTAATCAGCTGGTCTTCCGTTCCCCATCCAGCTCAGGCGGAAGCCTAATTACAGTTAATACCTGTAATTTGACAGTGAAGCTGTAAATGGGATCCAGGGCAGTGGGGGGGTAGAGGTGGGGATGAGAGGCCACCAGACCAGTTATGGTGGCCCCTGGATGACAATGAGGCTGAGATTCTTGCGTTTCAACAGGCTCAGATCCTGTGGGACTTGGTGACTTCCTTGGGGGCTGCTAGAGAAAGCTGAAGTGCGGGTGTGTGGCAGGTAACCCACCCCCTGTCTGAGCCCAGCCTCTGCACACCCTCAGTCCTAATCCTGCCATCTGGCCTGGGGGCTCCTGGGAAGTGCCCATAGGGGTCATCCTAGAGGGCGGCTTGCTGCGAGATCTTGCCAGAGAAGCAGGATTCATTTGGACCCCTCTTCCCTAAGTGTCACTTCACTCTGGAGGTCTGGGCAGCTGAGGGACACTTGATAATGGCGAATGCGCATCAGGATTTCTCCACAGTTTACTCAGAAAGCGACCACTCGGGTGAGCCCAAGGGCAGCCCTCAAAAGCCCCAGACCTGCGTAACATACAAAGCTCTGGTTATTAATATTTCCACCTATAAAAGAGTAAGCTGGGGCCTGCTTCCTCTAGAATTCATGCTCTTCCTCATTACACTGCACTGCCATCCGTAACAGTCAGCATCCAGGAAGGAGACAGAAACCTGATGGGAACAGGGACAGAGTCACATAGATAACTATTAACTAGTGGCAGTGAGACCAGGACAGGAGAGCTGTTCCCTATTCTGAGTTCTGTCTACACAGCACACTGCAGAGACAAGCGTCAGCAAGGCACCCGAGCTGCACGGTCCTCAGGTGTGACCAAGAAGCTCCTCTGTACCAGGCCCTGTGCCGAGGTGTGGAGATCAGTGCACAGTATGGATGCAACTCCCGCCTTTAGAGTCCAGTCCAGAAAGAATGTCTCATATCTTATGGGAAAGGATCAAGAATCACCAACTTAGACAATTAAATGAAGTGGGACCTATTGGAATCACCTAAAATGCCTGCAAAACAGGGATGGGCCTATCGGAGTCCCACTCCAAACCTAAGGAGTCGGAATGTTGATAGCTGCTCAGAACACGGAGCACAGACACTGTCATCTTGCTGTCTGAGCTGACCGGGAAGGGGCATCAGGAAAGCCTTCTAAAAGACTAATAATAGAAGAGCTCGCCACTATTGCGTGCTGACTCGATGCAAGACACTGTGCTGAACACTCTGTATACAATCTCTTATCTTATCCTCCAGCGACCTGTTACCATTACATTCATTAATCACGTCAATCTTTTGAGTTATTATTATCATCTCTATTTTACAAATGATTAAAATAAGGCAGAGAAGTTAGGTGGTTGGTCCAAGGTCCAACAGCTAATAAGTGACAAACTTTCAGCCATTTTACTATACAGCCATCCAACCTGGAACCTGAAAAGTCAGTGGGAATTTTCCCCAAACCACACTCTCCTCTCTCTGCCCTGCTGCCCATTCTGCAGCCTCCTCCTCTGACCTGCTGAAGGAATGGTATATGCAAAGGCCCAGAGGTGAAAAAAAGCACAGACCATGTAAGGTGGCTGGGGAACAGAGAGTGCTAATTGATGAGGCTAGATTATAAATGCTTAAGGTAGAAAGCGTGTCACAAAATCTAGACCCAACAGTTTAACCCTTTTGACCTGCTAAAACCATACTCGTCATGTCCTACACTGAGCGCTCCCGTCCTTGCCTCCACCACAGTCACGACATAAAGACACCTAAGAATCCAAAGTCAGGAAACTGGCAAAGACCGCCTCCAACGCACTTCAAACCCCTCAACCCCAGGGAACACCCAGCCCAGAACCACCGCCCAGCCCCACTTGCTCATCACCCCTCTGCCTGGGTTTACCCTTCTCGACAACAGCCTGTGGTTCAAGCCCAGCTTTATGCCTTTCCCTCCTGTCATCAAGATCAACTTGTCTTATGTCTTTCTTTTGCTCACTGAACTATTAATGTGAGTAATGAATAATATAATTAATTCACTTCTTAACAGTGACAAATACCATGGTGAAACAGAGCTTGTGTTCTGGGCCAAGTAAAATGGGTTCATATCTTGGCTCAGCTCTTGACTAGCTCTCTGAGCCTTAGTTGCCCCATCTGAAAAATGGGATAATACCTACCCCACAGAGTTGCTGAGAGGTGAAAGGAAGATAATGTCAGTGAAAAGCCATTTGAAAACTCTTTACAAAAATGATTTCAATAAACTTGAAGTTGGCCCCCTAACACTGTCTGGCCCATTAAACCTCCTAAAGAGGCTAAATAAAGGTAGCCTTTGAGATCTTTTTTAGGTTGATCAAGTCAGTGGTCATCCTGCATCTGATTCAGGCTCTGCCACTTACTACCTGTGCGACCTCAGGCCATTTGCTTAACTTCACTGTATCTCATTCTTCCCAAAATGGAGTTAATGATAGCACCTATCTCATGGGGCTGTTGTGAGAATTAAATGCAATAATACAATAAAGTCCTTCGTGTAGTGCTTCATATATAGTAACTGCTCAAAAAATGTTTGTTACTTTTTTTTTAAAATCTTCACGACATACATACAAGGGCTGGATCATTATCTCCATCTCACAGATGAATAAACTGAGGCCCAGAGATACTGAAGTCTCAACCAAGGATGTTCAGTGAGTGGATGGCATCGTTGAGCTTTGAACCCCAGTCTGTGAAATGCCAAAATCTGCTCATAACCCGTCTGCCCCATTGTGTCCCATCGGGGAGCTTGGCCAATAGCCTCTCAGGTAGAACGTGTGTTCTCTGTGAGCTCATTGGTAACATGATCTCTTAGTTAGGCCCAAGCCTAAATGCACTCCTCTGGAGAAAGTGTGGGATGGGGACAGGATTCTTCTGAGCAGCAGAGAAGGGGGTGAGGGCAGCCAGAAGACGGAGAGGGCTGTGGAAACCTTAGGAAGGGTGGCAAGGCAGTCTCAGCCAGGAAAGGCAGGAGGGAAAGGGGCAGCGGACATGGAAGGGACCTCAAAAGCAGAGGAGCAGCGTGGCGCTGCCAAAGGCAGGGAGGCCTGGGCCCCCTCCTCCCTCTTCATGTTTCTCCATGTTTGTGGGGACCTGTCATCTTTTATAAGTCTCCACCCTGGAGGAGAGAAGAACTGCATTAGGAGGCTCATTTCTCTCTGTCCAGTGGAGAGCTCAGCCCCTGTTGGAAAGGATAGAACACACCCCCCATAAACAGCCCTGCCTTCTCCAAACCCAAGAGCTGGCACACAGCAGCTGGGTCGCCTCGGTGCCGCGGACCCCACCCCTCAGGACGGGAATCCTGCCCCTCTCCCAGGGGCCCCAGGGCCAGATCTGGAAGGGTCCTCAGAGATCATCAACTGGAACCCTTGGCTTTTAGGTGGGGAAACTGAGGCCAAGGGTGGAAAGGTGTGTGAAGAGGAAAACACAGCCACCCCTGCAGGCCTTGGAGGAGGATTCACGTCCTCTCCCACCTCATTCATTCATTCATTTAATACCTGTTTATGAAGAGGCACTGTGCTCAGAATTAGAAGCTTGATGCCACCAGCTAACAGTCCAAAGCATGACTTTTTAATCCACTAGAATATTTCCTAATTTTTAAATTAATTGACAACATTTAAAAATCAGCATTTTTTCATAAATATCCAGATATTTGTCTTCTTTAAAAACATTCAGACCTGGCCACACTTCTTGGGCCTGAAAACATTTTAGACCAAGGCCCACTGCTCAGCGTCACGCCCAGCCCCCCACCTCCCTCTACCCCACCCTCTCCACACCTTCTCACACATCTAAAGAACCTGACCTTGGCTTGCCTTGCTGTCTTACGAGGGTTTTGCATATGCTAATTCCCTCCACAGCAGCACTTCCTAAACTTAAATGTACATATGAATCGCCTGGGGTCTTGTTAAGATTCTGATTCCGTAAGTCTGCGGTGGAACCTGAGATTCTGTATTTCTAACAAACTGCCAGGTGATGCTGGGGCTGCTGGTCTGGTCCAGGACCACACTTGGAGGAGCGAGGCTCCCAAGAATACCTAACTCTTAAACCTGGTTTTTCCTATGCCTAGGACACATTCCACTCCTCCTGTTTGCCTGTCTAACTTCAGCCTCTCTGTCAGCACTCAGTTTCAGTATCCCCTCTTCCAGGAAGCCTTCCCTGACTGCCCAGGGCAGGTTAAACCTAGTGTTCAACTCTCACACCCCTTTGTGCTTCCCTCTGTCCTAAGTAATCAAGTGAATATGATCCAGTGTGAGGTCTTGCCCACCCAAGTCTTAGGGACAGGGACTCCACTTCTGTCGCCTCCTTGTCCCTACAGTGCCAGGTACACGGCAGGTATTTCAAAACATATGTCTAAATAAGGCTGTTTGAAATCTGCGTCCTTGTTCATTAACACAGACTGGTGGAGGGCGAGTGGCTGAGACCTTGGCGAAGCAGAGCACATGGAGAGAAGCAGAACTGGATTCACGTCCTTCCTCACCAGCTGGGAGAAAGACCTCACACGTGCCGGCTCTGCTCCCTGAACCTGATTTCTTTTCTCTGCCAAATGAGTATAGAAGCACGTACTTCTCAAGTTCCCTCTAAATATGAAATTACATCACATGGCTAGCCCAGTGCTGGCACACAGTAGGTGATGAATAAATGCTCATTTCCATTCACCTCCTCGCCAGGCCCTGGGCACTGCAAGGCTCCGAGAAAAAGCGGAGGCTGATTGGCGCAGGTCTTTGGTCTAACAGACTGGAGTGATTTCAGATTCACACGGCCTTCCCGGGGATGGCTTCAGCCCAGGGGTCTGCCCTGGTCCTGCAGACGTGTTTGCTCCTCTGATTACAGACGGGACCCGGGCAGCTGGGGAGTGGCTGCAGCCCTGGAGCCATGGGAGCAACAGACTGGCACAGCCTCTGGCCTCCCCCTTTCCACCTGTCTATCAGAGCTGTGGTTTCAGCTGTCCCTTTCGGCCTCTCCCCAGCACGTGATTAAGGGCCTTCATCTCTCCTCCTCTCTTTCCTGCGTCCCTCACTCCTACCATCCATGCGCAAAGCTCCCCCTGGCTCAGGGAACAGGGTGGGCTAGAACGGGTGCTGGTTAGGGAGCCAGAAATTCAGGAATCTAATTCTGTCTCTGCACTTACAATCTGTGCCTTTAAATTTTCCAAGCCTCGTGTGTTAGTTATCAATGGCTGAGTAACAAACGACCCCAAAATTCAGCAGCTTAAAGCAACAAACATTTATATCTCACATAGATTCTGAGAGTCTGGAATCCAGGGGCAGCCAAGCTGGGTGGTCCTGGCTCAGGGTCTCTCATGAGTTTGTAGTTATCTGAGGGTTTAACTGCAGCTGAAGGATCTGTTTTCACAATGGCTTGCTCACGTGGCTGTGGGCATGGCCCTCAGTTCCCTGTCACATCAGCCTCACCACGTGGCAGCTGGCCTCCCCCAGAGCAAGTGATCCAGGAGAGAGCAAGAGGAACCAACACGGAAACCACAGTCTTTTATAACCTCCTATGGGAAGTGATACACCATCGCTTCTGCCTCATACTCTTGGTCGCACAGGGACGGTGTGGGGAGGGACTACACAGGGTGTGAGTACCAGGAGGCAGGATCATTGGGGCCCATCATGGAGGTCGGCAACCTGTACGGGCTGAATTATGTGCCCCCAAAATTCATACATCGAAGTCCTAAGCCTCAGTCCCTCAGAATGTGACTGCATTTGGAGATAGGGCCTTGAAGGAGGTAATTAAGGTAAAACGAGGTCATTAGGGTGGGCCCTGATCCAATATGACTGAGGTCCTTACAGGAAGAGGAGATTAGGACACAGATGGGTACAGAGAGAAGACCATGTGAAGACACACGGAGAAGCCAGCAGTCTACAAGCCAAGGAGGGAGGCCTCAGAAGACACCAATCCTGCCGACACCTTGATCTCGGACTTCCAGCCTCCAGAACTGTGAGAAAAATGTCTGCTGCCCGGCGTGTGGTACTCTGTTATGGCGGCCGAGCAGACTCATACACGTCCACGCCTCTGTTGCTTTCCCTGCTAAATGGAGGGCATCACGCTCACCTCAGAGGGCTGCGGCAGTGTTGGCATCTGCGCCCAGTGCCCCGCAGGGTGCCTAGCTTGGAGAAGGCCTCAGTGATGGTGGTTCCTCCTCCTTCCTTGGCGCCTGTCTCCTCAGCTGTAAACAGAGAGGACGCCGTCTTCTCAGGGGTCCCAGCACTGTGTGGTGTCAGTTCATCCCAGTGGGAACCGTGATCCCGTTTGAAATGGAATAACTCTGGAACTGGACTTGGGAGCGGAGAAACGGGTGTGGCAGAGGAAGGCTTTACCTTCAGGGGCTGCTGGTGCCTTCGGGCAGGTCACAGGGTGAGAGGTTTACAGCCCCCTTCCCCCCAGGGGTTCACATCTCGGGCTCCTTTCCTCCGCCCAGCACTTTGCAAACACTACCACATCCCCTCTTCCCAGCATGCCTCTGATCTGCAGATTTCAGCCCCATCTCGCAGTCGAAGTGCCAGCGTGTTCCATAGCTCGGTGAGCTCACTCAGCTATGGCGGGGTCAGCAGGACTTTGATTCCAGATTTGCTTACTCCAAAGCCTGTGCACCTTCCTCCTGCCCCGCCGCCTCACAGGCCAGCCTTCCAGGCTTCCAGCCGTGTTCTCTGTAGCCCCAGGACAGTGTCTGACGCAGAGGAGCTGCTCACTTCATACTTGCTGTGAAATGAAAGAACCAGTGAAAGAAAAATTCAGTGAAAAAATGAAACCTGGTGTAGAAAACAGCAAGCTGGTGACCACATTGAAAGAGACATTTCACCCAAGTTCCACTTCCTCCGGGAAGCCCTCTCTGACCACCAGAGATCTGGCCCCGTGTGTGCCCCTCCAGTGGTACTTAACAGATGTGTCAGCAAGAGCCACCAGAACTCAGGGACAGGGAGGCAGGTCAGGCAGGCAACGTGAGGCCCTGGAGACTATACAGACAGACCCCAAGAGGCCTTGCCATGGGGCAGGCACAGAGGGAAGGCTGCCCAGTCCAGCAGGCCGAGCACTACAACCGGGGGTCAAGGCAACAGGGAAGCGGGGTGGCCTTGAGTGCCCAGCTAAGGAGGTGGGTTTTTTCTTGAGGGCACTAGGGATCCATTGAAAGGTTTTAAGCAGTGGAAGCAACATGGACTGATTAGTGTTTTGGAAAGATCATTCTGGCAGGAGCAGGGAAGTGAATGGAAAAGAAGAAACTAGAACAGTGGTGCTCAGAACGTGGTCCCCAGGCCAGCAGCAGCAGCTTCACCTGGGAGCTTGTTAAATAGAAATGCAAAGTCTCAAGCCCCCACCCCCACCCCGACCTACTGAATCAGAAATTCTGGGGATGGGGCCCAGGAATCTAACAATCCCTGCAGGGGATTCTGATGTTCCCTAAGGGTTGTGACCAGAAGTCACATGATCAGCTAGAATTTTATTTAAATACTTTGGAGAAGGTGGGAGCATAAGCCAGAGCAATGCTAATGTTAGACTACTAGACTTTATACTGTGAAAATTAACAATGGAAACCTCAATTAAAATTGGAGCCAGGAAAGCCTGTAGAGGGAGCTTTCATGCCCTACCACTCATCCTCAATTAGCCCAAATAGGAAGAGATGTATCTTGCATCTCCAACAGGAAGTTACCCACTACTTTACTACTCCAGCAGGAGGAAGGAAGATTTTCTTTTTGCCCAGCCACAAGCCCAGCCAATGGAAAATGCTGCAGCTTAGCCAGTGGGGAGCTCTCTACCTGAACTCTTATTCTCCTCCAATGAACTTTCATTTAGAACCGCCCCTCCCAACTCCTCCTTTTTCACTATAAAAGCAAGCTCCCCTCCTTTGTTTTCTGGACTTGCCTGTGGTTTGGCATAGTTTGCTTGTCCTGAAATGCAATTCTTTTGGTATTCCTGAATAAACTCATTTTGCTGGTGAAATAACTGGCTATTTTATTTTAAAGTTGACAATATCTTATTTAATTGCCATTATTTAAATCATGTATAATTATCAACAATAATCCTGCAGTGTGTAAAAGATGATTCTCATTTTTCAGATGTGAAAACTGAGGTTCAAAGAAGTTAAAGCAAAAGTCGCATATCTACCTTGTAATTTCTCACCCAAAGACCAAACAGGACCATGGACTCCAAACAGGACCATGGACTCCAATGTCTGTGCCCTTCAACAATCTGCCACTGCAAGTCTGCTTCCTTTTGTCAGCCTCGGGAAATCAGGGGGCCCGGGAACCCATGGTTCTGGACGCTGCCTGCCAGGGTTTCTCCTGGAGGATCGGGAGAGATGGGAAAGAACAATGCGATTCCTGTTGATCTGTTCTTTGTTAAGTTCTGGGCAACCTGACCATTTTGTACTTTATGTCTAGTCCAAAGCATAAGCAGCATGTCACAGTTTTATTGGGAAATATTGCAAAGGTCAGAAACAAAAGGATCATATGAGGCTGGCCCAGGCCCTTCTGGAACACTCCTCCAGCAGCAGCTCTGGGCTCCCATGTGCTAGAGAGCTCTTGAAGGCCTTGACAAGTTCTACTGCACAGGGAGGCACCGGCTGCTACCACCATCCTGAGTACTTGCGAGTGCTCCACGGTTTGCAAACTGCTGTGTCATCTGCTGCTCAGCCACTGTGTCCTCAGGCCCCACCCCAGCCCCTACAGGGCGGGTTGCAATTTCCCACTTGGCAGATGAAGGATCTGAGATGCAAAGGAGCAACTTAGGCAAAAGTCACCGCCAGGGCCTGGCTGGCCCAGCTTGTCTTTCTTTTGTAATTGTTCACTCTACCATTTATTGATTTGGAAATAGGAAAACTTGGCAATTTGCTTGGAAGACAGTAAATCTGAATTCACATAATCTTTCCTTCCATTTTCAAAAGAAAAAAATTAGGAGTTGGCCTATAATGGTTAGTTTACGTCTGTTACTATATTATCTCTAGTTTATTGAGGTGCAACAATGGAAAAGTTGTCCAGTCCAAATTCTTCTGAGTCCAAAGTTATTGTGCAGTCCACTGGGCTCAGGCAATGATGGCACCTGGAGAAATGGCAATGTCCTTGTCATAGCATCCACTATGTGTCATAGCGTCCACTACGTTCCATGGGTTACCTCATTTAACCCCCTCTTTCCAGATGAGAAACCTGAAGTGAAGAAGGGGCAATGATGTCCTTGAGGCCACACACCTAGTGAGAGGTGTAGCTAAGATTCAAACCCCATCAGATCCCACAGCCGGTGCACAGGGGGGGTAACGTTACAGAAATACTGTTCAATTCTGGGTCTTGAGTCTTGTTAACATTTCTCCTGTGCCAACTCCTATTTCAAGGATAGGGAAAAAAAAACTAGAGATTACTCCACACCTTTTCCTTTCTCCTCAAACCTCCAGCACCTCCTCCCTCTTCCTCCCTCTCAGCTGATGACCTTGCTTCCTCTTGTCGCTGAGAAAACAGATGCAATCCGAAGATAACTTCCACACGCTCCTACCCCCGTCTACCCTCTGCCCTGCATCCTGCCTATGTGCTCTGCCATCCCCCCGTCAATGTAGACGGTCTGTCCTGCGCTACTGAGGCCAGCCTTTCCACAAGTGGTCTAGACCCACCGCCTCACTTCCCAAGTGTGCTGATGGAGTAATTGTCTCTTCTCTCCTGTGCTATCAGATTTCCCCTCTGCCTTTCCCTTCAGCATGTGAACATGCAGTATCCTTCCCGCCTGTACAAAACCCTGACTCGGCTCTTCATGCTCCTCTAGCCACTGCCCCATTTCTCTGCTCCCCTCTACAGAAAAACTCCTCAGAGGAGCTTCTGTATTCTCCCTGTCTCAACTTCCTCACTCCAGCTTCACCTGGACCCTCTCGGTCACGTTTCCACCCAACGTCCCATGGAAATAATTTTGTCAAGGTCACCAATGACCCGCGTGCTGCTGAATCCAATGGTCAGTAATCTTGACCCAACAGCAGTTTTTCACACAGCTGATTACTCCTTCCTCCTCGATGCGCTTCCCCGATTTGGCATCCAACACTCTCTCGATTCCCCTCCTGTCTCCTTGATGGCTTCTTCTCAGTCTCTTCTGCCAGTTCCTTCTGTTCTCCCTTCCTCATAAAGTTGGAGGGCTACAGGGTTCCATTCTTAGTCTTCTTCCCACCTCTTGTCTGCATAGATATTTGATTATCTCATCCAGTTTTATGGCTTTATGGACAACACCCAAATATGCATCCTTAGCCCAGACTCCTCTCCTAATTCTTGTCTCACATGTCTGTCTACTCAACATCTCTCTTAAATATTTAATAGATATTTCAAACTCAGCATCTCCAAATTTGAGCTCCTGATCTTCTTTCCAAACCCTGCTTCGTCTCCACCTTTCTTCTTCTCAGTTGGGGGTAACTCAGTCCTTCCAGTCAGACAGGCCAGTAGCTTACAGTCACCCTTGACTTTCCTCTTTCTCTCATATCCCACATCCCATCTGTCAGGAAACCGTGCTGGGTTGACCTGCAAAGTATATCCAGCACCTGACCACTTCTCAGCACTTCTGTTACCACCCTGCTGTGAGGCATCATCATGTCTATCTTGGATTTATGCAACAGCCTCCTAATTGGTCTCCCTGTTGCCAATCTTGACCCCTACAGTCCGTTCTCAACTTAGCAACTAGAATGACCCATTTCATAAATGAGATGGATAAAGTTATTTCTCTACTCAGATTCCTCCATAGGCTCCTCATTTTGCTCAGAGTAAAAGCCAAAGTTCTAACAGTGGACTACAGTCCCTGTGGCCCATGTGCCCTGTCACCACTCTGATCTCACCACCTGTCGCTCTCCTCCTGGCTCACTCCATCCAGCCACACTGGCCTCCTTGATGTATTTGTTCTCTGCCCAGAACTGTTTTTCTAAGATATATCCACGGCTTCCTTCTTCAAGTCTCTGGTCAAAAGTTAACTTCTCTTTAAAATTTTAGTGGTCCTACCCCCACATTCTCAATCCCGCTAACCTGCTCTATTTTCTTGTAGCACTTATCATTTTAGAACATCCTCAATAATGTACTTATTTGTTATGCATATTGTCCGTTGTCTATCTTCCCCCACTGCAATGTAAGTTCCAGGAGAGCAGAATTTTTTTCTGTTTTGTTCACTGACATAGCCCAAACACCTAGACCAGTGCCTGGTACCACGTGCTTAAGAAATATTTGTTGAATGAATGAATGAGAGAGAAATGCCCTTGCCCTGAAGGATTTTGCAGGCCTGCTGAGAGGCTCTAGGTTGGATGCCACCCCTGTTACCAGAAGACCTGAATCTCTGACCTCACTGTCCCATTTATCTCTTCAAACTCCTGCTTAGCCATGCCTTCACCACTCACCAGCGGGCTGCGTCCGAGAATTTGTCATTTCTTGCACTGGCAAGATCTTCATCAGTAACCCCAATAACTTCTATTTCTTGGGCAATAATTACGTCACACACTAGGTATTTAAAGCATCTTATGTCTCATCTTTACAGACCCACGGAAAGGGAGTTTTGAGTTTCCAGCTCCTCACCTGTAGGTGAAGACACTGAAAGGTTGCAGAGCTTGTGCACATTCACAAACAGAGCTGTGACCCGACGCCAGATTCATTGGCCCCAAAGCCTGTGTTCTTTTCACTCCCGCCCAGCTGAGACAGAGAGAGGGAGCTGTGGCTAACAGCTTCCAACTTCCTGTCCTGCTTTCTCCCTTTCCCCTTCTGAATCCATACTCCTTCCTGCAATCAGCACCTAGGATACAGGCTCTGGAGCTGCACTCCCTCAGTTCAAATCCTGCCTTCACCACTTACTGGCTGTAACTCTGGGCAGATCACTCACCTCCCCCGCTTCTCACTGCCCTGGTCTGTAAACTGTCGATAGTGACAGCACCTACCTCCTGAGGTTGTTTCCAGATTACATCAGCTAACGACTGGATAGCACCTCAGATAGGACCTGGATGTGGCGATTACTAACGGTGTTGTTATTGTTACTATTCTCCAACCTAGATCATGAGATTGGTCACATGGAAACAGAAGAGTGGACTGTAAAGTACTGGATGAAAATGCTCTAAAATATTAAAACTAGTTATCTGCTGGGGAGGGAGTATGGGTGATTTTATCTTCTTTATAATTTTATGCATTTTCATATATATAGAGAGAGAGAGATTGTAAGGAATTGGCCCACACAATCTTGGAGGCTGGCAAGTCCAAAATCTCCAGGGCAGGCCAGCAGGCTGGACCCAGGGAAGAGATGATATTGCATCTCAAATATAAAGACAGTCTGGAGGCAGAATTCCCTCTTCTTTGGAGAAGTTCAGCCTGTTTATTTCTTAGGGCCTTCAACTGATTGGATGAGACCCACCCATACTATAGAGGGTGATCTGCTTTACTCAAAGTCTACCAATTTAAACATTAATCTCATCTAAAAAATACCTTCACAGCAACATCCAGACCGGCATTTGACCAAACATCTGGGTAGAGCCTAGCCGAGTTGATACATAAAACTAGCCATTACAGCAAGTAATACCAATATCTCCTACAGGGGCTTGTGGTAAATAATTAAGGAGATCAGGCATAGGAAAGTCTTTCGTAAGCTGCAAAGATCACCTAAATATGGGGATTACTATTCTCAAAAAATGCCAGAAGTCACTTTTTTTATGATGATGACACCAAAGCAGGAGAAGGCAAAGAGCCCCACCATGGGGAGACTTCCCATCAACCTCACATCCTGCAGGTCCTGAACATTTGCCTTCTCCCTCTCTCGTCTTGGGTAGGCAAAGTCTTCTAGACTGCCGAAAAATGTACTCAGCCACCCCAACAGTGTGGTAATAAGGGAGTAGTTTTCAGATTTGAGGTGAACGTAAAGCCTTAACATAATCCATGAGGCTGAATCTCTACAGAATAATATTGAAGACAGACACTCAGTCATAAAATAGAATGACAGAGACAGTCCTTGCAATAGGTGTCTTTTCTGAGCTTCAGTTTCCCTTTCCATACACTAGGAGCTAACACTGACCCCTGCCCCAGCTCACTCAACAGCAGCTGACACTCAATGAGACCATGGAGCTGACTGGCTGTACACTAAATTGTGACATTTCCAAGTGCCAGGGATTTTTTTACTCATTAGAGAACATGCACACCAATAATAACAGCAAACCATGCCCATTCCATTATTCCACAGGAGTCTAACAGTAGGTGTCACAGAGAAAGGATTAAGAGATAAAACTATGGGCTTCATCTTAAAAACAGAGGTTACCTGACATGCATGCTACCACCCTCCCTCTCACACTCGTGGCAGACACATCTAACTGATCACAAGGCTCTCTCAGCGTCACAAGGACCCATGTGGTTGTCACGGTAGAGGAGACAGGGATGGAGAAAGCTGTTACTAGAAGAGGGAATGAGCTCATAGAAGGAACTGTGGTCAAGACTCATATGAAGCCAAGTCATCAGCCTGCTGGCCTAGACACTTATATTTCCTGGTCCAGGCACGGAATTATTCCCCAAATCTGGATCTGTGCTAAGCCTCGGAGTGGAAGCTAGGGACCCCCAGGTTACGCCTTTTGAAATCCTTTCTGGACCAAAGACATACATCAATCATTCAATCAGTCCCCAGACAGGAAATTTATAGTGACACAGGGGCAGGGTTACAGGTCATGGTTACTCCACCACCACCATCACTAACAATAGCAACCACCACTACTGTATTAGTTATCTATTGCTGTGTAATGAATTACCCCAAAATTTAGCAGCTTAAAACAACCAATATTTATCATCTCACACAGTTTCTGGAAGTCAGGATTCCAGGAACAATTTAGCTGGGTGGTCCTGGCAACGTCTTTCCTGGGTTGCAGTCAAGATATCAGCTGGGGCTGTATCATCTGAAGGTTTGATTGAGGCTGGAGGATCCACTTCCAAGGTGGCTCGCTCACACAGCTGTTGACGGGGGCTCCAGTTCCTTACCAAGTAGATGTCTTCACAGGGCTACCTGTGTATCCTCACAACATGGCAGCTGCTTCCCCCAGAGCAATCAATCCAAGGGCAAGAGTATGGAAGAATCTGGGATGTCTTTTATGACCTAATTTTGGAAGTCACACAGGGTAGGGCAATCAGGCTGCACCTATTGGAGAAAGGAGTGTCAAAGAATTTGTAGATCTATTTTAAAACTACCAAAACTACCACCAGAAATGCCTGTGAAGCATAGCAGGGAGTCTTGGCAGGAAGGGGGGCATGTTAGGTCTGGTAAAATGCTCTACTTCAATTCAAGCTTCTGTGTTCTCGATTTAATGTGTTCAACATTGCAGAGTATACTTAGTTTATGACTGCAAGTAGATGGATGCTGCGTTGTAAGTATTCAAGCCAGAAAGAAACTTCCAGATCATTGATCTAACTTCCTCATTTTACAGAAGGGAAAACTGAGGCCCACAGAGGAGCACTGCCTTTCCCAGGATAACCCAGGGAGTCAGTGGCCTCACCCTGCCCAGAAGCCTGATTTCCTAACTCCTGGGCAAAACTTTTCCTGGTTTTCCATACAAGGCTATTTGTAATGGGGCTTTTCCCAAAATCAGGTTGAGATATCCTAAGAAGAAATGAGCTCTAGAGAAGGTGATTTCAGGGAAGATAGAAACAAGATCAATTTTGGGGCTTCTCAGGAACTGCCGAGACCCCGAGGCCCTTCTGGCCCTGAGACAAGGCACTCCTGGCCCTGAGACAAGGCCCTCCTTCCAGAGGATGGCCAAGAGTGAGGCTGGCCAGAAAGAGAGGACACGGAAACAAGCTCCCAGCTGCCTCACAACACCCTTCCCACAGCCAGGGCAGTAACTGCTGCTTGTTGACTGAGAACATTGACCAGAAAAACCCCGCTATGTGGCCAGTCCTTCTCAGCAACCCAGGAACACAGGCATCAGCTCAAGTCAAGAGCATAAAATGATAAAGAAATAGACCAAGGCAGCTGAGAGAATATTTTGTAGTAAGTTTTCCAATAAATATATTGATATTTCCAATAAAATATCATATATTTTATGCATCTTTATGCTCCATAACAATTTGACATTGTTTAGACATTGTATGCAACTTTCTGCTCCGTAACAATGTGACATAACAGCACTGTTTAGTTTTTAATTGCACAGGTTATGTGGGAGAGTTTTATCTCCAGATCTTATCTAACGTTCCCAAGAGCTCTGGTCTAGTAATGCCACGGCAGCCATTCTTGCCATTGTTACACAGAGCTCGTGCGGCACGGTGGAGGAGCCCGCTGCCCGGGGGTCAGATGGCCCAGGTTTAAATCCTGCCTCTCCCATGTACCAACTGCAACTTTGGGAAGGTCATTCAACTTCTCCACACCTTACTGTCTTTGGTAAAATGGAAATGATCACAGTTGCTGCCTCATGAGGTTGTTGGGAGAGATGAATGGGTTGACATTTGGAAAGTACCAGAGGCCTAGCATTGCAACAACTAGATGTGACTTTTAGTATTGCTAGATACTTTACCTCCATCACAAGTTATCTCTTAGGGCATTAGAGCACAGACGTGACAGTTAAGTGCCTTGCCCAAGATCACACAGTCATCTGGCCAACTTTCCAAACCCAGGAAGTTGGACCAGAAGATCTCTGAGGTCCCATTCAAATAATTATTCCATGTGTCTCAGAAGGTGAGAATAAACCGTGAACAGATACACAACGTCAGTCATGTTTGGAGTCCATCAAGTTCAAAAAGGCCTAGATAGGGAGTCTTTACACCGTGCTGGGGACACAGGCAGGAAAGAGCCAGAACAGCCACAGTAAGTATTTTTTCATGCACTTAATGAACGGCTGCCCACTCTTCTCTGAACTTGCCCTGTACACTCCTGCTTTTGCGCCTTTGCCACGCTCTTCCTTCTGCCTATAACGTGCTCTGCCCACATCTCCATTTGGAGAATGCCCACTCCTCCTTTGAGGCCCTCCTCTATGAAGCCTTCTCTGATTGCCCCAGGTAGAGTTGCTCTATCCTTTACGAACCTTCGGATTTTACAGTTTCCAAAGTTGCAGCATTTATCAGTATGCGCACAGCTCCCTGCCGTAACACATGTCTTTTCTCTCTATAACAATGTGTGGCCCGAGGGCAGGAACTGAGTTTTACTCAACTTCGAACCTGGCTAGGACTCCATGTCTGGGATTGGACTGGATCATGGTAGAGGCTTGATGAGCAGGAGCTGAACGATTAAAGGAATGAAAGACCTTTTTCTTCAAAGAGTTTCTGTGATTTGATATGATATTTTTCTCCAGAACCTGTGGTTTTCAAGCCAGAGGGTGACTTTTCCTCCATTTCCGTTGCAAACAGCTCTATAAGAGTTTGGCTTCCTGGAATTTTTCCTATATTTTCCTTATAATTGCATCCCAATTGTTTCCTATTTGTTTGACATCTCAGAATCCCCTTCCTTATTCCTTGTCTAATGGTTGAAGGCTGTTCCCGCTTTATCCCTGCTTGTCAGGTGGTTCAGACCTGGCTTGACTTCCTCTCATCAGACAGGCCCTGCGGGCAGCAAGTTCTGATTTGGGGCAGTTTCCTAAAATTGCAGCATGGACCAAATCATGGGCTTTGGACTCTACCACTTATTTCCTGGATGAACCTCTTACTCCACTTTGCTAAACTTCCGTTTCCCCATCTGTAAGATGGGATCACCTGTCCCTTCTCTATAGGATGCTGTAAGGATTCAATAAGCCATGAACGTGTGAAGTACTAAGACACACTAGGCGCTCCATAAATGCTCTAGAACATTTGCCTTTCCTGTGCAGACAAGACCTGCTTTTTACCGTCATGCAATGCATTACCCGTAAAACAGGAGAAGAATACGTATCGCCCACAGTTATGAGAAGTAAACTATCTAGAAGGTACACAATTATTGCTCAATGCATCCCCATCCAGCCCTCTCCCTTGACACCATGTAGTGAAGCAGGAACCCACAACGTAGATCATATTTCTCTGTGGCTCAAACCACACTGCCCTGCACCTACTTGTTACACAGGAGCACACTGGGTGAACAAGTGCTGTGGGAGCAAGTGTGGAGGAGGAGCGGGGAGCTCTGCTTGGGGAGGTGGGCAGGGCAGGCTTCCGGGGCTGAGACTGACAGGGAGAGAAGAGGGAAATGTATAAAGCATCCCTCCCTACTCAGACCTCCAGACTGAGGGAGGAGGCAGGGATAAGAACAGGGACTCAGGACTCAGCCTGCCTGGAGGAAGTCAGGGGAGGACAACAATAAAAGGGCTTTGAGTTGGAAAGCCAAAGTTAAATCTTGGCAGTGCCGTTAACTAGCTCGTCAGCCTTGGTGGGTTTCTGAGCCCCTTTTCTCCTCTGTAATATAAGTTGGATAATTCTAGGTCGTACAGTATCAGAGTTTTGCATAAAGGTCACACGAGGTAACCTATGTGGGCACATTTAAACTACAACAGGGTGTACCGTTAGGAATGGAGCTTTTAATAATCTTGTAGCCTGTTTTCAATCTCCAAGCCTCTGGGTCCCCTGCCAGCCCACTTTGCCAAGAATCCCTTCAGATACCACCTCAAGTGCTTTGCCCAAATTCAGAACTCTAGGAGGCTCTGGTAGGCAGATTGGCAACTGGGAACTCTCCCGTGCTCAGCCAGGAGAGTCTGATCCTTAGACACCTTTACTGTTCCCACAAAAGGGTGAACATGTGAGGACGGGGCAGAGAATAGCAGAAGAATTAGTAAGTTACACAATTCTCATTCTCTTTACACCTTTGCCATAGAGGCTAATCATTTGTATTGTCTTTAACTGGATGTGGACTCTTGACAGGTGGGGTCATGAGTAAATGAAATTGTATTTGAATACCCACATGTGTTGCACACAGAACCTTGGACCCACGCCCAGGCAGTTCTTTCATGTGCTGCCATCCAAGAGGAGGTCTCATTTGAAAACTAACAACCGATATTCCTTTCCATCCAAGTGTAAACAGAACCCTGATCCAAGAATTTACTGGTGGGCCTCTCTGGTGGGCATTAGCCAGTGTTGAATAATTCATCATGACTGATGGTCACAGCATTGGAAAGAAATTTTCTTCTGTCCCCAAAACCTCATAATAAGAAGAGGCACTCAATAAATGAAATTCGTAATTCTGTGCTACGCAATTTACAGAATTTTCACTGATTCTCACGGCAATACCACAAAGTATGTACCTTTATCCCCATTTTACAGATGAGGATGGTGATCAAGTTACCATTGAAGTGACCTTGGGCATCAACAGTGGTGGAACCCAGATTGGGACTTAAGTCTGTCATCACAACATGGCACATGTTTCATGAGTGTCCACCATGTAAGAAAGCACTTTCCTGAGAGGGGAGATACAATGATGAGCAAAACGGGTTTCGTCATTGCCCTTGTGGAGTTCACAGGTTGAAAGTGAAGACAGATTCATCAGACTTACAATTGCTTCTAGATTTTCAGAGGAAGTTATATTTCAACTGAGTCTTCAAGGATGAGTAGGAATAAGCAAAGAGGAGGGAGAAATTTAAAGGAAAGAACCTTCCAGGCAGAGGAAGTAGAGAGGGGCATACTCAAGGCAAAGGAGACAGTAATGGGAGAAGAACCCAGAGAGGCAGCCCCGGAGGGCGGGGAGGCGGCAGGGCTATTCAGGAACCAGATTTTCTCCTGAGGGCACTGAGGAGCCTCCGAAGGTCTTACATGGGGAAAAGCACGCACAGATTTGTGTCCCCTGCCTTGCTACTCTGCCTCATCCATCTGGCAGCAGCCCAAACAGACATGGGGCAATTCATTGCAAGGTGGTAAGTGGTCCAGGACGGGGCTGCTGGTAACCGGGATGCAGGCTGTGGCAGTGGAGATGGAGAAGAGAGGATGACCTGAGGGATCCTGAGGAGGCAGCCGGACTCTGAAGCCCCTTGAAAGCCCCAGCCCATTGCAACGCGGGCGCCGGATCCGGGATGTTATGAAGATGAAGAATGAAGATAAAGAGAAGGGGCTGGTGGGAATAAGCAGGGGTGTTGGTTTGAATTATGTTGTTTGCCAATATGTTCATTTTTCTTTTCTTGTTCCTTCTTTTTTTTTTCCAATCATGTGCATGAAGATATAAACCAAAGTATTCTCTTTTAAAAGTTTATATGAGATCGTAACCCTGTTTTATATATGGGAAAAGGCTGACTCCCGGTGGGTTTTCTGTATTTTCATATTGCCGTAATTCAAACAATGTGATGAATCAACTCACTGTAATTTCTGAAGCTGGGCTCAGAGAAGCTGAATTTTATGGGACTTTATTGAGCTGTGCCCGGGGGGTGGGTGGCAGTCTTCAGGGGGAAAGGGTATTTTCTGGTCGGATAGAGGAGGGAGCTAACATTTATGGAGTGGTCCCTGTGTGCCAGGTCATTTACCCCTCAGAAAAGCAACATGAATGTTGTTCCACATGTGAGGAAAGCTGAGGGGTTAAGTGACTTACCTGTGGACACCCAGCTGTACAGGAGTGGAACCTGGCTGACTCCAAAGTCAGGATCTTTCCCTGAGAGCACATGCCCCCCAGGAACAAGGGACATATCCCAGTGGGCCTGGCTGTGAGGAAGGAGGAGTCTTTAGGGATATTTTCCCTGTCTCCCCAGCTTTTCCAGACTTTGTTTAAGCTGAGCAGGTCTCCTCATTGTGCCCCAACCATCCCTTCCCACGTATAAAAGGGAGGAAGTGGAGGCTGCTCTCCTTAGAATCGATTTTACCTTCTGACCCCAAAACCTTCCTGCATTGGCACACAGAGCATCTGGCTTCTAGTCCTAACTCCAGGTCCAATGCTCATTCCCCACGTCTCGCTTCAGGGAGGCCATTCAATGGGTGAACAAGGGAATTACGTGTTCCCTCTAAGAGTCTTCCAAATCTGAGCAGATAGGAAGGAATATTCAAACCTTAGACTCTCCAAGCAGCTAAGGGAATTTCTCTTCTCACCCTGCAATAGGTCAGCATTACTCTCCCATTTTTCACATGAGGAAACTGAGACATAGAAAATTTGAGTGAATTGCCCAAGGTATTTAGTGACACAGCCACGCTGTGAGCCAAGGTCTCAGATATGAGTACCCAGCACGGTCTTCAGCAACAGCAGGTGTTCAAAACGTGTTTGCTTCCTTGCCTGCTTCCAGCTCTCCACTTGACCCCTGTCCCTCCCTCTGGAAAGTGGACATCTATGGGCATTTTTCTGGAGTAAAGCAGCTGCTCCCCTGTGTATTGTGCCTGCATGTCTGCGATGTGCCATAAGTGGACACTGTAAGGAATTAATAAGCCCACATATGTTGCAGGGTAGACTGGGAGCCTGGACTCAAGAGTCATCAAAGACTTTTAAAAGAACTTTATGGGAGTGAGCCCTCCGGCTAGGCAAGCAGTGGGGTCGAGGATGGGGATGGAGAGCTGAGCAGATACGAGAGGTGGGAAGTCAGCTCTGAAGGAAGATGAGTTGCTCAGATAAGACCACATCCTCTACAGGGGAGCGCTGAGCCCAGAGCTGGGACCTGAAGATCGGGGCTCTGACTCCAACTCACCATGTGATGGAAGGCCAGGCCCTGCACTCACGAAGCTTGTCTGTGCACTGAAGAATCTGCAGGTATGATAATGTTCTGAGTTTTCTGGAACACATTATGTTTCATGGGTGTGGTGCCTTGTGGCTGTTACATCACTTGTTAGTCTTTCATCTCTGTTAGGTCTTTTAGCAGGATAGCCTCTGAACAGAAGGGAGAGATACGGCGCAAATTCCTCTATAACTGCAGCAAAGTGTAAGTTTTTGGAGTTTTCATTCCATTAATAAACTGACATGTAAGTTACTAGCAAATGTTTACAAATCACTTAAATCATAGACTTGCATAATTCTTTTTCGGCATAAGAAAAAATGATGAGCAGATCTAGCCTGTATTCGCAGTTTTATAACTTGGAAGTGAAAACAATGTAGCTATTTCTTCAAAATCATTCAGCGTGTCCTTTGACTATACTGAGTAATAGTTTCTAAGTTATCAGAATTAAAATATATTTATTATACAAAAAAATGTTCTAGAAGCAAAAATGAGAACGCGAACAGGGAGGGGAAGAAAGGATTGGTTCAGACAGCTCAGGTCCATCCCTGGTGCCATCACCCCTCCTTCCACCCTGCGCCCTGTGATAGGGATACAAAGATGCATCCTCGTGGCTCAACTCGATCGTGCATGTTCAATGCACATGCTGTTCCTCCTAACAGGATTGTTCTTTCTCCTCTTCTCTGTCTGGAAATCTCAGAATCCATTTTTCAGTTCTCAGCCCACGTCACCTCCTGACTCCTCTCCCGCCTCCACCCACCCTCAGACACAGGCACTTACCCTCTGAGTTTTTACAGCCCTGGATATTCCCCAGGACAGCATTTGTCACATGTGTCATTATCGTAGTGTGACAGCTGGTGGTATAAAGCTGCTATTTAAGGAAATCATTTATTTTGCCAGATAGTGATACAGTCTTTTTACAAGTTCTATCACTTAAATTTCAGCCTTATGCCATAAATTAGGTATTATTGTCCTAACTTTAAAAATGAGGGAACTAAGTCCCCGTGAGGTCAGGGATCTTCCTACCATGTGACTTTCGGCAAGGGACAGTGCCCGTGTTTGGAACAGAGTCTGATTCCATTATACTTCCAGACTACACACCCTGAATGAAGTGCTGATAGGTGATGAAAGAAATAACGAATGCATGTCACCACTGGGTGAAGGGGGCTTGAGTGTGAAGCATGGCTTTAACAAGCATTTTATTTTGTTGCAACCGTCCCAGAACACCCCCACTCAGGGGCGAAGGCAGGCGTTAAGAACCACGTAATTTAACCACAGGGAATTGAAGGCCCAGCGGACAAGGGGCTGGCCCGGGTCACAGAGCTGCCTTTCGCCCCTGCCCAGCAGTGTTTCCCGACTTCTAGTGGGCACCCCTCTCCAAACCCCTCCTTCCCAGGGCTCTGCGGCCGCGACGGGCCTGCTTCTCTTCCCCGCAACAGAAGCCTTTCTGTGCCTGTCCTTGGAGACAGAAGGAGCATCAAACCTCTGTGTTTCTTGGTTGCATTCTCCCAATTAAGCAAAGAAGCCAACCGAAGACTCCTTGAGTCAAACTAATTGCATCTTAGCAGGCTCTGTGGCCTGGAAGCTTCAGCCCAGAGTCAGACTTTATAGGCCACTTAGCCCCACACCCAGAGTTTATGATGGAAACCCTGACAAAGCTGTACTGATAAGGCTGCAGAGGACCCAGGAGACCCGAAAACCTAGTAATTTTCCAGAGTCTAAGCCCGGCCTCCACTCTGAGGGCCTCTTGCCCGCCAGGACTCTGAAGTGTCAGCCAGGAGGGCCCTGGCAGAGGGCTGTTAGTTTCCACTCCAACGCACTCTGGAAATTCACTATGATACCTTGCTGGGATGTTTAATGGCAAGTTTCTCCTTCAGCATCACCTGGTATGCAGTTAGTTTTCCTTCTTTGCACTGCCCAACCAGCCGTTAGTTTGTTCATTTATTCATCAGATTCTGAACTCCCATGCCGGGCTTGTGCTGGGCACTGAGGAGAAGTACTACTTGGATGAGTAATTTTACCCTCTTTCTGTTAGGGTGCAGTTTGCATACCACACAACTCTAAGGGGCACCATTCACGTGGACTATGATCATATGGAGTACCCTCTAGAAAGTAACCGTGGAATAGGTGAGAATAAAAATAAAGCACAATATGAACATACCATATATCCAGTCCATTACAGAAGGAAGAACATTCAAAGTAAACAAGGTAGCTGGGTTATAGAGCAATGCCCCAGCTCTTAGAGCAATTTCCAATTTGTCTCTCTGAAGCAGGAAAAAAAAACAAAGCAGACATATCATGTCCTTGTTCAAAACAGGGTTTCTCCACCTTGGCACCATTGACATTTTTGGCTGGGTAATTCTGTGTTGTGGGAGGCTTTCCTGTACCGTGTAGAATATTTTGAATATTCTACATGTAGAACTGGCCTCTACCCACAAGATGCCAGTAGCAACTCCCTCCTTGTGACCACCAAAAATGTCCCCAGATACTGCCAAATGTTGGGGATGGGGAGAGGAAGGAAAGGGGCCAAATTATCCCCACTTGAGAGCCACTGATTTCAAATAACATCTTCTTCTCCCCATCTCCTCTCCCTCACTTTCCACGCCCTCTGAATGAAGTCCGAGATACTTAGATGGCCATTCAAGACCCTCACGGTCTGACCCCTGCTTACCCGTCTACCCCATCACTCGCCTCTCCTCCACACACTCGCCCCTACGCTCTCCCCTACATGCAGACACTACTACCCCCGCCTCCCATCTCACAGGGTTTACTTTTCCTGTCCCCCAAGGCTCAGCTTGGGTTCCTTAACTTGTGAAGCCTGTGCTGACCCATCCGCTCCCCCTGAGCAGGTGGATTCCCCCTCCATGGAATCCTCAGCGCCCAGGCACTTCTCTATCAGAACACTTAGATTTGTGGGAATATCAGTTCTAATGAGATCATTGGTTTATATGTCTGTGAGATACTTGGGGGCAGTAACTATGTATCCCCAGCACTTCGCAAAGTCCTGGCTCAGAGAGATTTACTTAGCGACTGCTCTATCATATTCAAGTTCAATGAAGAGTTAAAAAGCAAAATAAAGAAAAACACACACCCTCCACCAGCATGCTCTGCAGAATTATTTGGAACTTTTGGCCAAAGGCAGTCCTCTCAGCTCCATTGCTGACCAGCCATCTGATCTTGGACAGGTCAGTTCATCTCTCTGGCCTGCCTCAATTTCCTTATATGGAAAATAAAAGTCTCTCACAGTCATTTTGAGGCACAAATGAGTTACTACATGACAGCACTTAGTAAACTGTCATTAATTATATGGATTTGAAAGATTATTATTGCTATTTAACTATAAGTTCCTTGAAGACATAAAGGTTGAACTGAAATAAACATATTTGTAGGATCCTTCTTTCCTTATACGGAGGTTTGGTCATATCCTAGATGTGAAGGGCACATCTAGGATACCCTACCTAGAATCTTAGTATTTCAATTCAGAAATTTTTTATTTCTTCCTGGGTGAGAATTCCAAGAATTCCTTTGATTTCTTCGAAGCAGGCCACACCTATAACAGGAGGACATTTTTCTAATAGACATGTTGCTAGTAGAATCTTGAATTTTAAAAATTGTGTAGAGTGGTAATAATTAGTATAGAAAAATTTAGAAGAGAAACTGCTTCTGAAATGTACTTTTTGTTTCAAAAACCAAAAAAAAATTGCATTAGATTTAAGGAAATGAAGTTGAAAGAAATCTCTAAAGAATTTAGCACTGTTGTGGATTGAATTGCGTCCCAGAAAAAGGTCCTACCCCCTGGTATCTGTGAATGTGACCTTATTCCGAAATAGGGTCTCTGCAGATAAAATTAAATTCAGAAGAGGTCACGCTGGATTGGGGCGGTCCCTAATCTAATACGACTGGTGTCCTCATAAGAAGAGGAGGAGAGACACAGACAAGGAGGAGAAGGTAACGTGAAGACGGACACAGAGACTGGAGTGATGCAGCTGCAAGCCAAGGAACGTCAAGCTTGACTGGCAACGACCAGAAGCTAGGAGAGAGGAACGGAACAGATTCATCCTCAGAACCTCTAGAAGGAACCAGCCCTGCCAAAAGCTGGATTTTGGACATCTAGTCTCCAGAGCTGTGAAAGAACACATTTCTGTTGTTTTCGGCCACCAGCTTGTGGTCTTCTGTTAGGGTAGTTCTAGGAAATGAATGCAAGCACCCTAGCTTGTGTTCATGAAACGTGTCCTTAAACGAAGTCTTCATTTCTCCCCAGTCTGATGCTGCTCTATCATAACTTCAAGATACACAGCTATGAGTATGACAACGGAGTGTGAGCCCTACCCCTCCGGAGAGGAAGGATTGAAAGGGTAGGGACCGCTTTGATCCACAGTGTGTCTTCAGCACCCGCTAGCATGAGAGCACAGAGCAAATGCTCAGCAAGTGTTGGATGTTCTGAACTAAACTGAAGCCCTGATGAGATCCACGGAGCCCTAGGCTGAGGCAGGGCAGGGAGAATAATCATTTTTCTGCAGTTACAGGGAGACGAGTGTCAAAACGTACGTCCTGAAGGAGAGTTCTGAGACCTAGTCTAGAGCATATAGCCAGGCCACAGGGCTGATGATTAGCAGCCAGGAGCTAAAGAAACAGGCATGGTGAGGACAGTGAGTGGGAACCTGCAAACCAGAGGTTGCTTTGGTTATGACACAGATGAGGATCCCCCCCCCAGGAGTGTATAGACACGTACACATCTGGGGAGTAGAGTGGCAATTATTTAGTATTTTGGCTGTTGAATATCCAATCCCCTTTCCTGTTCGGGGGCCTCTCCCATTGTACATACTATTGGTAGACACAGTGTCCTGCTTTTTACTACTACAACTGAAGACGAGAGCGGCTCCATCAGTGCCTGCCCTGAAAGGCCAAGCACAGACACGTAATCCAGGCCCACCTGTGAGGCTCAAGGGCAAGCGATGCAAAGCAGCGGGGATAGTTAGACTTATTCACAGTAGGTACAGTCGGATCCAGTGGGGACTCACAGTGATAGGAAGGGATATGGGGACAATTCCATCTCCCTAGACGCGTGTCTTCATGTGCAAGCACTGCTGATCTCTTGTTCCATTTCTCACTGATTTTTCCCCATGAGAGGAGAAAAAGTCACCAGCGGGTATGACATATGTAATTGGTAAGTCTAGGAAAAGTAATTGAACATGCTTAACAAGGCTACTTCCTCCTTCTCTTTTCCTAAACCAGTATGCCTAAAGGAACACTCAGCGAAGGGTTCCATTATCTACATCCCCTAGGATGTCGTCTGACCTATACTTTCCTTCCTCCTGGGAGAATGCCTTCTCCAAGCAGCAGTTTTTATGAGAACCAGAGGATACTGACCTGTATTGAGGTTCGACCAGCTTCTCCTGACCAGTGCAGGAGATTCCTCTCATCCAACCAGGTCTAACTCACTGTATTCCTGGACGTCTGACTTGATGTATTGTTTCCCAGTATTTGCCCCAAGAAATACGCGCTGCAGTCTCCACCCGGATTCTCCACCCCCAAAGCCACAGCATTCCATCCCACCACACACCTCCCCAGCAAGACAAATGGGGTGACCTGTTGGCAGCGTTCTCAGGGGCTCTTGGGGGCAGGAGCATCTGAGGGAGATAAGGAGACAGGCCGTGTACCCAGCTCAGTGAGGGACCGAGTCATAGACATGTGTAAGGCATCAGGCCTGGCCTGAGGTGCAGTTGCCTTGCCCCTGGTTTTAAGGAAGCCTACCCAGGGTTTTACAGCCCAGAGTGCCCTGTGATCTTCAGGCTTCCTTTACTCTTGGACCTGAAAAACTCCCAGGGAAGAACTTCAAAGTTGCTCTCTCTTTATAAGTCTCACAGCCTGGGGACGTTCTGCCCACCCATGTGAAACCACCAGATCTGGGACCTATTTGGAGGTTTCCAAGGCTTCCTTGCCTTATTGGGTGTTCCCCATCCCCTAGCACTGCTCAGCGTTCTTGCTAAGCCAGCTTACTTGGCCAGGTAGCAAGTTTTATCTAAATCCCACTTATCCTTTGGGACTTCCCTTGAGATATCACACCAGGAAGACTTGCTCAGGCTATTGGGTTCCCCAAAGCACTTTGCCCCGGCAGACACAGGCACATCCAAGAACCTGCCTTGAGTGCTTATGGTCTTTTAAGCCTTGGGTTCCTAACCGGGGTGACTTTGCCACCCAGGAGACATTTGGTAAAGTCTGGAAGCATTTTTGGTTGTCCCAACTAGAGAGGAATGCTACTGGCATCTAGTGAGTAGAGGCCAAGACTGCTAAACATCCTACCATGCACCAGACAACTCCCCACAACAAAGAATTGTCAGGCCCAAAATGTCAATAGCAGTTCCGGCTTCATGGGCAAACAACCTGTGCCGTCAACAGGGCCCGGGTCTGAGAAGAGCCCCGCACTTGATTTACTTCCCTGCTGTTGCCATGTTGAAATTCTCAGTAACTTTTGACCAAAGGGGCTCTGTATTTTCATTTTGCACTAGGCCACACAAAGTATGCTGGTCGTCGCCAATTGTGTGGATATTGAGAAACCCTGTTCTCAGCTCTGCAATAGGGATGTAGAAATGAAGATGCCATTCCTGCCCACAAGGAGCCATAATCCAGTGGGGGAGGGGATGGTGCGCTTCCTTGTCTGGGTGCTGTGATACGGGAAGCTGGGAGGAGGGAACACCTGACTCAGCTTGAAGGGTCAGAGAAGGCAAAGTCTCACTTCAGCTAATTTCTGAGGGATGTGTAGGAGATAACCACACAGAGAGGAGAGAAGAAAAGTGTCCAAATAAAGAAACAATGTGTTCGAAGGTGCCAGGCTCTGAGAAGGCAGGGGCTGTGTCAGGGACTCTAGGCAGTTCTGTGTGGCCAGAGTACAGGGTGTGATGAGGTGGAGGGGTGAGAGATGAGGCTGGAAGGTTAGAAGGAGCCAGGTCTCAACACATTAGGGAGCTTTAAAGGATTTTAAGTAAGGTAATGACATAATTAGATTTAATTTTAGAAAGAGAGGTGATGTGGCAACTAGATTGGAGGGGGAGACACTGAACAGGGAGACCAGTCAAGGGGCAGTAACAGTGCAAGAGCTGAGAGAGGTGCGAGCTGAGTGAAGTAGGGCAGTGGCAGTACAGCAGGGAGGGGGAGAGAGGGTCAAGAGACCATGAGGTGGAACAGGCTTTGACAATTACTGAATGGATACCACGTGTAAAATTCTTATGCCTATTATCTTTTTACTATCTCTTTTCATCCTGACAACAGACTTACAAGGGACATCACATTTTCCTCATTTTAAAGTTGAGGACATTAAGGCAAAGTGATTCAAATAACTTGGCCAAGGTCACACAACTGGTAAGTGGCAGAGCCAACATTAGAAGGTAGGTATGTCTGATGCAAAGTCATTGTCTTTCCACAAAGGCGAGTAACACCCTCTCAAGAGCATCGAGGATCCACCAGGGTGACTGAGAATGAGTCCAAACCAGCCTCAGGTCAGGGGCTCTTCCTCTCTCCTGGTGCCAACCCTGGTTCTCAAGCCCTGCGGTTCACCCTTTGGGTTATATACCAAATTCCTCGCTTCCTGCTGTCAAGTTGATTTCTTGGCACATAGCAGATAGTTAATAATGGCTAAACAAACAGAGAAATTACAGCAGAAATAGGACGTAAAAATTTTTTTAGTCAACATCACCACAACTCAGAGAAATGCAAATTAAAATAATAATGAGATATCATTTCTACTTATCAAATTGACTGCTGGTGGGTAACTTGGTATAATCTTTATGAAAAGTGATTTGACATTATGCCTCAATTATCTCTTTAAAAAATCATCCCCTTTGCTGAGTACTTGGTTATTTCCTTAAGATAAAAACCTGGGTAAAGATTTATGGACAACAATATTCATCTCAGCCATTTTTACAATTTAAGCGAAAGAACGAAGGAGGCAATTTTCCAAAAACAGGCGAATGAGTAGTGATATAAATTCAAATGATGCACTATTAATTATGCAGAATTTTTAATGACATGAGAAGAGTACCACAGTATAATACTAAGTGAAAAAAGAATTGAATGAATACATATTATTGTATGCCCAGGAAACTCGTTTTGTGTACACAGAGTTCCCAGCTGGGGCTTAGGCCATATATACCCTTGGGATTGAGACATGTCTGGGAATGGCGGGTGGAATAATGGGATGAATCTGGTGAATTATCCTGGGAAAGAAGTCAGCATCGGGAGGGAGGGGGCCAGGCAGACAAGCTTAACCAAGATACAGAGCCTCAGACATAGGCAGGGCAAGGGCTCTTCTGAGGAAGGCAGGGTGTCCGTCACTCAGCTCATGGGGGTCTCAGAATATACCTGAGTCGAGAGGGAGGAGGTTCTGCTATTCAGATTATCTGTTACTGTCAACCAAACTACTCCAAAATTTAGTGGCTTGAAACAGAAATTTATTATTATCATTCATGGTTCTGAGAGCTCACTGGGCTCAGCAGGGCAGTTCTGACTCAAGGTCTCTCATGTGGTTGCAGTTAAATTGTGGTTTGGGCTGGAGTTATCTGAAGGCTCAATTGTCTGGATATCCAAGATGGCGCACTCATATGGCTGGTGTTTGGTGCTGTCTGTCCCTTCAGATGGGGCTGTCCACTGGAGCACCTACACGTGGACTCTCTATAAGGCTTTTCATCGCATGCTGGCTGGGTTCTGAGAGGAAGTAGCCCAGGAATGAGCTTTCCAAGAGACCCAGATGGAAGTGGCAAGCCTCGGTGCCAGAAGCCTCAGAACATTCTTTTGCATGCAGCCTATTGGTAAAGTAAGTCACTAAGGCCAGCCCAGATTCAAAGGGTAGGGGATTAGTTGTCACTTCTTGACGTGAGGGGCAGCAGGCACACACAGGGAGGGAAGGAATTGATGGCAGCCATCCTTCAAGCCTATCTACCACAACTGTTTTCAGTAAAGAGCTCTGAAAAACATTGCTGCATAGGACCTAAAGCAGGCTGTTTGTACCCCTAAGTATAAGCCAAAAGGGGCAGACTCCCACCTCTAGAGGGAGCCCAGCCTGCCTTTGGTGTCCTATAGGCTCCAGAGAGCACAGCTGTGCTTCTGTACCTGGAGGAAGGCCCCAGTGCACCAGGGCAAAAGTGCATGGCAGCTGTAAGATTCATGGCAGTGACCAAGAGAAAAAGCTTTAAAAGTGGGCCCTGGCCGCAGAAGCAAGGCACATTCAGAGGCATGGAGGCTTCCAGAGTGAACATCATTACAAGGAGTAATGTTCTGAAAGTAAACAAAACAGAGGAGTAGTTCCTGAGTTCATCTGAGAAATCCCTTAGAACTTCCCAGAAATAATTCAGGAGGCCTTTGCAAGGCACGGGGTGGGGGGTTGTCTGGAAAAGCCAGTAAAACACAAGTTATGACTACTAATATCACCCCATTTTTCCATCCCAGCTTGATGTGAAACAGCTTGACCTGAATAGATGAATTCTTATGTTTCTATGCACACATACATAAACATACACACGTACAGAAAAAAATGTGCTTGGGGAAAAAAGACTGGAAGAAAGTACACCACAATGTGTGGTAACAGAGACACTGTTAGTGTCTCTTCAGTCTCTTATTCTCCCTTTGATCTCAGGACAATGTTCTTAACTCCATTCTTTGTATATTTTTCTGTATGTTCCCAATTTTCTATGATGAACATATTGCTTCTATAACTAGAAATCAGTACATATTTTTTGAAGAAAAGCATATGTGTATCTTTACCAATGGTGCTGCTCAAACGAGGTCATGAGGGAAGGAGGTCTCCCCCCTGCCCACACCCTGGCTCTGGACACAAGAAACTTGACAGCCAAGAACATCTACAACAGATTTGGCCTTCACAGCCTAGGAGGGCAATAGTGAAGCAGGTCGGGAGCACTGGGTTTAGAGTGATGGCAGGTGGACCCCACCAGCTTGTCGTCCCCCCAGGCTCCCTGAAGTTGTGTTTTGTTTACATATCCATCCATAAGCATTTCACTTCCATATACATCAGGGCATTTCACCACACTCCTCTCCTTCAACCAAGTTCCCGTGAATCCTCTTTATTTAGTCCCAAGACATCTTCCCTCACCTCCTGGAAGTCTGGGAGCATCACTTCTGCCTTCTAACTTGAGGGCAAGTTTCTCACTTTCCCATAGTTTTTTCTACTGGTATGTCCAGTTCTCCACTCTTTCTGGTAAATTCCACACAACTTTGAAGAGTAGGGGGATAAAATGGAGAACACAGAGAAAATGAAGAGAAAGCAGGCCAGTCCAAGGTCTGGCAGTCAGGGACAGAGCCGGGCACCCACTGCCCGAGCACCCCCGGCAGCAGCATGCCTGCGCTCCTGCAGCACCTCAAGCTTTCCAACACTGCGGTCAGGGCGTCGCATGGGCGCGTTGTGATGGAGCGGGAGACAAGCAGCAGGAGGAAGAAGAGGTAGACCAGATGATGGAACAGAAGACGAAGGGAGAGCAGGAGACAAGGAAGAAAATGGAGCTGGAAGAGAGAACACCACTAGAGGAGACTAAGGAACAAATCCCCAAGTTGCAAGAGAAGGTTCTGGCCCCACAGGAAGAAAAGCACCAGCTTTTCCTGCTTTCAAGAAAGTTTTACGCTGGGGAGAAAAACAGAGCTAAAGGAGCAGAATGACCCAACCACTCTGACATCAGCTGTTCTAGCCCCGCAAAAGTCATCCACGCCCAACTGGCGCCTATGTGTGCTCCCCATCCCCCCAGCACTGTCCTCACCACAACGTCACGGTCTCTTATCCATTCTCCAACACCAGGGCAAGGACCTGGCCTGATTCATCCCGTGCGCCCAGCACCAGGCCTGCATGCCCACTTGCCTCCACACTCCTGCTACCCCTGCTCCTTGAAGAAGCCAAGGTGTCTTTGTTCGGACACACAGCTAGAAGTCACGTCTGTCTACGGGTAGGGAAGGAGTTGTGGGCTGTTGAGGAAAAGAGCAAATTATTAAGAAAGTTACAATGAATTACAGACTGTCTGGAAAATGGCAGTTGGAAGAGATTCTCCTAATGGTTTCTTCCAAGAATGTCCTTAGAGGGACAGAAGTTTGCTCATGGCTTTCATACACCTTATCTCATTTAATCACCCAACAACCTGATCAAGAGAGAATATAGGGACTCAGAGAAGTGAGGCAGTTGACCAGATTGCATCTGCATCATGTAAATGCAGAGCAAGGACTGCCTGGCTTTGAAGCCCATGCCTTACCCTCTAGACCATAGGAAGACGGAAAGACCCTGGGACAGATCTGTAGGCTTTAATAAAATTAGAGTTATCTGTCCACATAGAAAGAAGGGGAAGGAAGGCATTTCTCTTCCTAAAATGTCTGAGCTGGTATGTCTGCTTCTTCACGCTTTCCATCACACCTGTTATAGCCTGAATTGTGTCCTCCCAAAACGCATGTGTTGAAGAGCTAACCCCCAGGGTGAATGTATTTGTAGACAGGTCATTTAGGGAGGTAATTAAGGTTACATGGGGCTGTAGGGTGGGGCCCTAATTGGATAGGACTGGTGCCCCTATAAGAAGAAGAGACACCAGGGATGCATGCAACAGAGAAGAGGCCATGTGAGGACACAGCGAGAAGGAGCCATCTGCAAGCCAAGGAAAGAGGGCTCAAGAGAAACCAAATCTGCCAACTTGATCTTGGACTTCCAGCTTCCAGGAGTATGAGAAATAAATTTCTGTTGTTTAAGCCACTCAGTCTGTGGCATTTTGTTATGGCAGCCTGAGCAGACTAAGACATCACCCAAAGAGGGAAAAAAGACACGTATTTGCGTCACTCTCTGGCCTTGATCACCCCTAAGGGGCCAAGAAGCAGGAAGATCAGAACTGGAGTTGGGGGTGTGGTGGAAAACCTCTGAGAAAAGAGGCCAGACCTCTACCAGCTGGGTGGACCTGGGCCATTCCTCTACTGCAGCGGCTGGGGCAGCAGGGACTGTGAGCGCATCTAAGACCCCTGCACCAACCACCCACCAGGCTGGAGAAACCGCTCACAGTGCAGGGGGTGCGGGGTTTCTCCTAGGCCGATCACAGGCTCTCAGCCAGTCTGATTGCAGCAGAAGGAAGGGAACAAAATTCGAGTAGGGTTACGAGCCACGCCCAACTGCCCTGTTAGAGAACCATATCCATGAGGGAAATGGAGTTCACCACAGACCGTTCAAAAAAGAAGAAAAGACTTTAGTACAAGGACTATTCAAGAGATAAGGGAACAAATGAGGAATCGTGAGCCACCCAGACACTAGCAACAACTGAAAGCTGTTCCCACCCCTCGGGCTGAAGGGACAGGGTGGGGAGAAGACAATGTGAGTGAAGCTGTGAAAACCAGCACACAGGCAGGGGGGCCCCCCATGGATATCAGTGGACAAAACACTGCCAGAAATTGGTGCTGAGCAGGGAAGAAATACCCCAGGCCTCTCTCTTCCCACGGCTCAACCTTCTGCTAGTGCCTCCCATGAGCCAGGCCAGTCATCAAGGGAGCCTGGGTAAGGCAGTCCACAGGGCTGGCCTTCCAGAGCCCAGAGCAAGGCAAAAAATAGTGGAAACGGATGTGGAGCCAACAGAAAATAACCCACACACCTAGATACCATTGTTGTCCCAGTTTTTCAGACAAGGAAAGTGAGGCAGGGAAGTTAGGTATGTGCTCAACATCTTCCAAACACCATGTTATCCTTTCTAGAACTCACCTAGATGGAGCAAGTCTGTTTATTGTAACAGGCACGGGAACGACGTGGTAGGTTCCAGGGGGCAAGTATCACACACTATGACACTATGAGAGCACATGACTGGGGAACCAATCAACGGCTGGGGAGGAGGAGTTGACAGACAGGCTTCCCAGAAAAGGTGACTCCTAAGCAGAGTCTCGAACGAATGTGAAATAGCAGAGGGCTTCCACCCCATTCAATCCTGTGCCTTTGCACGTGGCTGACACACAAGCTAGAATGGAGGAAATGCATTCCTGGAAAGTCTTGATTGAGTTCCTCTTTCTTCCTGCACCAGGCTATGAATGCTGAGGCCTCCCAGGCACTCCACCTCATCCATCCTTGCATCCCAGAGCCAACCCCAGACAAAATTGCCCTTATGACTCTACAGGAGGCAGTGTTGGGGAACGCCTAAGATTCCGGACTCTGTGTCACACCAACCTGGGCTTATATCCTGAGTCTGCTGCTGGCAGAGCAACCTTGGGCAAGCTGTGCCATCTCTCCAAGCCTCTTCTTCTAAATCTGTGAAAGGCGTGTCCTGGTAGTAGAACCTATGTCATTGTGGTGTCGTTAGCGTTAAACGAGGTAATGCATGTAAAGACCTTAACAAGTGCTTGATGAATTATTATGATTGCACAATTATACAATTATGGTTATTATTATGATTTTACTTGTTAGCAATTATTATGATTATAATCTAATAGAAATTCTGTACTCTAAAGGAAATTCTAATAGAAGGAAGTAGTGAATAGTGCAGCCTGAAGAGCTCATGGAGGGCTCCCCAGAGGAGAGGGTGTTTCAACTGAATCTTGAAGTTCTCCAGGCAGAGGAAAGGAGGGCACCCAGGCAACAGGACAGCATGGGCAGGGGATGGGGGCATGAAACAGCCAGGCCACTGGGGAAACATTTGTATTTCAGTGTGACCGGGGCACGTGGTACGTGGGGAGAGAGAGAAGTAGCACAAGATAGAGCCAGAGAAACAGGCAGGGGCCTTTCAACAAATCCAGCCCATTTTTAAAAACCCAGTGCAAGCTTTCTCTCCTCCAAAAAGCCTTTCATGAGCATCTTACCCCACAGCACCTTCACCTTCTCTGAATTTCGTTAACCCCCTGATTTTAAACCATATAACTCAGTATCTATTTTTTTTAAAGATAGTATTATTCTCAAGATTCTTCTGTGCAATAATTTTTTTCTCTCTAGCTTTCTAATTCTCTCGTATTACCCCTGACAAACAGCACCCAGGATATCTTTAGGAGACCTTTGTTGATTGATAACTCTTGGTTGTTTAGTGTCTTTTCTCTGTGCTAAATAAAAAGAATTCTCCTCTCGGCCCATGATGAATGATAGAGTTTTCCCAGAGCATTTCAAAGTGTCTCCGGCAGCTCCAGGGCCCTGGTGGCCAAGCTTGGGACACGAGCCTGGCTGGTTCCATCTCCATCTCCTATTCAGTGCTGTACCCTGTCTTTTCTTCACTTCTTTGGACAGGGACACAAATGGCCTGTCACCTCACCAGGCTGACACATAATAGACACCATGAACAGTAGCCAGTATGAGTCTTATTTTTATTAGCAACAGCCTCACTTTTAGGTCCTCAGACATCAATCAATCTCATTTCTATAACAGAGCATTTTCTGACTTGCATCACTTCTAATCACCATAATGGAGGTGTGTTACAGCCGTGGATTCTTTTTCCTTGGAGATTTGCGCAAGGAGCAGAGTGTTCTCTGCTGGGAATTGGTTTCTAGATGGCCTGATAGTGGGGCAGGCAGCTGGAACTGCTGATCTCTCGCAGTCATTTCCACAATTTCCTAGCAAAGCCATCCTCCACTGACAATCAGTTTAATAGGGCTCGCACAAGCCTTCAGGTCAATTAAGTGACCTTCGGCATGGAGGAGAAGCAGGCTGCTTCAACTGAAAATAGGTCCCCCATCCAAAGTTCAAGTGCCTTGTCTTAAATACTTATTACAATCAGATGAGAAGCCACACACAGTTTTTCCCCAGAAAAGTAATGATATTGGGAAAGAACAGGCTGGAATTAGAACATTTCACTATTTGCAAAATCCCCTGACACTGGGCAGCTGGTTACTGAAGGCTGACGCTTTCTGGGAAGCAAGAGTTCAAAGATAGATGACTATAAATATTGTTAATAGGATGGAAGAAATCATCTATTAATTCATTCATTCGTTTATTCCTTCATACATTCATAAAGGTAGAAGATTCTGATAGAAATATTCATTCATAAAACAAAAGTCCAGACTGGACTTGGATTAATCTGGAGAGCTCGGGTTTCTGGTGAGGCACTCACTTCAGGAAGCCGTCTCCAGCTTAAAAGTGTCGTATAGATTATCATGCCCCCGCCCGCAGGATCTAATCGTAACACTTAGCATTTTGTGCTTCAGTCTCCGATTTTCATATCTGTGTCCCTGACCTGGCAGCAAGCTCTCTGAGCTCCGTCAACTCATCACGTGGCCCCGGCACTAGCACAGTCAGCCTTACGTGCAGTAGTTGCTTAATCAACACCTGTCAAATGGTTGAGTGAAAGAGATCTGTAGTAAGTATCCATTCATGTATTCGTTTGTTTGTTCGTTTATTCAATCTCTAACAACACCTGGGAAGGATCTTTGTCTGGGGACTTTATAAAGACAACAAAAATGATAAACTGAGAATGATCTCACACAGGGGGAGGGGAACTGGCTCTGCCAAGTCGGACGGGCCACAGACCAGCGAATGCGTAAATTCTAGTGTGAGGGCATTTGAACACTAGATGAATGGACAAATGAGAAGACAAAATAAATTACAAAGACTTGCAACAGAATTCCAAGAGTAATTTTCAGCCTCAGACAGGTGTGACTGAGGGAATTATCTCATCCCTTTCTGGTTTAGAATCTCTCTTTTTTTCATTTTCTTGGAGTGAAACTGGCTCCATCAGGTGACTGTTACCTCCATCCACTGCAATCTACCTGCCACCCGTAAATTTATCCATATCTGCTCTCCATCTTGTATCTTCAGCCTCTTCCTCTTTCCTCACTGTGTTTTCACAAATGTGGCCAAGATTCTCTAAGGTTTAAAAGCACCACTTGATTCTATATTCCTAGACAGTGACTTCCTATCCTCTCTCCTTGCCTGCACACCCAAGATTCCTGTAATAGCATCTTCACTCACTGCCTTCATTTCTTCACCTCATAATCACTCCTCAAGCCATGGAATCTTGGTTCCTATACCTACCAGTTCATAGAAACTGCTCTTATCTATGTTATTTGCTGCAACTAATAGATACATCTCAGTCTTTGTTTTTCCTGACCTCTGCAGCTTCTGCCACTGTTGACCAAACCTTCTGAAAGTTCTTCCCTTCTGGGATCCGATGACGTTATTCTCATAGAGGTTTTCTCCCAACCTTTGAGACTCAACTTTTCAGGTCTTGATCCTTGACTGCAGAGGCTCCTCAAAGTTCTCCCTCCAACTCTCAGCTCTTCTTTCTTCAAACACTAATCCTAGTTAAACTCATTCATATCCATGCCCTTAAAGACCATCCGTATGCTTGTGCCTCTAAAAACCTGTCTCTCCAACCCAGAGCCTTCTCCTCAGCACCGAACCTACGCGTGGAGCGTCTGCTGGACATCTTCACCTGGATGTGCCACAGGCAGTTCAAACCCAGCATGTTTAAAATTGAACTTGTCATCTTCCTCCAAACTCCGCTCCTCCCCGCCATGTTCTCCACCCCACTGGATGTCACCTCCAGCCCTTTAGGCACTTGAGCTAGAAATCTGGGCATCGTCATTGGCTCCTTCATCTCCACTAGTCACCAAGATCTGTCAATTCTGCTTCTTAAAATCTGACTTAATATCTTAAATTCCATCCTGACTTCCATCAGGAAGTCTCTCCTTCCTCATGTCTGCTGCCTTACGTCAGGCCACCATCATCTCTTGCCTGGATTAACACAGCCTTCAAGCTGGTCTTATCTCTAGTTCTTTATCTTCTTCTTTGCAACCAAAGTGACCTTTCTAAAAGACAAAACAGACCATGAAAAGAATCCTTTCTCTCTCCCACCATCAACTCAGTTAAGACCTTTCATGGATTCTTCTGAAGACCTCAGGGCTGGTCCACAGTCCTCAGCCTGCCCATCTCTCCAGCCCACCTCCAGCCCTTCACTTCTCTTTTTCTGGGCCTTGGCTTATGCTGGCCTCTCCGCCTGGAGTACCTTTCTCTCTCTCTTTCTACACTAAGCAAGCTTTGACTCATCTTTTAAACATAGCTCAGATATCACCTTTTCAGAGAAGTCTTCCTTGACTCCCAGACTGAGTGAAGGGCTGCCTATACATTCTTATGATTTAATCCCACTGTGGCCCTTCCCCCATAATGTGCCAAAAGCAATGAGCAACTTGCAGGTTTTAACTTCAGTGTCTCCGGCCTAGTGTCTAGTACATGTGAGACATTGAATAATTTTTTGTGACTGAGTGAATGATGGACGGGTGGAAGGAAGGAAAGAAGGATAGCTGGGCAAACGAAATCACCTGGAACTCTTTTAATTTCACTCCACACGGAATATCCATAATGCCCTCTAGTGACTGATGGGTTCATTGTCGGTTTAGACGATCCTGGGCCAATTAGCAAACATGTCTTGAGTACCTCACGTGTAAGACGCCCAGTGCTGGGCACCGAATGGTCTCACAGTCCAGCAAAGCAGGAACACACATACCAAAGAACCGTCCTACTCTGGGTGCTGTGAAAGCAAACAGCCAGGGAAAGGGCAACGACAAGGTTCTGGGAGGAAACAAAGTTCTGCCGGTATCTGCTGGACAGATTTTCTAGCCTCTCCAGGCCTCAGCGTTCTCATCTATAAAAACAGGGGTCATAATACCTACTTCTCAGCATTTGAGGGAGGGTTAAAGACAAACTGTTCGTTCTGGGCATGTGCTAGGTGCCTTACAGAGTAGGCCCCAACGAAAGCCACCTTCTTTCCTCTCCAGCTGCTTGCTCGCTCATGAATCTGCAGCTCCCCCCCGGGAACCGAGTAAAGCTGAATTGAAATGAGGGAAAGACAGCTCCATCTATGACTGGAGGGCTGCTGCATCTTTAACACCCTTGATTTTAAAAGACTGTTGACTCTTAGGGAGTCTAGGTGGTACCCAGGACCCATCTCCTCCGGGCATTGAGTTGGGTCTGCACGTAGCTGAAGCATTCATTGCTCTCCTTCTTAGTCTAACAGGATTAGGAATGCCAGTGTCGGCCCAGATCGCTTTCTTACAGCATCTGGAGGTGAGCGTGGCATTCTCTTCTTCCAAAGCCTTCAATTGCTTCCTAGGACACAACCCCAACTCCTTAGCATGACATGTGAAGTCCTCTGAGGCCAGGGCTCTCCTCTCCCTCTGCACCCACCTGCACTCTCTCTTCAATTACACCAAGCCTCTATATGAACCTTGGCCCCCAGACAACCTGTTCTCCAGCACCTCTGGGCTTTCTTCATGCTCATTCCTCTGCCTGGAACACTCTGTTCCCAGTTCAGCTCCTGGCAAAGTCATCTCCATTTTCTGAGAACCAGCTCAAGCATCAACTCCTTCGAGCAGCTTCCCTGAGTGTGGGCCAGCTGCCCCCTCCTCTGGGCTCCTGCAGCCACCCGCCTCCAACCCCCAGCACTCAGCCCACTGGATTGCCACTTCCTGATTCCCTTTTTGTGTCTCCATTTGACTCTGAGCTTAACAAGAGCAGAAACCAGGTCTCTTCCAACCCTGAGTCCCCCAGCCCTGCCCCAGGGCCGTGACTCAGCCGGCGCTCGGCAAGGGCTGCTGGACCACGGGGAGCCCCTGGGCTCCAGGAGTCGCCCTCTCAGCTTCCTCTAGCTGCCGGGACAGATATATCTGCCCGAATCCTACCTGAAGATTGTGGCAGTCGTGGTCACTGGGCCACACCTGTCTAGAGGAACTGTCCTTTAGGGTGACCTGTGCCTACTCTGAGGCCACATGTGCCGAGAAAGGCAGAGTCAACCCCGCAGTGCGTGGCTGGAGGAAGCAGCGTCAAGCAAAAGCCCAGATGCAAGTCAAGTTAGAGGAAACGCACCGTCACAAGTATTAGGCTGCACACTCGATGTTTTCTTCTAAACATTTCACGCAGTCCCTACCAGGAGCCAGGCACACTTCTGAGCCCCTTAATACGCTGACTCATTTAATCTGCACACCTGCTGGGTGAGGCTGCTCGATTGTTGCCCTCATTTTACACATGAGGGAAACTGAGGCACTGGAGGTCAAGTTACTTGTCCAAGGTCACAAGGCTAGTAAGTGACAGAGCTTTTGTAAAGGGCAAGGTGGGCCCAGAAGTAGGTGAGGAAGAGATCTTTCAGGAGCAGAAAGAATCAAGAGGAGGAAGAGAAACCGTGTGGGGAATGGGGCAGGCGCACAGCTTGGCCATTCCCCTAGTCATTCATTCCAGAAAAAATGCTGTTCATCTGTGCCTGGATCTTGGTCAGGCTCTGGAATTACAGGGGTGAACGAACAGGTTCAGTCCCTGGCCTTATGGTGCTCATAGGGAGTAGAGGAATTAGGCAAATAATCACACATGTAAACAAATGAGTATACATTATGGAAAGTGCTAGAAGGAAAACATACATGGCACTGTGAGATTGAATAGAAAGGGATGTCTAATGAATATTGGGGGTCAGGAAATGACATTCATGCCGAGACAAGATAGGTGGGTTAACCAAGCGTAGGATGAAAGAGAGAGAGCTCCAGGCAGAGCGGGCAGCATGTGCAAAGTTTCTGAGGCAGGAAGGAGTCTGGAAGTTCAAGGAGCTGGAAGAAGGCCAGCATGGCAGAGGGACAAGAAACAAGGCTGGTAAGGGAGGCACGGGCCAGTTCATTCAGGACTTTGGGGCAGAACATGTGGGATGGGAATCATGGGAGGCTGGAGAGAGAAGTCGGAGGCAGATCTTGAATGCACACTTAAAAGTTGGTACTTCATCTTTGACGCACAAGGTGCCTAGGTACCTCAGGGGCCTAGACAGGGTCTGTGTCCTGTCACTTTAGAGATTAAAAATAAAAACAACCAAAAGAGTATGTATTTGGTGGGGTGAGTGTGGGGAGATTTGAAATGTTCAGAAGGAGAGCAAAATAACCAGGTAAATCGTTCCAGCCTGGAAAGAGTTAACCCCTTCCTGCCCTTAATATCTCCATCAACCTAAGCACTCTGCAAAATAATAAGCTATCATTTATCAGTGTTCTGTAAGGTAGCATTTAAAACTGCAGCAGGGCAGTAAATCAGGCACATATAATTTGAGCCCTGAAGTATAGTAATTCTTCTTTTAATGCAACATCTGGTACAGATAATACAATTTGCAGGAGAGGGAGCAACGAATGCTGTGCAGGGCCCTCGTTGTTGTGCAAGCAGCCCTTGAAGTCTGATTTCCCTCCCATCCTTCCAGCAACACCGAGACTTAAAAGGGAGCTTTATTATTATTCCCTCGGCTGGCCAAAAGGGAAATCAAGTTAATTATAGACTTGTTTGCTGGTTATTAATTAAACCCCAGCTAAACATAAAAACACAGGGGAAGTGCGACTTCCCGCTCCGTGCTTCCAGCCTCTTGGAGCTGAGGAGTTGACGTTCCTGCCTTTGCAGTCCACTCTGCGTCCTGTTTCCTCTGTGGATTTTCTCAGGAGGTCCCAAGGCCTTTGCCCTGTGTGCAAACAAAACTTTATTTTTAGCTGGGAAGGAACACAAAATTGAAAACTCCGAAACAGCAGGGGGACAATAGGAGGAAGCTTACAGACACTGATGGGGTGACACCCAGGGCTCCAGGGGCTGCCACACCCTCCTGCGCCCCGCAGCCTCCTCTCCAGTCCTCAGCTGGATGCCCCAGCTTGGCCTGCACACTTGCCGTGAGGCAGCTCTACATAGCGACTAGAAGGACAAGCTTTGTGGCGCACGAACTTGCCCCCACATACCAGCTCCACGACAATAAGCAAGTCCCTTCCCCTCTCTGTGCTTCAGTTCCCCCTCTCTAAAACGCCGACACTAACACTGACCCCTCCCAGGTGAGCTGTGAATCTTAAACAAGACAAGGCTTATCAAGCACTCAACAAGCAACCAGCACATGGTTGCTAATAAATACTAGTTTCCTTTCCCTCCCTCTTCCAGGACCCAGGCTTCATGTCTGTATCTCCCACATAAATATGAAATTCTAGAAGGTGCACAGGTGACCTTGCACATCTTAAAGCCTTTCTAAGCTTTTGTTTGCTCATCTCTAAAATGGGAACAAGATGAGTGCCCACCAGCGAGTATCACTGAGAGAATTAAGTTAGATAATAGGAGCAACCTACCGCCTGGCTGGTCAGATGCTTAACACATGTTAGTTACTGAGTTATCTGAAGACAACCCTCAGAATAATTAAAGAAGCAATTATCAAGCCAGTACCCACAGCATAAAAAAGAAGAGTGAGACAAATCAAAGAGAATCACACCAAACTAGCAACATTTCCCACTGGAGTTGAGAGGCTAAGTTGTCAGATCAGGAGCATTCCATGGATGTTGTACAAAGACATCATGAGATAATTTGCCAGATTCTTTAGCAAGATCTAGTAGACCATCAACCTAGCCTCTTCAAAATCTTCCAGCGGTCATCTTCTCTGCTTGTCCAGAGAGAACTATGGCCGTCACAGTCCAATTAGCCTGACCCATGCTGTTTCTCAGATGGGAAGAGCCAAGGACAGAACCCTCTGACCACCAGTGACTTCCTTCACAACAAGATTTCTCAATGTTCCTAGTCACATGGATGAAAAGAGAAAGCATTCAGTGAAATCTGCAGATGAAACAAAACTTGAGGGAATCGTTCGTGTGACTTCCAGATCCAAGCACAGTGCTCCTTCCGCTCCCCTGTGCTACCCTGCCAAATTGAAGACTGGCGAGTCAGCATCTAGACCAGAGCAGGGGTGGACAGCAGGCCTGGGGGTTGGCTTGGCAACTTGGGTTCACGGACCTTCACTGGCATCATTCAGTTCAATTCAGACAATTTATTTCTCTCATTTTTTATTGGTTTAAATGTATTGTTCCCACTTCCCACCCATCTCCTGACAGCAATCCTTAGCCTCAGATTTAAGTCTTATTCTGCTGCTAGAATCCCTGTACTACGGAAGCTGGAGAACAGCGGTGAGCACGACCTACGAAATCTCTACAGGAGAGACAGATAACTAACACCTAACTGCACAAATGATTGTTTAACTATAATTTTACTACGCACCGGGTGTGAAAGGGCATATAAAAGGGACCAGAGCTAATGTCTTATTTAATCTCCTAAAAACCTTCTCATGAGCAGGGCACAAATTGTTATGCCCATTTTAAAGGTAAAACTGAAGCCAGAGAGCTCATGGGAGAGATACGACAACAGCGCTCACTGTAGAAGGAAGAAAAAGAGAGAGAGGAGTGAGGAGGGAGGGCAAAACATTTGTGAATTGTAAAGTGCCGTCTACATGAAAAGATCGTGACAACTGTCACTCCTATACTCCCGGATACTGAGCTTGAGATTCCATCACAAAGTTTAAAAATAGCTTTCTTCAGAGTTTCCATATTTCTTTCCTTTTTCTAATCTTCTGTGGGATGGGACAGGATAGGAGTGTTGGGAGAGGGTGTTGCAAGGTAGACACCCACCCTATATCCGATCACCTGCCAGATAAAATTCTTCAATATCAACTGTACTAACTTGGAAAAATTATTCAACCCCTCAAACCGTTCACCTAGTCTGCAAGATGTGGACGATAATATCCACCCCACAGGATGACGGTCAGCATTAAATGAAACAACATATATACAGCCTGACACGTACTAAGTGCTTAGTAAAGAGCAAGAATTCTCCTTCCCTTCCTTTCTCTCTAGAGAGGTCTTCGTTGCACAAGAAGATGAATCAGCATTCTCTAGAATGCTGGCCTGGCAGGAGGTTGCTGTCAGAGGCGCGCCCTACCCTGTCAATATGTGGCTTTGGTCTTGGCTCCAGGAACTCAAAATTTAAAAAGAAATGTAACTGGCATACCTCTCACTCCTAATTTCCCACTTGCTGTTATGCCTTACCAATTGCATGAAGGGCAGAATACTTCTGAGGGAAAGGAAGTATGCGTGTAGTGGGGGGACAGGGGAGTATGGGAAGGTTCCATAGTTTTTTTTTTTTTTTTGCAGCTCTGAGAGTTTGTGAATAGCTCAGTAAGAAAATATCTTCTCCCCTTTCTCTCAGAGTTGAACAGGGATGAATTTGCAGTTCTCCTTAAACAGAAAAGCTTGGGGAGGGCGTTGGAGAGAGAACTTGACTGTCACATTCCAAAGACCTACAGATCTAAAGTCTACAGAATTGCTACATGTCCCAGGACCTCTACTTGCAAAACTGATTATAGAACTTACTAGGAGAAGCTTCACCTCCCCTGAGGAGCTGGCATGCTTCTTTGTGGTGATGAGAAAGACATATCCCTACCCCTACCCTGTGCCCAGCTTTGTGCTAAGCTCTAGGCAGCTGGGGATGGGGTGAATAACACAGCGGCAACCTGTCCTTGAATCTCACAGGTGCAGACTAGACACAGCAAGTTGGAATGATAAGAAAATTGCAGAGCAAGAAGTAAACCTACTCATGGGGGAGTAATGTTTATTATTAAGCAGCTACAATGTGTTAGGTACTTTTCCAGAGTTGGGTCTTCCCTTTCATTGTGTACCTGGCCCTCATAATGATACTGAGGGGTAGGAACTTTTAGACACACTATCAGAGACAAGTAACTTATAGCTTATACCATTGCATATGAAGACTCTGGAGCCCAGAGACCCTAAGTGGCAGAGATAAAATTCAAAATCGGGTCTGACTCCAGAACTCATTCTTGTCTGGCTCGTCACACAGCCACCAAAGAACATGAGAAAGTGAGGCTGGAAACAAAATTATTACAGTAGGCAGAATAACTCAAAATTCACAGCAAGGATGGGGAACTTCACTATTGGGGCAAATAGCCCCTTATTTTTCTTAAATTAGAACCTAGTAAATGAATGGTCCCCACGTCCTCAAGAAAAGGTTAGAATGTGGGCAGGATCCTCCACTGAAATAGGCATGGAAGAATGTAATTGGTTTTAGAAAGACTTCCATCCAAAATGATTAAATCAAGTTTTGGCACATGAAAAGGTAAGCTTCAGTTATTGGAAAATTTATTTAGGTGACAGCTCATTTCCTGATGAAGCCAGATTAATGGGACATTACTGAACCTAATTCCTCAAGAAGTAAATGACTCACCTCTCCTCCTGCTGGGCTGCCTGGAGCTTTCCATGTGCTTGGCCTTCTGCCCTTTCTGAAAACCCAAATATGAGGATGAGAAACTCAGACGGTAGGAAGAAGGAAAAGAATCAGTCCTTTTTGTTCTTTACCTCCTGCCTCTCCATTAACTAGGTCTTAAACTAAGTGGCATCTGAATAGCCAAGGCAGATCCCCCTCCTGCCAAGTTTAGACCTTATACTTAGTTATTTGGAGATTACAGAGGAGGCCGAGGGTGATCAAGATGGCTAGATGGGTAGGGTCTTGGGAAGAACAAGATTAGAGAATGGTAGCAAGGAGGTCTGGGGCTGGACAGCTCTGAATGGTCACAGAGCATAAGGCTATTTGCGTCTGTGTAAATGTTCACAAAAACATATGTTATCCGCAGCAAAGGAACACTCAACAATCAGGTGATCAAGATGTCATATTCTACAGTTAGGCAGCTTCTTTCCCCAGCCACTCAGATGCTTGTTCAACGGGCTCATGAACAAGGTGGTCATAGTCACATGGATGGAGGTTAGCAGTGCTGTAGCCAGACTGACTTTGGTCAAGGAAGTTTATGTTACTGAACCCACACATGGGTGTCCAACCCATCGACAGCAGAGACCATCACTGAGACTCAGGTACGGCATCATCTCCAGGGAGAGCGTTCAGCCACCTGGTCTGATCACATAGGGGCAGTGATTTATCCTCATTGGAACATATACTAATATGTATATGGATTTGACTTCCCTGCCCACAATGTTTCTGACAACATCTCCATCTATAGACAAAAGAATACCTCACATTCCATCATGGAATCCCATACAACACAGCTTCTGACCAAGGAACTCATGTCACAGAAAGGAAGGAGGACAACAGGCTCATGACCATGAATCTTATCATAAACTTCCCCACTCAGAAGCAGACAGTCTAACAGATAGAACGGTAGAATGACCTATGAAAGACTCAGTTATGGTGCTTGCTAGATGACAATGCTTGCCACATTGGGGTACCGTGCCACAAAACACAGTATATGTTTTGAACTACCAATTCATATTTGATGCCATTTTCCCATAGCCAGAATACTTGGGTGTGAGAACCAAGAGAGGGAGGAGCTTCTTTTACCATTAACTCTATTGAACCATTCACAAAAAGTTTACTCCCATTCCTACAAACTTGGCCTCTGCTGGTTTGGAGGTCTTAGTACCCAAGGAAGGAATATTTCTACCAGGAGACATAACAATGGTTCATTGAACTGGAAGTCAAGACTTCCAACTGGCTGGTTGGTACCCCTGCAACATCAACTAACATGACTAGAGGTAGAAGATAATGGAAGACCATAGCCACCCAATACATTGTAGATCTACTACAGGTTAGGCCCTCCAGGAATTAAGGTTAGGGTCACACAATCAGGTAAAGAACCATGACCAACTGAGCTGCTGAAGGAGACAAAGGGAACATGAATTTAGCAGTGGAATAGGGAAGCTCTTACTGTAGCTATGCCCTTGCAATCTATTGCAGAAATGAGCAGGGTTACAACTAGGCAACTGGTCATCTCCAGTGTCTCCAATTTCTCCCTAGGTTCTGAATAAAGTCTAGGTGATTTCATTCTGGCTGGCAAAAACTAGATGCAAGAAACACTGGGAAAGAGATTATCTTCTTTTTTTAGCTTCTCTAGTGGGAGATGACTCTGCCTTCCAATGAAATTGATAAGAAAGAGAAGGGAGAAGAGAGTTAAAACTCTGGGCAGCCAGGAAAAATGGCAAATGTCTCCTGTGAAGAAATATATGAAACACCTACCATGAATCAGGCAACATTTGAACTGAGATTTAAAGGTCAGGTAGAGTAAGGGGAGTGGCTAGAAGGGAAATGACATTCCACGGAGAAGGACACGTGCAATGGCTCAGAGCTGTGTTGAGAGCGTCAATTATTCCACGGACTTGGGTTGGGGGGGAAGAATGTCACTGTCTACTGTGGAGACGTTGAGATACACGGCTGACGTCACACAGCTTGATGTGTGGTAGGACTGTAACTCAACTACAGTCACTCTGAGGCCATGCCCAGTTCCACCACCACATGTCCCCACCCCTCAGCTACCCCAGGGCTCCTTGCTGGTGAGGAGTTATACACCCAACCAGAGGGCAAAGGACTGAATAACCCTGGCCTGGATTGTCCTAAACCTAAATAAGTGGTGCTGATCGATCCAGAGTTGAATGCTGAGTCTTTTCTCTGAGACACAGGTATGGGGCCCAAGAAGACCCCAGAGTGCTCACCAGAAGGAAACTCTCAGTTCCACAAAAGCAAGTTTTGTAAATTACTCAGTCCCACTCTTTAGATGCAAGCAAACCCTTGCAGCATCCCTATTCTAAGTCCAAAACCAAAACTTTAATTTCCTTTGTGGGAATAAGAAGCGGGCCACGTGAGAACAAAATACACCACTGACCAAAGGGAAGAAGAAGTAAAGGGAGTCAAATTCGGTCATTGTTAAAAGAAAACTGGGGAGCAGGCCCACAGTTACCTCGCCAGGAAGTCCTACGAACGCACACAATAGCCTGATTGTTCTCCCCTGCCAAAGAAACCTTGCAGTCCCCAACCTGGGAGCCACTCACTGTCTTTCTCTACTTCTTTCCTTGAAACACAATTTATTGGAAATACTGCCAGATCTCCAGGGGGAAAACAAAAGGCTGGCAGTAAAATGAAACACCTAATTAACAGAGAGAACTGCTCCACTGTTGCCAGAGAACTTTCTGCAAGACTCCTGGCTCCTTGAAGAAAGGAGTTAGGGGAGGGGGACCCCAGGAGCACTGAGCACCTATTATTGTGCACACCGTGACGGCAGAAGGTAGCGTAGAGCAGCGGTTATGAGCACTGACTTTGGAGTCAGACTGCCTGGGTCCAAATTCTACCTATGCCACCTACTAGAACAGGTGGTATAATCTCCCTGGGCCTATAAAATGGGGGCAATTGTCCTCCTTAAGGATGGACAATTAAAGGTCCTCCTTAAGATGATTGTGAAAGTTAAATGAGTTAATTAATCAAAGTACTTGGAAAAGTACACTAAGTGTCAAATAAGTATTAGCAATTGTCGTTCTCCGTTAGGTAAGTCCCTGTTACACACATCATCTCATGTTATGCCTGCAGCAACTCTGGGTTAAGGATTATTACATCCGACTCATAGGTGGTGACATTGAGGAGCAGGCAAGTCGCACAGTCACTTGTCCAAGCTTATGTAGCTATCATGTGATAGAGCCAGAACGAAAATCCATAGCTAGACAATTTTAAAGCCTGAGATATTTCCAGAATACCATGCTGCCCCTGTCCCTACGAGAAAGCTTTCTCACCATGGTGTCCATCTGCAGGCTCAGAAGTTTCTCCATTGGCCCTGGTCTACTCGGGGCCCAAGGTCCCCGCCCGTGTGCTGGTGGACCGTGCAGGAAGGGCCTGGGGACCAGCAAACCTTTGCAGACGATGCTGGTCTGTGATAACCAACATATAAAGAGGGGTGGCCAGGAGAAAAGAGAGAAGGAAAGAGCACAGTGAAAGGGAAGTGATACCGCTCCATTTGCATTTATCGATGTTGGCGTCTGCCTTTGTCTCCAGCCTTGACTTTAAGGCATGATACAGCAGGATATAATTGAGTCTCACTTGGGGCAGCAAGTTTCCAATGAGTGTCCTTGAAGTCTCATGCCAGTGACTTTTTCAACTTTCATTTATCATTTTTCAAAACAATATAAGGTCTTGACAACCAGCTTGCTGCTTCTCCAGCATCTCACCCCATCTGCCTTTTACAGAAAACCGTAAAGTAAAGCATCTGGCGAAATGCTTCCTGCACAGTAGGTGTGCAGCAATGTAAGATGCTCCGGGACCGGCAGGTCTCTCCCGAACGCCTTCCTACAACCCCTGCCCCTCCTTCCTCTCCCTACCCCCTAGGAAGCCCCCGCCTCAGCCAAGAGGGCCAGGATTGCAGGCTTGTTGCACTCACGTGTGCGTTTGTGTGCATATGAGTGTCTTCCTGCTGGGAAGCGGCATATGAAGTCCCACCCCCAACCCCACAGTCCCAAATTGAAACAAGCTGGTCGCAATTGTGAGCAAGCCCAGCTCACACCAACTGGGCCCTGCTTGCAGCTTCAGAAAATGCTGTTTCATGTTTAGATGCAAATGACTATTTCCTCTCTAGAGCGTGTCCGGACTGTGTTCCAATGTGAACGGGGAGCAGAGGGGAACAGAGGCTCAGGAAGAACATTTGGCCAGGGCTGTCAGGATGAATTATGCTGCCCTGAAGCGTTCCCTGGATTCGGAGAGTGGTCAACGCTCCACAGGAGGTGCAGAGAGCAGGAGAGGGGCAATGTTCACAGGGTCTCCCCCAGCTGTTCCCTCACCCCACCCCACGGCCAACCCCTGGGGACCGGCACTGCCAGCCTCTGGCCTGGTTCTCCTGCCTCCAGGCGTGCCCTATCCAACCTATCCCACATGCCTGCTGCCCGAGTCATCCACTCATTCATTCATTCTAATATCAGTTACTGGACATTGAACTGTGCCACATACTGTTGTGGGCACAGGGGCTACAGCAGGAACCCACAGGGGGAAAACTCTGTCCTCAAGAGGCTTATATTCAAACGTTCTTTCTCACATGCAGTTCTCATAAGCAGTCCCCTATGCTCAAAAATCCTCAATGGCTCCCTATGGCCACAGGAATAAAAATTAGACTCCTTCAAGCAGTCTGGACTCTCAGGCTCAGACTCACATCTGCTCGTCCAGTCTTAAGTTTCCTTCTTCACCAACCAGGACTCAGTCAGGAGCCTGCTCAACATCTACCCACCCCACAAGGCCCAGCTCAATGCCACGTCCCCGGAACGATCCAGGATCCCCAGGAGGAACAACTCTCCTCCCTCTGGGTTCTCACAGAAGTATCCCAGCAATTGACAGGGAGGGGAAATGGCAGAGATTACCCAAAAATCTAAACTGACCCTTTAACAGTCTCAGTCTCCCCAGGCCTAACTGTGCGTTAAGACTAATTTATGTGTACTGTGGTCCACATGACTCGGGTTCCTTGACGTGGGGATTTAACTAAAATGTATTGAGGGCCTAATATGTGCCAAGGTCTGTGCTACACACTTTCATCTATTTTATCTCTTCCTATTCTTAATTTTCCATTATACAGAGGAGGAAACAAACTCAGAGAGGTGAAGTAATTCACCCAATGTCACACAGCTGGTCAAACAGGCTTCCCCTGCTCATTCCGGCAGTGATTTGTCCCCACCCGGAGCACACAAATCCCCCAGGACACAGTGGTGTACTGGCAGTGCCTGTGCAGAGGCAGGATAAACACTGGGCACACACCTGGGGCATCCTTTTCACTTGCTGGTGAGTAATTTAAACATTATTTGATGTCAAAAATACCTGCATTAAAATAAGCCCAGATGTGCGTACTGTGGAGTGGAATTTTAAGACTGCACATTTTAAAGATGAAATGCACGTCTTCAAATTCCTTTTGCACCAGAGGAGGGCTCTTCGGGCTGTGCTCCAGGCCTCCCAGCTGGCACCCGTTCAGACCCCTGTGCCGTGAGGGCTACCTGGATAGAAAGTTTTCTTTCATATTGCAGTTTCTTACTGAACAGTTTGTGTTCTTCCCCTCCAAAGAGCTGGGCCTGGCATCTGGCAGGTCCCTGATGGATGGCCGTGGCTGAATATGTGTTCTTGACGAGCTGATTCCTCTTCTCTTGTAACTTCCTCGGTTCTATAGGGACCTCAGCTGCCCAGCCCTAAAGAAAAGCATAATGGTAGAAATTCAGTCATTGTGTCAAGAAATAGGAGGGGTTTCAATCGTGGGGTATGAAGAGGAGAGGACCGCATGTCCCTCAATGACTTGACTCCACATAACTTAGAATTGATTCTAGCCGGTACTGACTAGGAGCAGGGCTGGGTTTCCTGAGTACAAATGAGTTCTGCAAAACACATGGGTTTGTTTTCATTTTGTAAATTACCTGGCAGGAGCGACTCAAATTTAATACGTAGCACGTGAGCCACCACAGCCTCACCCCCCTGCTGCTCTTGTCCATGGCAAACTTGCCCACAGTCACAAACCTCATCTCCTTACATCCCAGACTTAACTTCAGGATCCTTCTCAACACAGCACTCAGGCAGCTGCTACTGGACCAGAGCCGGCACAAGAGAGGAGTGTTTGCCCTCCCTTACCTGGAGCACGGTCATCGAATAAAGGGGACTATTCCAGGTCAGTTCAATAAATGCTGATTGAGCACCTGCTTTACATATGCCCTCTCATGCCAGATTCTACAGAGACAGCTGACCATGCCCATCTCCTCTACAGAAGCCTTCTGTGGCTCCACAGTCCCTTATAGTCCACATTCCGTTGCCGATATTTAGGCCCCTCCATCGTCTGTCCCAGCCAGACTTCCAGGCTCTTCTCGTGGCACAACCACACAGTGACCCTGAGTGATGTCCCCACCTGGACACCTGCCATCTCCATGCCTTTGCATACCTGCTCTGTTGGCCTGGGGCAACTCCTCCCTCCCTTGCCTAGATCAGAGGTTCTCAAATTTAAGCATACATCGATGGACTGGTTAAAACACAGATTGCTGGGACCCTATACAGAGTTTCTGATTCAGTAGGTGTGGATTTGCATTTCTCACAACTTCCCAGGCAATGCTGGTGCTTCTAGGCTAGGGACCACACTCTGAAAACTATGGCTCCAGATAACTCTGGCCTGCCTTTCAAGCTCAACTAAAGCCTCACTTCTTCCAGGAAGCCCACTGTGACTGGCCTCCTCCCATACTGTAGTAGGTTCCTCTTCTGGGCCCCCACATTCTCCTGTTATTTCCTCTGTCCTAGCACATAAAGGGTTATGAAGAAATTACCTGTCAATGTGTCTATAGCCCCTCCCAATTTTAAGCTCCTTGAGACTCCAACTCAACCATGTCTTACCCATCGCCGTATCCCTAATGCCTCCCGAAGAGCCTAGTACATAGTAGAGATTCATTAAATTTTTTAATGACTATAAACCCTCATATAACCAGAGCAGAAGGAACCAAATTTGAAGGAAACACATGATGTAATGAGGAGGAACATTAGAACAGTGGCCGCATGGTCTCTTGCCTGGAGTGCTGCCTCAGTCTCCTCCCTGGTCTCAAGTCTGGACACCTCCCTTCCATCCCCTGCACTAACTCTGCCACACTGTTGCTTAAAACCCAACCATGACCCCAACGACCATCAGGAAAAAGGGCAAATTCCTCATCCTAGCATGCAAAGCCCCTATGTTCAGGCCCCAACGTAATTTTGCAGCCTCATCCTTTTACACACTATGTTCTCAATATCCCAAACTGCTTTATCCTTTTGTGCCATCTCCTCTACAAAGAACGTCCTTCATCCTTTTCTTCCTGGAAAACTCCTATTCATGTTTCAAGGCCCAGATCAAATACCACCATCTTGATGAAGCCCTCTTTGATTACTCCAGGCCTAATGACTAATTCTCATAGCATTGACTTCCCTTTGTTAAAACACTTAGACAAGTAAAGAACCCTCTCTACTACCCAGGAAATTCTCCCTACTAGACTGTGTGGCCCTAAAAGATGATGGTTCACATCTGTTTCTCTGGCCCCTACCAGAGAGCCTGGTATATAGGAAGCGCTCAATGACTATTTTATCAACCTGGCTTCCACTCTGAGGAATAGAACTGCAAATTTGGGTTTTACGGGCTCTAACCTCCTTCAAAATTCCTTTAGAATCTCCACCTCAAAGAAATCATTTCACTTATATTTAAAACTAGGCCAAGTCTCCTTACAACCTGAAAAAAAAACATCTGGCCCCTACTTCTTCAGTGTACAAACCCAATGAGATCCAGATCTCCTCTTCGGTGGGACCAAAATGTGTTTACATAATCAAATAATCAGAAGAGGAAAATCTTATGAAGTCAGCTTAACAAATGGGGTGGCCTCAGTGTCCTCCCGCAGACTTGGGTGAAGAACAGAAATTCAAGAGCCCTTTGCAGCCCCACACTTTGTGCACGAACAGACAAACGTTCTGTAAAGAGAGTCAGAGGACAGAGAGGGAAACAGACACAGCAACACAGAGAAGCAGGGAGAGACAGAAGGAGAAATAGAGAGAGAGAAGCAAACAACAATGGAAAAGTAAGAGAAGCTAAAAAGAAAAAGAAAGACAGAGAGAGCAATACAGGGAGACATAAGAGAAGACAGAAATCGAGAAAGGTGGAGAGATACAAAAAGAAAAAGAAGAAAGAAAGATGGAGAAGGAAAAGAGAGACATTGACAAAAAGAAAAAGGTACACACAAATACACACGCATATGTAGATGAGAGACGCAATAAGAAACAAGGAAACAAAGACAGACAAACAGATTAAAGAAAGACAGACAAAGGCCCACTGTGCCCCTGAGCTGCTGTCGTGTGATAACTGGTCCACAGGAGGTACTAATAAATGTTTTTGAATGAACGTGGAATGGAGATGGAGAGGAAGAGAAGCACAGATGGACAGAGAGGGAACAGGACAGAGCTCAAACGTGATGCTGCTGTTTTCTCACCAGTTATTCCATCCGCAGTGGAAAAAGTTCAAGTCAGCCAAGAACGGGTATGAGCGTGAGATCTCCAGTTTCAGCAATGGCCTCCAAAACCTTAAGGGCTCATCAGGGACACAACGTCTTCTAGCCCACTTAGGGCCAGGCCAACTCTGGGAAGAGGCTGAACAGCTCATAAAATTCTTCTCTGAGATCAACACAGTAATAAGCTGTTTATTCCATCCTTAATTGACTCCATGAGGCAAAAAAAAGCACAGTGTGCAGGGCGTCTGGGCACCTGGCTTCTGGTCTGGGCCTTGTAGCTACCTGGAGAATCAACTTGGACAGATCGCTGTCCTTGTCTGGGCCTCCGCCTTCCCAATTATAAAAGGGGTGTGGGGTGGTAACTGGACCAGATCACTTTTTCCATCTTTTTTTTTTTTCAGTAAAAGAATTCTTTTTTTTCCCTAACAAACTCATGGGCAAAAGTCCAATATATAAAACTGATTAAAAATTTAGAATGGAATTTCTCTGGTTCAAGTTAGGTCAGAGCTCAAAAGAAGAAAGATAGTTTCCCCTGAGCACCAAGGTGCCAAGGAACTCGGAAGTCCTCTAACCAGGAGGTTGTGAAAGAGGCCTGCCGTTCTCTGTGTTTCTATACAGTTCTGCTCTGCAGCCCACATGTCTACTGCTCAAGAGGCTGGCTTGACCAGCACCACCCCTAGTCCTGGGGGAGAGGGGCCCCAGGCATGGGCCTACCGGTTAGAGGGCCCCCATGTCACATACACACACACACACAGAACTCGCTAAAGAACACGTGGGCACCTCTGTCACTGATGGCTGGGGCTCAGCACTGGCACAGCGCCATGTACAACACAGCCGTTCCCGGACTAACTCTGTTCAGGCTCCAGAAAAAGGCCTCCTCTCTTTCCCTCTGTCTTTGAACCAGAGAGCAACTGGGTCCAAGCGCTGTGCGAGTTTGTGCTGCCAATATCAGAGACGACTCTGCTGCTGAGAGCCAAGAGAACTGAGGGGCAGAAGCTCCTGGGAAAGAGAAAAGACACACTCGAGGGTCAAATCCTTCCTCTCAGATGCTGCAGATGCAATCACCCTGCAAGGCAGAGGACTGCTTTCCAGTAGTGCTGACGGTCCATTTCTTACTTTTTTAACAATCCAGTTCATAATGTCAAAGGTATTTACAAATGAACACAAATGAACACAATAGTGTTTGCAATAGCGAAGGAACACTTTGTAATATTCAACAATTCAGTTGCTTAGAAATGCGTCTATATGTAGGTCTAGATGAAACATGAATGAAGTGTGATAACTCTATAAAGGTGTAATTAGCCATTGAATTTTAGAATTTTTAATAGTCTCATTTTCATAAAAATATTTAAATATTCTTAATTAAAATTTCACAAATATAAATAAAATTTTATCTTTAAATATTTTATGGTTTTGATATTCATTTAGTATAATTTGTATTTGCCTTTTGCTTTGAATATCTTAAAAAATAACTTTTTGAAAAACCTAGGAAGAATATTCATTTTTATCTTTACATTTATTGATGAAAATATTCAAATTATATGTACTTTGAAGACACTTACATTTTATTTTTAATCCTTTAGAATAGATTATTGAGAATGAGCACAAGTTGTGATCATGATAGAAATAGAAAATAGGAAAGGGAAATTCAGAAAAGAAAAAAGGCTAAAAAGAACAAGGAAATAGAAAAACTTGAAGAGAAGGTCCACTAAAATTTTTAAAAATTAGAAACAGTGAGGTGCTGGCCCGGTGACATAGCGGTTAAGCGCGCGCTCCGCTTCAGCGGCCAGGGGTTCTCAGGTTCAGATCCCGGGCGCGCACTGATGCACCGCTTGTCAAGCCATGCTGTGGCGGCGCCCCAGATAAAGCACAGGAAGATGGGCATGGATGTTAGCTCAGGGCCAATCTTCCTCAGAAAAAAAAAGAGGAGGATTGGCATCGGATATTAGCTCAGGGCTAACCTTCCTCATAAAAAATAAATAAATAAATAAAAATTGGAAACAGTGAAAAAAACCTTTGCAATTCCTAGAACTGAAAATAAGTCTTATAAAATGGCAAGATTTCTTAGTACCCAAAAAGGCAAGTGATATTGGATATTGGCATGATGTTTTAAACAGCAATGTTATTTGTCCAATATTTAACCAAACATCATGAATGATACTTTACCTGGAATTAAAAGCATACTACTATCTATAGACCACCATGGAAATTTTTAGGTTTAGTTAAAATGATTTTGGCATTTGATGCTACAATAGCAGAACTTGCAAGATTTATTTTTAAAATAATGAGACAAATGATTACCCTGCAGAAGGAAGAATTCAAAATGAAAATTTTAATTTAATGGAGAAAAAAGAAAGAAGAAAAGCTATTTTTAAATTTCAAAATAATATCAGTATATACTATTAAATAGTATTACTCAATTCAACTAGTTTGTAGCAGGCATAAAAGTCATGTAGAACACCGGAAAAAAAAATTGAAATTAATGAGTATTAGATTCATTTCACAGGTCTTCTAAAATGTGCAGGTTTTGACTTCATTGAAAAACTGAAAAAATCAACTTCAGTCTTAGGCATTGATTTAATAGATTATTGCGGGTAAGCCTGTGATAAAGATGCTACCTCCTGGAGAATAGGATAGGAAAGGACATACAGCCCGAATCCAGAAGTATTCTTTATGCTTTGCATGGTACACAATTGAATTTGTTACCAGGAGATTCAGCCTCCACTGTGCCAATGCCAAAGTCATTCTTTGGAGCAATTCAAAGATTATATTCAATATTTTCAAAACTGCTCAAAGTTGTAAGATCTGATGAAACACGTATCATATATGACCTGCCAACTCTCTCTAACACACAGTAGGAATGCCAACTAAATGCATTCAAGTAATTTATTGTCACATTTATATCAATTTTATCGGGATATAACTTACCCTAAAATGCATGTTTTAAGTATACAGACGAGTTGTGACAAACGCACACACCAGCGTAACCACCACCACAATTAAGGTATAAAATGTTTCCATCATCCCAGAACGTTTCCTCCTGCGCCTTTGCTATCAGTCCTGCCTCCCACCCCCTACGCTGGCCCTAGACAACTGCTGATCTGTGGACTAGTGATGCCTGCTCTGGAATCCACATAAGTGGAATCATACAGTATGTAGTCTTTAGTCCCTGGCTTCTTTCACTCAGCATTTCTTCTTTTACTCAACTTTTGAGATTTATCCATGTTGCTACACGTATCAGAATTTGTTTCTTCTTATTGCTAAGTAGTATTCCATTGCATGGACATACCACAATTTGCTTAGCCATTCACCTGCTGAGGATCATTTGGGTTGTTTCCAGTTAGAGACTATCATGAATGAAAATGCTGTGAACATTTGTTCATGTGTGTACGTGTGTTCATTCCTCTTGCATAAATGCTTAAGAGTAGAGTAGCTGGTTTGTATGGTTAGTGTATGATTAACTTGATATGAAACTGCCAAACTGTACCATTGTACTCTCCCACCAGCAATCTATGAGACTTCCAGTTGCTCCAAACTTTCCAAGCCTTGGTATGGTCAGTCTTTTTAATTTTAGCCATTCAGGTAGGTGCATAATGGAATCACATTGTAATTTTAATTGCTAAACTCCTAATGATGTTGAACACATTTTAATGTGATTATTGGCCATTCATTTATCTTCGTTCATGTAGTGTCTGTTCAAATCTTTTGCCTGTGTTTTGCTGGATGTTTGTCTTCTTATTGATTGTAGAGCTTCTACATATTCTTTTTTTTTTTTTTTTTGAGGAAGATCAGCCCTGAGTTAACATCTGCCAATCCTCCTCTTTTTGCTGAGGAAGACTGGCCCTGGGCTAACATCCGGGCCCATCTTCCTCCACGTTATATGGGACGCCGCCACAGCATGGCTTGCCAAGCAGTGCGTCGGTGCGCACCCGGGATCCAAACCGGCAAACCCCGGGCCGCCGCAACGGAGCGCGTGCACTTAACCGCTTGCACCACCCAGCCGGGCCCTATACATTCTTGATACTAGTCTTTATGAGATATATCCATTGTAAATACTTTCTTCCAGACTTTGGCTTGAGTTTTCATTTTCTTAATATTTTAATTTTTTCTTAATATTTTACTTTGAAGAGCAGAGTTTCTACTTTTGAAGAAGCAAAATGCATCAATTTTTTTTTTATAATTTGTGATTTTGTCCTAAGGAATTTTGTCCTATTCCCAAGATCACAATTTTTTCTACAGTTTTAGTCTTCACATTTATATCTGTGATCAGTTTCTAGCTAATTTTTGTATGTGGTGCGAGGTAAGAGTCAAGATTCATATTTTTCAAATGGATATCCAGTTCCAGTACCATTTGTTGTGAACATTATCCTTTCCCTGTTGGATTATCATGTCACCTTGGTCAAAAAACAATTGATCCTATACTTGTGGGTCTCTTTCTGGACTCTACTGTGTCTCGTTCATCTATATGTTTATCTTTACACCAGTACCACTCTGTTTTGATTACTGTAGTATTATAGTAAATCCTGATATCAGGTTATGTAACTCCTCCAACTGTCACGTCTTACGTTAACTGAATTTCGGATGTTAAACCAAACTTGTATTTCTGGGATAAACACAGGATATTGCTGGCCATGATTTGCTCATTTTTTACATCTATATTCGTGAGGGATATTAATCTTAGATTTTCTTTTCCTGTAATATCTATTAACATAGATTAGACGTTGTAGAAGATAACATCATTGAACAATACTATTTGCATTAGTCTGCTTGGAATAAAGGAGAAAACAATATGATTATTTCAATAGACACAGAAGAGGCATTTAACAACATTATTATATCTATATCTGGTTTTAGTATCAGGGTAATGTTAGGCTCATAAAGTGGGTTGGAGGGTATTCTCCCATCCTCTAAAAAAGAGTTTGTGTAAGACTGGCATTATTTCTTTCTTAAATGCTTGGTAGAATTCACCAGTGATGTGAATTCATTAAGATGTTTTGTTGTTGTTTTTCTGTAGGGACATTTATTTTTAACTTTTTATTTTGAGATAATTTTAGATTTACTGAACAATTGCAAAAAATAGTGCAGAGAATTCCCGTATATCCTTTCCTCAGCATCTTCTAAAGTTAACATCCCAGGGGTCACTAAGGCTCTGTTCTTTCCTTTTAAGCTTTTGTTTTTCTCTCTGTGCTTCAGTTTGGATAGTGTTATGTACTGAATTGTGTCCCCTCAGGATTTAGATGCTGAAGCCCTAACCCCCAATATGACTGCATTCGGAGATAAGGCCTTTAGGGAGGTAATTAAGGTTAAATGAGGCTGTAAGAGTGGGGCCCTAATCCCATAAGACTAGTGTCCTTACAGGAAGAGGAAATGATGCCAGATCTCTCTCTTTCTCTCTCTCTCTCTTTCTCTGTGCACACAAAGGGGAAGGCATGTGAGGACACAGTGAGAAGGCAGTGGTCTACAGCCGGGAAGAGAGGTCTCGCCAGAAACCAACTGTGACAACACCTTGATCTTGGGCTTCTAGCCGCTAGAACTGTGAGAAAATTAACTTCTGTTGTTTACGCCACTCAGTCTGTGGTATTTTGTTATGGCAGCCCAAGCAGACTAATGCAAATAGTATTGTTCAATGATGTTATCTTCTACAACGTCTAATCTATGTTAATCCCACTAGATGTGAATTTTTTGTTTAAAATTATATTTTTCATCCATAAGAATTCTATTTCATTGTTTTTTTAATATCTTCCACTTCAATATTTATTGTGTCCATGTTTTCCTTTAAATATTTGAACATATTTATAGCTTTTATGAAGTTCTTATCTGCTATTTCTATTATCTGTCATTTTGGGGCCTGTTTCTATTGGCTGATTTTTCTCCTTTTTTTTCCTAAGCTCATTTTCCTACTTTTTAACATATCTAGTAATTTCTAATTGGATACTGGACATTGTTGTTCACTGGATTTTGTTGTCTTCCTATAAAGAACGCTAGACTTTGTTCGGGCAGGCAGCTAAATTACTCATGGATCAGCTTGATCCTTTCAAGAAAGGTTTTAAGCTTTGGAAGGTAGGCTTTAGTTTAGGGCTAATTTAGTATTTCTAATAAGAGATGACCCTTCTGGTGTTTACTGAACGCCTTGGGTGTTCAATAAGGTCCCTAGTCTGGTTGCAAATGTCTCCCAGAACTGTGGGAGCTTTGTGAATTGTTCTGCTTACAGCTCCCCAGTCATTCTTTTCTTGGCTTCCTCGAGTTTCACCCTATTCATGTGCAGCTTAATATTCAGTGACAGACTCAAGAGGAGCCTTATGCAGATACCTGGAGCTTTTCCTCTGTGTAGTTCCCTGCTCTCTGGTCCTCTGCTCTGCAAATTAGAGCAAATTCCTCCTCCCTATATCTCTGACTCCTCATCCTACACCACAGCCCAGAAAGTGCCTCTGGGCAGAAAGAAAAACGGTCATTGGGCTCATCTAATTTGTTTCCCTTCTCTAACATTTTTTTCATATATTTTGTCCATTTTTATACCATGCTATCAAAAGAAAGCAAGAGTAGCTATTTTAATTTCAAACAGAGCAGACTTCAAAGCAAGGAAATCTATCCGGGGTAAAGAAGGGCATTACTTAACGATAAAGGGATCAATGCTCGAAGAAGATATAACAACGTATTTGCTAATTTTTCAGAAATGGAGACAAGAATAATTAATTTTATGGAATGACATAAAAATTTATAAATTATGTCTGTCTTAGCTTTATCACTTATCCATTGTTGGCTCATTAACGGAACACTCAGATATATTCATAATAAATTCAGTCATATTTTATACTTTGCCAGCTTTCACTCATTTAAAACTACATTTTAATTGTAGTTTTAAGATTACATTTAAAAGCTATAATTTAAGGGCCGGCCTGGTGGTACAAGTGGTTAAGTGCACGCGCTCCACTTCGGTGGCCTGGAGTTCGCCAGTTCGGATCCCAGGCGTGCGCCAATGCACTGCTTGTCAAGCCATGCTGTGGTGGTGTCCCATATAAAGTAGAGGAAGATGGGCACGGATGTTAGCCCAGGGCCAGTCTTCCTCAGCAAAAAAAAAAAAAGAGGAGGATTGGCAGATGTTAGCTCAGGGCCTATCTTCCTCACAAAGAAAAAAGCTATAATTTAACATTTTTTAAAATATTATCAAAATATATTACTTAATAGTTTATTGAGTTGATCTATAACTTTTAAATATTTAGACATATGGTATATAGGTTCCATTTGAACTCCCACTCTGGGTCCTGCAAGTATTTGGGATGGGCCTGCACTTGCCATCAGACATTCTTCTGCCTCCGGGCTGAATAACCCCATGACGTCCCTGCTCCACTGGGAGTCACTATCTCTACGGTGGCTACCACTGTGTCCCACACCTGCCTCTGCAACCCCATGAAGTCCCTGTTACTGTCTCTATGGTGGCTAACACTGTGCCCCACACCTGCTCTGCAAAGGCCTGGCTGTCCTCATAGACCACTAGGAATCCTAGTTCCTTTCATCCTTGCTAATGGTCCTGGGATTCAGACTCCGTCCCTTGAGGCTGTCGTGGACATTGGGGCCTCCAGCATCAGCTCACCTCTCTGAACTGCTTGGACCAATGTTGCAAATGCCGTTATTGCCACCAGTGCAGTGGGAGGTTCAGGATGCTTCAGGTGTGTGTCCCGCCTCTGCATGGCCGAGGGCAGCTCACTATCTTCTAAGCCCCTGTATTAGTTTCCTGCAGTTGCTGTAGCAAATTGCCACAAACTGGGTGGCTTTGAAACAAGAGAAATTTATTGTCTCACAGTTCTGGAGGCCAGAAGTCCAAAATCAGTGTCACTGGACCAAAATCAAGGTGTAGACAGGGCCATGTTCCCTCCAGAGGCTCTAGGGGAGAGTTTGTTTCTTGCCTCTTCCAGTTGCTCACGTCTGTTGGCATTCCTTGACATGTGGCTGCATCACTCCAATCTCTGCCTCCATAATCACATTGCCTCCCTCTTTTTTGTGTGCCCTCAAATCTCCCTCTGCCTGCCTCTTAAAACCATACCTTACTGCATTTAGAGACCACCTGGGTAATCCAGGATAATCTTCCCATCTCAAGAGCCTTGTATTTTTTTTTTTTTCCCCTAGGAAGATCAGCCCTGAGCTAACATCCATGCCAATCTTCCTCCACTTTATATGGGACGCCACCACAGCCTGACAAGTGGTGTGTCCATGTGCACCCGGGATCCGAACCGGGGCTGCCGCCAGCGGAGCGCACGCACTTAACCGCTACGCCACAGGGCCGGCTCCCTCAAGAGCCTTGTCTTAATTACAGCTGCAAAGACTCTTTTTCCAAATAAGATAACAGCTAGAGGTTCGAGGGATTAGGACTTGACATCGGTGGGGGCCATTATTCAGCCCGCTGTACCCCCCACCCTTGTTCACGCCACCATCAAAATTGTCTCAGTCATCTTTCCCCAACCCAAAGTCTGCAGCCAAAATCTTCTTGACCCAGTTCAAAATTTCAATCATGTTCTGTCCCAGAATTAACAATTCCCAGAATGACTGAAAATGGAATCAAATATTCTCTTCAAAAGAAAACTCTACCCTGCCCACAAGAATATTGCTTTGCCTCTTTAGTCCCCAAAACAAAATAACAAAATAATTTTGTATACCCACTCCTTGGGAAATATATGAGTCTTACTCATGTTTTTAGGCACATGCTGCATAACGATGCGGACACGATCTGAGAGATGTGTCGTTATGCGATGTCATCGTTGTACGAACATCACAGAGTGTACTCACACAAACCTAGATGGCGTAGCCTACTACACTCCTAGGGTACACGGTACCAATCTTATGGGACCACCGTCATATATGTAGTCCATCATTGACTGAAACATCTTTATGCGGAGCATGACTGTACTTTGTTATAATTCTACATTATAAAAGCCATTTGAATTTTTTTTCTTTCTCCTGTTAATGTACCACTAGATACAGGTACCTTGCAGACTGGCATGGGTCTGGCACTTCTGTCCCTCTTCCACACTCATTGCCCCCCTTCCTCATGGGGCCTGATAGACTAGGCACTGAAGAGATGCTTGCTAACTCAAATGCATCATGCAAATTGAAGAATCTTGGGAAACGGAGCATGGAAATGCCCTTTCTAAAGCCATATTCTACTGCATTTGATGGTCACAATAATTACACTTAAGAGCAATGGAGTGCATGGAAGCAAGGAGAGCTGGGCTCTAATCTCAGCTGTGCCATTAACTGGCTGTGTAGAAATGTTAACTTCTCAGTAAAGGGTGATTCCCTGCCCGCTGTCCCCAGTGGCTCGCCGTGACACGGGTCCCCTCCTGGAACATGCTTTCTGGGAGGCAGGCTGTGATGCAGACGGGATGGGTGTTTGGCCGGTGCCATCATTTCTCAGCTGCATAGACACAATATGACACAGAGATGAAAAATGGCATCACTGTTGAGACCTAAAACCATCATTTTTTATGTTCTGCCAACCAAAATCTTAGCCTCTCAACAGGACTGTGTCCCGTTCATATTGCGCCACTTAGGCACTGTGTTTTTTAAAGGAATAAACATTTCTGCTCTCTGAGCAAAAGCAAAACGAGATTTAGTAAATACACAACTTATTTGATCAACATAGTCCATGCAAGGCTCCAAGCTGATTGCTCAATATAGATTTGTTATGAACAAAAATACAGCGTTCAGATCCTCCCTAACCGGGCCCCCTCTATCTGTCCAGTGTAAGAGGCAGCAGATTGGAATGGAGGAGCCTAGAGTATGGTGTCAGACATAATGTCAATCCCAGTTCAACCACATATAGGCACATAACCTCAGAAAAGATCCTCTTTGTGTTAGCCAGAGTTCTCCAGAGAAACAGAGCCAATAGGATATATTTGGAGACAGTAAGAGTGATCTATTTTAAGGAATTGGCCCACATGATTGTGGAGGCTGGTGAGTCTGAAATCTGTAGGGCAGGCTGGCAGGCTGGAAATTCAGCTAAGAGTTTATGTTGCAGTTGAGTCTGAAGGCATTCTGGGGGCAGAATTCCTTCTTCCTTAGGGGACCTCAGTCTTTCCTCTTACGGCCTTTAACTGATTGCATGAGGCCCACCCCCATTATGGAGAGTAATCTGCTTTACTCAAAGTCAACTCTTTTAAATGTTAATAACATCTTAAAAATATCTTTACTACATCTAGACTGATGTTTGACCAAACACTCGGCACGTCACCTAGCCAGGTGGATGCATAAAATTAGCCATCACACTCTCCAAGCCTCAATTTCCTCATCCACAAATGAAATGGGTACAGAGTGCCTAGAAAAGTGCCTGGCTATAGCAGGTCCCATGCAAATGCCATGCTAAGGAGCTGTACCATTCCATAAACGTGGATAGGGCATCTGCGTGCCCCAGGCACCATTCTAGACCCTGGGGAAGCAGAGATGAACAGGGCCTTGCCTTTCAGGAGGTTACCGTCTGGGGAGGGAAACAAATGCTTCAGCTACCTATTATGGATGACATGAGAGTCCAAAGATGTGGACCCAACTCAGCTGGGAGTGACGGGAAGGTCTCCTGGAGAAGTGACACCTGAGCTGAATCTATAAGGGTGAAAAAGATTTCGCCAAGTCCAGAAAAGCAGAAAAAGCTATAGTTCTAGGCAGCAATAAGAACAGAGCCAAAGGCCTGGAAATCTGAAATAGGACGACACATACGAGAACCAGAGCTTAAAGGGTAAAGTGGTAGGAAATGAAGCTAGAAAGGTAGGCGAGGCCAGATCGCGAAGAGCCTTGGTGTCATGTCAAGGTGTATTAGTTTTCTTAGGGCTGCCGTGATGAATTACCACAAACTCAGTGGCTTAAAACAGCAGAAACGTCTTCTTTCACAGCTCTGGAGGCTAGAAGTCTGAAATCCAGGTGTCCACAGGGTTGGTTCCCTCTGGAGGCTCGGAGGGAGTGTCTGATCCATTCCTCTCCCCCAGCTTCTGGTGGTTGCGCATCTCTCTTCCACCTCCGTCTCCACACGGCGTTCTCCCTGTGTGTGCCTCTGCCTCCAGATCTCCCTCGTCTTATAAGGACACCCGTCATTGGATTAGGGCCCAGCCTAATCAGTATGACCTCATTTTAACTTTATTACATCTACAAAGACCCTCTTTCCAAATAAGATCACGTTCACAGATACTAGGTGTTAGGACTTGACCGTATCTTTTGAGGGACCTAATTCAACCCACAACACAAGTAAATGAGAATGACGGTAAGAGTTTTATTTAGGAAGAGCCTTCAGGCTCTGGCAGGAAGAAGAAATAAAACTAGAGATCTTTTCCTATGGTTCTGTTGCTTTGGTCCCTAGGAAGCTCAGAGTCAAATGTGCCACCATGCACATATGTATCTTTTTTGGGGAGCACATGTATAGGGCACTACAATTTGTGTTTCATTTATGAGAATTATTTCCGACTGCCTCTCATTTTTTCTATCCTTATGTATCAATCAGAATCCTAACAGGAAACAGATGGTGCACTCAAATTAGGGTAATTCAAGAAGGCTTTCTTTACAGTAGGACTACTTACAGAGGTGTGGGCTGGAGGTAGAGGGGGTACACAGTGACCAGGGGCCAGTAACAGTGGAGTTTATTACCCCTAGTTCCAGGGAACAGAGAAGTTACCTGTCTAGAAAGAGAGGGTCTTGTTGAGAAGGTTACTGTGGGAGGATTTGTGTCCTCTATGGAAGGACACAGCCTGCCTGAAACGACCTCCTGACCTCACCCCCTTCTCCCTCTGATCTGCTGGTGGTCCCGTGGCCAAACCCAAAGAGGATCCAGATGTGGGCCACACAGGCCAGCATCCCAGAGCAGAGAGCGGGATGGAGAAGGGTGGAGAGTGGGTCTGGAAGGTCAAGCGGAAGACCCCCAGCGTACCTTCTTTTCCCTTCCTCCTGATTTCCTCATTTATTTTTCATTCTTTCATTTTTCATACTCTTTCTGTTTGGTTCAGCCATCTCAAACTCTTCCTTTTTAGAATAAAAAAGGGGAATAACCACCAAAAAATATATAAAGTAGAGGCAGGACTTCCTGCGCCCTTCACCAGGGGCTCTCTGTCCTCCAGAGCTTGCCAGCTGTGTGCGGCCATCAGTTGAGTCACCCTGAGTGGTCACAGAAGGCTGATCCTCTGTGGAATCAGAACTCTTTGTGCACATTCTTGTGGCCACTCATCGAGTTACATAAACTCGCGGAAGACTTCCTATCTCCAGGGCTTTCCAAGGACATACTTAAGGCAAGAGTCATCCTGGCACCAAGTGCTCCTGACAGATGTTGCAGACTGCCATGCGAGAGAGGCCCAGATGGTCTACTGGAGGGGGCAGAGCAAGCCCTGGGAGGGTACACACTCACAGGCTCTTGTCTCACATGGTGAACACATCAAATAATTCTGTGCACATGCTGGGAAGATCATCTTTCCTCCCTGAGCCCCAGCTCACTTCAGGAGTATTTAGATACAGGCACAGATGTCAGAGCCAGAGGGGACCCTTGAGATCAACTAGTGCAAGCCCTTTGTAATACAGACGCGCAGACTTAGGGCCAGAGAGGGCCTGGGTGACAGCGAGTCACGACTAGGGTTTGTTGAGTGCCTGCACTCCTCCAGTACTGTGTGCTGTGTTCATTCATTCACACCGCTGCTCATCAAAGATCTGCTGAGGACCTGCTCCGTGCAGGGCACCGTGCCAAGAAATGGAGATACCCATCGGGACAAGGCTGGTGGGATCCTGTCTTCATGGAGTGTACAGAATAATAGTCTTTCTCCCACTATCGCTAATCCTTACCACAACCCTGCAAGGTGTGGGCAGGTCCTGGACACCAAAGTGACCCAGCCAAACACTGCTCCCTTTTAAGAAATGGAAAAATAAAGAAAAGAAGGTTTCCCTGTGTGAGTTAAATATTAACAATGTCATGGAGCATCACCGAGTTGTGGACAGCATGGAAGGCGGTAGAAAAGGCTTCCGGACCTGGCGGCCTTGCTTGTAGCCTCATTGAAGATACTGGTGTTTCTAAAGAAAAAGTCTATGTCCGGGGCCGGCCCCGTGGCTTAGCGATTAAGTGCGCGCGCTCCGCTACTGGCGGCCCGGGTTCGGATCCCGGGCGAGCACCGACGCACCGCTTCTCCGGCCATGCTGAGGCCACGTCCCACATACAGCAACTAGAAGGATGTGCAACTATGACATACAACTATCTACTGGGGCTTTGGGGGGAAAAAAGGAGGAGGATTGGCAATAGACGTTAGCTCAGAGCCAGTCTTCCTCAGCAAAAAGAGGAGGATTAGCACAGATGTTAGCTCAGGGCTGAGCTTCCTCACAAAAAAAAATAAAAAAGTCTATGTCCATCTGCACGGGTTTGGGTCAGACACGGAGGCAGAGAAAATGGATAACAGAGGTTTCTGTTTAGGAAAATGTCAGCATGTAATGCCTCAGCTCTCTGGCAGGTTTGCTGTTTACAGTGAATGAAATACGAAGAAAAGCCTGTATTCCTCAGCCTTGGGGAAAATTGGATTTTCTCTTCAAACTGGTCCTCCGATAACCAATTGACTCTAACAATCAAAGGAGGTTGGACTCAGTGCTGGGCCGGCCTTGACTCACATTGCCTTCTGACGCAGGCTCACTGTGGAAGGGGTGAGCTATGAGATACCTCGTGCTGTCCAGGAGGGAAATGTGTTCACCAATGGACTTCTAGTGGGAAAGGACAGGGGCCCTGATGTCAACAAAGCTAGTTCAAGCCCTGGCTCCACCAGTGAAAGCTCTGTGACTCTGAGCTAGCCACTTATCAATTAGGAGTCTCAGTTTTCTCATCTATAGAATGGGGATGATTACAATCCTTACTATAAGTCTGTGTTGCAGGTAGCAATTGATATTAAGGGTAAAAATCTTTAAATGCCTTCCATATAGTAAGTACTCAATAATTGTTATCAGTATTACTATGTATAGTAAGTACTCAATAATTATCGTTAGCGTTAATAATAGTCATTTATACTGCTCACTAGTTCACAATAATTAAGTTATGAAGGTTTTTGCTGGATAGCATTATTTTAAATCAACTTTCTATTAAGTTTCTTTTCTGATTCTAGAGGGAAATACACATTCCTCATGAAAAATGGAGAAAATACAGACAAGAATAGAGAGAAAAAATTTTTTAATCCACAATCCCATAATCCAAAGATACCACTGTTAACATGTTAGTGTATTTCTTTCTAATGGTTTTTTTCCTGCATGTGGAGAAAGAGATAAATTTTACATAAATGAAATCATACTTTATATATATGACCATTTTCCACACAAAAAAATGGTTCTATAATAGTCTATCTGTGTAAGAACCATAAATTTACACAATCTTTCTCTTATTTTTAGGTTTTTAGTTTTGTTTTTGCTCTTATAATTTATGCTATAATGAGATTCTTTGTATAGAAATCTTTTCCACACCTCTCATATTTTCCTTAGGAGAAGATTCTCCCGGTGGAACTTTTAGATCAAAGAATATAAACGTTTTTAAGTCCATAATACATTTTGTCAAATTAATTTCCAGTAGGGTTATACTAAATCACCTTGCCTTCAGCAGAACGTGAATACCCATTTTTTAAATTTTCCATTTCATAGGTGAAAACAGCATTTTTCTATTTTCATTGCTTTGATTACCAATAAGCTTGATAGCTATTGTTGGTTCTTTCTGTAGGAACTGTGCGTTTGTACCTTTGACCCACTTTTCTGCTACATTTATTGATTTTCTTATCACTATGCATGAGTTCTTTATATAGTAAAGATATTTTTATAATGTCCCACATCTGTGGCAAATAAGTTTCACAGTTTACTGTTTGTCTTTTAATTTTAATGATATTTTAACCTATAAGTTTTAAATTTTACATAACATAAACCTCACAACATTCGAGAAAACTCAGTAGAGCTAGCTCCCGTATACTCAAACTAATAGTATGAAGCCTATTACACTGTTCTGCATATTGATGATCTGCTAAAACCGGTCTGGTGGGTACACGGAGATTTGTTACATTATTGTGTCTTTTTGTGCATGTTTTAAAATTCCCCATAATAAAAGTCTAAAACATTATTTTGTAGTCCTAACTCGTCGGGCACACAAGGCCTGGGATGACTTATTTTCTGCTGCTTTCAAGCTTCATGAACATACATTCCTAATTTGTGACCTTGGACAAATTCTAAAATCTCTGTAAGCTTTGGTGACCTCCTCCACTAAAAACAAAACAAAATGAAGAAGTAAAAATATACCAAATCTGTGAGATTGTTGCAAGGAAGAAATGAGATAATGCATGCCTAGCATAAGACAGTAGGGTGCCTGACACACAGTAGGTGTTTAAAGATTTTCTTTTGTTATTATTATAACTACTATTCCAACTTCTATATGTCAGACTTTCTTGCCGCAAGAATCAGGAGCTGATCCTGGCTGATTATGTAGAAGACAAGTTTTTTCAAGGATGTCGGGAGGGCTAGAAGGCAAGGAAAGCTTGAACAGACAATGCCCAAAAGCCTGGTCTCAGGGGGAACCTGCTGTGGCTGCTGCTGCCCTGCCGAATGCAAGTGGACACTGGCCTCGCCACCGTCACCCCAACAGTAGCGCTTCCGCACCAGAGCCGCACTCCCAGCCCATGGTGGCCACCAAATGGATCTGAGAAGGCCCTGCTTCCTCAAGCTGCTCCTCGGGGTGACTGACCTGTGAAACCTTGAGGAGGCAGACTCATGAGGCTAAAAACTCTGCAGAGTTCAAAAAGAGTGGAAAACCAGGCAGAGAACATAACGATGTCCTCTACAGTCCCCTCCTTAGCTGCCCAACTTTCATGTAGACTTTTCTTCCATACTGGAACTTGACAATGAAAATTATTACAGCAACAAAAATCTAACACAATGAGACTCTCCGTCCATGGGAGTGGGCTTGCCCTCTGCGTAAAGGAGGCCAACCCAACGTCTCGTCAGTTATTGCCCTAGGCAACAAGTCCCAGACCTCTGGGTAACATTCATTCCTCCTCTAGTTCCATCACAATTCTATCTTAATATTCTGCAGCCTATGGACAAAGCTGCAAAGTCCACCACCACCACACACACAAGTGAAATAGTGAGGGCACCAGGGAAGGACAGGGAAATGTGTTACACTGCAACACGATCAAGACCATATCCTCCAGCGAGCTCTGTCACACGTCATGAAACCACAGTTAGAAAGAGTGATGGAGAAAGAAAGAGTTACTATCATGTTTGCTCTGCTCTCAGCCAGCATCTCAGCTGCTCAGAAATCTTGACTTTGTGGGGTGACTCAAACCAAATCCTCATTTCTGAGGGATTTGAGCCATTGATCTCACCAGTATGGAGACTTAGGGGTCTTCCTTTTTTTTTAATTCCTAAATGTTAAAAAAAAAAATGTAGAAGACCCCACAGAGGAGCTTCTTAATTCCGGATATATTATTCTGCCCTGCCGATTCTGTTAGCAGCAACCCTACTTCCCCTCGATCACCAGAATTAGTCACCCTAGAAAGCACAGCAACCTCCTTTTTTGCCTCTTCATCAAGGGCATGAAGGACACTGACAATAGGCAGGTGGCGGTTCAGCTTCCTCCCCAAAAGAACCATTGCTGTGCCCCCGATGAAAGAATGCCTCACTTGGGTACGGAGACCTCCGCACAAGCAGAACGTAGTCACAGGAGCGGAAAGTAAAAGTCTACAAGTGGGGTCATACAGTGGCTGCCTTGGCAGGTCCTGTCTGGGGAGATGGCTGCCCTGTCTAACAACTCTAGCACTAGGGAGCCAGATTTCAGGCTCCTGAGCATAAACGTCAGAGTTCTGGAGTGGCTGGAGCCTTTCCCTTAAAATCTTGCTTACTTTGTGCCACTGAGTCCCAAAGGGTGCATGTTGTTGTAGAAAATGCTCTGGGCGGTCCTGCTTAATTTGAGGGAATGTAGGATTAAAGAGACATGTTCGACCACCAAACCCTTATCTAGTAACCTCAGACGGAAGAGTGTTCCAACACTCGATCAGGGGAATGCTGCTGTACAGAAATCCAGAATCTCATCTCACCCCACAACCCCGTGGGGTGGTTCTGAGGATTAGATTAAACACCAGATGTAAAGTGCCTGTCACATGGTAGATATTCAATGAAAATGAAAATGTGTTCCCTCCGCACTTCTAAATCATGCTATGGGGTGAGTAGGCTGAGTGATAATGTAGCCATTTTACGGATTAAAAAACTGGGGCCCAGAAAGGATAGACTAACGTGTTAATGAGGACACTGCCAAAAGTAGGAGTGGCAGTGGCGGGAAATGGCCTTCTGGCTCCAATTCCAATTAACTAGACTCACTTCCTCCCAAGACATACAGCCTCAGTCCGGTCTTACTCACCCTCAAGCTAACATTTCACAAATCCTGAGTCACAGCTTGCCTTCCTCTTAGGCTGCAGGAGAATCACAGCACGCTCTATCCCGCGCTTGGCAGACCCCACCCTCTTCTGGGGCCCCTGCTGGGAATGCACGAGGCCAAGGCCGCTGGGAACTGAGAGAGCAGCGAAGGTGTCTGCCCCCAACAGTGACCTGACCCGAGTAAGCTGGAGAGGTCTAGACGCTGCCAAGGACCACATCAGAAAGATAATATTTAAAGAGTGAAAGGTTCTCCAAAGAATGTAAAATCCTGCGAGTGAGCAAGCGCCTGCAGTTCTTGAGGCTTGACTCATGCTGGATGGGCCAGAACGTGAGCTGGAGATAGCGAGTAAAACAGGTCACGAGATAGCAGGGTCAGAGCTGGGAGGGGTTGGGGAGATTATCTGTCCCTTTAGCAAAGAAGAAATTGTGGGTCAAAGCAGAAGACGGACTTTTCCAAAGACACAGCTAAAGGGACCTGGACCCAGATTTTGTCATTCATTCATTCACTGATTCATTCACTCGATATTTACTGAGTGCTTACTATGGGCCTGAAGGGAGGTTAGGTTCTAAGGATGCAGCAGTAAACAAAACAAGCAGGGTTTCTGTCCTTCCAGAGCTGACTTTCTAGAGAGGAGGAGAGACAATTAAACATATTATTACAGAAAAGGATGAGAAGGGCTATGGTGGTGAGGTACAGAGTGCTATGGGACCACAGATGAGGGCAGTCGCATCCAGTCTATGGAGTCAAGAAAGGCCCCTGGATTAAGTGATGCTTCAGCTGAGACTTGAAGACTAAGGAGGTATTAATGAGGTGAATGGGGATTGGGTGGAAGGAAGGAGAACACTTCAGGCAGGGAGAATCTGTACATACCAGGCACAGTACTAGACCCTTGTTTTAAAGAAATACGTAAGATATGGATTCTCTCACACTCAAGAAGAATTTAGGATGCTAAGGGCACACAAGAAAGCACCATCCATCTGCCAAGAGGAAGTGACATCTGGCTTGGATCTTAAAGGATGAGTAGCACTTGAACAGGCACAAAAAAAGCAGATGGATAGTCCAAGGCCAAGGAGATTATGCGGTAAAAGGCTTAGAAGAAGAAGCGCCTGGCACTGGAATTGACCTTTTGGGGGGAAGTCAATAAACGTTTGTCAAATACTGAACCTTAGGACCACCGGTATTTGGTGGGGCTCAGAGAAGCACAGGGGGAGCTTCCTGGTTTCCCGTGGCTGTTAGTGAAACCCTCCCAGCTGCAGAGTTCTAACAGCCACTGCCTCAGCACGACACAGAGAAGCCGGTGACCCAGCGTCACCACCTGCACCCATTGCAATGTGCTGTTCCATGGCCTGCACAGCCACGGCAGCCAAGGGGCTAGTGTCTGTGGGGTCCCAGAGTCCCCCAGCCACGAAGACCCCAGGTGGGTGAGGAAATAGTCAGAAGGAACACAGTCTTTCAGCTAATTAATTTTTCTCTGATAATGGGATAAACGAGCAGACAAACTGACGTCTAATAGAAGGACAAGAAATCCTAATGGGCCAGCCAGGCTCCCAGATAAACAAACACAGTGAAGAAAGCAGTGCTAAAATAACAGCCTCCACGGGGAATATTGGGGTGGCACTGTGCCGAACAAAGACGGTGTTGCTTCTAGTTTTTCGGGTCTCCACTTGCTTCCACAAGGATGAGGTGAGAAAGCTGAACTGATCCCACCTTCATCTTTGGGGGCTTTGAGACTGTGAGCCTGGGACACCCCTGCAGCCCCTGTGTACCCGCCAAGGCCTTTACAGGGACACCCTGAAGAGGAACAAACCACAGCATCAGCATCTTGAGCCGGTCCCTGCGACACAGGGACCTCTATGGGCGGTGCTCGGTACAAAACACTGTGCCCAAAGGCTGTAAAGGGGATGCTACACATTTCAGACTCTTAAAAGATCTTCTCTAGATTGGTTTGCGTGTCGAGATTGCAGTGTGTTTTTGAAGTTGAATGCTGTGCTTATTACACTGAAGAATTCACTTTAGTTTTAAATAAAAATTTATATTTTACTTGAAACAATAAAAATAACTAAGATTTATTGACTATTAAATTTGGTTGATCTAGACGTAGCATCGCTAATGTTTACAACAGCCCTGCAGGAGAGCCTCCTGGTTTCACAGATGAGGCCTAGAAGGGCTTAGCAACGGGTCTCTCTGGCTCCAAAGCCCATGCTCTTTCCTTGGGCGGTGCAGGACCAGGAAATGGGCGATGGACTGCTCCCTGGGGCGCTGGGAGTTGTCTGCTTAGCCGGCGTGTGAGGCACTGCATGGGGAGCCATGAGGGCTGCCCCTATTCCAGGCTTCTGCATCCCGGCAGAAGATGCTGCAGGACCACAAAGAAAGAACGCAGGGCCTCTCCCCGGAGAGCTCTCAGACTGGAAGAAGGGAGACAAGGAGCCAAGTAACCCAGCTCGAGTTTGAGGCTGAGGGCTCCCTTCAGGAAGGACAAGCAAGCCCTTCCTTCTAAGCCGTGCCGAGACGACCACGGTGCTAATGCTGGGCAAGACTCGCCAATCCCTGCCCCGTGCTCCCCACACCATCTCCAGCCCCCAGGAGATGATCCTCTGTTTCCTTGTCCCATGGCTTATCGCTCTTGCACCTGCTCCTCTCCCGATTCTGGACAATACCAGGGGAGTGAGTCTGTGGCCCAGCAGCCCTGACCGCAGCCTCCAGGCCAGCACGTCAGCCGGGGCTGGCATGTGCCCCCTGGTTCCGCAGTCACCGCATCGGGCACACGAAGCCTCCGGGTTTGCATTTCCACGTCTGGTTCTCAGTGGACAGAACCTCTCTGTCTGGGAAGCAGGGGAAGGGCAGAGCAGCTGGTCCCAGGGGCCGGTCCGTGCTCACTAACCTGTGGAAAGTGACTATTAACATTTTAGAACTCAGCATCTGCGAGAACTACAGTCGGCTGCCGACTGGGATTAATTCATTCATTTATGTATTCATTCCCCTACGGTGACTTGAGCCCCATGTTGACACTGGGGACAGGCAGGTGTCGGTCATAGTCACTGTCCTCAAGCTTTCCCCGACTCCCTTCCTCCCCTGAAGCAGTTTACCAGCTTCCGGTCCCATGTCCCACAGACCCCGCCCTTGTCACCCTGACTGAGGACCTGCCATGTCCTGGGCGAGGTGTCCTGTGTTAAGAGCCTTCCACTGTGTGACTTAGCTCATCTTTACCATAACCAGGAGGTAGATAGTACTGTTAGCCCATTGTACAGCTCAGGAAATGAGGCACACCTGTTCACTCACTGGGTAGATGTAACAGAAAGCCCGCTCACGGCACAGACCAGCCTTCTGAGGAAAGGAGCGAAGGGAATGACAGCGCTTACTGAGCGTCCACCGCAGGTCAGGGACCACATGTTTTACAAATGGTGACTCATTTAACCCTCCCAACCAGGTTGGGAAATGAGTATTGATTTCCTAGTTCTTACAAATGCACCAGGGATTCTACAACGAACTGAACAGATAGACCCCCTCCCCTGTGGAGCTCACGATTCTAGTTACAGTGGAAAACAATCCATCAAGCCATCCATTAGTCAGACCAGAATAAGCACAGAGAGGGAGAAGTATGCAGGAGATGGGGACAGAGAGTGTAAGGGAGGGGTAGTCAGGGAAGGCTTCTCTGAGGAGGTGACACTTCAGCAGAGACCTGAATGAAGTGAGGGAGCAAGTCATTTAAGACGGTAGGTGGAGAGCCGTCCACACCCAGGGCACTTGCTCTTTGCATTTCCATCTCCTTCATTACTGTGCTCAGCAGGGCCTTCCTAAACCAGGCCCTGTCAGGGAGCTGTTCTGTAGCAGGATTGGAGCTGGAGTTTCCCCTCGGCCCATTCTCCCTGTCTCACGCTGCTGAAAACACACTGTCGACATGGCTTCTGGGGACGTAGCTGGAGGCACAGCAGCAGAGCATGCCGTGATCAATCGGTGACGTGTGTAGGCTGCAGTATTTGGTGGCAGGAGCTCTGAAAGTTTGCTTATAGGACTTATTAGAGTCCTTGATGGCCACGAGGTTCTCCAGCCGCTGCACAACCACCTCTAGGACCAAGGAAACTATCTCCCAAGCCGCCCGCCCCGCTGTGGTCCTCTAACAGAATGGGAAATAGTCTACAGAGCACATGATGCCCTTCTCATCTCATCAGCCCCAATGTGGGTTGGAAACTCCTTGAGGGCAGGGCCCACGTCTTACTTATTTCTGCACCCCTGGTGCCCAACTCTTGGCCTGGCATTTAGTGGGTGTCTAATAGACATTTGTTGAACTGAACTGAAATGCACCTGGATAATGAACCCAACTTTGCATCTCTGAAACCTCTGCTTTTTAGTCTATGGGGACCACATAACAAAATTCTTCCACACGTCAACTTTTTTGGGAAAAAGGAAAGGTGTAGGGTGGGAATTAAATATTCATTGAGCACTTACTAAGTGTCAGGCCTATATGGTTTCCAAATGTTGCTTCATTTAATCCTCCCCAAAACTCTGTGTAGTAGTTGTTATTTCCCTTTTTCACAGATGCAGAAATACATCTCAGACAGCCCCTGGTTCCGATTCCGGCTCTCCCACTTACTGGCTGTGTGCCTTTGGGGACACGTCTAGTCTCGCTGGCCCTGTAGACTTTTCAGTTCATCAGTCTGCCTCCCGGGATTTGAAGACAGCAGTTACATCCCCTCTGAGTCTTCTCTTTCTCATCTCCAGGCTAAACACCTCCAGTTACCAGTTACTGTCTGTGACTCTCGTGGTGTGGTGCTCCAGACCACAGGCTCTGGAACAGAATCACCAGGATTTGTCCCAACTATGTCACCTTGGGCACAGTGACTTCACCTCTCTGAATGTCACTTTTCCTATCTGTGTGACATGGGGATATTCACGGTTCTTCCCACAGGGTTTTTGTAAAGATTGAACAAGATAACAAAGGTAAGCACCTCGCGCCATGGCACACAGTAGGTCCTCAAAAGATGCTGCTGCTGATGGTTTTGAATTCCTCCCTCCATCATTTCAACTGAACTCATGCCAGTTTGCTAGTGTCCCGATTCACATGAGGTGACATTCAGAACTGAACATTATCTGGGCCCCTTTGTTTTCCAGGGAACTTTGTAATCTGTCCTGCCAGCCCAGAGCCTGCATCTTGGGAGGAAGTAAGGAACCAGAGTGTGTGAACAGGACCAGGGTCATCCACTTCCAGGAACCCATGCAAGCTGTGCTGGTAAGTCACAACTCAAGAGCTGGTGATAAATAAACTGATGTTTACTCTGAGTAAAAAATGAAAGATAGTGATCTGATCTAAGCACTTGGATTTTCAATACATTAACTGTTTCAGCGAAACCAAAAAAATGCAAGTAACCCAGGAAAACTTTCTCCATCCCAGAAGGATTAGTGGTTGTGACACCCAGGAGCAGATCACCATCCTGGGTACTTTCTTAAGTCCTAGAGGCACATTTTTTCACATGTAAATGTTTCTAAAATTGGAACACATCTGATAATGAATATGCAATAATAATTAATTAGTGTCATGGTTCCTCCCTCCAAAAAGCGATAATCAAATTGACGGTGAACAGGAGAATAGAAGAGGCCACCATTGATTGTCACCTACTATCTGCTAGACCCAATGCTGGATGCTAAGTACTTTCACTTTCGTTTCTTTCTTTCCCACTCTTTCAGTGTTTTTTTTCTTCATAAAAAATAATCATCACTGAAGAAATCTTTAAAAATACAAGTAACTGGAGTTTCCCAGAGTTCCCCAGTCTGAAGAGGAGTCTACAGGGCCCCTTCAGAATCAAAGGGGCCATAAACCTCAGTTTGCATAATTGTAGGAGCAAAAGCAAACTCCGCCCACATCACTACCAGGTACTTCTGAAGATCCCAGGAGAGCCTGTGTTCCCTGGGTAGCCACCTCTCCTTCCAGACCTCTGCTCCAAGCTCTTCTACCACTCGTTTCTGCCCATTCAAGCTTCCCCAAGCTGCCCGTGCGTCTTCCCTGGTCTTCTCACGTGTAGACATTGGCCTTCCCTTAATTCCCCAAAGCACAGGTGACAAGCACCAGAGTGTTTGACCAACTCTACTCAAGTCCTACCATGTGGAAAAGTAAAATGAAAAAATGGCTACCAGATGACACTGATCCCAAAGACCAACATCCTTAGCCAACATAAGGGACCTCCATCCTTGGCCAAAGCAGGGCACATTTTGCTCGGCCTGGGCTAACCTCATAATAGCGAACTCCATCTCACCTCCTCGCCACGAGGTTTCAGGACCAAAATCCTCTCCCTCCAGGCCCTGCCGAGGAAGCCCCAAATTTGGTGTCATATTTGCTAAGATAACACTAGCCACTGTAAGAACAAAGCTCTGAAATTTCAGAGGCTTAAAAAAATTGTTTAGTCTACTCTTACAAAGTCAAGTCAGTGCAAGGACAGGGGCCCACAAGCTCTGCTCCCAGGCACCCAGGCTCACAGAGGATCTGCCGTCTTCCACACAAAGCTGCCGGTCTGCCCTGGGCATCGGCATCCAGTCTGCAGCAGAGGAAGAGAGGGAACCAGATGCAGAAAGTTTCTTGTGGGCCACGCCTGCAAGTGGCACGTGAAATTTCCACCCATGTTCCATTAGCCGGAACATGTAGCCGTGCCTCATTGCAAGGAAGGCTGGGAAACAGGATAACTTGAGCCCAGGAGGAAGAGGAAGCAGATTTGTTGAGCAACTAGTCACTCACTGCCACAGGTGCTATCGTGAGGGGCTCTGTGCCCAGGGAGATGGCACCTTCTACATGATGGTGTGGAACAGTGTAGCACCCACTCCCTCTGCTTCAACCTCTCCTTCCAGACCAGCTTCTGGCTATGTCTTCCCATAACCAAAAGCCTATTTAAATGTTTCTCCTAAACAATAAAGAAATCTCCCTCAAAAAACAAATCATTTCTGCTGCCAACCCTAGAATTCATAAATACTGGCTATAGTTTTTTTTGTGTGTGGGTTTTTGCTCTGCTGCATAGAAAAAAATGTTCAAAGAAATCACCCGTAATTCTACAACTCTGTTACTTTTAATGTGTTCTTTCCCTTATATTTCCATATGCTCCAATCTTGTACAACTTTCAAGGTCCTGTTCAAATGATTTACCTTCTTTGAGCCTGAAGTCCAGAGAGGTTAAGTAACTTGCCTGAGGTCACTCAGCTAGGGAATAGTAGAGCCGGACTTCTAATCATGATCTAACCCCAGAGCAAAGGCTCTTGCCAATGCCCCGTCTTGCCCTCAATAATCCTTGTGATTGCCCCTGAGCTTTTATTCACCCTGTCTGCTGGGTGGTAATTCTCTGTGTCTAAAGTATACAGTGACCCATCCGTGACACACCTGATCTTCCTTATTAGAGTGTCAGCTCCCATAAGACAGGAGCTATATTCGATTCCACTTTACAACCACAGGCCTGGCCCACAATAGCTGTTTAAATCTCTGCCAGCTAAAGAAGCAAACATTTATTAGACAGTCAAATTGGAAACTACTTAAAAGGCTTCTGGTCCAGACCACTGCCCAATTCACAGCCTCCCTTCCCATTTCACACAGTGACCAAAGCATAGACTTCGGGACCTAACAGATCCAAGTTCATTTTCGCCTCCACCACTGTGCGACTTTGGACAAGTTATTGAACTCTTTTTGTGAAACCCAAATGAGTTAATGCACAACACATTTGATAAACAGTATTGGTTCTATTATTGTTAACATTATTACCATTATTATTATTATTCACCCTCAACTTTTCCAAATTATTTACCATAGAGAGAAGTGAACAAAATATTTAAGGGCTGGCAAGAAAAAAGGAGGTGGGATTTTGAGTGGCTTCATGTGACCCTCAGAGAGCAGAGTGGAGTAAGTACTCTTTGGGGGAATTCTTGACCCTTCCAAAATCCCATTAAACCTAAACACACATCTGTTAGCACACACCGAGCATGCAGTGTCTGCTTTCATCCCGCATTGAGTAGTACAAGGAGGAATATTACATCCAGTAACTCATATGGAACTATTTATCCCCAATCACTTTGTGCTTTTCCTTAAACTTTTCCATAGTCTTCAGTTTCAAAGGCCATTTTAGAACGACAGAATTTCCTTGCAAAGTAAGTCTCCCCACCAGCTCCCACGAAAAAAAAAAAAAGATTGTTTTAGGAAAATCTCCCCAGGGCATAGAGGCTATGAGTTTCCAAACTTGCTTTCTCCTGCTCTCCTTTTTTCCTTTAAATAAAAATTGCCCAGGAAACCAGGAATCATTAAGAATGATGGGGGGAAAATATGGCTGAGTTGAAAGGAGTTTGCGGCTTACTGCTTAGCAGGGAACTCACAAGGGTCTTGTAGGGGAATCTTATAAGATCAGAGACTATGAGGACTGGGAAGGAACTAAATTGTACAGTCCCAACTCCTCATGTGGAGGTGGGAAAACCGAGGCCCAGAAGAGAAAAGCGTTATCCAAAGTGACAGGGCAAGTCAGCCAAAGAATCCAGACTTGAACTCAGGTCCCCTAAATCCCAGCCAAATTAGGCCGGCTCCTCTAGAGGGCAGAGCCTGAGGCAGGGATCACGGTGCTGAGACTTTACTCGGGAGGTGCAAGCCCAGACGGCGAGAGTGAAGAAAAAGGAAAGCGAGGCAAGCAAAGGCGGGAAGCGACGCCATGCAGGGAGGAGCATTCTGGTTCTTGCGCCTGTGTCGCAGAGCCAGCACGGCAATCCGCAACCTGGTACTCTCAGCACTCAGGAGTTAGAGCCGCAAGGAGGAGCTGCATCTCTAGGCTGGGGATCTAGAAACTGCGTCATCCCTGACCAACCAGATGGTGAGTTCGTGGATAAATAACCCGGTTTCCTCTCCCTAGTCGGGACAACTTCAGGCACGTGCTCTACACTGGCTCCCAGACTGGGTGACCAGTGCATCCGGATTTGCCTTGGACTTTCCTGGATTTTGCACTGGAGGTCCCTCAACTCAGCAAACCCCTTGATCCCAGGTAAACTGGGTCCGTTGGTCACCCTACGCCAGAGGACCCCAGCGTGGCTCAGCTCCAGCCGCTCACAGTAACTTTTTACTGGTTTCCTTCCCTTCCCTGTCTCACTTCCCTATGGCTGTTTCCCAGGATCATCACCAAATTCAACGAGTCGCCTTTCAGTCTTTGTCTCAGGGTCTGCTTCGGGGGAACCCAAGTGCACACAGTATACTCTCAGTAAATGTCACGAGTAACCCTTAAAACCACATAACCAAGTCTTTTCCCTCTTCCAGTTGCTTTGGAAATGAGCAAAGTAGTCGGGTAAACCCTCTGTCTGCTCCTCAGGCCCCCTCAGTCAGCAGTCTGAACGAGAGCTGGAATCGGGTTTCGCCCACTCCAGGCAGCAGAATGGTAACTGAGATCGTCAGGCAGGGTCTACCTGTCCGTGTGTGTGTATATATATATATATATATATATAAAATAATAATAATATTTGCACAGCTGCTTTAACTAGGGACTTTTGTGACCCAAAAGACTTAGTAAGAATGACTAAACTACTCATAGACTAGAACACTGTATACAATTTATCATACAGTTAAAGTCGTATTTGTATTTAACAATGCAGAATTCCTCAAAGTGTGATCAGCAATCCACCTACCTACGTCCTAAACATGGTGGGGTGGGAGGGTGGCTTGTTCAGAATGCCGGTTCCAGGGTCCCACCCCAGACTCCCGTACTGAACGCTGCCCAGTGAGGTCGTCACCTGCATAAGTCTCTCTGAGAGATTCTTTGGCACATCCACCTTTGAGAGTCACTGCCCTGAATGACTGGCAGAGGCTCTGCTCCTCCTCCTCGAGGGACCAGGGAGAGTCCCCGCCAGTCTCAGCTGACCCATGGAGTCCTCCCCTTGTTGGGCCTGGTTTCTGCATTGCCCTGCGGAGAGCCCCTTACTGCTCTCGTCCTGCTGGGCTGGGCTGACACAGCCAGCCACTGTCTAAGGGCTTGTGTTTTCAGTCTCTGCTTCAGATCTTGTTTGAAGTTCTCTGTAAGTCTTTATCCACCATGGTGCCCAGAGTAAATGCTGGCTTCTAATGATGAGTTAACCCAGCTGGCACTTCGCCAGTCTTCCCTGACCCGGGCCTGTGTGGACTTGGCCTCGGGTGCAGAGAATGTCAGGACACAGGGCATTGTGGAAGGCTGCCATCATCAAAGAATGTTTTGTTCCACTCCCTTGGGTGGCAAGAGAATTTCACCTCTAGCACCCAAGATGGACATGGATTTTCCCCACTGGGTAGACCCAGAGGCGCTGACTCTTCCTACATGACACCGGTGGATCTCAACCACGGCCTCCTCCTGGCCCCAGTGGAAGCAGGTCAAGGGTTCCCGATTAACCATCTAACTCCCTCCTTGGGGTCTCCTCATATGTTTTCTTGCACATAGGTTTCCTCTACTACACTGTGAACTTTTTAAGGGCAAGGATCATGTCTGATGGACCTTTTGATCCCCAGCAAGAAACTTAAATCCTGTCTCAAAAAAGGTATTCCGACAATATAGCAAATATTGTCTATATTTGCTATAATATACATATAATATATAATAATGAATGGTCAATTTCTATTCCATTATCTCATTTTTGTTTTCCTCACAACACTTATCATTATCTAAAATTACCAAATTTCTTTATTGGTGTAGTCATTTATTGCTATAGTCATTTATTGAACCCCCCATCCCGACACACATTAGAATGTAAACTTTCTGCAAGTGTTATAAGCTGAATCGTGTGCCCCCAAAATTTGTATGTTGAAGTCCTAGCCCTTAATACTTCTGAATATGACTGTATTTGGAGACAAGATTCTAAAAGAGATAATTAAGTTAAAATGAGCTCATTGGGATAGGCCCTAATCCAATATGACTGGCATCCTTATAAGAAGAGGAAATTAGGACACAGACACGCACAGAGGGAAGACCATGTGAAGACACAGGGACAAGACAGCCATCTACAAGCCGAGGAGAGAGGTCTCAGGAGAAACCAACCCTGCCGACACCTTCACCTAGGGCTTCTCATCTCCAGAACTCTGAGAAAACAATTTCTGTTGTTCAAGCCACCCTCTCTGTGGTACTTTGTTATGGCAGCCCTAGCAAACTAAGACAGCAAGAAAGAAACGTGTCTGCCTTGGTTACTCCTGTATCCTCTGCACCTGGAACAGTTCCTGCCACATAGTAGGTGCTTAATAAATAATTGCTGAATGAACACTCTGAAAATACAAACTCCTCATAGTTTCCCCCAAACATACATGCTGTTTCATACATCTCAGCCTTTGCATATGCTGTTCTTCAGCCTAAAACCCCCTTCCTCATCCAGCCAGAGATATCCTAGTTTCCCTTCAAAACTCGGTTCAGATTCATAGTCTCATGAGATGTCCTTGACCTCACGGGACAGATTACTCTCTGTGCTATTCCAAACCCTGTACACACGCTTCTATATCATTGTAACTGCTAGGCCATGAGCCTGACTTCAGAAGCCATGTTTAGCCCTGACTCCTGCCACCCAGCACCAGGCCTGGTGCAGAGGAAATTCTCAGCCATTCAACCACCAGCTCTTTGAATCTTTATTGTCTAGTTGCAAAGCAGACAGTCCCTGTCTGCAAGTGACTTACTGCCTGATGGGGGAACAGATCCATAAACACACGTGTCTGGTATATACTAATGAAACAGTGCACAAAATGTTGACCAGCTTAAACGTAAGGAACAACAACCTGTTCCTTAAAACATCAAACCTTGCTCAATAATGGAGACAGTGCTGCGCATGTGCTAAGTGGAAACCCCTAGCCCCAGGATGACCCCAGAACCATCTTTAGAAATGTTGCCACCTGAGCCCTTTACAAAGCGAGAAGTCCTTCAGTAAGGAAAACCCAGCTTCCAGCAGCCCAAGTAGCTTGATTACCACATGTGGACTGATTCGAGACTAGCGCATCAGCTTAGCCGGGCCCAGCTGTAGCTCAGTAGCTCCTAACTCCTTCAATTTTGCCCCAAACCTTGGATTGGAGAGACAGATTTGAGAGCCTTGCTTTCTGTCTCCTTGCCAGTTGACCTGGCTTTTTAGGTACATTGGGCATCAGGCCGTCTTGCTTGGTAACACTAATGTTGAAATAACTTTCTAGGTCCAAGATGGAGCCGCTCCTGCCCAGGGTGCCACGTCAGGAAACCGAAACTTAATTAATTTCCGTGTCCCTGTAACTCCTCCACTTGAACAGAAACAGCACATCCAGTCAGCCAATCCCCACACGCCAAGCCAGCTCTGGGCCCTATATTTATTTCCTTGTTCCTTCTCACCCCTAACAAGGTTGATTATGTGGCCCCAGCCAAGCAGATATTTTCTATTTTTCTCTTTCTTGTTCTTTATTCTTTATCCTATATAAAGCTTCCTCCTTTCTGCCCCATTTTGCAGTTCTCCAATTGGAGACTGTCTGCTTCATGAAGTGTTAAATAAAGATTGTTTGTATCACCTAAATTGTCTTCTTTAATCATTTTTTAACACTAGGTACTCAACAAATATTTATTAGATTGAAATTAATTTACTAAATTGTTGCCACCATATTCACATTATTTTGCTTGCTCAAAATGCCCACCTCTGTTCTCTCTTTCTGAACAAACCTCCCCATTTTTCAAACCAAACTTAAGTCCTAACTCTTCTAGAGTTCCCTACCTGGCTATTCCAGAATTCACTGAGCTCCTAAAGTTATTTCAGACTATGATTCGCTGTAAGAAACATGAACTCAGCTCAGACCTCAGGCTGGGCATGCCTCTTCCATCCTGGACCCCAGAGCACTGCTAGACTCTGAAGCCAGCAACAGCCTGGTCTTTCCTGCCAGGGTCTGACCCAGCCTGGGAGGGCCACTCCACCCCCAGGAGTTGGTGCAGAGCCAGCCTGAGTATGCACCGCCTGTGGTTTGCCTTAAGGAACAAAATCTGCATGTCAAGAAAACATTGACGGGAACCATCTGCCCTCCCCCAAAGCTTGAAAGAAGCTGCCTGCGGACTCCCTAATCCTTCCTCTCTCCCCTCAGCCAGGAATGAATTTCCTTTGGAGGGAAAATTAGGGGGGCTATGAGGAGAGGGAGCAGAGAGAGGTAGGCCAGACACATCTGGACAGCTTTTCTTTGTAAATTCAGAAGACTGCAGGGACTCACTTTCTCCCCTGGACAAAGGAAATGGCCCATGGTGGGGAATTGATGACTTGCAAATCTCATGCAGGCGAAGAGGTTATTGCTCCTCGAGGTCTTTGGGATTTAGAAAAAAATAAAGAGCAAATAATTTAAATAGGGCAGCTGTTTATGGCACCAGAAACCCCACCACCAGTACCAGTCAGCAGAGAGAGCAGTTCTGGAAGCTTGGCGTCCAACACAGTCCAAGCTCCCGATGGTACATTCCCCTATCCATTCACTCAGTTATTTGGCAGAAATATCTTTAGATGTGATTTAAGATTCTTTGCCAAGCAGTATGCTTGGTGCTGGGGAAAAAGCCATGGGCTTAGATTCATCTTCATCTCTAACAGCCTCACAGAGAAACAGTCCCATAAACAAAAATATGCAGACCAAGAGTCATAAGCAATCATCTGGAAACAAAGACAAATCAGGTGTTAAGTACTACAAATGAGGTTTTTGAAAAAATTATTCACTTGACCAGGACCTTGACTTTGGGGGAGAAGGTGGTATGAGACAACGCTTTGGAGAAGAGGACACGGAGCTGGAGCCTGAAGATGGTCCATTCTACCTAAAAAAAACCTTCTAAGAGAGAGTGCAAAAGCACAGCAGTGTGAAAAGCAGTGGCACACTTGGGCAAGGGAGCAGGTAGGTGGTTGGGTGTGACGTCAGCTTAGGAAATGTGGAAAGCAGCAGGAGAGATGCCTGTAGGAGAAGGGGAGGGCCAACTCTTTGAAGATAGGGCATGCATCAGGACCTAGGCAGCACTGCGATCTTTTCCAAGAAAGTATTCCAAATGATAGGCAAGCGTATAGATAGGCTGCAGGGAAACCAAAGGAAGAGCTGAAGTCCAAAGCAGCCTCTAATAAACATAAAATTGATTTGAAATTTCATCTTTTCTCCTTTTAAAAAAATCATGTATATTTTGCATTCTGCTTCACAATATAATTTTGGCTCTACTATTTTAAAAAATGTTATTTCTCCTAACTCTTCGAGTAGAATGAATCCCCAGCAGACGGCCTTATGTCTTCCAACATATGGCCATGGAGCCCTAGGAGTATGTAACCCAGCCTGAGGAGCAGAACTTGTTGGGAGTGGAGACCCAATCAAAGTTATTTTGTTTGTTTTGTTTTGTTTTTTTCTGAGGAAGATTAGCCCTGAGCTTTAATCATCTGTTGCCAATCCTCCTCTTTTTGCTGAGGAAGATTGGCCCTGAGCTAACATCTGTGCCCATCTTCCTCTATTTTGTGTGGGATGCCGCCACAACATGGCTTGATAAGTGGCTCATAGGTCCGCGCCCGGGATCCAAACCTGCAAACCTCAGGCCGCCAAAGCGGAGTGTGCGAACTTAAGCACTACACCACCAGGCCGGCCCCCAATCAAAGTTTTAATCAGAGGAAGATGAAGGAACAAAATGATGAAGCCTACACTCCTAGCTCCACCCTACTCAATCCCAGAGCCCCCTCCCCCCACAAACAAGAAAATGCAGGAAAAAGACACAGTTCTCTCCTCTGCAAGTGGAAACAAATCCAGAGCTAACATAATGAGGTCACCCACCGACAATGCAATGCACATTTCCCCTGTCTTCTTCCTGTACCACAACTTACCAGGCGTCTTCTCCAGTGAGGTGACCCAGCACTTCATTCCCAAAGCATCTCAGTCCTTGGTGGTCCTGTTCTTGTAAGAGTCTTTTGTAAACCTCCACACCAGGACATAGTAATATGACGAGACCAGGAGAATCAGTTCCATATTCCTCTCTGTCTCCATTGTGTAGACCACTTTCTCCTCAATGGTCAAAGTCAACCACACAAGCCAAACTTTTCTCCTTTGTTTACGTCATGGCTCCAGGAGTCCAAAATGACCAGAGAGCCCCCATAACTTCCAATTTAGAACGACTGTTTCCCCCAGTGAGAGCATTCCTTCCGTAAGTACTTTCTAGGGTTCAGCAAACCACAGAACCACAAGTCAAGAAACAACATTCTGAGTGTGGATCATTTAGGTTCAGTCATAAGAGGCACCACCCCACCTCCACCTCTTGGTTCCTAAATCTGTGGTTGCCAATGCAGAATATACACCATATCCTGAAAAACAATACTTCAAATTTGTAATCAGTTACCTCCCACCTGTTGCTATATCCAAATCTTCAATATGACATTTTATTGGCTTTTAAGGTCATCTGGAGAATGGAGATCATGATAAAACCAATGATTGTCATAATAATCAGTCCACTGCCTTATTTCTTTCACTATACATATCAGGGACTCAGGATTTGTTGGTGGGGCTGGAAAAGTGGGCATTAACAGTGACAGAAACCTTGAAGTGGAGAAGTCCATGATCCATCACCCCTTGTGCTTGCCTCACATCCTCTCAGTTCATCTTTAATTCCACCCGTTGCTGCAGCAATGAGCCTGCAGGTTGACCTGACAGCGGATTGCCTCAGCTGCACCATATATCCTGGGCTTTTTGCCCTGGGACGTCTCTGATACTGTGATATGAGATACCTACAGGAGCCCACTCAGTTGTCAGTCATAGGCAAACCTAGAAATAAGAGGAAAGCAGCACTCCATGGAGCAACCCCTGGAGGCAATAGACAAACCCTTCCCTTTTCCATCACTTGGGTGGATAATTCTGAAGTTCTCAGAGGGTCCCAGTAGCAGAGCCCCAACTACCCACAGCAGTGATCAGCTCAACAATGCATCCTTATCTTGGCTTTTCCTCCTTCCCTGTCTTCCTCCTCGCAGACCCCCACTCATTTTCCCTGGAATCACATCCCAAAATCAACAACCTGCCCATAAGCTCTTGTCTCTGGATCTACTTTTTGGGATAAGCTAATCTAGAGAGTTGCTGTAAGAAGTGTCCTGGAAAGCAGATCCTCCAAATAGGACTCTGGAACTGTAATACTCACAGGTCAGACGGTGATAAGGAACCCATTGCTGGCAGTGAGTGGGCTGGTGATAATCCCCGGAAGTACTAAGTACTAAGACTGAGGTGGATGGGAAGGAAGTGAAGCGTGGGGACATTGGATGATATGAAGGTGACAGTAATTACAAGGAGTATAGATTTGGCTAGCTGTGGTTAAAGTTTTAGGAGCCTTGACAAAAAGAAAATGACAGCTCAGTTAGCTAACAATCTACTCAAGATTTGCTCTGAAAGTCGAGACGCCTCCATGGCAGTTGGAATGGCTCTTTGAAGCTTGGACACAAATTTGGCTCAGAGTAAATGAGAAAGAGGTACCCAAACTGCCAAGGCAGAGTTCCGGGGCACAGGGTCAGAAGGCTCAGGAAGGTAAGAATATTAGGATGGTGTTCTCATGTAAGCCACAAGCATCTTAGTTTACTGCAGACACATCAAGCCCTGTTGTGTCTGCAGGTCAAGAGTCGAGTGAAGAGCCACCTGGACTGCATTTTGGAAGAGCTGGAGATCCTTCTTTGAATCTGGGCCTCTCTTAAAGCCGCCAGTTTTTCAGGTCACCTGGCAAGTGGGTGAGAGCAACACACCCAAACGTGACATCAACTGACTCCAAATTTCTAAGAGACCCATTTAGCATCACAACTCCTTCATAGTGGAAGGGAGAACGGGAGAGACCATTTTGTCCTTGGAGAAGATTTCTGACATTCTCCAGATCGGACGTCTGAAAACTAAGTCCTGCAGGCAAAACTGAGCCCATCACCTGTTTTTGTAAATAAAATTTTGTTGCAACACAGCCACGCTCATTGGTTTGCATATTGTCTATGGTGCTTTCTCTCTAAAACAGCAGAGTTGAGTAATTGCAAGAGAGACCATGTGCCCAAGGCTGATACGATTTACTCTCTGGCCCCTTAACAGAGAAAGTTTGCTGACTCTGCCCTAGATCACCGGGATGACACAAGAAGTAGATCTCACAGGACGTGTAACTCCCCTCTGCACACAGGCATCTTGCCAAACATCTAGGGACCGTGCTATTTTGAGGTCTTACCTACTTACCTACTGTAGGGGAGGAAAGAATTTTCCTCCACCCTTTTAGGGTTCCTGGCTGGGTCTGAAAATTAAACTGACAAAGACAGATTAACAAGAGAAAAGCATACAAATTTTATTGAATTTTTACATTTACGTGGGAGCCTTCAAAAGGGAATGAAGACTCGAAGAAGTGACAAGAGCAGGAAGCTTTTATGTATTTTTTAGACAAAAAAACAATAAATTTGTGAAGAATTGACAAGACGGGGTTTGGCTACGGGTAGTCAATGGTGAAGAAGTGACTAGGAAGATAAGGGTGAGTTTAACAAGGTTTGTTTGTACAGATTTTTTAGCCCCAAATTCCACCTCTAGTGATAAGATGTCTTCCTTCTTCCTGGTACAGGGAGGCTACCTGTCACACGAGAGTTTTAAGACCTGTTTCAAGGAGGAAGGGTGAGGAGTGAGGTCAGAGTGACATTCCTGCTTCTGCTGTTTTCTCAAACTCCTTCAGCTTCAGGTACTCAATACACCGAGAAGCCATGTTTTGGGGTAGTGTTTCCTGAACTCCATCACTACATAATGTCACCAAACTACTGGACAAGTGTGATGGCCTGTAAGACGGTGAAGCCATAAGGATCCTGTGAGTAGATTGTAGCAAAGATCTGGAAAATTTACAAATCTCTGAATCAGGAGAGTGGTACATTACTGCTGTCTCTACCAGAGGAGAGCAAACTGCATCTGATGTTCACTGTGATTCAGAATGGAGAAAAATGCATGTGCCTGCTCAATGGCTGCATATCCAGTGTCAGGGGCTGTATTGCTTGTTCCAGAAGGAGAACACGGTTGAAATAGCAGCGGCAATTGGAGTCTCCACCTAATTACACTTACAATAAGCCTTTGTCATCACAAGGATCCTTTTAACCTGGCAAATGAAAACCTTACGTGGGGATGAGCTAGGAAGGACCCTGACTCCATCCTTTACATCTTTGATCACTGTGATAGTGCCTTCAGCTCTGCTCAGAAATGTAATATTGCTTTTGATTTTTTCTTTTTGTGTAACTGGTGAATGTTAATGGCTTCTGTGTGATCCTTTCTCCATAGAAGTCCTTATCATGGGTCAGGAAGCTGTGTGGGGATTCCATCAGTCGCTGAAGATATCCATTCCAGCCACACATCCAGACTGGGGTGACAATGACAAGGAGATTTAGTGCCCTGTTGTCCTACAAAGAGGACTCAAGTGAGATCTCCGTTGATCTCCGGTCCTATGAAAGTCTTCCCCCCATTATAAGTGGAGAACCACAGCGCAGTTCTGAATCCCTGGCTTTAGCTTGCAGCCAGGGTCAAATAGAATTCCAAAAGGTTAGCCACTTCTCTTTCCTTGGGGTACAATCACGGCGTTTACATGGCAGCAGGTTCCTTTGGAGAAGACTGAGGAGGTATTTCCAGGGATACTTAGGTGTGTATGGAGCAAGGTCCATTGCCAAGGGCTCCAGGCCTCCCCTCCACCCCAGGGGCCCAGGGACTGGGGGCTGAGTTGGTGCAGGATTGGAGAGAAGTGGTGGGTAGTGTTGTGGCTCAAGTATGTGGCTGTCCCACCTTTGCCCAAGTTACAGTCTAGCAGGAGAGACAAAAACTATACACAGAAATGTTTATGTCTAACTGTATTACGATACATCATGATATGAATCCAGGGCTCTGGGAAAGCACGTAGTAGGGAAATCTGCACTCGTCCGGTCAAGAAAGCTTCCAAGGAAATAACATTTAAGCTAAAATCTGAAGGCTAAATAGTTGAAGACTCAGGGTACAAAGAATATGACATTATACTTCCAATTTTACTTTGAAAATTAGATGTTTATATGTATAATTGAAGTATCTCTCTACTCAGTTTGGGGCACATCATTTATATTCTGGGAAATGATCAGGGTACCATGTGATTGTTTATATGCAAAATGGACATATACACACATAGGAAAAATGTCTGGAAGGATATATATTACAATGTTAATGTTTTTGTAATAAGAAAAAAATTGACACATCTGTTTTCTTAAAGAGATAGAAGGTGGTGCATTGATTTTTAAGCCCTTTGACCTCTGACTCTCACCAGCGGGGTCTAGCTGTACGGCAGTCTCTGCGTCACCCCTGTCATCATGGACTTCCAGAACTGAAATCTAAAGCCCTAGGAGCAATGAGTGATGTCAGACATGCCCAGTACTGTGGCATTTAGGACTCCAGTCCTGAGCCAAGGATGGCAGCGCTGACACTAGGCAGACCCTCAGTGCTCTCTTTCTGGCTCATCTGGCACTGGCTGCTGCCTGGGCAGTGTGAGTCCTGGGGCGAGTATCCCTGGGAGAGACAGGCCATGAGAGTCCCCATATGCATCTCCCATCTTCACCTGGAAGACTGATGCAGGCTGCCATTATCCCATGCATCACTGGCCTCAGACAGAACAAATGGTTGTGCCAACAACTTAACCACCTTTGCGCTGAGGATCATCAAAACATCTTGAACTCTTTCCCCAATATTTTGGGTTTGTCAAGACTCTGTCATGCTTCACTGATTAATTCTAAATGCACACGGCTTAAAAAGAAGCAGAGGGGAAGCAAATGGGATCCTTATGTTTTTCATTCATTCACACCTAATTCTGCCAGATGTGGGGGAGGGTGGGGGGAGGGGTACCAGATGCGGTGCATTTGATCGTGGAGGATTCCGTCAAGGTGGGAGGCTGACAAGACCTGGGTGCCAGCAGGGAGCCAGAAAACCTGCATTCTTGTCTAGTCCTTACTAAGTGCCTGCCTTCTCTGTGCCAGGCCTGTCTAGGCACTGCTGTCACAAGATGAGCCACACAGGTTCCCTGCCCTCGCAGGTTGAAAGTGCAATGTCAGAGATGAATATATAAGCAAATAATTCCCCTAGGAGCATCAGGGATGTACAAGGTGTAGTGGGATACCGAGGACAAGGGAGCCCGTTGTGCTCAGAGTGTAGAGAAAGGCTCCAGAGAGGATGACAATGCTAATGCTCACCATTTACTGAGTACCCGTCATGTGTATCAGTTTCCTAGGGCTGCCTTAACAAACTGCCACAAACTGGCTTAAAACAACAGAAATCTATTCTCTCACAGCTCACGACGCCAGAAAGCAAGGTGTCAGCAGGTTGGTTCCACCTGGAGGCTTGGCTCCTTCTGAGGGAGAATCTGTTCTGTGCCTCTCTCTAGCTCCTGGTGGCTCCCAGCATCCTTAGTGCTCCTTGGCTTGTAGCTGTGTCACTCAAGTCTCTGCCTCCTTCATCGCATGACCGTCCTCTCCGTCTCTGTATGTCTCTTCTTCCTCTAAGGTACCCTAAATCCAATGTGATTTCACTTCCAGGTCCTGTTTCCAAATGTGTTTACATTCACAGTACAGGGAGATGAGGATTTGCATGTCTTCTTGGAGGATACAATTAACACTGTACACCACGTTTCAGCTCCTTACGTACGTTATATGATTTAATTCTCACAACAACCTTATGAGGCAGGTACTATCATTAGCCCTATTTTACAGATGAGAAAACAGAGCCTTAAGAAGGTAAACAGCTTACCAAAGGTCACACAGCCAGTAAGGCGGAAAGCACGGTTTGGACACAGTTCAGACAGACACGCTGGTCTTAGCCAGCGTGTTACTCTCATGAGCCGAGTCCTGAATGGCGGGTTGTTGTTTGCCAGGCAGATAACAGAGCACCAGGGAGTTACTCATTTCAAGAAGGAGCCGCAAGGACAAAGGCTTGGAGGAGGGAGGTCTCGTCTTAAATCTGGCCCTGACTCACTGCATGTGTGATTTGCAACAAGCAACTTTCCTCTCTGACTGCAATGCTCTGCCTGCTTCCTGTGTCCCTCAGACCACTGCTGGAGCCACCGGACTCACCTCTGAAGATTCAGCTGCATCCCAGACTCTAGAACCTGTCCTGTCCCCCACCCAGGGGACTTGAACTCAGGACACTCCACGCTAAATCAGCCTGCCATCTGATCCCTCCAGCAGTGTGCCCCTGCATGGCTGCACCTCCGCCTTCCTATAATGGTAACTAAAATGTAATGAGAAGTTTCTATACGCCAGGGCTATGCTAAGTACTCTACAGGCATTATCGTATTTAATACTCACAACAATCTTAGGAGGAAAGGACTATTACTCTCCTCAGTCCACAAATGGAGAAAGTGAGGCTTGGAGAATTTGCCACTTGCCCATGATCATACAGCTATTAAGTGACATAATTGAAATCCAAGCTCGTGAGATCTGACCCCATAATGTACACTCTTGTTTACTAAACAACATCGCCTTACGCACTTGTCTAGTTCATCTTTCCCCAGCACTCAGCACAGGACCTGGCAAGTAGCCATTGCATCATGGCCAGGCCTCCTTGCCCTAGGGTCAATTGGTCTACATCACTAATCGCCCATCACCATTGCTCTCCAGAGACCATTCCTCCCTAGGGGCCTGAACTGCATGCATCCCTGCCTTTGAGCTCACTTTTGAAAGCTTGCAACTCCCACGTTCGGTCTGTTTTCAATTCCAGGACCCTGCTTCTCAGGCCCATTCCTCTACAGACCCAATAATAATGCCTCATTCAACAATGCAGCCTCAGATTCTTCACCTGGGAAAAGAGGGTGTTGAATCAGGTGGGCTTCTAGTTTAGATTCTATTCGAAGTTCTGGTTTATCCATGCCAATCAAAGGGGATCCCTCCTCCAGCCAGTTGGATGAATTTCATAGGTATCTTTTAACTAGCAGATTTTCCTTGTCTCTGGCTTACATGGCGCACGGATAGGGAGGGATTATTGCCTGCTGTCTTACTTGTGTGTTTAATGTTCAGTGGAGCCTGAAGTAGTAAAAAAGAGCAGTAACTTTAGAATCTGACCCATTTGGGTCCAAACAAAGGAGTAGTCACTCAGCAGTGGGACTTTGGGCAAGTCATTTCATCTCAGTGGTTTTTAATCTTCTCATGTATGAAATGAAGTCATAAATACCCTGGGAAGGGTGCCTGACAGACAGCAGATACCCAACCCCGAGCACTGGAGGCAAGAGTGGAAAGAAGAGGAACATCATTACACACCTAATAGAATGGCTAAAATTCAAACACCAACAACAGCAAATGCTGACGAGGGTGTAGAGCAACAGGAACTCTCCTTCACTGCTGGTGAGAATGCAAATTGGAACAGCAGCTTTGGAAAACAGTTTGTTGGTTTCTTACAAAGTTAAACGTAGTCTTACCATATGCCTTAGCAATTATGTTCCTTGGTATTGACCCAAATGAGTTGAAAACTTATAAACACACAAAAACCTGCACAAGAATGTTTGTAGCAGCTCTATTCAGAATTGCTAAAACTTAGAAGCAATCAAGATATCCCTCAAGAGCTGAATGGATAAACAAACTGTGGTACATCCATATAATGACTATTATTCAGTGATGAAAAGAAATAAGCTATTGAGCCACAAAAAGACATGGGGGAAGCTTAAATGCATATTGCTAAGTGAAAGAAGCCAGTCTGAAAAGGCTACATACTGTATGATCCCAACTATAAGACACTCTGGAAAAAGCAATGAAAAGATCAGTGATTGCCAAGGGTTCAGGGGGAGGGAGGGACAGATGAACGGGAGGAGCACAGGGGATTTTTAGGTCAGTGAAACTATTCTATATGATATTGTAATGGTGGATACATGACATTTGTCAAAACTTATAAAAGTCATAGAGCTGTGCAACATAAAGCATGAACCCTAATGTAAACTAGGACTTCGGTTAATACTAATGTATCATTAGTTTATTAGTTTACAGTTATCATTGGTTTATCAGTTGTAACAAACGTACGGCACCAATGCAAGATGTGAATAATAGGGGAAAATGTGTGTGGTGAGGGGGCATATATGGAAAATCTCTGTATTTCTTCCTCAAGTTTTCTGTGAACCTAAAACTGCTCTAACAAAGTCTACAATAAGTAAATAGAAACATTTCCACTCCCACCCACCTGTCCACAGCCTGGGGGTGGATTGAGAAGGTTGAAGGGGAAAGTGTCTGCCAGGAAATGAAGGGACTGAAAATCCACCAGGGAAAGAATAGGTCGCTGTTCCCATGACTCTTGCCCACAGATGCTGAGGGGTATCATCACCAGTTTTGTCTGTTTTCAGAAACTGTTAGGAGAATATTTGTCTGTTTCTCCTCTCCAGCACTGGCCCATGCTGGAGGCCAGGCATACAGACACCTATAAGACACAGTCTGAGTCCTCAACAGGCTCACATTACTGAGAAGGCCTCAGACACACAGCACAGGGTGAAAGGAAATGAAATGGAGCTTAGGAGGCTGTGAGGGCAGAGGGGACCCAGCAACCTCAGGCTGCCAAACGTGGGGCCAGATACAGGCGGAGTGACGAAGAAAGGTGCAGCCTAAGCTCAGAGTTCAGTGACCCCTCCTCCCCGGCACACGGCTCAGGGGAGAGGACTTGGCGATGCCATTCCTACAGGCTGGGTGCTGCCAACAGGGCTTTCTCAGAGAGCCCAGGCTGACGTGCGCTCTGCTCCGGGGGGCCCCCCTCTATTCTTGGAACGAGGACAACGGACTGCAGGTGCACGGAGCCCACCTTCCCCTTTGGCGCCCTTCGCCCTGCCTCGCCCCCCTTCTCTCTCCTTCCCTTGTCTACTCTCTTTAGAGAACATCCTATCAATTCTCATATGGGGGAAGCAGGGACAGCACCGAGGGGCAACATTGCTCCTGTGACTCTTGGCTCTCATTCTAATCGGAGCACATGCCAGCCCCTCCTGTGCTGGGACCCCTCTCGCCTCACTGCGGCAGCCCTGTGGGCTCCTGCAGCGCGCCAGCCACATCTTCTGTCCTTACGCCTGTCCAGCCTCCTCCACTGCCTGCTGGGCTCTTTTGCGCTTGGTTACAGGACCGGCCACGGAAAGAAGTGGAAAACGCCGACTGCTCGCACTGGTCAGTAACTCCTGTCTGCTGTCTCACAGCAGAAACTGTGGTTGTGACTCCACAGAGCGTAAGTCCAGGTGCCAGGACACCTGTTGCTGTGGCCTCCTTTCCTTCTGCCCACCACCCTCCAAGAGTGCCCTATGTCGCCCCTTGCCACGATGAACCAACTCGGCTCCGTTCCCTAGACAGGCCACAGCCCCGCTTTCCTCTTCTGGCCTTTGCCTGTGTGTTTCCTCTGCCAGGAATGCCCTGTTTCACCTTCAAGCTCCTACTTACCCTTTAAGACTCAGCTTCATGTTATCTCTTCTACAAATCTCTCCCAGTTCTCGCAGAGGGACTTACCTCTGCTTCTGAGTTTCTAAAGGTCTTCCTCCTTACGTAAAGCACTTGGCATCACATCTGTTTTCGTTCCCCCAAATAGACTCATTGTTTCTTTTCTGTGTCCCAGGATACAGCAGAGTAACTGGCACAGAGTAGGTGCTCAGTACACGCTTATGGCATGGATGCACGGGCAGGAGGGAGTTAAACATGATTTCACTCCAAGAGTATGGACGTCATCAGAGCAGATGGAAACCATTTGGGAAATGCAGCCCTTTCTCTCGAGCCCGACCCTCTCCAGCCTGGGCTCCACCACCCCAGCGTCTCGCCTGAGGTTGAAACACCCCACATGGGCAATAATGCCCACCTTAAAGCAGGTGTGGTGGCCTCTGTCCTAGAAACCAAAGCATGTTCTCTGAGCTCTTCTGCATGTTTCCCACCGCTGATCTGATTTCCAGCATTGACCACCTTTGGGCTGATGATGACCATTCAGTCCACAAAAACCCAGAGGCTGCCTTCCTTCCAACAGAGATGGAAAATGGAGTGTTCACTCATCACCAGCCAGCGCTGGGGAGCCCTGGGCCAAGCTGGGGCATGAAGATGAATCAGACCAAGCTCTCCCCTCAAGGAGCTCGCCTTTGAGTGGGGTTGGCAGACTAGTGAATGAATATGCGTGATACAGGATGAAAAAGAAAAACTCCCAGGGCAGGGGGCTGGGAGAGGTGGGCGCATGTGGGAGGACCAAAGAAAGGACGTTGATCCAGGCTTGGAGTGTCCAAGGAAGGCTTCCTGGCAGAGGCAGTATCTAAGCTGCAATTTTAAGCATGTGCAAACACAGGACCTTAGACAATTCGGGATCCCAGGGCAATGTCAGGAACAGGGATGAGATGCTGTCATCTACAGCCACCCAGAAACTGCCATTCCTACTGGTAGAAGAGGGAGAGGCCCATGGCAGAAAATTCTTCTACAGTTGCCTGGGCTTCTGCTCTCCCTGCTGCTGGTGCAGCCAAGGCCCCACAGCTCAGAGCTTCAGGACTCAAAGATTTCTGGTTCTCAGTCACATCTCTCACTTTCAGCCTCTTCAAAAGGCCAAACCACAGAGGCCTGGTCATATATACCACGTATTTTAGAATCAGCATAGGCAAGGGAGTCAATCCCCTGGGTTTCAATTCATTTCTAGGTGTGCGACCTTGGGCAAGCCACTTAACCTCGCCTCAGCTCCCTGATCTGTTAAAGGAGGATGCTAACATCTCCCTTACAGGTTGTTGAGAGGACGGAATGAGATGAAGGATGGAAACCTCACCTTTCAAGCCTCTTTTGCTCCCCTGATCACACCATGATCTTTTCTGCCTTCTTACATCTTCCCTTGGCTGGAAGGTTCTACCCCAATTTGCCTGGTTAGCTCCTACAATCTTGAGGCCCCCCACTGAAGTCACTCCTCAGAAGAGCTTCCCCTGACTCCTCAGACCAAGTCCCTTGGACCACAAAGGCTCACTCACAGCACCTGGAATTTCTTTGACATCAAACTCAATGAATGTAACGTTGCACAGGTCATGACATCTCTGCCAGCCAACAATCAGGGCAGCAATCTCACCCCTCTTGTTCAGTGCTGTGCCTTCAACCAGCCCACAGTGTCTGGCACACAGCAGGTGCTCAGTAAACATCTGCTGAATGAATGCGTAAATAAGCAAATAAATGGGAGCTCAACGTTGGATGGACATCACTAATACTATATGCTCATTCCACCACTTACTAGCTGTGTGACGTTGTTGCCTCACCTATAAAATGGGAAAAATGAATACTCAAAATGACGCTGCAAAATAGCTGTTGACTTAATGTGGATAAAATGCTTATTTCATAGGAGTGTTAAAAACAAGACAATAGGGGCCAGCCCGGTGGCATAGTGGTTAAGTTCGTGCATTCCGCTTCAGCGGCCCGGATTCGCCGGTTCAGATCCTGGGCGGGGACCTACGCTTGTGAAGCCATGCTGAGGCGGCGTCCCACGTAGAAGAGCTACAACTCTACAATTATGATACACAACTAGGTACTTTAGCTTTGGGGAGAAAAAAGAAAAAGAGGAATATTGGCAACAGATGTTAGCGCAGGGCCAATCTTCCTCAAAAAAAAAAAAGAGAGAGAGAGAACAGGCCCAACATTGAGTCACTTATGCTAAGCCCCATGTCACCAAACCAAGATTTAATTTAATTACACTCTGACTCTCCCAGCAATGGACTCTCAAACCAGCCCATCAGGAATCGTCTGATCAGCACTAGTGAGGTCATTTGCCTGATAGACCCTTGGCATGCCCTGAAGGAAAGTGACCTTGTAATAACCAGTCTGCTTTTTGCCTAGTATAACTTCCTTGTTCCTGCTCCCTTCTGCCTAGAAAAGTCTTTCATTTTGTACAGCTCCTCAGAGCTACTTTCTCTCTGCTAGATTGGGAGCAGCCTGATTTGAATCAATTTTTGCTTAAATAAACTCTTAAAAATTTTAATATGCCTCAATGTACCTTTTAATAAGAGAGAATCAACAGTGATAGTGACTATTCTCATCTTAAGGGCAAAGCAGACCTAGGGCCTCTTCTTCTGAACCCAGAGAGATCCTTTCTCCATGTTTCCAAAGGTCAGAAAAGTATTGTGTGATCCTCTCCCGCATATCACCTAGTGCCCCCCAGGGGGTGCTTGAAGGGAACAGCACGCCACCGCGGCTGTGCCAGGCCTGCTGCCTCAACACCAGAGGCTCCTGGGTCGGGGGCTGCTGCAGACCTGCACACTCCTGCTTCTGACCAGAGCAGAGAGGCGGAGCGGGGATCACGGCCAACGGCCTTGTGCAGATTTCTCATTTCGAATCTTCATTCTTAACATATGTTTTCGATCTCACACAAAACGCAGCTTTCTGGTTCCCATTACCTTTGTTTCATTTTAGAATATAATGTTTTTTATAGCCTGGGGAAGGGAGGAGATGCAGACGAGCCAGTGGGACTGTGAGCTTGTATGCTTCTTATGTTCCCATCAGAAGAAAGAGGGATGAGAAAGCCGTGAACCAGTGATGGCAGGCTTGCCTCGGACTCCTTCAGGTCAGTCATTGATTCCCGTGAGCCCCTACTCTGTGCCTGCAGACAGACGGGATAAGAAGATGGCCCATACGCGGTCCCTGCACTGGAGCAACTGGCAATTGAATGAAGCAGATAAGCTGCCTCACAGTTTTATAATACAAGACAGATTTTTCTTCTGGAAGGGAAGAGGAGGAAGCAGAGGGGGACTAAAGGAAGGGAAAGAAGAAAGAAAAGAATAAAGAAAGAATGAAGGGAGGGAAGAATGAAGCCGAAGTACGAATAAAGGAAAGGAGCTAACATTACCGTGACCTCCTGTGTGCCAGGCCCTGTGCTGAGGACCTCACCTGTTGTATTTTATTTGATCCTCATAACAGCCCTTTAAGGAAAGCCCATTTGCCATTGTACAGGTGAGAAAACAGGGACTTAGGTGACGCCCAAGGTCTCACAGCTGGTAGAGCAATCTGGAGGTTTTGTATAGGCCACTGAGCTGGTGGTCCCAGCTTGGCTCTGCTGTGCAGACAGGACCCTCCCTCTTGCTCACAGGAGGGGCCCAGAGCCCAGTTAGTCCCCTGGCTCCTTGAAGGCCCCCCAGAACCATAGAAGGTTAAAACCGATGGACTCTAGAGATCATTAATCCAACACACACGAGAAGATATCGAGATCCAGAACAGGTGGAGACTTGCCTGGGGTCTCACGGAGGCTTCATAAGAGTCTTGAGGTCCAGTCCTTCCCACTGTAGCCCATGGAGAAGTCAGCAAAGCCAATAGCCGTGGCATTTAATTGTTTCCAGACCACGGAAGACTGCAGTCCACCCTTCTCGCTCTGTCCCATTCTGGCTGAAGCCTTCCCAGGTTGGCTGAGCAGAAAGGTTTGTTTTGGCAGAAAGCTGGGTGCTGTCCAGCTCGATAATCGCCCGTGTTAACACACCATTATGTGTGTCGTTAACAGACTTGGCAACTGGGACTTTGTTTTTTTTTCTTTACATTTTCTTTTTATTTTCAAAAAATAGAAAAATAAAATGCAACCCCTGTGTGTGAATCAGAAAGACCAGCCACACAGGTGCATGCTGACTCTGCCTGAAATGGGGGCTTTACCAGAAGCACGTCATTTCTGCCCACAACGTATCTCCCAACTCTGTCCTTGAAGGAGGCTCTGTCTGTCATCATGGGTGGGGTTCGCTGCTCATGACCAGGGCCCACGTCCAGCCTGTCCTCCCCTGGCTCCCCAGCACTCCGTCTATACCAGCCCATCTGTTGGAAAGGAAAAGGTAAGAGCTATGGGGTCAAACAGACTTGAGATTAAAGACTGGCTTCATTGCTCTGTGGCTTGTGAGACTTGATCAAGAGATTTAACCTCTCTGAACCTCAGTTTCCTCATCTGGAAAATAGGGTAACAATAGGATATCATCTGTCATCCTTCCCTCCACATATGTCATTCTCAGAAACTCATCTATTTAAAAAAAGGAAAAAAGGATTAAAAAATAACATTGCACTTCTATTATTTAGCAGGCCTGGTTCTAAGTACCCAGAATACAAAGATAAATCAGACACAAGCCTTGCCTTCTGAAAGCTTACAGGCTTGTAGGGGAGCTAGACATAAAGAAATTTAATTCAGTCATCATTCCACAAACACACACTAAGCCAATGTTAACCCAATTCCAATGTCAACTCCCTGGTCCAAGCCACACGTCCTCCTGCCTGACCACTGCAGTTACTCCTGATGGGTCTCCTGGCTCTCTCCCCTCCTCCCCTATAGACTGCTCTCAACAGAGCAGCCAGCACGAGCCTCTTAAAGCACCAGACTGATCACGTCACTCTCCTGTTCAAAACCTCCCAACCACTTCCCTAAACTTAGGGGGAACAATCTAGAGTTCTCACATGGCCCAGAAGGTCCTATGATCTGGGACCTCACCTGTCCACTCCCCTCCACACTCACTGCTCCAGCCACAGTGGTCGCTGTTCCTCGAGCATACCTAGAGAGCCCCACTTCAGACTCTTTGGAACAATGTTCCCCTAGATGTCTGCATAGCTCCTTCCCTCCCTTCACTCAGGTCTCTGCTCAAATGTCACCTTGTCAGAGAGGCACTCTATCCAAAACAGCATCCCCACTGCTTGCTTTGCCCTTACTTTGCTTTATTTTTCTCCATAGACATATCACTCCCTAAGTTCTATCATGTATCTTGTTTGTTTTCGGCCTTTCTCACCAGAATACAAACTCCCAAAGGGCAGAGATTTTGGAACAGTGCCCTGCCAATACTATGTATTAAATTAACATTTTGGGGGTAGATAAATGAATGCACAAATTAACACCTACCATGTGCCAGGTGCTACGCTGAGCATTGGTGAGACCAAATGGACAGACAGGGTCCTACTCTCCTGGTTCATGAGGAGGGAGACAGAAAGGAGCTCGGCAGGAGCCCTAAGGAGGTACCTGATTTAGCTATGGAAGGTCAGGGCCAGGGGAATCCTTTCAGGAGGAAAATATTTCTAAACCCAGTCTTAAAGAATGAGTTGGAGTAGCCAGATAACGATGAGAAAGCTGGGGGTGGCGGGGGCGGGGCATGCCAGATAGAGGAAACAGTATGAGAAAAGGAACGGAGGAAAGAAACATCTTGGGGTGTTTTGAGACCCACAGAGATCCCAGTCTTGCAGGAGTTACACATATGTATATGGCGTGGGTGCAGAATAACAAAGAGACGAAGCTGGGGACATAGAAAGGAACAGTTCAGGGAAGGGCTTCTATGTCATTTGAGGATGTGGGATTATATCTTATATGCTAGGGAAAGCAGTTAAGGAAGAGTGACATGGTCGGATTGGTGTTTTAAAAAGATCCTTCTGACAAATGAGTAGAGAATAGATTTGAGGGAGGTCAGGGTGAGAAACATAGAGCTGAGTTAGCTAATAATATAGTGACAATAAAAACTAGAACAGAAAAAAATTTGTTTCGCTTTCTGTAACTATGACCATCTTCTAAAGAGGGCAGATCCTGTTAAATGGAAGAGGGGCCTTTTGTTCTGTTAAGAATTTCTATGACTTTGGTGAATTTCTATGACTTTTCCTTTTTTGAGGACAGGAACTGTGGAGAACTAAATTCTCTGCATGATAGAAGGAAAGAATTTGGAGGTTCCCAGAGAATATCAATGGGAAAAAAAAAAAAGAGCAAAAGAAAGAGGGACCAGCAAGTGTGATGCTAGCTACTAAGCAGAATGAATTTCCAATGAGAAAAACCCAGTGGCACAGGAGCTCTTAAAAAACAGAAGTATGTAATTTATGATTTTAAGTTGTTTGCTAATTAATGGGGGTTCCACTTCAGGATATGATGGAATCACTGGTATGAACTAGCCCTCCCAACATTAAAACAGAACAAACACAAAACTGGACAAAATACGGAAGGCAACAGCTTTCTGGCATTGGATGACAGGCAGCACAAGACTGGGATCCCTGAGAAGGGGAGCTCACAAGGTGAGCCCCACAATTGCCCCCGCCCTCTGTCTGGAAATAATTACCCCCACTGCAGAGCAGAGAACTAGAGTCTGTGCAGAGCATGATGGTTCTCAGGAGCTGAGGAGGTAGAAATCAGAGTTCAGAGCAGCTGAAATGGCTGGAACTGTGAATCAGGGCACCAGAGAGGAGTGAACTGCATGGACAGGGGTCCCCAGGAGCTTGTGTAGGGGTACCCTATAGAGTCCTTGGCTGCAAGCGAGGCTATGCATGCTCGGGGAGAGAATACACAGGCTTGCCAGAGAGCAGCTACAACAGGGTAGAGAATAGAACAGAAATACTAGAAGTTAAGCAATGCTAGAGTACAGAAGAGATACAGTTCAGCCATAGAGGAGAAGCCTTGTTCACATCCCAGGCCTCCAGCTGAGACACCAAAATAATGGCAACATAAGAGTAGGGAACACACCATAGACTAAGGCATGCTCATGATAACCACTGACCACTAGAACTTTCTGCAATGATGTTAATGTTATTTGTGCTGTCCAAAATTGTAACCACTAGCTACATACAGCTATCAAGCACTCGAAATATGGCTAGTACAACTAAGGAAATGATTTTTTAGTTTATTTCATTTTATTTAATATAAATATAAATGTAAATAGCTACATGTGGCTACCATATTGTACAGCACAGCTTTAGTTCCACCATAAAAAAGCCTGAAGCCAGGCCCTCACAAGATCCACAAGGGACACGGATTTGGAGGTTGGCACCATCAAGTTACAGTTGATTGAGAAAGACATTGGACTTTCCATAGATCCTCCATATCAAGCAGAAAAACGAGGCTACAAAATGCAAGGTGATAAGCCAGTAATCAAACTTCCTACCACATGCTAAAATAAAAATCACACTGTTTCAGAGGCAGATAATATAATCCAAGGTCTTAACAACATATCATAAACAACGTCCAGTACACAATCAAAAATTACTAGGTGTGTAAAGAATAGAAAAATGTGACCCATAGTCAAGAAACCAACCCCAAGATAACTCAGATGTTGGATTGAGCAATTGCTTTAAAGTAACAGTTTTAAATATTTTCAAAGAAGTAAAGGAAGATGTTCTTAATGAGTGAACAAATACAAACTCTCAGCAGAGATATTGAAAATATTTAAAGTGCTAGAACTGAAACATACAATAACTAAAATTAAAAAGTTGACTAGATCAATAAACTTAGATTGTGGAAGCAGAAGTATAATGAACATGAATACAAATCAGTAGAAATTGTCCAATCTGAAGGAAAGAAAGGAAAAAGATTGAAGAAAAATGAACAAAATCTCAGGGATCTTCAGAACAAAATCAAATGGTCAAATACATACAATAGGACTCCCAGAAGGAGAAGAGAGTGAAAATGGGCAAGAAAAATATGTGAATATTTGAATAATGGCTGCAACTTTTCCATATTTACTAAAGGCATAAATTTATAGATTCAAAAAACTCAGTGAACACTAAGTAGGATAAATACAAAGAGCGCTACACCTAGGAATGCTGGGATCAAACTATGAAAACAACAGAAAAATGAAAAAATCTCAAAAACAATCAGAAAACAAAGACACTTTATATACAGGCATACTTCATTTTATTGCACTTTGCTTTACTGTGCTTCACAGAAATTGCTTTTCTTACAAGACTTTCCACCAGCAAAATGATTACAACATGCTGAAGGCTCAGATGATGGTTAGCATTTTTTAGCAATAAAGTATTTTTAAACTAAGGTATATACATCGATTTGTTTTTTAGATCTAATGCTATCACACACTTAATAGACTCCAGTGTAGTGTAAAAATAACTTTTATATGCACTGGGAAACCAAAAAATTTGTGTGACTCCTTTTATGGTGATATTCAATTCATTGCAGTGGTCTGGAACTGAACCTGCCATATCTCCGAGATATGCCTGTACAGGAAAACAATGATAACCATTACTGCTGACTTCTCATCAGAAACAGTGGAGGCAAGAAGACAATGGAACAACATTTTAAAGTATTGAAAGAAAAAAAATTTATCAACTCAGAATTCTATATTCATCAACAATATTCTCCAAAAACAAGGATAAAATAAAGACTTTTTTGATCAATGCAAGCTGAGGGAATTTGATGTCAGGAGACCTACACTACAGGAATGCTGAAGGATGTTCTTTAGGCCGAAAGGCATTCATATCAGATGGAAACTCAGATCTACAGGAAGGAAAAAACAGCACCCAAAAAAAGTTAAAAAAAAAAAGTTGCGTATAAAAGATTATGTTTTTCTTGTAATTTCCTTAAAAGACCAGTGACCAGTTAAAGCAAACATAATAACATTATAAGGCAGGGTTTGTAACTTATCTAGAAATAAAAGATAGGACAACAAAGCACCAAGTACAAGACATGGGTAAACTGCTATTCCATCTGTGAAGTGGGAGATACGCGGCATGTGTAACGTGAGAAATGAAAAGGAAAAGTGTAAAGAATCAGGTGTGCAGTGATAAGTAGTATAATATTGAGTCTAAATAGATTTATTTTGATAAGTTAAAGATATATATTATTAGCTCTAGAGCAACTACTAAAAAGTAATAAAAAGAAGTATTGACGAGAAGCCAAAATAGAGGGAATAACATGGAATTTCAAAAACATATATATTTAGGAAAGGAAAGGACCATTAAAGGAACAACAACAAAAAAAAGAGCAAGACGGTAGACTTAAACCCAAACAAATTGATAACCTTATTAAATGTAGAGGGACTAAAGCTTCCCAACTTAAAAAACAGAGAATGATTAGACTGGATAAAAAAGGAAGAATCAAGAATATTCTGTCTACAAGAGATGTCTTTTAAATTTCAAAACACAAATATGTTGAGAGTATAAGGGTGGAAAAAGACATATTATGTGTTATGGACCGAATTGAGGGCCCTCCCTGCCCGCCCCTCCAACCCCCACCAAATACATGTGTTGAAGCCCTGATGCCCAATGTGACTCTATTTGGAGACAGGGCCTTTAGAGAGGTTATTAAGGTTAAATGAGGTCACAAGGGTGGGGCCCTGATTCGATAGGACTGGTAACCTTATAAGAAGAGGAAGAGACACCAGAAGTCTCTCTCTCTCTCTCTCTGTCTCCACACGTGCACAGAGAAGACGCTATGCAAGGACACAGCAAGAAGAAAGCTGTCTACAAGCCAAGAAGAGAGGCCTCATCAGAAACCAACACTGACGGCACCTTGATCTTAGACTTCCAGCCTCCAGACAGTGAGAAAATACGTTCTGTTGTTTCACCCAGTCTGTGGCGTTTCGCTGTGGCAGCCCAAGCAGACTAACACACTACGCAAAGAATAAACATAAGAAAGGTGGTGTGACTGTGCTGATATAAAATTGTTTGCTGTTCAGGCTGTGTGACCCCACTGAGCGAGGCTGTGTGACCCCACTGAGCGACAACCAAGTCTTCAGCGATGTCCATATTCATGAAAGCTTTGTGAAAGTGGGTTTCTTTTATGAACATCAAGAAAGAGTTGAGTTTCACACCTAGGTCTGGACATTGCAGAATAGAGAGAGCAATGCTGACATAGAAACCTAAAGCAGAGATGGTCATGACAACCCCAGCCCCCTTGAACATTTCAGGACCTTAAGAAGGATATTAGATGTCCGCAGGCCATGAAATAATGGTTTGATCTATCTTAGGATGTTAGAGAGTCCAGTTGATATCTGGGTTTAATAATTTTTGAAAACATCATAATAATATTGATGATGATGATAGAAATTTAAAAAGCCTAGGTCTTATTTCCAAGTCCAGGACACTCTCCACTAATACACAGCACTTTCTGTCTACTCGTAGCAAATTGCATAACGGATATTCGGATTAAATAATGTGGGAGTTCAGGCTATTCGAGGGATCAGAAAGGCTTCTTAGGGGCGGGAACTTTTACACTGCATCTTAAAGGAAGGGTACAGTTGGGAAATCTGGGGATGCACTGGCAGGTCTCTGAAGACTTGTCAAGGACAATAATGACCGATGTCTTGTGTGGCCCAAAGGACAGAGCTATTCCAATGAACGAGCACCACTGCGGATATTGGGCCTTCTGGCCTGGGAAAAATTGCCAGCTCTATTTTTATCTTTTTTATCCTTTTTTTATGTAGAAAGAAAAAACTACTTAATCAGGGATTATAACCCCCACTTCATAGAGCAGTTGGGAAGGTCGAACGACATAGAGTGATTCTTCTAAATTTAGGAATGGAAAGATGAACACGGAGAGATGAGGGAGGAGGAGAGAGCGTTGGGGAGAGGGGTGGAATTGAGGGCAAGGTTTTACAGTCAGCGCTTCCTGGGAGAGGAACAAGAATGCTTCCTGAGGGAGGGAAAGATAAAATTTTTGTGAAATAAAAATCTCATTAATATATAAAACAAACAAAACAAAAAAACCCACTTCACTGGCATGTTTCCATCTCACAGAAAAAGCCCGAGTTGGTTGAATTGGCCAACCAGGTGCCTCATGTTCCGAGCCTGCACTCCAGTTCCGTCTGGCTCTCTTCCCCTCTGCTCACCTGCTGCACACAGACGCATGCGAGCACACAGACACACACACACACGCATACACACACGCACACACACATGCGCAGGCTCCAGGCTGGGCCCTGCCCCCCTTAGGCTCGTTCCGACTTCGAGGCCTTTTTGCCTGCTCTCCTTCCCGCCTGCCACACCCCTCCCCAGACTGGGCACTTGCTCCTGCCCCTTCACACCTGTGCCCAATGTCACCGCGTCCTGAGCCTTATCTGACCCCCTACGGAAAATGGCACATACAAGCCCTATCCCCTTCCACCCTTTGTTTTACTCTGTAGAACTTAACGTCTTCTAACGTACTATACAAATTACTTATTTATTTTGTTTATTTCCCGGCTCCACTGCCAGAACGTAAGTGCAGAAGCATCAGAGTTTGTCCATTCTGTTCCCTGCCACACCCTGTGCCTGGAACAGCGCCCAGCACATAGTGGGTACTTGATATATACTTGTGAAGGAAGGAAGGAAGGAAGGAAGGAAGGAAGGAAGGAAGGAAGGAAGGAAGGAAGGAAGGGAAGGAGGGAGCAAGGAAGGAAGGGAAGGAGACAGAAAGCACCTTTCACAGTTTCCGGCACACAGTAAGCCTTCAGTAAATGGTCATTTTTATTACCAGATGTGAGAAACAAAGCCTAGAAAGAAAAAAAGACATATCAAGAGCCACGGAAAGTTTTTGATGGGACCAGTGCTAGGCCTCAGGTCCCCTGACTTACAGCACACTGTTAAAAAAATGATTTTTTAATTTTAAAAAAGCTTTGACTTACTGTCACGTGCCTGGCACTTTCACATTTAATCTACATATGTCATTGGAGGTGAGGGTGTTATTTTAATTTTACTCCTGAGAACGCTAATGCTCAGAGAGGTCAAGTGACTTCCCAAGGTCACACAGCTGGTAAGTGGTTGAATCAGAATCCATACTCAGACCCCTGATTCCGAGTCCAGTGGACTTTTCGTAATAATGCAGGAGAGGGGTGTGGCAAAAGGTGCCAACAGCTTGGAATGAAATCCATCACACACGCAGGCCCAAATGCAAACCTTTCCTCATTTAGCCTCGGGCGAGTTTTCATCTCTGCCTTGACCTTAAGAGAAGCCCGCTGACACTTGGGCGTCTGCCTTTGAAAGTCAGCTGCCTGGCTTTCAGACTCATAAATTGCTTGTAAGAAGTGTTTCATTATTCTACCCAGGCGACATCAAATATCTGGGCCGTATTTCATGCAAGTTCCCCCGTCAGGCCCAGGCCATGGGGCAGGGAGCGTTTCTGTCTCCAGGAAACCCCTGAAATCCACCTTCCGGATTATTCCACTGGAGACAAATTAGAAGCAAAAGCGCTGCCTGCCCTCTTTCACGTTCGTGGGGGAGTCGGGTGGGTGTGGGTGGCCAGGCACCAAAGAATTCTTTATTCTTCCGTCATTAGTACATTGAGGAAAGAAAGTGAACAGAGCGCCTTACACCCGCCCATCAGGCATGGGCTCTGAGGGGCAGGGAGCCCAAAAGGGGCACTCCCAAGGCAGAAAGCTACCGAAATGGCGGGGACTCTCACCCAGACCCAGGCCTGGTGGGAAATACACAGGTGACAGAGACAAGCGGGGCCTCGCAGTGATCTGAACGTCAGGAGGCCTTCAAAATCCAAGCTGGTCATTACATGGCGACATGTCTTTAAACAAGTCACTGCCCTTCTCTGCGCAGCGACCAGGTGATCCGTGAGTCCTAACTAGTTCCCTCATTCCGTGATTTTTGTGTTGACCAACACAGTCAAGTCACAGGAACTAGTAAATGAAAAGTGAGTGAATACAACAACCAAGTTTATCAAGTCTATCAGCTGATTTTTCATCAAATCTTTCTTGATCCCTACTATGTGTGAAGCGTACTCCATCTCCCTAAGGTTTATACACTCACGTCCCCTTACCTGGGGAGGTGCTAAGGCCAACACAGCCAGAGGTGATGGGAGGGAATCTGGGTGCCGCCCTCACAGAGCTGGCAACAATAACGAGGGAGGGAAACATGTTCATCGAGGGCCTTCTCTCTGTCAGGCACACGTGTTGTTTCATTTAATCCCGGGACAATGCTAACAGGTGGGTATTGCTATTCCTATTCTAAAGCAAGGAAACCGGGACTCAGAGCAAGAGAGCGTGCTGCCCAAGATCATGAGCTCTTAAATAAGGACGCTGGATTCAAATTCAGTTCTGTCCCTCCAGTCTGTGCTTGTTTCACACTTTGCAAGCCTCCTAAAATATGGGTAGAAAGCAACAAGTACCAAAAGAGGGTTACTATTTCCAGCCGAGGGGCTCTGGGAAGGCTTCCTGGAGGAGGAGGCCTTTTTTGAATTGAACCTGAGGCCTGTCATGGTTTGGGCATTTCACCCCATCTCACATACACACACACACACACACACACACACATATACACTTCTGCATGGACCCAGGCTGGCCCTCAGCCATTGACCACTGGAATAATGTGTGTGTGAACACACTCAAAAGAGAGCTGTTGATTGAGTGCTGGCAGCCTTCCAGCCATGGAAGTGGGGGGTCCCAGCACAGTTATTATTTCGTTTTCCACCAGCAGAAAACATCTGTCCTGTGGAAATTACACTCGCTAAGAGACTACGGCATACCTGCCTGAGCCCCATAGCCCTGCCCTCCAAGCCATCCTGTCAGCAGAGGCTTGTGCGCTGGTGGGACTGACCTGTGGTCCCCGAAGGCTCTCGGCACCCTGAGCTGACAGGAAGGAGAAAGTTCTCTGACAGGTCCCCTAGGAACCGCTGAAACTCAGGACTCCCATGAAGAGAACTTTGACTGCACCTCATCTGCCCCTGGATCACACTCAACTGGCACCTGTGAGTCACTGCACAGAATTCATTTCACAGATTCCAAAACAGGGTAGGAGGAAAGAAAGGTAAGGAGGACGAAATTCTCAAAGACGCCAATATGTCCCAGTACACGTCTGTGCAAGGACGTGTGCACAACATCGTGCAAGGTTCCCTCCCCTCCCTCCTCCCAACAGACTGTGGCCCCCTCCCTCCTGCCCCTCTACCACTGGGGGCTACAGGAGATCAGAGAGGTGGCATGCTGTCCTGGAAACAGCTTCGATTTGGAAGTAATGAAGCCAAGGTCACGCAGCTAAGAAGGTAGGACTGACACGGGATGCAGGTGTGGGGCGACGAGGTCTGTGTCCCTTACACCTCGTCCTACTACTTCCCCCAGCAAGGAGTCCCAGTCAAGGACATTTGTGGGTGCAGTGGAAAGATAAGTGACACCCAGGTTGGGAAAGGTCTTGAAAGCCATGATGAGAAGTTTGAGCTTAATTCAGGAAGCTCTGGGAGCCACTGAAGGTTCTTGAGAGGGAGGGAGTTGATCAGGTTTGCACTGTGGAGATCCAGATATGACCCATTATAAGGGATACACACACGGAATCTATAGCACACAAATTCATTTCGACTCCGGGTACCTCACGGTGCCAGCTTACAGAGAGGTCCCCAGAGACTTAGCTGATGAGCAGGCACTGTCACTCACCTTTCTGAGGACGGGGAAGAGGCAGCATCCAGCCCTCGGGCGCCACCGATGAAAGGACTGAGCACGGGTGAATTTGGGGACCTGCCAATGTCATGCCCCTGTCATGCCCTGAAACTTTCTCTGAGACAAGAAGAAAGTCCCCTGAGCCCAGAATGAGCATGCTGCGTGACCTGGAGCGACTTGTTCCCCCACTGGCGCCTGCTTCACTCCTGCACCAACCAGGCGGTCTAGACATAAGTCGTGTTGCTCGTTTGTTCATTCTGTGAGTGAGCGGGTGCGAGCCCCTGCTCTGTGTCACTACGACGCTGTGCACCTCCCTTGGTACTGCCTTCACCGACCGCGGTCTCTCACGGGCAGGAGCCGCGTCCCCACGGCTTCACGACCTCAATGCGGTAGGTGTGGCCCTTACGGTTACTCCAGGTTCAAGTCGGAGCTCCACCATTCAGGAGCCCTGTGACTGGGCAAGTTATTCACGGCGCAGACCCTCGCTTTTTTATCCACAAAGTGCTAGAGGGTGGTTGTGAGCGACCAAGTGAATCCTTAAGCCCTCAGGGTGCGAGCCTCCACACGTGGTAAACAGCTGCTATGTGTCAGCTTTTTTTTAAATTATTTTATTGAGGTCATATCGGCTTAGAACACTGTAAATTTCAGGTGTACATTATTATATATCAGTTTCTGTACAGACTGCATCGTGCTCACCACCAATAGACTAGTTTTTATCCATCACCATATATATGTGCCCCTTTACCCCTTTTGCCCTCCTCCCATCCCATTCCCCTTCCCATCTGGTAACCACTAATCTGTTCTCTGTATCTATGTGTTTATTTGTTTATCTTCCATATATGAGTGAAATCATATAGTATTTGTCTTTCTCTGGCTTATTTCACTTAGCATAACATCCTCAAGGTCCATCCACATTGTTGCACATGGCAGGATTTTTTGTCTTTTTTATGGCTGAGTAGTATTCCATTGTATATATGTACCACATCTTTATCCATTCATCCATTTTTGGGCACTTAGGTTGCTTCCACGTCTTGGCTATTGTGAATAATGCTGTGATGAACATAGGGGTACATATGTCTTTTTGAATTATTGATTTCATGTTCTTTGGATAAATACCCAGTAATGGGATAGCTGGGTCATATGGTATTTCTATTTTTAATTTTTTGAGGAATCTCCATACTGTTTTCCATAGTGGCTGCACCAGTTTGCATTCCCACCAGCAGTGTGTGAGGGTTCTCTTTTCTCTACATCCTCTCCAACACATGTTATTTCTTGTCTTATTAATTATGGCCATTCTGATGAGTGTGAGGTGATATCTCACTATAGTTTTGATTTGCATTTCCCTAATAATTAGCAATGTTGAACATTTTTTCATGTGCCTATTGGCCATCTGTATATCTTCTTTGGAAAAATGTCTGTTCAGATCCTCACGTGTCAGCTTTTAGTAACTGGAGGTAGAGCTACACATGTCCACAGAGCTGCTCTGGAGGCCTGGTGAGAGGGCCGTGCAGTCCTGGCGGAGGGAATGAGAGAAGGTCAAGGATGGTCTTACAGGGGAGGTGGCATTTGATCCAGCCAGGTATGAAAGTGTAACAAGGAGGAGCCCAGGGAAGAGTGATGGGACAGTGGAGGGAGGTGAGCGACAGGCGGGGGGGGAAGGTAGACGGGTCCCAGACTACGGACGGCATCACAGAACGGACTGAAGATTTAGACCTCATCCGGAGGCAATGGGGGTCCACCAAGGGGTAAGGACTTAAAAGCAGGGACTAGCCTGATCAGACTTAGAGGGGACTCTGGCAGCGGAAAGAGAATGGACTAGAGGGACCACCACAGCTGCAGAGAGGCCAGACGCACCAGGAGAGAGCGAACAAGGCTGGATGGGGCAACGCTGGAGAGAAAGGGGAAGAGAGGCCAACGGAGGCCTTCACAAGGGTTCTCGCAGCTCCCTTCAGCTCTGACATTCCAGGGTTATGGGATTCCTCCCAGACCCTCCACGTGACCGCAACTGGGCAGCACACACATTTCGGGGATCTTGTTCCAGTTCCTTGGAGCTCAGAAGGCAAGAAGCTCTGCTGGGGGGAGATGGGAAGCTCTGCATTGGCTGTGCTGTCTCCTCCCGTTCTTCTCCTAAGAATCAGGGGAATTACAGAGCTGGAGCCAGGCCTGGCCTGGCAGAGGGGTGGGAGCCATCCTCTACATCTAAGGGGATCTGCACACCCACGGGGACAGCTCCATCCTCTCAGATTCCATCAATCACCCAGTGGCCTTCATCCCAGCTTCGTGCAGTTCTCCCTGCGGTAAACACCCTGTTTGCTGTTCCAAGAGGTTTGTCATACTTGGAGAGGCTCTGCCACAAAGCGCGCTGGGACCTTGACGAGGGCAGACCAAGGGGAGGACGAGGGAGGGGGCTACGCAGGCTGGGGACTGGGCAATAAAATGGGTCGGAGATGCTGTCCCGTCTGGGGAAGGCCTGCCAAGGGACTTAAGCAGAGGGGAGCTAACGTGTAATGAGGGCTTTCTCCTGGCTGGGTGCTGTGTGGGCGTCCTCTCAATTCATCACCCCAACAAAGCAGCTGGGGAGCTTTGTCACCAGCCTTTTACCAAGGATAAAGTGGAGAATTAGAACTAAATGATTTGCCTAAATTTACACTCCACTAAAAGGCAGATGTGGATTCAAACCGAAATTCATTGGCCTCTGAAACCTATTTATTCACTTATTCATGCATTCATTTAGTAACCCACAAATATGTATTGATGGCCTACTAGGTGCCAGGCACCGTACCAGACACCAGAGATATGAGTCAGACACATCTCCCACCCTCTGGGGGGAGAGATCGACAACATCAAGTTCATAAATGCACAAGATAATTCCAGATGGTGATAAACTGTGAAACAAATGAAACAGGGTGATGCTCCGGATCAGAGGTTATTAAAATACAGCCGAGGGTCCAGACTCCACCATAGTCTGTCTCCATGGAACTACAAGCCAAGAATGGTGTTGACGTTTGTAAAGAGTTATAAAGAATAGAGATGGCATGTGTCCCACAGAGCCTGAGACATTCATTATCCAGCTCTGTGCAGACAAAGTTGCCACCCCTGGTCGAGAGAGAGCCTGGAGGGACATCCTTGCCAGTGGACAGGGAAGGCCTCCCTGGGACGGTGACTCTGAACTGAGACCCAAGGATGGAAAAGAACCACCAGGTGAAGAGACCCAGGGAGAGGGAACAGCAAGGGAATGCAAAGGCCCTGGGGTAGAAACAAGCTTAGCAGATTCAAGAGACAAGAAGAAAGCCGACACTGCTCGAGTGCAGGAGATGAGAGGGAAGGTGGTACTTGGGGAGCTCAAGGAGGCAGTCATGGACAGATCCCTAGGGCTGTCTGGGCCAAGGCTAGGAGAGGCCTGTCCACTCGACCCTGCCTATGGTGTGGCAAAATCGAATGAGAATCCAGCAGGTGTCAGGATGGTTGAGTTCCAATTCCACGGTCCAAACACAGTAATCACAATCCAGGTACCAGGGACACCTGAGTCACACACACAGCAGCACCAGTTCCCAGGCGACGTGGTCATTTATCTCAGGACTGTACCCGTGGTCAGAGGGTACCAGGGAGATGATCCAGGATGGACAGGGCTGCAAGAGCTGGGCAGGCTGTCAGGACCCTTGCCAGACAAGCCGGGACTCCAAGAAGGCCTTGAGCTCTGACAGGAAGTGGAGGGACAAAAATGCAGAGCCAAGGATGAGTGATGATGGGCTGGGGTGGGGGTAAGAACAGCCACTTCTCAAGCATTTGGCTCCCCAGGCCTCACCACAGCACATCAAAAATTGAGACCGCGGCCACGTGACGTATGCTGGCCCCCCACCCCCCTTTGGCCTCCCTATCCTAGTGGGCAGGGTTCAGGAAACAGGCAGGGCCAACCCAGAGAGAGGAGAGCCACAGCGACTCCTTCTGGAAGGAGCTAGTGAGGTGGCTGCTGGCAGGACTGTGCAGAAAGTGAGTGTATTGGGTGACCGGCTGCTGCATGCATGGTACAGCCATCCGTGGTACAACCATGCATGGTACAGCCATCCGTGGTACAACCATGCATGGTACAGCCATCTGTGCAAGCATGCTACAGGGGAATTAACACCCCTGAGTAAATCCTCCAGACCATGGGGAATAGAGCAGGGAATCATCAGTGTGGATTGGCTGTAACAGTTTGTATTTTGGCCACCACTTCATGTGAAATGGCTGTGCTCCTAAGTTTGTCCCCAGGCAACGTGTGTTCTATAAAGTGCTTTTTTTAAAACAACTTTTATTGTGGCTTGTTTCCTTTTTTTTTTGTTTTGTTTTTGCTGAGCAAGATTGGCCCTAGGCTAACATCCTTGCCCATCTTCCTCTACTTTGTATGTGTGGGACGCTGCCACAGCATGGCTTGATGAGCCATGTGTAGGTCCACACCGGGGACCGGAACCTGCAAACCCTGGGCCTCCAAAGCAGAGCACATGAACTTAACCACTACACCACCGGGCCGGCCCTGGGGGCTTTTTTTCTTATCACAAGAGCAACACATGTTTCTTTCAGGAAAATCAGAAAATACAGATACCAAAAAGAAAATAAAAAACACTCATCCATCCACCCAGAGAGAACCATTGTTAATATCTTGATGTCTATTTTTCTAGACTTTTCTTTGTGCATATATAATTTATGAAGAAAATGGAATCCCCATATCCTCCAGGTCTCCCCAGACGGTGGGCTCCACTAAGGAATGATGAATTGTCATGCCACTGACTTGATGGCTTCCACCTGCCTGTCACCAGGCCCCCAGCCCCCATTCCAAGGTTCCTCTGCCAAGTATCCCTGGGGGGGTCCCATATATGCTCTGAAGCCTGTCCAAGCCCTTGCCCATGCCTCTGTCACCTCACCCCCAAATTACCCTGTTGCTGTCCTGTGGCTCCTCTCAGGCCACTGCCCCATGTGGCCCCACCCAGTGCCCATTGCCTTCCAGCTCATCTGCCTGGACCACCCTGGCTCCCTTGGGGCAGTTCTGCTTTGTCACTCCTGACTCCCAACACTGCCACTTCCCTGGGCCACATGGACATTCCTGCCTCCTCGAAGGAGAAATGCCTTCCCCATCCCTGCTCTTCCTATGGGTCTCCCAGGGTTTCAATACACTGTCCTTTGCATCCCTGGGGTGAAGGAATCCTCCAGTGGCTGGATCAGGCATAAGTAAGAGACCCGTCCTATATCTGGGGCCATTACTCTGCTCCTAATCTTCTGAGAATGACCCTAAGGTCCCTTCCCCCATGACAGGGCATCACCCAGGGACTTCACAGCCTCCTCTGTAACCTTCCTTTCCTCCCACTCCCAGCCCCATCCCTGGCTGTTGCCTGAAGAGGAGGAAGGGATGCATTCACCTGCCATCAGACTCCCTCAACACTGTGTCACACGTTGAAAGGGATGTAAGATACATACAATCTTATAACCTTCTCTTTTTATTTGTCAATATATTGTGGACATCTTTCTTTATCAATAAAGGTGTTTCTACATCCTGTTTAATCATAGTATTCCATTACATATGCTTAGCTTAATTTATGTAAACAAATCCCTCTTACAGATATCTAGGTTGTGGCCAACATTTTCTATTATGTACAAATAAAATCGAGCAATCTTAAGTGTAAAACGTCCCTCGGCAGAAATTCCTTATCAACCCCAGAGCTCCAGAGGAAATTCTCCTAGTCATCTAGTGTATTCAACTGGGATGAAGCATTTACTTAACGGACACGCACCACAGCGTGCCCTGCACTGTACTAGGTCTTGAAGAGGTCAGAAAGATTAAAGTCAACGCAGTCTGTGTCCTGAAAGAGCTCACAGTCTGTCGAGGGAAGAAAGACCCTGGTGTGAGGCAGAGCGTGTGCTCGTTGCGATAAGGTGGCCACAGGGAGGGGGCTTGGGAAGCGTCCTGACCGGGCTGTGGTTCCACCTTGGCTTCGAGGAGGAAGCGGTGTTTCACCAGGGCCTGGAGGATGGCTGGGGTTTATTTGGGAAGGAGAAGACAGACAAGTGAGCTAGGAGAGTGGTCAGAGTCAAGGTGTGGAGCAGGGAGGTACAGGGCTTGGGGGCAACAGGGAGGAGCCTGGTTGTGCAGAACAGAGAGCAGTGAAAGAGATGGAGTCGTGGAAACAAGTCCAGAAAAATACGTTGGGATCAGGTCATGAAGCAATGCAGGGCCATTGATGATATCAAGGTCAGGAGGGGCAGAGTGGAAAATAAAAGAGGAAAACTCAGTTTTGAGGGTATAGTCCTTAAATTATTGTTCCTGAAAATAGATTTTTTCCACTATCTCATTATCCTTATGCCAAATATTAGCATCACATGAGCATAGAAAATTACACTGAATTCATTTTTACGAGCCTGAAGCTGATCATATTGATTTTGATCTACAATGAGTACAAGAAAATAAAATTCTATACTTTCAACCTACCCAATATTCCAGTGATTGTCTTTCCTCATAGATAGAAAAGTCAAGAATATTCCATGTCGATGTACATTGACCTTCCTTTTACTCTCGAACCTCAGGGCCTTTGCACCTGCTATTCCCAATGCCTACAACTGTTTTTCCTCTTCCATTTCACCTACCTAACACCCACACATCTTTCAGATTTCATTTCAAACATCACTTTCTCTAACCCTCCAAATCTGGCTGAGGTCTCTCTATCCTGTGTTCTCGGGGTAGTCAGTTCTTCTTGTTTGCACTCATCATAATTAAAATCAAATAATCTAATGGTGCACTCACACAAGGCCTATATCCTCCACTTCACTGGAAGTTCCATGAGGGTAGGAATTGTCTCCAAAGTGTCCTTGCACATAGGAGATAATCATTAGGTATCTCTCAAGTGAATGAATATCAGTCACAAAACAATTATGGTCCCAAAATTTTTTGATAATCCCAAGACGAAAAAAATGTGTTTTCTCAGAACAGTCGTCAGGTAATATTTTATAACAATCATCTCTTTTATTCGTACTTGCTTTTTCACAGCTCATCTACTTTTAGGATTTAAAGGAAATTTGCATAAAAGACAATAGATTTGAGAAGACATTAAACTCAAGTGGGTCCATACTTGATTGACAAAGCGATTTAACTCCGCGATCTCATTATCATCTCAAACACCGTGTGAGGAATTTTTGTGGGGTGGGGATTATCATCCCCAATTAGACGAGGAAACTAAGCCCCAGAGAAGAGAATGAACTTGTCCAAATCGCAAAACCAGGGCGTGGAACAAAAGTGGGCTTTTCTGAGGAATGAAGACTAGACGTTTACTGCTCTCTGCTGCCTCCTGTTGGTGTGAAGAGGAGACAGCAGCCTCTCTGGGTTTGCTGAAGAAACCAGCCCTTCCTGCAGTGGGCCGGGGGGCACCAGCAACCCTGCCAGCTCCCCTTCCAGTTCCCCTGGCCTTCCGCCTCCCCACCCTCCCACCCAGTCAGATTCTCCAGATGCCTAATTGGTCCAGTTTACGGACTAATAACCAGAATCCAAGAACTGGAGTGACGGCCTTCAGAGACAGCTGGCTGGACGGTCTGCGTGGTCTCCCCATTTCAGCCCGTGCCTCGTCATCTGCCCCCTGAGATGCAGCTGCAGCCCTGGGAGATGGCCTCTGAGACCTACCAGCTCCGTGTCTTCACCCCAGGGCTTCAATCGTCCGGCCTCAGGTTCCTTCTCTTCAACAGAATGAGGATATTGGTGACTTTACTAGGACATTGTGAAATTGAAACAAGGTTCGGAGGTAGGCACTCAGAAAACATCCACTTCCCTTGCTTCCCTGTCTGGTTTTGCTGGCAGTTTCAGCAAAGACTGGACTATCGATTGCTCTCAGCCCTGTGCTTTGGCCAGGACTATGGGGCCGATTTCCCGGCAGTGAAGTCACTGTGCGCTGAGCCAGCAGGATGAGTAACGGCCTCTCTCTCCAGTTGAACCTCATCTTACGCAGGTGCCCGGGGCCGAGGCAGCCCAGGCAGCTCTCCCCAACCCCGATCAGGCCATCACACCCGGCCCGTGCTCTGAGCAAACACTGCCAGGGCAGCCGATCACAGCTATAAATCCAGGGTGTTTATCAAGTCTTTGTGCATCTCTAAACTCAAATAACGCCACGTCCCCCGGGACTGAAGAAAACAAGCTGCAAGTGTTGTGTGCTCATCAAAACCACATTCTTCAGGGGAGTGAGGAGCCGCGACGCAGATGTCACTCAGGACAGCAGCCACAGCAACTGGGGGATGGTTGCAGTGGGTGACAAGCCTCATCCAATAACGGGATGAAGAAGAGAGCAGGGCTTGAAACAAAGAAATCAGCCTGGACAGGGCTGGAGCCCAGAAGATTCCTTCTCCCTGTGCCACTTGCAAACGTGTCTCTTTGGGGTGGACATGCAGAGTGATTCACCTTAGAGTTTCATTGAGAGGGAACCAAGGCTTCATTTACTCCAGGTCCAGTAGGTTAGTAAAAGCATGCTATCTGTTCAAAGCTAGGGGACAAACTGTTCTTGTGGTGAAGACAGAGAAAAACAAGGAAGGCATCCAACTAATACGTGGGGCCGACATGGCAAAAATAGGAGCAGGCCAGGGTTCAGAGAGCTCCCGCAGACACCTGCTGGCCCAAGGCAGCAAGCCAACCCAGACTCAGAGGTGGCCTCCTCCCCACAGGCAGAGGGCGCTGAGTGGTGCTGGCCCGGCCCAGGCTTGGCTCAGGGCCTGGGGGCGTGAAATTCCAGGGGGCTCTTGCTGGAAGGGATGGGGATGTCAGAGAGGAAGGGCACTTTGAGAGGACAGCTGGTGACAAGATCAACCCTTCACTTTAAAAAAAGAGCAAACTGAGGCCAAGAGTGGAGAAGAGCGCTGGCCAGTTTTGCCATTCATTTCACTGGTACCACTCACACTGAAAGCACAACGCAGTCCTCTTGAATTTCAGGGCAGAGCCATTTATTCCGAGCTATTTACTCATAAGAATAGAATTTCAGAGTTGTAAGGGCCTTGTCTAATCCTGGGATGGAGAACGTGTGGCCTGTGTGACACAGTCTGCCTCCCACACACATAGCTGGTGTTAGTCCCTAGCTACAGCGTTTCTCTACCCAAAAGGCTTTCCCAAACCCCTCCTGCCGAGAATAGCTCCTCGATTTTCTTTCAAAACAAAGGATGCACCTCCCCATTGTGGGAGGTCTAGGTAGGGCTGTCAATCACAGTGCTCCACCCCACTAGCCCAGGACTGAGGTCATATGACCCAGGTCTAGCCAATCAAAAGATTCTCTCTCCTGGCCACCTGGTTGGCTTGGATATGAACAAATTACCCAAACCTAGCCAATCAGAAACCACCCCAGGACCCATCTACCCAAGTTAACCGGAAAGATTGTCTCTTTCCCTGGAGGTTGCTAAGAAGGAAGTGTGAGCATCTGGGACTGCCAGCAGCCGTGTTGCCCACCCGATAAAAAGAGCCAGTGTGGGAAATGCAGCCAACCAAAGTCAGACAGAGCCAGGATGGAGAGAGAGGAGCCCCCAGACATCAGGCTGCCCTTGGTTCCAGCTCTGCCTGAAGGCAGCTGCTCCCGCAGGCACGCCTGTTAATGAGCCAGCCCATTCTCTTTTAGTTTATAGCTGTTCAGTTTGGATTTCTGTCGCTTGCTGTCCTGACCAGTATCGCTAATGACACACAGAGCTCTTTATTGCTGAACCCAGACATGGCCTCATACATCTTCTTAGCATGAGGTTTGGTGTAGTTGATATGCTTATGTGAGGAAGCCGGTTGGCCTTCCCAGATTCTACTCTCACGCTCTCATTTGGCAGATGAGGAAACAGAGGTCCAGAGAAGGAAAAGACTTTGCTCGAGGTCATGCCCAGCTCATAATAGAACCGGCTTCATGCCCCAGTGGTCCTTCAGTATTGTTTCATCAACCGTTTTCCAGCTAAAACACCTGCTGCCAGAAGTTATGAGAGCTCATGGAATGCTCTGCATCTGGTCAGGATGTAGACCCTCCTACCGCGGTTCCCAGCCCCTTGGCTGTGCCCTCTAGAGCCGTCAAGCTGTCCAGGATTTCAGTGTGAGACTTCCTGTGCTCTCTCAGAATACAGTTCTAAGGGGACTCTGGAGAAAGCTTCCAGTGTTGGCATGAAAGGAATAAGAAGAGGTCCATTTTACTTCTGCTTACCTCTGTCGACAAGAACAATTCTGTGGAAGCTCCTTCTAATACACGATCATTCACCTGGTTCCCTCACACCTCACGGTCTCAGAGCTGAGTCTATGATTCAAGAAGCGCTGTGACCAGAAGAAAATTTTCCCCTCCTTTAATTCAGGCATTTTACTTCTTTTAATGCAACCTGAGATATCATTAGCATTGGGGCCAACTATATTATTGACTGCAAAGAATCAAAAAGCAAGGGGAAAATAAGCAGTTGAAAGAAATTTTAGCCTGAAAATGAGAATATTCAGGGAAAGCACACTATTTTCATGTTTTTAAAGGATTGTCATGGGTCGGGAAAAATAGATTTCTGAAAGAATTCAAAGGGAAGTATAGAAGTGAATGAGTGTAACCTACAAGGAGTTGGTTCCAGAAACTGAGGCTCAGAGAGGGTAAGTGACTCCCCTGCATCCACACAGCACTTTGTTTACCAAATAAGAATGTCAACTAAGACCTCTGGAAGAGTCCAAGAGCCTGAGACAAATCCTGGTTCAAATCCAGTTTCCACCGCTTCTTTCCTTGGGAAGAGAGCCCTTTAACTTATCTGAACCTCCTCCTCTATAAATAGGGGTTCAAACTGCTGAGGTTCTCAGATCGAATGACACGATGCGTCTACAGGGGGCTCAGCTCATCTCGGCACTCACCAGATCTGACTTCTCTCTCTCCCCTTTCACCCCCCTCATCGCCTCTTCTTTCCCTATAATTTGAACAGCACAGGGTCCACTTCACCCGGTGTCCAGAGTGGGATCTTCTTGCTGTAACCAAAGGGCAATTCCATCGGGCTCAACCATTTCCTGGTCCCCCCAGGGAACCAAGTCACACCACGTCAGAGGGGGGTGGGCACCCGGAAGGAATCTGGCAGAACTGAGGGACGTGAAAGATGATGTTCCTGCCGCACCCTGCACCGTGGTGGCCCCTCCTGAGCACCTCGTCCATCGCCTCCCCAGCAAAAGCCACTGTCCGCTCCCTCCTCTCACCAAAGCCGGTGCTCCGTTTTCCTCTGCCGTGCCAAACTGAGTCCCCAGAATCCGCTTTACCGGGTCCAGCTTCCAAACCTTTGCCTGTGCTGTTCCCTCTGCCTGGAATTTTTTATCCTTTTTCTCGTCTATTCTTCAAAATTTAGATGATTACACATCACCTTCTGCAGAACACTTTCCCTGGGGTCTTCAGGTTTCTTAGTCTTAGTTTTGTTTGTTTAAAATGAATTGAGGGGCCGGCCCTGTGGCGTAGTGGATAAGTGCCCGCGCTGCGCTGCTGGCGGCTCGGGTTTAGATCCCGGGTGCACACGGATGCACTGCTTGTCAGGCCATGCTGTGGAGGCGTCCCATATAAAGTGGAGGAAGATGGGCACAGATGTTAGCCCAGGGCCAGTCTTCCTCAGCAAAAAGAAGAAGATTGGCATGGATGTTAGCTCAGGGCTACTCTTCCTCACTAAAAAATAAAATAAAATAAAATGAATTGAATTGCCAGGCACAAAAGACTCAATAAAACCTACTTTTGTCATCATTGCCAGTATGACTGTCACTGGCTGGAGGGAGTCTGCCTTTGGGCACAGCTAGAGAAAAGTCTGGAGGACTGAAAGGCCACTGAAGGAATGAGTGCAGCATAGTTCTCTCACTTTTTAAAAGCAGTCAGGATGCTAACAGGGAAAGAAGACAGACCAGCCCTGAAGCCCTCCCACAGTGGCTTCCATTCCCTTGGGGAACGTGCCTATATGTGGGGAGGCCAAGGCTGACCAAGCCCATGACCCTGATGTATAAACCCTAATACCCTTGGACTTATGGATAATGGAAAGGGAACTGCTAAGGAGCTAGAAAGCCTGTCCCCTCCCTCTGGCCCACCTCTAGAATGATGCTTGATGAGCAGAGGGTCAGAGCCACTGAGAACAGCAGTGTATGATTCGAACACTCCCTGTCGTCTGTCTTCCCCTCAGAGACATAATCCCTCAAAGCCCAGACAGGCCGTGCCCTGAGCAGTGGCCTACCATCGTGGTCTGCTTGGGCTGCCATCACAAAATGCCATAGACTGGGGGGCTTAAAGAGCAGAAATTTATTTCTCACAGTTCTGGAAGCTGGAAAGTCCAAGATTAAGGTGCCCACTGATTCACTTCCCTGATGAGTGTTCTCTTACTGGTGTGCAGATGGCCACCTGCTTGTATCCTCACGTGGTGGAGAGAAATGGAACATGCTGTAGTGTCTCTTGTGAGGGCACTAATCCCACCAGGGGCCCCACCCTCATGACCTCATCTAGACCTAATCCTCTCCCAAAGGCCCCACCTCCAAATACCATCACATTGGGGGTTAGAGCTTCAACATATGGATTTAAGGGGGACACAGTTCAGTCCAGAGCACCTACTATTCATTCAGAAGCCATCTGGTTCTACCTCATTTGGAGACTAGCCCCAGGGGCGGCCCCGTGACAGGTCCAGCAGTGCTCACAGCAGGGAGGAGCAGAGCCTGGGCAGTCGCACCCCTGCATCTGACTTGGGCTCCAGCACTCACCCATTCTGTGACCCTCAGCGAGCTGAGTGTCCTTTCTGACCCCCAGTTCAGTTTCCTTTCCTGTAAAACGGCGGTAGTCATACCTGCCTCCTAGGGCCGTCTGGAATGTCAGCTGAGACACTGTAGGAAAGGCACTCAACACGGTTCCCGGCAGAGAACAGGCGCGCAGTAAACAGAGCCGCGGCCTCACGGACATTTGTTTCAAAGAGCCAGGAGCTTGAGCACGCACTGCCTTGGTGACTCGTTTTTATTCAGATTCTCCAACTTGCCGACCCTCTTGCAGCCCGTACTTTCTGTTTTCACTGTATTGATGGTCTTCTGGTCTCAGATTAGTCTGCTTCCAAAGGCGGCTTCTGCATATTTGTGCCCACAGTGTTTTTATTTGCAGTCAGACCCTCAGAAGACAACCTTCCCTCTCTTATTTTCAAAGTCTTTGTGGGCACCTCTTTAGCAAAACCTTTGAGCTGCCCTACAATTCTCAGGAGAGGAAGTTCCTCCATTTCTGCCAGAGAAACTATTTCCTAATGGTTTAGCTATAACTGGCATGAGGTTATGAGCTCGGTTTGGAGGTTGTAAGATGAGCCCTCAGAGGGCACTTCTTGATGGGCGTGCTGCCCTCCATGTGGCGAGGCTGCCCTCACGGGCTGAGTGGCTCGGTTGCACTGGGGCGTGCGGTCCTGTGGTGGTGCTGGCCGTGGCGGTGGTAATAACAGTGGTAATCGCAGCAGCAGCATGAGACTAACATGTTTTGAATTCAATTATATATTTTTCATAAAAGAGCTAATGGGCTCTTGACCTGGTCGAACACTGCAGGTTATCCCATCCAGTCCGTCGTATCTGCAGATGCAGATGTAGTGTCTCCAGCCCAGCTGGCCAAATTAGGGAAATCACTCTGGCGAGCAAGGAGATGATGGATGTGGATGTCCAACATGTAGCCTTCCAGTTCCCTGATGAAAAACAGAGCCAAAAAGGGCATTCACAGCGAGGAAGCCACAAAGCTAATTAGTGCCAATCCAGGGAGCCTCTAGCCTTGGCCTGGCATACAGCCGCAGAAATACGTTGACCGCATTGCGAAAGTTGCTTACCATATTTCTTAAATTTGTGTTGCATTACCAGTCTTTATCACCTGTAGTATATCATGAAATAGTATTTTTTTATAAATCTGCTAATTATCTTTAAATGGCTCAGTTGTAGGACCATAGCTATGCATCACGCATAATCTATTTAATTTTGTTATAACTGGTATAATATTGTCTCCTTCAAAATTTTAAATGACATTGTTTTGCACAAAAATATCTAAGATTTCAGATCAGCCAAAAATATTTCAATCGTTTTACTTTTTGCAGGCTGAGAAACAAAACAAATTAAAGAAATGTGGTTTGGGTGTTAAAGGTGCTAATCTGTTAAATATAACCATTTAAAATAGACAATATTTTTGTCACTGTTCTGGTATTTCTTCACTTTCAATATGCCACAAATCTCAGAACGTGATGGGGCCCACATCTCTCCTTTGCTTCTGAGGATCTTGGTTTAGTGTTTACATGCAAGGGCTTTCACATCCCGGCTCTTGTCACACACATGACTGTGTGACTTATCACTGTCTTAGTTCAGGCTGCTATTACAGTGGCTTAAACGACAAACCTTTATCTCTCACTGTTCTGGAGGCTACAAGGTCCAGGGTCAAGGTACCAGTATGGTCAGGTTCTGGTGAAGGCCCTCTTGCTGTCTTGCAGACAGCCTCCTTCTTGCTGTGTCCTCATGCGGTGGAGAGAGAGATGGAGAGTTCTAGTCTCTTCCTCTTCTTATAAGGGCACTAATCCCATCATGGGGCCCCACCATCATGACCTCATCTAAACCTAATCACTTCCCAAAGGCCCCACCTCCAATACATCACATTGGGGGTTAGGGCTTCAACATCTGAATTTGGAAGGGGACACAATTTGGTCCATAACAACCATCTGACTGACACCCCTCAGCCTCAGTTCCCTCATTTACAGAGCAGAGATCATAACAGTCCCTATCTCCGTGGGGTGGTTGAGAGGATAATGGTGCTATGGGGTCAGAGGAGGGGGGAATAAGTGCTCCATAAATGTGAGTTTGTTGGTGGTCAAAATGGTGGCAAAGATGGGGTGGGGGATTGAAATATTCCATAGAATTATTCTTCAATTCTAGAGGGCCATAAAGACATTAGCTATCAGTATTATCAGATACCCATCTCCCTTTGCTCTGTAGTCAGAGATAAACATTAAATAATAGCACTTGCAGTAGTAAATGAAAATAACAGAAAGAGAAAAATTCATAAAAATTCAAATGTCTAATCCCAATTAAGTGCTTTTCCCCCAAGTGTTGTGTTCCTAAAGCCCTTCCTCCTGTGCCCTTCCCACTGCCAACTTGGCTTCCCAGAATGGCACATGATCGGGAATAATAGTTACCAAATGGATGGAGACAGAGAGCCACGGGTGGGCAGTGGGAACAGTGGGAAGCGAGCCCGCCTGCTTTAGAAGGCTGTTCCCAAGAAATGGGAAGCCAGATGTTCTGGTACACAGGTGGGGGTTCCAGTCTAGCACTGTGGTTCTATTTTTTAGATCAAAGTGAGTTATTTCTCAACCTCATCCCATCAACACTGTGGTCAGAGAAAAATCCCTCCCAGAGACCTGTGAATTATTCACAGAAGTCATTCCTTCAGACTGTTGCAACCTCATGTCTTACTGGGAAGGGGGGTGGTTAATCGGGCACTGCTGGAAAGCCACCATCATAACCCAAAAACCCCTAATTCTTAATCATTAAAATGCTGTTGAGCCTTTCCTTGGTTTTGATCCAGCTGGTCATATGGATCTGGCATGTTTCTGGTCAGTTTGATGTCAAAAGCTCTTGCAGGAAATCTTGTTTTTTATTTCACCAACAGCATTCTTCCAAACCAGATATATGAGACATGACTGGTGAGGCTTTTTCCAGTCATGAGATTTCTCTGGAGCTCATCCATTCATTTAGCAAAGCTTGGTGAAAACCTGCCATGTCCCAGGCCTTGGGTTGGCCCTGAAACTCAAAGATAATTAAGCACAACCATTGACATTTCTTCTGATGCCGCGGAAGCCTTATCTTGTTTATGGCCTGTGTCTTATTCTGTCTTCTAATGATGAACACCTGGCCAACATCATCTATATGATAATTCATTATTCATTTCTTCCTTTATTGCACAAAAGTCTGTCTCTAGATGATCGTCAAGGACGGATCTACTGGGATTCCGTCCAATACCCAGATGTGTGAGTACGTTCAGAAGGGTCACCAGACCTTTGGAACCAGACTTGCTTTATCTTGCGTCAACTACAGAAACCTTTCTTAGACCCTGCTCAAGTTGACTATTGCTTTCCTGAGGCTTGTCCCTTCTCCGGTGCCTCTTCTCTTAGCTTCTTCCAGGCCACCCGCTGCCGCTGACCCAGCGTCACTACCCCCGCAGTGGAAAGTCATTTCCTGTTTCAAGTATTGGAGGAGAGTTTAATAAGGTGATACAGAACAGCTGTTCTCTCAAGCCACAGAAGGTGGACGCAAAGGAAGAGCACTGGCCTGGAATGAGGGGACGGGAGCCTCGGTCACCCGGTCTCCAACTTGCTGAGTGGCGACGGGAAGTTCCTTCCGTCTGGACCCATCGCTGTGATCTCCTTCTGAACCTCACTCCCCCTCCACCCCCTCCTACCCCTTTCTCAGAGTCTCTCTTCCAAGTCTTATAAAGGCTCGTAGAAGCATTCACACTGGAATCTTACTTTATGACCATGTGAGCCATTTTTAGAAACCAGTGGTGCGGGAGGGACTTGAGCAAACACCAGTGTGCTCAGGTATTTCACACCTTCTTGCTCCAACAGCACTTCCGTCTCCTCAACACTTATTCTGACTCGGGCACTTTGCTGGGGGGCTGGGAAGACAAGGATAAAATAAGGTTCTGACACAAACACAAAAGGGAGCTCTAAGAGTTGGGAGGCAAACCTGACTCATCCTGAAGGAACAAGGAAAACATCCTAAGAGACAGCATTGCCTCAGCTGGCTCTGGAAGGAAGAGCATGGGTTAGCCAGAGGAAAGTGGGGAGAAAGATGTCCTAAGCATAGGAAACCATGAGCAATTGCACTGAGGTGTGAAGTAGCGGAGCGTAACTAGGAACCTACCAGAAGTGTAAAGTTACCAGAAGAAAAACTGAGGCTGGACAGGCAGATGAGGATGAGAAAGGGAGAAAGTTTCTGAAGTCCTGCAAGCCAAAATCGAGATCACTCCTCAGTTTACCACCTTTCAGTGGCTTCCTCTGCATCCAAATTAAGATCCAAATTCCAATGAATAATGCATACACTGGACGGACTGTCTCCAAAAGGGCCAAGTGCCTGCATTTGTCTTTTTATCAGGTTTTTAGAGGCTCTTTAGAGAAGTGCAACATTTTCCAACTGTGGGAGGAAAGGCTTTATTTTCTCTATTTTAAAGCATAGGGAAACGATACACAAATACATCATTATTATTAATATTGTTATTGTTATTACTATTATTTCAGGCATATGAAAAGTATCAAAACAGTATAACAAACATTGACATATCCCTCATTTTATTAAAAATTAAGACATTACAGTTGCTGTCACCCTCCTTAATCCCATTCCCTTTCCTGCACCTCAAAGGAAACCGCTGTCCTGATGTTTGTGTTATTCCCTTTCATGTTTTTACACTTCTACCACATGTGTATTTGTAAAACAATAATGTTGTTTTTGCCTGTTTTAAAGCTTTCACAAGTTGCACTGATTATTTTACAGCTTGCTTCTTTCACTCAACGTAGTTTTTGAGATTTACCCATATTGATACATGTAACTCAGCATCACCCATTTTAATGCTGTAGAGTATTCCATTGTGTGAATGTAGAAATACAGCACAATTTATTTTATCTGTTCTCCTGATGATGGACATTTAGGTTATTTCCAATGATTTGCTATTATGAATAAGGCTGCCATGATTATTTTTGTACATGTCTCTCTATGTACATGAATAAGAGTTTCTCTGGGAAACGTACCTAAGAGTAGATTCTCTGGTCATAGGGTGTACACATCTTCAACTTCACTAGCTATTGCCAAATTTCTGTCCAAAGTGATTTTACCAATTTAAACTCCTACCACCAGTTGTATGAGAATTCTTGGGACTCCATATTCTTGCTAATGCTTGACTTGTAGATTTTTGTCAATTTTATCTGATGGGCATGAAATGGTATCTCATTGTAGTTTTAATTTGCATTTCTTTGATTACTAATGAAGTTGAGCATCTTTTCATTTTTACTGGATATTTGGGAATTGTGTGTGTAATGTCCTTTGCCCCTTTTTCTTTTGGGTCAGTTGTCTCTTTTTTAGTAATTTATAGGAACCCTAAATATCTCATGGATAAAACCCTTTTTCATTGCACACATTAAAAAGAGTATCAGGAAATTTTGTCAAAGACTGGAAATCAGCAAAAGAGATGACTGGGTCCTCTTTCAGTTGAATTCTAACCATTGTCTAGCGGCCCAGGGGTTATCAGATTTTGAACTCCTTTGATCGTTTTTGATTGACTTAGCTATTTTGCAACTTTGTGGGGGATAAAACTTAACTTGCAGAGACTAATAGCAATGCAAATGTCTCCTGCCCATGGTGATGCCAATAATTTCTGCTCAGAGCAGTCAAAGTGGATTTTGTCTGAAAGAGAATATCAATCTCTCTAAGTCAAATCCTCATTTAATCTCTCATTAGTTCCCTCATTAATTAATAAGTTAAAATAAAATCTTTCAGACGTGCTCACATTACGTTCGTATGAGAGTCGGAATTTTACCATGTTTAAAATTATATTTTAGCAAGGGAGATATTTTCAAAGAATAAAAAAAAATTGGGGAAAGCTGACATTCCAGACAGAGCCTGTGGTTGGCCAGACAGTACATCTGAATCAGGACACAGAGGGCCTGAGGCCGCGTGCAGTGAGGGGCCGACTCTGAGGCCCAGAAAGCTGAGTCTGAATGGAGGTGGCCAGAGAAGGGCCCTGAGGGCGACAGGAGGCTGCGCGGCTAGTTTGCAGGCCAAGGCCACCATTTCCCACCTGCGTGTTTGGACAATGTATTTAACCTCTCTGTTCCTCCTCATCTGCAAAACTGGGATAGTAACGTTGACCTCAAGGGCTATCATGAGAATTAAATGAAACAATGTATGTGAACCACTTAACGTGCAATATAAGAATATGATGATGATAATAGCGACAATAACAATAGCACTGACCTCTATTGAATGCTTCTTCACTGGACTGGGCACAAAGCTACAAGTGAGGAAACTGAGGCCGAGAGACGCCAAAGCCCACGCTCGTCACCAGGGAGCTAAGTGGTAGCTCTTGTCACTCTCCTAGTGGGGCAAACAGTTTACCAGGTCCCAGAGACAGGTTCCAGAGTAGACTCTGCCCCCAACCAACCACGAACCCTGTGCCATCCACACCCCTTCTCCGAGCCACAGCCATTCATTCGCTCATTCCTTTGATGAACCCATGACCTTTGCTGAGTCCTATGCTAAATTTTTGGTGCTAGAGAAATGAGGCAGTTTGGAGGCTCCAGTTTCTGAACTTTTAAGATGGAGATGAAATATCTACTTGTTAAATACCTTATTAGTTTCCTAGGGCTGCCATAACAAAGTACCACAAACTGGGTGGCTTCAAACAACAGAAATCCATTGTCTCACAGTTTCTAGAGGTTAGAAGTCCAAAATCAAGGTGTCTGCAGCACCATGCTCCCTCTGAAGGCTGTAGGGGAATCCTTCCTTGCCTCTTCCTAGCTTCTGGTGGTAGCCATCATTGCCTGCGTTCCTTGGCTTGTAGCTGCAGCCCTCCAATCCTGCCTCTGTCATCACATGGCATTCTCTTCACGTGGTCTTCTTACAAGCACACTGTCACATTAAGGGCCCACCCTACTCCAGTATGACTTCATCTTAACTAATTACATCTGCAACAACCCTATTTCCAAACAAGGTCACATTCTGAGGCACTTGGGGTTAGGACTTCACCATATCTTCTTGAGGGGCACAATTCAACCCCAGATGAGAACCCTGAGTAGGGCAGGCCTTCAGGGCCCAAGGCCAACCTGGCACCATCTTCCAAAGTAGCACTGGGGCTTTGGCCTTCAGCTCCAGAGAAAACAGAAGCCCAAGATCCAAAAGAGGGCAGTCACGCTTCCCAGTGCCAAGTTTTCTTTGATGCAGCCTTATGAATTAAGTCCAGCAAGCAATGGGCTGTCTTTGATAAAACAGAGGGGAAAGAGGCCATCCTGCCCTTTCATCCTGGAAGGTGAGGTAAGCACGGTGTCAAGAGTGCTGTACTACATCAGTGCTCCCTTTTCAGAGAATACAGCCCAATTCTAGAAGCCGTAATAGGCAATTATTTGTCTCAAAAAAAAGTTCTCTAGGGTACAGGAAGGGAAGAGAGCCAGCATTTTTATTTAGAGGCTCCTCTGTGCCAAGCCATATGTGGAATGGTTACAAACATCATCGCTTTCAGTCCTCATGATGGTTCTTTGATTATTAACCCCATTTGACAGATAAGGAAGAAGGTTAGGAGAAGTTAACTGAGTTTTTCCCACAGCTAAAAAGGTGGGGGGGTACTAGAATTTAAACCCAGGTGTGTCTGACAATCAAGTTTATAATCTTTCCACTATGTTACGTTGTCTTTATTATTTTATATCAGATAATGAATGTGAAAACTAAAAGCATTATGTCTGGCAGACAGACATAATGCTGCCAGACATAATGCTTGCTCCCTCTGAAGGATGAATGAATGAATGACACTGGATGAACACGCAGCACCCTCTGGTTTTCCTGTCCTCATGTGAACTCTCCCTCCTCTGAACTCCCAGGACTTTGTCCTTTCCTCTCAAGCGGAACCGATTCCCCTCCCCACCCCCTACCCTTACCCCATGGGCTGTCCCTCAGAGAAGGGAAGAGGTCTAACTGATCTTTGTAAGCCCCCAGGCTCCCGCACTGGCCGAATACACAGCAGATGCTCAATAGCAGTCTGTAGAGGGAAAGAATAAGTAAGAACTATAAAGCACACCGCTCAGCATTCGTTAAAGCAGTAGGTATAACCTGACAGCATCGCCAGGAAGGTTAGAGAAAAGCCTGAGCTGGGACTCACACCTGGGCTCCAGGCTCAGCATTGTCACTAATCTGCTGTGCAAACTTGGGCTCCTCTTGGCCCTCTCGCCCCTGCCCATCAGACAAGGGGCTTGGACTAACGATCTTGAGAGTCTTCTGATATATCATCTAAGTCTTGGTGTCTCCAAAGCTCAGAAGGGGTTACAGGCTACACGGCATCCAGATGCCAGCAAGGCCTGGGCTGTCCAGGGATGGACAATCTTTTCCCGGGTTCCAGTTTTCCTGAGCCAGGAAAATCAGCATTTGGGCTCCTTGCCAACCTCCTCTTGCTGGTTCCCAGAGAGAGCTTCCCAAAGACAGCTGGAATGAAGGACCAAGCTTTCTCGGCAGGAGGGTCTTTCAACCTCACTGAAAGCCCTCCTAGGGCCAACGAGAATGCCAGAACCTTGATCAAGGGCCGTTCCTTGAGACAAACAGAACATCTACTCCATGTCCCTTCCAAGAAGGAACTATAATGATGATAGTTAACGCTCACCGTGCACAAACAATTTGTCCTGCATTGTGGAAGCCCTTTATGGGCATCACTGCATTTGATTCTAATGCAAGGCAGATCTGCACTATGATTTTTATTCCCATTTCACAAATCAGGAAACCGAAGCTCCAGAGAGGTTGAGGGACATTCCCAGGGTCATCTAGCTATCTCCATACCGCAAGGTCTAGTCTTTGTTTTTATTTTTACTTTTTTTAAAAATAGGAAATATATTCACATGGTACCAAATTCAAAAGGTACAAAGATGTATACAGCATGAATAAGTGTTTCTCTTTCTCCTGGTCTCCCAGCATCTTGTTCTCTGGGAGGCGATCACTGTTCTTAGGTGTTTGCATATCCTACAAGACATCTTCTCCGCCAGCAGAGGCCACTGCGTTAGGCTTACCCATCTGGAGCACACTCTAGACAGTGTTCTACTCCTTTCTTTTTCCACTTACCAATATTGCTATGCAATCCTTCCATATCAGTACAGAAATATCTGCCTTGTTCTTTGTAATAGCTGGATAATAGCCCATCCTCTGAAAGTGTCATGATTTATTTTGAAGGATGTATATGGACCCCACACTCTTAAGCATTGGGCTGCCAGGGGAAGCACTGAGAAGCTGGAATGCACATCCGCGTGCCCAGGGTCACTGAGCCTTTCAGATCAATTGACACTTTACGACTTAAGGGTCATAAGACTTAAGACTTTCAGTCTGATGAAGACTAAATGAAACAATGCATGAGAAGCGCTCTGCGTGGCACGCAGTAAAGGCCCGGTTATTATGCTAATGTCGGCAGGTGTCTGACTGTATGCACCAAGATGGTTGGACTCCTAGAGAGTAGCAGAAGTCAAGGAAAGAATCAGCCCTCTTTGCCAAGATCTGTGCAGTGACAGAAAGAGCAGACAGACCTGCGTTCAAAACCCAGCCCTGCCACTCACTGTGTGCAGCAGAGATGGTTAGAGATGTAGTGATGGAACATGTCCCCTCTCTGAGTTTGGGATGGGCAAGCAGTCATCCAGCTGGTGACTACAGGTCCCTGGCTCCTGTGTTCTCACCAATAAATTGTGGATGGAAATGGCTTGCTCTCCACTTCCTCTCTTTCCACTTCCTCTCTTTCCACTTTCCTATGGACTGGAACACATACGTGGTGGTGGCAAAACAGCTTCAAGCAAGTGGATGAGGCAACACTCTAATGACAAAATGAGAAGAAACTCAGATACCTGAGTGACCTCATGGGGCAGAGCTGCGGGCCCACCCGCCCCACCTGCATGTGTCTGCAGCACACTGGTACGTGAGGAGGCAGTCCACTGGGATCTTGTTTTAGTGATGGCGGTGTGAGGTCTCTGTTAGAGCATCTTTACTTTTACCCTGACTGATACACTGTGAGACCTTGAACAAATCACTTGACCTCCCTAAGCCTCAGTTTCTACATCTCCAAATCCCTCATAAGGACCAAAGAGAAGGCAAACAGAACACCCAGCATGGGATTTAGCACAAAATAAAAGCTCAATAAATGGCTCTCTGGGCCTCAGTTTCCCCATCTGTAAAATAAGTATATCTATCATTCTTTTGTGACCTCAATGACACAGAGGACCACACAGTTTGTACAATCAGTACCTAGCTTCCCACAACCTGAGACATAGTGTCCTTTGCACAGATAACGAGTAGAGGTTTAACCTTCCTCTGTCCAGGTGAGTTTGGGCACGTCCCCTGTTTGGGATCCAGTGTGGGAGCTCATCCGGATCAGACAGGACCTCCCTGTCCACAGGCCAAGGAAGCTGAGGGCACGGAGGAGGAAGCCCGTCTGAGGCCCCTGACCACACAATGCCTGTCACTTAGGCACGAATGAATCAAAGGCAGGTGTGTCCCATCGTCTTTTCTGCACACATGGATTTTAAAAAGAAATGCGTGCCAGAGAGAGAGGTAGGGAGCAACAGAAGAGAAGTGAGTTCTCAGGGTCATCCTCCATTCTTTACTCTCAAACCAAAGGGTTTAAAGGCCACTTTCTAAAGCTCCTGTTAACTAGAGAGCCCTGTGTTCACTAGGTTCCTGATACGTGCCAAGTATACCACTCACTGCGTAGTGTACATTCTCCCTACCGACGCTCACGACAGCCCCGGGCAGGATGCACGCTCTCACCACTTTACAAACATGAAGACCAGAGAAGCGAAGTCCTCGCCCAAGGTCACACAACTCATGAGTGGCTGAGCAGGATTTGAACCCAGATCTGCCTGATTCCAAATCCACATTCTTTGATTCCACGATTCTAGTATTTATTGAATACCTATCCTGTTCTTAGCTGGGGCTAAGTTCCATGGAAGCTAGTGGAATAAATCAGACACAGACTTCCTGTTTGCTGACTAATATCAAGATCTTTTTTCTTGTGGAAATTAAAGGGATGGGAAGGGTGTCAGACCTAGAGTCAGAAAGCATGGGTCACTCTGCCCTAACTCCCTCTGCCCTTGTACATTTCTATACTGCTCTGGGATTCATTTTCCTCGTCTATAAAATAGGAACCGTACCTGTTTCCTAGAGTCACTAGGAAGATGAAACAAATGAGATAACAGGTGTAAGGATGATGTGCATGAAGCACTGAAAAAAGTTAACATTGCTTTAGGATATTCTGGAAGCCTTGCTTGGGTTGTATAAATGCTTCACGTATGTCCATGCAGACAGTGAGTGAAGCACATTTGCTCCCCTGGGGACAAAGGGGGGGTCAACTGGTGTCTCTTGATGATGTTCACAGCATGTGAAGTCCCCAAGTTCACATGCATGACCGCTGGACCATCTGACCTTCCTCCAAGCCAAGGACAAACAGCAGATGTCAACAGCTTCGTGGCCCTCCACAAGCATGCTGTGGCAAGAACATGCTTTGGGTGTGGATGGCATTTTAGGGTTTACAGAGTAGTTTCACAGCCACAAATTCTTTGGACCACCGTGGAACCCAGCAGGGTAGGCACGACAACTTGCATATGAGATAACTGGGGTGCTGAGGTTTCAGGAGGGGCCACGACTTGCACAAGGGCTTGCGTTATTAATGGGCAGGGTCCACACTATACAACCCGTATCTCAGGTCTGTATCTGGGTCCAAAGTTCTTTCCATTTCCCTGTTCTACACCACCTGCAACAGAGGGAACATGCCCGTTTGAGGCCCAGGTTACAAAGCATAGCCCCGAAACCTATTCATTCATTCAACAAACACTTACTGAGGATCTGCTCCTGCCCAGGCCTGTGCTGGGCCCTGCAGAGACCAATAGGCCAGACGCAAAGCCTGCTCTCCAGGGATTCGGTCTGCTGAACCACAGGACCATGTAGTGAGGGTCTATCATGCCAGGCACTTCACCCAAACAATTTCCAGTTCTTACAACAGCACTGCAAAGTCTGTGTTTTTCCCCAAATTTTATGATGGGCACTGGAGGCTCAAGGACACTGAGTGATTGGTTCAAAGTTACTCAGCTAATAAGTGGCAGAAGTGAGATTAGATTCCAAGTCTGTCAGATGCCAAACTTAGGCTCTTTCTCCAAGAATACACAGGACTCCTCAAAACGTCTTCCATATAGAATGTTCAGGATAGAATTACAAGTGCCATACCACCCATTTGGTTTAATTACGTGATATCAAGTGACCAATTCAACTAATTATTTCTCCTTTTGATTTCTAGGTTGGTAACTTTGTACAATCACGGAATGTCAGAAGAAAAAGATAATCTAGTAAACCTCCTCATTGTACAGACGAGGGAGCCGAGGACCGGAACACACATCTTGCCCAAAATCACACAGTAACTTAATATCAAGCATACATGTGTCTGAATTTAAAGCCCCAGTTATTTCCACTTCACCAGGTTCTAGATGCCTAGCCATTCTTTTTTAATCTAGATAATGTCACCTGTTTGAGACAGGGAGCAGTTGTAGTTCATCTTAGTATCTCCAGTGAGTGGCAACCAGAACAATGCCCTCGAGGAGAGTGATGTGGTTGAATGACAGATGAAACAACAATAATTATCCCCATTATACAGATGAAGAAACTGAGGTTCAAAGAGAGAAGAATATCTGTCCAAGGTTGCATGGCTTACTAGTGGCCAAACCAAGATTCAAACCTGGTCTTTCTGGCTCTGGAGGCCCTACTCAGCTGCCGGCAGGAGACCGGTGTAAGGCATGAGCCCCACAGCAACCTGGAAAACAGGCACAGCATTCAGTCTCAAATTGGGACCCTTACTTGCTTCCTCTTAGTGTTGGAAAGAGCCCTGGGGGTGGGGTCCTGCAGGACGACCAGGTACATGGACTCAGCTAGAAGCCGTGACAAGTGTGCAGCACGGAGAAAGACCCATCCCAGCAAGGCCCCCGCACAGAGCAGCCTCAGGCTCAGATGGCCAAACCAGTCACACGTGTTTGGAAGTCGGTGAAGAGCCTTGCTGGGGGCCAGGAGAAAGATCCGTTCTGGGGGTTCTGCCAGGCCTGGAGATGAGGCTGCCAGAGGGAGATCAGGATAGGGGAGGACAGATGTGTCCACGGCCTTGCCAGAGGCCACGCAGGCCCCAGTGAATCAATCCTCTAACCAGAGCCATAACTCTACTCCAAGCTGAGAGCGTTCCGGTTCCCAGATTAGACCATGGAAAAGTGATTCCATGTGGACTGTTCAGCTCGGTTGCTTATTCGACCCCTACCCCGCCCCCACCTCCAGCCCAGAATCACAGGGCGGCCATTTCGTGTCAACACGAGGATGTTGCTCTTTATTTTCTTCTCTCTTGAACACATAAAAATAACTCTGCCAGACCCAGATATCCGTGTGAGCTCTCAAGAAGCTGGGCTTAAACATGTTTGCACGTCAGGACCAAAGCAATCCCACGTGTGGCTGCTGAGACACGGTGTCCTCTCCGTGGCAAGTGGCTGCCTTCTTCAGTCTCAGGGATGCTGACGGACGAGAGAAGCAAACACATGTGCAACACCTTCCCCTGCTCTTTAAACAGATCTTCTGATTTAATTTGTCATTTTAATTTTGCAGATGAAAAACTTCAGGTTCCGAGAAATGAGAATAGTGCAAAGTCATTCATTCACTCAACAAATGTTTATCATTTCCGCCAATGTGCTCAGTACAGATTTTTGTAAAGAAAAACCTTGGTTTCTGCTATGTAAAAGGATTCACTGATGGATTCCCCCGTGTGTTCCATGCAAAGTTTCCCAAAGTGCATAGGGTAAAGACTAATGCTCTGAGGGCTTAATAGGCATTTGGGAAAAATGAATTCTATGTACAAATTAGCCTGGAAATCACTGATTAAACAAGAGTTACTTAGGAAGTCACTGATTAAAGAAACTAAACAATGCAGGATTTTCTTAAATACAGGATTTTTTGAAGCTTTTAATTGGCTAAAGTGTATTTGACTCTCCCAGTAGAATATAGAGCATGCAGTATTTTCCCAAAGTTATGAGCTAGAGTTCTAAGAAAAACTGTTTTGGAAGAGCCTCCCCAATATATTAGGTTGAACCAGATGAAATTGCCAACATTTGACTGTTTTTTATCTACAAAACAACCTTTCCATAGGGTTCAATGTAATATATAGAGGTTTTGTTCATGTCTTTCGTACCTCCTTTATCAGATTTCGTAACGTGACGTGGCTAATCGACCCTGAACTCCTTAATGGGTACTTGATATGTAGCCTTTATGTGCTCGCCCTTAGGGCTGGAAACAGTCCTGGGGTGAGGTGACACAGATGGCCACTCTCTACCAGAATTCGTGCTTGCCCTTTCGCAGTGAGGAGTTGCCATGGGAAGCAGCTGCCTAACCAGAAACTATGTTGCCCAGTGCCCCTCCATCCAGGTGGGTGTGGGGGCTCGTGTCCACAGCGGAATGTGAGTATAAGTCATAAATATCACCACCAGGCAAAGGCAGGAAAGAATCAGGTGTGTCTTCTCCACCCTCTCCTTTGCCCATCATCGGGCTACATGGCAGATCCTCCAGATGGAAGAGGACTCAGCCCAGATTCACCACCAGGTTGAAAGCCACTCACCAACTAAGCACGCCCATATTGAACTATTAGGTGAGGGAGAAAGAAACTGATTACCTTGAGCCACTGAAGTTTGGGGTTTTTGTTGTTGTCACAGGACAAAGTGTTATCCTAAATAATACAGTAAAGTTGGGAGCAGGCAGCAAGAGTGGCCGTCCAGGACCCTAAAAGTGGTAACAGTGTAGAGCAAAAGAGACCAAGCTCAACAAGGCCCACACAACAAAGGATCGCTAGTCAGGGTGGCCAGATCCGGCTCACGTGTTTGGAAGCTCCCTTAGTCCGTGCGGGCTGCTGTAACAAAATGCCATAGACCAAGTGGCTCATAAACAACAAGCATTTATTTCTCTCAGTTCCAGAGGCTGGGAAGTCCAGGATCAAGGCACCGGCAGATTTGATGTATGGTGAGAGCCCACTTCTTGGTTCATAGATGGCTTTTCACTGACTCCTCATACGGTGGAAGGGACAAGGGATCGCTCTGGGGTCTCTTTATAAGGACACTAATGCCATTCATGAAGGCCCTGCCTTCATGACCTAATCACCTCCCAAAGGCCCTACCTCCAAATACCATCACGTTGGGGATTAGGTTTCAACATATGCACTTGACAGGGGAGGAGCGGGGCACCTAAAACATTCAGTCCATAGCAGAAGCCAATGCAATTTGTGAGAAGTATAACATGAATGAAGAGCTTTGTTGATTATGAGGGGTATTAATCAAAACACTCATCATTTGGTTGAGATGTCCCTGGCACCCCTCCCAGGTCCAGTCAGTCCTCACCTGCATCCTCTGGGCCATGACTCTGTGGCCTCCTCACCACCTCTGCCCTACAGACACCGCCTCCTTCAGATTTCCCCAGGGCCAGCCTCACACCAACCCCTCCAAAGCCACACCCAGGAGAATCTCAAAGGGATTTTCTTAACACTGAAAATCTAACTTGATCTCTCCCTGTGTAAACCCTTAAGTGGCTCTGTGTGTTCAAGAAAACTCCTTGGGCCTGGCACTCAGGGCCCTCCCTCCGCGGCCTGGCTCACTTCCCCAGCCTCCCACTTCACCATGGCACTGCACGAAACCTGCCACATCTCCGTCAGGCCCTGCACACTTTTGCCTTTGTGGGCCCCCCCCACCATAATAATATCAATATTAAAAATTACTATTGATATAACTTTAAATATTTCAACTTTTATTTTCTGTTTTAGGCAAAATTTAATAGATTTCCACGTCCCCTAAAAATTTCATTTTCTCTGTTGTGAGAAAGAAATTAAAACATTTTCTCTGACCCTAAATGTATGGGTTTTTTCCTTGTGTTTTTGAAAGAAATTAAAACATTTTCTTGGCCCCCCTAAAAGTGTTGTGGGCCCCAGGCCCTATGCCCGCTGTGGCTAGTGGCTATGTCCCCACGTCCTTCTGCCTGGGATTCCTCCTCCCTTTCCAATTCTGCCCCCTCTGGGCCATCTTCCTTGCCTCAACCTTGAGGAAGAACAATCCCTACCTTTCATTTGTATCCTCTCCCACCACCATGGGGGTACGACACGAAGGTCCTCAGCTCTGGTGGGCATCAGAATCACCTGGGGGCTTGGAACATGCACATCCACAGCCCCACCCCTTGGAAAGAGCAGCAAACGCTTGATCTCCCCCCAGCTTCCTAGGGAAAATTAAAACACTGCAGCTTCTCACCCAGAGAATTGGACAAGCGAGCCACTGTTTTCTGAGCTGAGTGTTTTGAGTGCAGTAGGAAGAGGGTGAATCTTGGAGAGAGACTACTCTGGGTTTGAGCCTTGACTTCACCACCTCCTACCTGCATGGCCGGCATGTGGACCTCGTCATTTTGATCCTCCATTTCTTCACCAATAAAATGGAACAGGACCACAATGACTTGCATGAGGAATGTGCTCCGTGTTAATCACCTTTCTTCTTTTCATATGAATAGAGCCAAGGGCACTAGACGTGGAAGTGGGAAGGCTGACTCCTCTTCCAGGCTGACCACTAGCTCGGTACTTGGCACACAGTAGGTGCTCCATGCATGCATGCCCGCCAGATGGATGAACACTAGAGCCCTGACTCCCGGTCAGGCGTCGTTCTGCTCCCATTGCCACGCCTGGGTTCAATTCCAGGTGTGAGAAGGTGATTGTGCCCAGAGTGTGCTCCATTGTGCTGTCTCCACCATGTGGTGTGGGAGCCAAGCTCTAGAGGGACAGAACAGACTCTGCGCCCCACCCCATCAGATCTCCCCAAAAGAAACATCTTTGCCCATCAGAGAAGCAGATGGGGTAGCAATGGGCATGCTAGCCCAGGGGCGTCCCAGCAAGTTGGCCTCTAAATTAGGCCGGCAAGATCTTACAGTCCTTTCTGCTGATCTTTGAAAATAAGACAGAAGGGAAAACATTTACCTCCCCAAAGCAAACATCTGCTTTGCAGTTTCTCAGGAGGAGCCCAAGGAGAAAGTTCTCCCTCTGTGTGGGCTTCCAGGAGAGGCAAAAAATGTGTGGGCATTTTCCCATAAAGGAAGGGCTGAGTTCCCAGAGATGTCCCCCCAGCCACCCTCCCTTGAGGACAGTCTTAAGACCCTCTTTACATGCCTGCTCTTCTTTCTGTGGCCCTGGGACAAATCCTGTCTCTAAGGTGGCTCATCTCATCGCTGATCTCATTTGATGAAATGAATACAATCTCATTCATTTCAGCCTCAGGGTTCTGAGGGTGTGTCCCTGTGGCCCCTATATTTTACCTATACTCTTCAGCTAAAATAAACTACAGGACAAGGACAAGGCCGAGAAGTGGTACTCACACATACAAAAACGTCAGAGGAAAGGTGGCTGTTATATATACAGGCATACGTCGCTTAACGACGGGGAGACGTTCTGAGAAATGCGTCGTTACGCGACTTCATCGTTGTGCGAACATCATAAAGTGTACTTACACAAACCTAGATGGTATAGCCTACTACACACCTAGACTATATGGTACTAATCTTATGGGACCACTGTCGTGCATCCGTCGTTGACCAAAATGTCGTTATGTGGCATGTGACTATATAGTGGAAAGCATCCTGATACACCAGGCATTGTCCAATCATAGAATTATGACATCTCAAAGTTCAAAGTACCATGTTTAGCTCTTGAACTCCCACAATGTAACTCAACAACTTCTCAAGGTTGTTGTAAGAATTAAATAATGAAGTGTCTCAGATTACTCGCTGGAGACCACATTAAAAGATAATTATCCACTAACAATTTACCACATATGATAGAAACTGTTTGACTACCCAATAAACATTTCCTTCTCACTTTGTTCAGGGTGACATCTACACACACACACAAAGGTTCGTGTTTTCTCAGCTTTCCTTGCAACTAGGAGTGGCCATGTGACAGCTCAATTCAATGATCTACACAGAGAAATGTACCAGACGGCTTCTGGGCAGAGACCTCCTCGCCTTATAGAGAGATGCTGTTCTGGTGTCTCTGGCTAGCCCTTGGCTTTCTGCCTTTGAAAATAGCCATTTGAGGACTAAAGCTGAGGTAGCCCTACTTAAGTCATGAGGCAACAAGCCTGAAGACAAAAGCCAGTGTTCTGAGGAAAGACAACCAGAGGGTGGAAAGAGGTTGATTTTGTTTCTTTGAGTTTTGCGGGCGGAGGGGTTTTTTGAACTGAACTGAACTGGCCTGGAACTGCCTAATTCTTAAGCCATTGTGAGGCAGGTGTTCTATCACTTGTACTCAAAGTATCTTAATTGCGGGGCCAGCCTGGTGGTGTAGTGGTTACATTCACGAGCTCTGCTTCAGTGGCCCGGGGTTTGCAGGTTCGGATCTCAGGCGTGGACCTACACACCACTTGTCAAGCCACCCTGTGGCAGGCATCCCACATATAAAGTAGAGGAAGATGGGCATGGATGTTAGCCCAGGGCCAATTTTCCTCAGCAAAAAGAGGAGGATTGGCAATATACATTAGCTCAGGGCTAATCTTCCTCAGCAAAAAAAAAAAAAAAAAGTATCTTAATTGAGACTTCACACATTATCAACCCAGAGAATAATAATGTATTGGGACATGACAGGGCCACATGGGGAGTAGATGACTCAAGGGTTAAAAGTAGAAAATCAACTTTTACACAAACTGGAAAATATATAAGTGAATGTTTAATATTATCAACATATCCCCACATGAATGCCTCTGCTTGTAAAATAGGAATGATAATAATATCTACCTCGTGGGATTGTTCTAAATATTAGATGAGTTAATACATGCAGAGTTAAGTTAAAAGCGTCAGACACATAGCAAGTACTATGTAATTATAGCTATCATGTTAATCAGTAAAAAATATAACTGTCGTTAATAAAGAAGATGAGTCTGGGCAGTGCATTGGATTTAGAATCAGAAAACCTTGCTTCTGGACAGATACTTCTCTTTGATCCTATATCAATGTTTGTGGCTGTTTTAGGACAATGAAATCTCAGTAGAACATAGTCCCTATGTCAAAGGATGTTGAAAGTTTGATGAATCAGATAAATTTTGAGATATTGCATGTTGCCAATTCAGTAATGAAATAAATGTATCACTGGAAGTCTAAAAAGGCTTTAAAATACACTTGTAAATAAAATGGAACGTTTGGTTGCGCAACTAAGGAAGAGTCTGGAAGTTTTTAAATAATTTCATATGAAATTTGTTTTCTTTTCTTGAAACAAGAGCTGGGCAATAACAAGTCTGAGCAGGAAAGCAGAGTCGAAAAGATAGACAGGGAACTGGAGTGCTTGGGTCAAGTTTTGGTCCTACCACTACCTGCCGAGGTGTCCTAGGTAAGGCCTTTCCCATCTCTGGGCCTCAGTGTCATCATCTGTAAAGTGAGGGAGAGCCTGGAGCTAGAGCAGGACACAACAGTCCTTGTCCCAGCTCCACTCCTCAGCTGTGAGACCTGAAACAAGGGACTGACTTTCTCTGAGCCCCATCTCTAAAAAGGGGATGAAAAAGACAGCCACCTCACAGGAAAGCTGTGACGGTCAAATGTCAGAACATATCAAAAAACTCCTGGCACTGGGTAGACCCTTAATAAATATTGGTTGGAGCATAAAATATTGTCTATCCCAGTTCCAACATTCTATAGTTCTGTATAAAGTATGGCCTGGAAGATGCAAAGAACAGAAGAGAGGATGTGTCCGTTGTCCCACAAGACCACGCCCCAGATAGGATGGCTTTGGCCCCGCCAGGCCAGGGCTCCCGTGTGACATTCAAAAGGCTCTTGGCCAACCCTTAGCACAAAGGATATGATTCAGGAGGCACAGGGGTCCATAAGGGCCCCCTGGGTTCTGGTGTGAGGAATGTTGGGCAGTAAATATGCGGGGAGAGCAGGCTCTGAGACACAGACATCCACAGAACGTCTTCAGTGCCTGAGAAGCCGTTCCCAGAACTCCCAGTTGTGAGGTCAGGTAGGGACACAAGGATTGAACATGAAAACATTCACCAATGTGCTCACCACATGTAAAAGTAGCTCTCAGTCAAAGATCACCCCCCTCACCCCACCCACCCCCACATACATACACTGTTTGACACTAAAGATTATGACCCATAAAAAGTGGACGTGATGGCAAAGGCCTCTCCTCCGTGGTCACATATGCCACATCAAATAATGCAAGGACTATACAACGCAAATGGCCTACACAGTAACCCTGCAATTTAGGAAAGATACCAGATGTCACAAAGTCAACAAAAGTGATGCTCAAGTGATGCTTTGGTTGCATGAATGACAAGCAAAGTCAGTGATAAACGATAATCTGACAGAGCAGTGAGCCATCGAAGACAAGAAAATCGAAAAAGATAATGGCACGATCAGTGCTTTGAAGGAGAGCATTTCTAATACAAAAGAAGCTCAGGGAAAAATTAGCGAGACTTCAATTGCATTTACACAAATTACCCTGCTTTTGATCATGCTGCAAAAGTCAAAGGTCTACAAAGCATTTTGTGCTAGCACACAATGTTACCAGAAAAACTGTTCCAAAGAAACCAACATTTGATTCATCCTGGTTCCTTGTAAGCCACTCGCATGTAATTGTGATGCAATCTAAATTTTGTTAAATATAAGACAAAATCAACATGATGATAATTTTTTGGTCTTTTTTCAAAATAATTTCCAACAAAATCTTTGCCCTTTTTTACTATTCACTATGAAACCACAGTCCTTATTTTAAGTGACTAATTTCGAACACGAGGACCTCTCTTAGATGGTCAGACAAACAATAACCAACCCTGCACTGAATCCAGCCCTTGCTGGGCCCTGGGCTCTGAAGATCCAGGGAGGAGGACATCAGACAGAGGAAACAGCTTGTAAGAAGGCCTCAGGGCAGGAAAGGCTCTGATGCACTGGAAGATAGGAGGAAATGAGCAGGAGGAAGAATGGGACAATCTGAGTGAGAGGGGTCAGCAGGGACCAGCTCGGGCAGGGCCTGTAGTCCATGTTAGGGAGTTGGAATAAAAACTCTGAGTGCCCTGGGAAGTGACAAAAGAGTTTCAAGCAGATGTTCTGCCCTGAGCGTTTGGTGGACAGAGGTGCCACTCCAGGGGACAGGGCAGCAGGAGCAGCAGATTTAGCAGGAGGTGGTGAGTTCACTGCGGGGGGGACAGGCAGAGGTGCCTGGAGACTTGCATGTGGACATGCCCAGAAGGCAGTAGATAGGTCCGAAGGTGGTCAGAGAGGTATGGCCTGAGGGCCAGGGTTTGGGACTTATTTGTTTGGAGGACACAGCTGAAACCAAGCTTACAGATGTGATCCCCCAAAGAAAACATGTAGAAGAGAAGAGAAACCCACAAACGGAAACGCCTGAAAGAGACTGCAGCTTACCTGGATGACGCAGGTTGGGATATCATTACCAGATCCTGAGCAGCAACAAGAGGAAACTGTGGATGGAAAGGAGGAGTCCAAGAGGATATTTTATGGCAATGGAATGTTAGTCCTATGCCCTCTCCATGTCAGGAGGTTAACGTTATTAATGAGCTTGACTAATGACATGATGCCGATCCAGTAATGAAATAAAAGAACTAACTTGATCTTCAAGGAAAATCTTGAATTGGTCAAAATAACCTTTCTCCTTGTAAACAAAAGAAAGTTCTCTGATTGTGCAACTGAGTCCAAGGCCAGCCAATGTTAAATAATTTCAGATGGAACTACCTCACCCCACTTTAGCCCGAAATTAAAATATCAAATGTGAGGTGGCAGAGTTGAGTAAGAAGAAAAATAAAATAGGCTTCAGGAGGCCCAGGAACTAATTATTTCTCTGTCACTGACAAGTGTGGAAACCTGAGATAAATCGTTTTCATTGTACCTCAGTTTTGTCATCTGTGAAATTAGAAAACTGGGCTTGATGACGCCTTAAGTCTCCTCCAGTGTGAAGATCCTGCAGTTCTAGAAGAAGACAGGCTAGTAGGCTACTAACCCTCACTGAACCTCTGTAACGTCCAGACCCATCCGTACTTTGTCTTATTTCATACACGCAGCATCCCCATGAGGCAAGTATTGTTGTTTCCAGTTAAGAGACGGGGAAAATCGAGGGTCAAGAAAGGTCAGAGTTATAGTAGATAAACCTGGGCTTTAATAGGCTGTAATACTTACCATCCAGTTTTCAATTTATTGCCTCTCAGCTCCATGCTTACCCTCATTGCCCAGCTTTGGGATGCTGGAGCTGGACCCTGTGAAGGTTTCTCCTTTGCCAGCTGGTAGAATGTTAGCTTTGTCAGTAGACAGCACTGCAAGAGGAAGGGTCTTTTCTTCCTGGTTCCACATGCTTTCTTTCTTGCTCCTGCAGTGAATAGCAACCAGCACGTCACTATTGGGAATGCCCAATCCCAATGGTGCTCACACCTCAGCAAATTTCACTGGCACCCCAAAAGGCATCTCCCCAGGGGTCTTAGTCACACCCCAGAAGACAGATCCCTAGAGAGTTTTGTGACCCCCCCCCAGGGGCTGGTTTGCCACTTGTGGCACCTAAGGAAACCTCTCCACCATTCAGTGGGCTACAGCCACACCTCCTCCAATGAGGTCTGAATCTCAGCCTTAGGGACGGGGGTTTTCTTCCAAATTTGTTCCTTCCTTGCATACTAAAAGAAAACTCCCTTGTTTTTCTCTACTCACAACACTTCTGACACCAAATGTTGGGGAGGGTTTCCCACACCAACCAATTCTTCAACTCTTTGGACACCAAGTGGGTATCCTACAATTCAATTATGACACTAACTACCTAGAGTTAGCACAGAGCCACAGGTTAAGGGCTCAGTCCCACAAGACTACCTTGTGACTTCAGATGCCTCTGACCAACCAGCTATAAGTTGGTGATTCCCACAACCCACTCCTCAGGTTCGATAATGTGCTATAATGGCTCATGGAACTCAGGCAAACACTTACTTGCATTTACTGGTTTATTATAAAGGATATAATAAAGGATACAGATGAACAGCCAGATGAAGAGGTACATAGGGTGAGATCAGGAAAGGTTCCAAGTGCAGGAGCTTCTGTCCCTGTGGAACTGGGGTGCACCACACTCTTAGCACGTGAATGTGTTCACCAACCTGGAAGTTCTCCAAACCCCATAGTTAAGGGATTTTTTATGGAGGTTCATCACATAGGCACGATCGATTATTAACTCAATCTCCAACCCCTCTCCCCTCCCTGGAAGACCAGAGGTGGGGCTGAAAGTTCCAAGTTTCTAATTATGCTTGATCTTTCTGGTGACCAGCCCCATGCAGGAGCCCATCAAGGGTCACATCATTAGAACAAAAGAGGCTCCAATCACTCAGAAAATTCCAAGGCATTTAGGAACTTGATGTAAGGCACTCCTATCTCTTCATCACCCAGGAAATTACAGGGCTTTAGGAGCTCTGTGTCAGGATTTGGGGTCAGAGAACAATATGCAGTTATGCATTGCTTAACAACAGGGACAAATTCTGAGAAATGTGTCATTAGGTGATTTTGTCACTGTGTGAACATCATAGAGTGTACTTACACAAACCCAGATGATATAGCCTACTACACACTTAGGCTATCTGGCACTAATCTTATGGGACCATCGTCATACATACGGTCCAGCACAGTCTGAAACATCGTTATGCAGCGCATGACTGTATATATTTCTTATTACTTCACAAGTACCCTGCCTCAACCCTATGGGTAGAGCCTGCTCCTTAAATCTTCTATTCCTGCATTCTTTAGTGTTATCTTTATCCCTTAGTAGTTAAAATTCCTTGTAACCAGTTTACAATTCTTTATATTAAACTCTCTCTATTCAAATTACTGTATGGTTTCTATCTTCTGACAGGACCCTGACTGATATGCTTACAAAAAGTTACTTAACCTCTCTGAGCTTCAATTCCTTCTTCTGTAAAATGGAAATAACAATAATACCTCTCTTACCGAAACATCATTAAAAAAAATTAGAGCTGCTATAAGACACACAGCAGTAGAAGGGCATTAGTTACAATGCTTCATGGTTGAAGGTTTTTTTTTTTCATTAATTTATCCAAGGTCACACAACTAGTAAATGGTGGACCTGGGGTTGAATCTGGATCTAAATGATTCTAAAGATTACTTTTTTTCCACAGCTAAATGTTAAAACATCCATCTCTTAAGAAACATGAGCCCTTAGAAGGCAGTCAGTGTAGTGGGATTAAGAGCCTGGCTTGGGAGCCAAAAGGTCTGAATCTGGTGCCAACATTTATGAATTGTGTGTCTTGGGGTGAGTGGCTTAAGCTCTCTCTGTGCCTCAGCATCCTTGTCTGTACAAAGTGGGTGAGGGTAGCACCGACCTCCCCGGGCTGCTTAACGAGGCAAAGGCTCATTCTGCAGAGCGCTCAGCTCGGTGCCTTGTCCAGAGGGAGGAGTTCCACAGTTATTATTATTAGTCTTCTTTCCCTTGCACTCATCGTGGTTCCTGGAATATAACAAGCACTCAGTAGATGTTGTTGGCGTTGGTGCTGTTGTTGCTGTATGTGTTCAACAAGTTGGTTGAATGAATAAATAAATGCAGGAGGGAGAGCCAACTGATAGAGGAATTTGCTTTAAAAATGTTGGGGGCCAGAAAACATGCCAAAGAACTCTTGAAAATGCCCTCCCCTTGTGTACAGCCAGTGGGCTAACGGGCAGCAGCCCAGGCACCTGGAACTTCTCTCCCAGGAGGCGAGAGGCCACAAAGGCGGTGGTTGCCAGGCAGCCCAAATCAGGAACACACAAACAGAGCCACCTGACCTTCAGAGGAAGAGATCGGATTCTGCTTAAGGATGTGTGAAGCGCACCTCCAGCGAAGGAGGGCCGAAGCGGGGCAAGGGATCAGGAAGTTTTTAAGGAGCAGCTACTCACACCTGGAGCCAACCTGGACTGATAACAATAGTAACCACTGTTCCCCGAGCCCTTGCCGGTGTCACCAGGCCCTGCCTGGTAAAGAGTCTGCCAGGCCCTGCCTGGTAAAGGGTCTACCAGGCCCTTTACACCGCACTCATTTTCCACACTCCTGAGAGATGGGTATTAAATCCATAGCTTCCACTCCAAACAGCTTTGGGCTATGACTGCCACCAGATCTGTGACCTTGGACAAGCACTTTACTTCTCTGAGGCGTTTTATAAAACAGAGATAATAACAGTGCCCACCTCACAGAGGTGGAGCAGAGCAGCCCCCCTCCACAGAGCCTCCTGAATCCCAGCAAACGCTGGCGCAGGAAGTGGAAGCTCGACCAGGACAGAACGGCCTCCCAACAGCAGCTCGGAGTTCAGATTTCTTGAGGAAAAAGGTTTAGGCCTAAACACACTCAAGAATTATCTCTGGATAGAATTGGCTCTTGACCAAACTGTGAAAGAAAAAAAAGCAGCTAATTTTTATAGAGCACTTACTTTGTGCCTGGCTAAGCATGTCACATGGAGTGACTTATTTACTCATCATAATAAGCCCAGCCTACTTTATTAACGATATTCATATAATACCACATATGCGTGTAGTTCTTTTCAGTTAAAAGCAAACTTCCACATCCATAATTTTCTTTTATCCTCACAACAAGTTCAGAAAGTGAAAATTATTATTACCCCCAATTTACTGATGTGGAAATGAGCCCAGAGAGGTGAGGTGACTTTCTTCTGGTTGCAAGGAGAGTTCGTGATGGAACCAGAGGACACAGGTCTCCATTCTTGGGGACCAGTGCTTTTTCAACTACAGGACTCTTCTCCCTGTTCGTGAGCCCCCACCCTCTTCCCGCAGCCTCCTGCACCCGCCCACCCCTGCTGCCCCTCTCGCGGGCAGCACCCTTCCTTTGCCTCTGCTCCCTGCCATAAACCCTCCCCACCTCCTCCTCACAGACTGGTCTCAGTGACAGGATCTTGGTTTAAGGGTAGACTCTGCCACCACTTCCGCTCTCTGGTTCTCAGTAGCCTCGTCTATAAAACAAGGAGAGGGACGATACTAAGTCATTTCTGAGGGCCCCTCTAACAGTAACTGGTCTGAGTAGAAAACTGCCCATCAACTCATTTACACTAAGATGTGGCTCATTGATAAGGGGATGTGCTGTGTCATCTCATCAAAGAGAAGGTGCTTTAAACAGGGTATTGCTGAAGGAGATTTTATTTAGCCAAAGGGATGACTCTGTAATTAGAGAATGAAAGGTACCTAGGACTACCTAGCTATAGTGTTTTGAAGGATTTGGGGGAGGGGGATTCCTGAAACTTTTCAAGTCTGTCCTGCCTCTATATTCCCGTGTGACTTTGGGGCTCTTTCTTACACCCAGCAACCACATAAGCATCCTTCAAGCACTGCAGAAGTCATGTCTCATCTGTGCTTAAGATCCTCTAAAACTCCCTACAGGTTACTGCACAAAACCCCTCGCCTGCTCCGACCCCCTTTTCCAACTCCACTCACCACTATTCACCTTCTTGTTTTCTCTCAAGCCAAAGTGAACCCCCATTCTTGTTCAAACATGAGCTGGCTTCTCCCAACTCTTCATCTCTGCTACATACCGTCCTCCTCCACAGTCCAATTCCCTTCCCTACCCTCTACTGTCAAACTCCAACCCACCTATAAAGACCCACTCACATCCCACCACTTTCGTGAACTTTCTTCCAATCCACACACCTAACTGGATGTTCCACCCCCTCCTCTAACCCCTCGGCGCGCTAACCTTGACTTTTGATCACTCTCTGATCACATCTAGCATATCTGGTCATCTTCACTAGTGGGTAAGACCCTTGAGGGCAGGGTCTGGCTTGTCCTTGAGTTTATAACAGAAAATGTACCTTGTAGATCCTCAGCAAGTGCCAGGCAAATTGGATGAAATAAGTCTAAATGCCAGTGAGCATTTGGAAGAGGCAATATGAAGAGTCGTGCACCCCTGGAAGTGGTTTAGAGCGACATCTTTCAGCCTCTTTAGGCCCTTTAGAGGCCACGGAAATGCACCACCAGATCTCCTTCAGGAGGCCTAGTCAGAGGGAGCACAAGTGACCATCCCTGCTGCTGCCCCTCTGCATCCACCACCACACGTGCGCTGAGGCCACGCTTCCCTGGGCAGCTTCCAGCCAATGACTGGATGCAGCAGGTGCTAGTGCCCACCCACCCCTACCAGACTCAGCCAATGACTGGGTGCAGCAGGTGCTAGTGCCCGCCCACCCCTACCAGACTCAGCCAATGACTGGATGCATCAGGTGCTAGTACCTGCCCACCTCTACCAGACACAAGGCTCTTCTAATGGATCACTTGGCTCAAGAACCACTACGTCAGCCTGACCAAAACTTTCTTAGAAGTGAGCTGCAGTCTGAGACCTTCTTGCCCACCCCTCCTTCCTTCCCTTTCTGCTTTCCTAGGTAACAGACCTGCTTCATGTCTGCAGGCTCGCCCAGCCTACTATTGCTCTCTCCCCTTATCCTTCACTAGTGTTTTCCCAATAAATCTCTTGAACATCTAACCTTGTCTTGGCATCTGCTTCTCAGAGGATCTGAACTAACATTTCCTCTTAGCTGGAGATGTGTTCGCAGATGATCAGCAAATAAGACTCATGTTCCTCACTTCCCACTGCAAAGGAGCAATGTGGGAGGACCAGCATTTGTCTACTGGATCCTCAGCTACCCTGCTGTACTCTCTCAGACCTCTCTTGGCTCTCTTGACCTCCACCACACTGACCCGGGCCTGCTGGCCCCCCAGGCCACTTCCTCCCCCTTATCTGACTCTCTAGCCATCTCCCTCCCAGCTTCCAAACCAATTCCACTTCCTGGCAGTGAACTCATCTTCCTCCCTCAGCTCTTGCAACAGGCTGGGCCATGGCCCCTCAGACCTATCCCAGGGCCTCTCCCACAAGTGAACTGCTTGAGGGACAGCACCCCTCAACCCTGCATCCCCCAATTTGGGCAGGACCAGACACCCATAACGCAACCTCCATTGAGCTTCCTTCCCTCAGGGCAGAGCCAGGGTGGCCCCAATGAGGCATAGCTGAGGGACCTTCACAGAAATCCCTACCCATAACAATGACAGGGACCAGGGTGGGAGAGTCTGCAGGTCTGAACAAATGCCAAATCCAGGAGTGGCAGAGGTGTATCCCAGCTGCAGTGGGGAATCAGGACTCAGAACCAGAGGCAGGGATCCAGAAAGAGCAGGCTGGGATCAAACAGGAGACAATGTGTTCCTCAAAGATTGTTTCAGGCACAGCAAGGACTGCTCTAGGGTCTAGTGAGTGTCTCAGGAACAAGGCCAGCCTGACTTATAGGACAGCTGGATTGGAAAACCAGTCACTGTGCCCCTCCACCAAGTGTTTTGCTGCCCAACGTCCATCAGGTGAAGCCTGAGATGACCTTCCTGTGCCACATCCACCCCATTCGCTCTGCTGGGCCACCACTTCGATTCTGTTTGCCCTCTGTTCCTTGCCACAGCGTCTCTCTGACTCTCCCCAGACGCTGCGGAGGGCTGGACACTGACACCCCAGTGGGTAAGTGCTGCTCTGCTCCTCCCACTGATTTAACAGCCCCAGCCCCATTCCACCAGATGGTTGACAGTGGAGGCGGCACCACGTCTATGCGCTGAACCATTGTCTCCCTGGCCACCTCAATCCTTCCCACTCACATGGCCACTCAAGCCTTTCCAGCCATGGCTTTCTCCCTTTTGCTGGTCTAAGCCCCTGAGACTCTTGTAGGACTCCAGGTCAAGTCTACGTAGCCAAAGGTAAATTACTTTCCCTCTCTGGACCTCAGGCCCCTTCCTACACTGAGGAAGTAGGTCCTCTCTACATCATCCCTCAGGGCCTTCCTAACTTGAGAATCCCATAGCCACTTGGTTCCATAATCCCATAACCAGTTGGTTCCCAGTATCTCCTGTGCAAACACTGCATCCATTTTCCCTTCCTTGTTCTCACAACGGGAAAGGGGCCACGAGGTCAGGCCACATCACCCATCTCCTGGCATCCATTGCTCCCCAATCTCTCTGTAAAGGGACTTCCTGTCCAGATACAAAGAGGACTTCCCCTTTCCCCCACGCTCTGTTCTATATCCCAGCAGCTGGGACAGTGACGTCCCTACCTGGATCCACAGAGGGGAGATGAAAGAAATCCTACACAGTGACCCTACTCAGACGCAGCACGCACTGATGGCAACACGTCTACCACACAGCTGCTCATTCACTCTCACACAGACGCACACTGACTCCCTCACACACACACTCACTGCCCCACACATCTAGTCACTTCCTGTCTTCTGACACGTACCAACTCTTACACAAGCCCTCCCAGTCCTCTCACTCCCAATCCTCTCCCATTCTCTCTCTCTCTCACACACACACACACACACACACACACACACACACACCAGGGACCACTCCTGGCACAGGGAAGAAACGCTGACCCTGACTTCTCCTGTCCCGGCACTGCCCCAGTGAGCAGGCTGTCTGCTCACAGCCCGGCTGCACAAAGCCCTCGTGTGCCCCCACCCACACCCAACCAGCCCCCAAGAGCTCTCCCTCTCATGCTGAGGCCCAGAGTGAGCTACAGCCAAAATAATGAAGACAACAAGGTTTTCTAAGCACCGAATAATGTTCCCAGGTGACGGAGGAAATGAAGAATGACTGTCAGCTCTTGGGCTCCGGCAGAGCTGGCTGAGAGAGGCTCTGGGGGAGAAGGCGGGTACGGGGCAGGAGGCTGGGCAGGCAGAAGCAGCACCCTCTTCCTCAGGCACAGGGGGGAGGCTGGGAACAGTGATCACTGAATCATTTCTGTAGCCCATCACAAAACGTGTTTATCCCCCGTACTAAGGGAGCATTTACTTAGCCTCTTTCCTCATCCTAAAATAGTAACTAATATTGATGAGTACTTGTTCTGAGCCAGGGACTGTGACAAGCACTGGAATAAGTGAATGAACATTCACTTAAACCTCACGACAGCCTTACAAGGTACATATTATTATGATCACTGTTTTTGCAGATGAAACTCTGAGGATTAAGAGAATTTAAAGTAACTTTCCCAAGGTCACCCAACACTCTCAGCCCCCATTTCCACACTGGTGCCGTGAGGGTAAAGGCATCTGTCTTGCAGAGTTGTAAAGATTCCCAAGGGTTTATCTAAAGCACTCAGCATATGACCTGGCCCATAGTAGGTCTTCAGTAAGTGTCTCGTCTCTGCCTTCCCGCAAAATTATGGTAGGCTCTTCAAAGACCAAAATGAGCCCACAGGTAACAGCCAAGCCCAGGATACCAGATTTGGAAAAGGCCGCGGGTGAAGCTTTTTCAAATGTAGTTTTTAGAAAAAATGAAAAATAATGTTCTCCTTCCTACCACAGGTTTAGCCATATGGAACTCCTTTGGCTAGGCGGTGCAGACTGAACCCATGAGAAGTTCAAGCCGAGCTGAGATGGCTTGGTGGATGACAGAGCCAAAGCGGGCATTCGAATGAACAAGAACACCTCCCGTCGTCCCACACTTGACCGTTTACTAAAGCTTGCCCACTGTCATCTCGTTTGATGCTCACAACCACTCTCAGAGGCAAGCAACGTGGTCAAGGATGTCTAGGATGATTCATCTGCAATCGACAGATGAAAGAACAAAGCCAGAGAGGGAGTGTGCCACGCCCATGGTGACGGCTGAGGCTCGAAGAGACCCAGGCCAGCTGACAGTGGCCCCAGGACCGTTTCCAGAGGGATGGAGGGGAAGGGAGGAGTCCGGGACTTCCAGTTAATGATAGCGGTGCTGGGGCCGGCCCGGTGGCGCAAGCAGTTAAGTGCGCGCGATCCACTGCGGCGGCCCGGGGTTCACCGGTTCGGATCCCGGGCGCGCACCAACGCACCGCTTGTTAAGCCATACTGTGGCAGCCTCCCATATAAAGTAGAGGAAGATGAGCACAGATGTTAGCCCAGGGCCAGTCTTCCTCAACAAAAAAGAGGAGGATTGTCATCGGATGTTAGCTCAGGGCTGGTCTTCCTCATAAAATAAAAATAAATAGCGGTGCTAATGCTCATTTGCCAGCAGGGCTGGGACAAGGGGGAAATGAGAGACACCTGGAATGCAAAATTCAAAGAGGCAAGCAAGTGCAAGGTGGGGCCTCCCTAAATTTTACACCTTAGGCACCTCACCCTAGTCCCTGCCCTGTTTACCAGGCTCTGTTCTAAACACTTATACATACTAACTCATTTAATCCTCACAACACACCGTATCACCACCATTTGTAGACACGGAAAACAGAGGCGCTCCTTTACAGACACGGAGAAGAGGCGGGAAGTAGCTGCTCAGAGTCTCATAGGAAGAGTCCTCACTCGTGCACTTGACTATACTGCCCGCTCTTCCTCACCGCCTCTGACCATGGCCGTGGTCTCTAGGGCTCACTGACTTGGCCCTTCCAGGAAAGATCAATGAGCGAGGCTAGGAGAGAGAGGGACTGCCATTCAACGTGCCCCTAAAATACCTACAGTTGATCCTCATCATTTGCAGTAGTTATGTTCCACAAGTCACTGTGAACACTGAATTAGTGTTCCCCTGGAACACTTGTTTCCAGGGGAAACACAGGCTGATGTTCCTGTGAGCTTCAGGTCACAGAATTTTTATCAACCAATCAATATATAACCTTGTTTTATATATATTTCTGTTTAAAGATGTCTTGTTTAATATATATTGTTGATTATTAAATTGAACTCACTGCCAACAGCACCATAACTCACGCCTGAATGAAGCTGATCTAACACATGTATTTTCTCTATAGAGACATCACAGCCTTCTTGTGCTTAGGACACTAGACAGCACTTCAGCATTACAGGTGGGGGCCATTTTAAACAGCAAAATCATGAAAAAAAGCACAAAAATGTGGCACCAAATAGATCATAAAAAGGACACTTGTTTACAGCATGAGCTGAGACAAGAGGGCAGAAGATCTCCTTGTCTAACCTCAACTGAGAACGCGTGCGTTGGGCGACTCAAATTTTCCACCACTCAGCACATGTCCACAAATAACCTTGAAAGCACCACGAGTATTGATTTGGGGGTTACAATAAATTTTAGCAAGTAGGCAATTTGCAAATATGGAATCTAAGAACAATGAGGATGGACTGTGTATATATGTATACACACACACACGGACAATTATTACCCTCACTTTATAGAGAAGGACACGGAGGCTCTGAGAGGTCCAGTGACCTGCTCACAGCCATGCAGCACTTAAGTGGCAAGATATGAACCCAGGTTCATATTTCCCAGATTGCCCTCCTTCAAAGAGGAGCGTGTTTGGATCTTTCCCATCATTGCGGTCTCTCCTTTCATGAACCCCAAAGAACTCGGTGTGTTACACAGGGTTTGGGAAAATCAGGAGACCCAGGTTTGAGAGCCAGCTCCAGCCCTCTGCTTTCCCTCCTGCAAAGTGGAGGTGACAGCTCCTGTGCACAGGAGGGTTGTCAAGGTGAGCTAATGAACCTGCCAGTGCTCAAAATGCAAGTTATTATTGTCGTTTCCCCCTGAAAACAGGCCTTTCCCATGTAGGCTAATACTCCCATTCCAGAGCTATCCCACCTGGAGCTGAGAGCCCTTCACTGGGAGGTCTGGGGTCGCAAGAGGAACAATGAGCACGCCCCACTTGGGGAGAGGATGCGAGCTCTCCCCAGTGGACATTGATCCCTCATGGCCCCGAGCCTTCCTCCCAAGCCAAAACACGGCCCAAGATTTATTTTTAGAAACACAATTTTCTTTCCCTTTTTTTTCCAGCGTCTAACAGTGCAAAGATGGCTCCTAAAGGAGCCCCCTCGGCAAGCTGAGCGAGTGGCATTTTGGAAAGGTCCCACATCTTGAAGTTAGACAGTACTGCATCCAAGTGCCACTGCCGCCAATGAGTGCACGCCCCTACTCACCTGTCTGACCCTCACATATCACAACATGCAATGAATAGCAGTGCTTGCCTCGTAGGATTGATGTAAGAATCAAAAGAGTTCAAGTCCTCAGCACTTTGCTACTCCAAGCGTGTCCCCGAACCAGAAGCAGAAGCATCAGCTTTTAGAAATGCAGCAACTCAGTGGGGCCGGCCCGGTGGCACAAGTGGTTAAGTGCGCGCGCTCCACTGCGGTGGCCCGGGGTTCGCCGGTTCAGATCCTGGGCGCGCACCGAGGTACCGCTTGGCAAGCCATGCTGTGGCGGCGTCCCATATAAAGTAGAGGAAGATGGGCAGATGTTAGCTCAGGGCCAGTCTTCCTCAGCAAAAAGAGGAGGATTGGCAGATGTTAGCTCAGGGCCAATCTTCCTCACAAAAAAAAAAAGAAAGAAAGAAATGCAGCAACTCAGGCTCACCCCAAACCTACCGAACCAGGATCTGCCTTTTAACAAGATCCCCAGGTGTGCATTAGCTTGCCCGAATCACTGCCCTAGCACCCTCCCAGCACACAGTAGGTGCTCAATAAATAGTAGCTATTGTTGTTATCAGTATATGGGTCCCCTCCTCAACAGTTCACAAATCACTAATACAAGCACACAGATACCTAATACAAGGCTGGGGCATTTTGGAAACATAAGCAGAGCATTCTGGGAATAGAGAGGAGAGTGATTGCCACAGTTTGGGGGACTCAGACAAGCATTAGATCTGGACTTCCTTTGGTTTTTTGCATTTAATAATGCCCCTCCTTTCTTGAATAAACGCTTCCCTTTATTCTATGCTGATTGTATTCCAGGCTCTGTCCTGGGCCCTGGGGAGAGAAAGCTACATGGGGACGTGGTCCTTCACTCAAGTCTTTCACAGTCTAATAAGAGACACATAAACCAATAATCATGAAATGTGTCATGGTACTGAGAGAGAAGCCGACAGGCCACAGAGCGGGCATCAAGGAAGGATGGGTGGGGAGTCCAGAGGAAAGAAGAGATTAACACAGTCCTTCCCAAGGCAGAGAAAATGCTTTGAATATTTTGCTATTTCCTATCACGCCCTCTCTCTCTTTCTCTTTCAGTGTTTTCACATAGTTGGGTCATATTACATATAAATCTGTACATGGCCTTCTCAGTTAATATCATTACCTAAGAGTGATCCAGTGTGTGACTGGGATGGTAAACAAATAGGACTTAGATATGCCTTTATTTTTGTCTCCTGTAGCCCTTAAAATTTCTTCAACGGGGGAAATTCCTCCCATCCTCTGGCAGGAAAACTATGGCAATTCTCATGAGTCTTCTGCTCACAGTTATATGCCTTGTTTTTAATGCCCTGCAGTCTTTTTAAATCACAGATTTACTCTCAACTCAATCATTGAAAGTCCACGGAATAATCAGAGTTCCAAACTCAATTCAAAGGATCGGTTTCTGCCCCTCTGCACAGCGAGGGGCAGGCCGTGAGCAGGAAAGCTGCTGGAGCGGGTGGGGGAGGCCAAGGAAAGACACGGTCCTTCCTGCCCTTCTCCGCTTTGTGCCTCCACATGCCCTCCCCCTTCTCGCTAGCTGCCTCCTGGCCCCACCAGGGGGGAAGAGAGGAAAAGAAGACACGATATGAGAGGCAGGGACGTTCTGACACCGCCGTAAGATAGCTTTATCACACTCACAGCTCAGCAGTGTTTAAAGCTCATTCTTTAAACACAGTTTCACGGCGTCTCAGACACCCCACACCTGCAGTTCCCTAGACAATAAGAATGCATCCTCCTCCAGCTTGTCACCTGCTGCTTCTGAAGCCCCTAGGAATCCCGAATTTCACTCTTGCCTCTTTCTGTTGAGTCTGTTCCCCCTCTAGGCAGCCACCCAGCAGCTCCCTCTCACCCCAGCCCACACTTAGTCCATGGGGAATACTTTTACATCCTTTACTCCAGCAAACCGCAGGGATGTAGCGTAAAGTCAGTAGATACCAGAAACCCAAGTAAATTGTAAGACAGGACGCCCTACAGGTCTTCATATTCATAATTTTAATAACTATGTGTATCTCCCAGTATTTATTCTCCTTTTCTTCCATAGTTAGAGTACCCAAATTTTTAGCTGGGCATATTGTTGTAATTAAATTTTTACCATTGAGATATAAACAAAGCGTTGTCTGAGAAAGTCTAAGATGTCTCCTTACAGTGAGCGAGTACACACATCTTCACTCCTTCTTCCATTCTGTTCCTTGAAATACGGATGTGATGGCTGGTGCTCCAGCATTTATCTTGAATAATGAAGACAGGGGCCTCCCTTTCAGCGTGACAGAGCAGAAAGCTGGAAAGGGGCTGTGACTATTGAGCCATCAAACCAATTTTGGACTACCTTCCCCCAGACTTCATTTATTGAGAGAAATCAGTTTCAATCTGGCTTAAATCACTATTTTAGGTATTTATTAAATCACTATTTTAGGTATTTCTTAAATCACTATTTTAGGTCTTTCCTAACTGAACCTAGTCCTAACAGTCCTAACAGCTAAACCACAGTTTACTTGATCACGATTCTAATGTTGTTTTTTTAGGTTTGTTTCCAATTCTCACTATTAGGAATAACACTGTAATGAACTTTTGCCCATATTCCTGGTTATTTTCTAAGGTAGAAAATAAAGCTCTTGATATGGATGTAGATATAGGCACATCTTCCTTTCCTATGTTGTACTCATTTATCTCAGAAGCAGCAGCAAGTAGGTCACACCCTTACATAGTTCACCTGCAGGTGACCTTTAGAACACAGTCCCCTGCATTTGTCAGTGCCTGTTACCATAATGCTGCATAACAGACACCCCAAAACAACAGCTTTCGCCAGCAAGCGTTTATTCTCCAATTACAAATCTGCAGACCAACTCTTGTTCAGCTGATCCAGGCTTGACTGGGCTGCGAAGCTCTGCTTCAGCCAGCAGGACAGCTGAGTTTGGAGAGACTGTGCCTGGGTCAGGTCTGCTCCACGTGTGTTTATTCTGGAGCCCAGGCTGAAAGGGCACCAGCTACCCAGGAGCGCACCCCTCATCAGGGGAGATAAATAATCCAGGGCACGAGTGATACAATTTGGGGAAGTCGCAACAGGAAATGCCACCTTGCAAAGATAGGAGGCAAGTGGCCAAGTCTCCTCTAGACATTTTCAAAGAATAGTGTGTGTGAAAGAGCTGATTAAGCAAGATTCAGATTCAAGGAGCGACATTCATTGAGCACTTACTCTGGCTAAGCCTATGCAGGATGTTTTGAGAAAAATATCAATTCTCGCAACAAAAAATCTATCCATACACGTTAAGGTTATAGAGGCTCAGTGCTAAAATAGAGCAGAGACAAGAAGGAATGCTTTGGAATTCTCCACCCTCCCCAGTCAGTGCTGAGGATCTGACAGTCGTCACACGACAGGAAGGTTCAAGTGTCCAAATCTGGGCAGGCAAAGGTCAAGGTAGATGGCTCTCACATCAGACTTCCTGGATTCAAGTCCTGGGTCTACCATTCCTAACTGTGCAACTTTGGCAAGGTATTCAACCTATCTGTGGCTCAGTTTCCCTATCTGTAAAGTGGGGCAATGAGAGTATATATTTCATAGGGTTATTGTGAAGTTTTAGTGAAACACCACCTAAATTTCTTAAAACAGCACCAGGGACAGAGAAAGTGCTTGTTAAATGTTAGAGTCATACCAGAGCACAACATTTACCTCCTATCAACACTCAGGCTGACCCAGAGTGTGTGGCTCCTTTGTTTAGTCTGTAACTTTTTTCCTCCTAACTAGCTGATTTTTTGGTGTTTTTTCCAATGTTTACTAATTTCAAAGAGGAAAGTATGGGATAGTTGTTTTAGTTTACATTTAGGCAGATAATTAATGAGGTTAACCTTTTTGTCATATAGTTATCAGTCAGAATATTTTTAGAAGCCTCTCAATAATGGCTAATCTTTGTCCTCTGAGAGTGGATTTGATTTTTGGAAATAGCCAAAAGCCATTCAAAAGGATGACCTGATTACTTCCACGTCTAATCAGGTTTGAACCATCATATAACGTAGGAATTTAAACAGTCCCTTCAAAGAACGTTTACTCTCTAGGGGGAAATAAAGGCTTAGTCTCTTAGACATATCTGTCTTCTGGTGCCTTCCTGGCTTCTCTCCAAGATGACATCTGGGTGTAAGGGGGGCAAGGTGGGGCTTAAATGATATCATGGAAGGTGAAGAGTCATTCCTCTGGCTGCTCTGGCTCTTCCCACCCAGGTTGGGTGGGGGTCCCTGATCCACTTGCTGAGATTCACAGCTGAGGCTTGTGTCTGTACTAGAGTAACTTGTATCCAGGCTTTCCTCAGCTGGTCAGAGCCCAGGGGCCTGCCTGGCTGGCTCTACCTCCCACCAGCTCTCCCTGGCTCCTCTGTTGGCTCTAGACTCCCTCCCATTTGCTTTGCCTCCAGTTTGGCCTGGCCCAGGTGACCCACTGTGCAGCCCTTGCTCCAGAGCACCTTGACCCTGCCCAACCATGGCGACTCCCATTGGCAATGTTCCCCAGCCCAGTTCTTACCATGTTCTGGGTCCCTCTGTGCCTCGCTGGAAATAAGGACGGCTCAAGAAGCTAAAATTTGAGGCCTCCCTCTGCCTGGCCACACCACACTGCCACATGGATGTGGTCACACCCCAGGTGACAATCTATTCAACAGAGTCTCGAGTGGTGAGAAGGACAGGAGCCCCCTCTACCTTTGATGATAGCCCTACTTATCCAGTGTGCCTCCCTACTTTTTGGGCCAAAGCTGGGAGAACACACAATCTAAATTGATCTCGCACCACCTCATTCCTACTTTCTCTTTCTATCTCTTTTCACTGTCTCAGGGAACCCCAAAAGTCAGATATCTCCCCCATACATCATGCCCTCCATCTTTCACTCCAGCATCTTGGAGATGCCATGATGGAGCACAGGGGTATTTTTTGTACGCCCTGGGGGAACTCCATAAGCTGGGTCAATCGGGCTGCATTGAAGAAAAGCCAAAGGAGAGGATTAAAGGAATTTAGGAATCCTCTTTCAAGATAACACCTGGCTTGCAAGGTTATTTTCTTCCTGAATAATTCTATTTTACATGTCAGAGAAGGAATATTAACTTGTTCTTTCTTTTTGCATTCTTTCTGTTCTTTCTTTTTGCATTCTTTCTATTATAAATCATGATCTTTCCCCAGAATGATGGGTGCCTCAAGCCAAATAGAGCAAAGGTCAAGAAAGGAAGAAAGCAAACTAGAAAAGCACATTAAAAGTTCTCGAAACATTACCTCCATTAAGCCATTATGATTTGCTATAATTACAATTATCCTTTCCTTTCTTCCTCTAATTTGGCTTAGAGCTTTTCAACTCTCTATTATGCATAGGAATTAGTGTGAATGTATGGGCCTTGTTGGAATTCTGATTCAAACAAACCAACTGTAAAAAGATAGTTCTTAGAAAATAGAAGAAATCTGGTATTAGATGATATCAATAAATTATTCTTAATTTTGGGGGGTATGATAACGACATTAAGGTTAGGTTAAAAATCTCCCCTATTTTTTAATGTAGACTTAAATATTTATGGCGTGATGACACCATGACTATGATTTCCTTTAAAATATTGTAGCAAAACAAAAAGTGGGGAGGTTAGTTGATAGATGGACCAGATATGGCAAAATGTTGATGGTTGTTGAAGCTGAGTGATGGCTACAAAGAGATTTTTTCACACACAATGTATTTCTCTGTGTGATAGATATTTTCGAAATAAAAAGGTTTTCAGGTGAATTGGTGCGGTGAATTATAAGACACAAATCACGTTGCTGTATTTAAAAGTCAGTTCAAGGGTGATATTGACCACATGCAATTTTCACTTTACAGGCTCAGATCAACCCAGCCCTATGGCAACGCCATCACATCATCCCATTGTCAGCACTGGGTTTTATCAGCTTCCCAACGTTGACTAATTTCAAAAAAGAAAATAGCGTTGAGTTGTTTTAATTTACTTTTGGGAGGTTTTAATAAGGTTAAATTCTCTTTAGATATTCATTACTCAGCTCTGTCAAAATGGCTAATCTTTGTCCTCCAAGAGTAGATTTGATTTTTAGAAATCACCAAAAGCCATTCATGGCTACCTGGAGAATAAGCAGGTGACCAACAGGGAGAATAGTTAGACCTTATTTTTAACCCCCAGATCTTAGAAAGATCTAGGTCTGGTTTACTCCTAGGCCTTACAAACAGCCTCTGAAGGCCCTGTTCAACAAGAAGACGCAAGGATCTCCCATTAATGATGTCAGTTCACTAAAATAAGTGAACAACCTCTCAAATTTGGCGGTTGTAATACTCCTTCAGATGATACTAACAAAGTTGACGATCATCAGCTATAATGTAATGGGCACCAACTATGTGCCAGGCTCTATATAGACACAATGCCTCTCAAAATTTTCCAGAAAAGTGCCCCTTAATGCACAGAATGAATATGAGAACCCAGCCATTGGAAAAATACAGCCCAAGGCTGACTGCAGCAAATGCAAAAAATCACTGAATTCTCCTGTTTTACCTTTTAAGTGAATGTGATTTTTACATTCTGTTCCACATCATAGTGCTAGCTAACATCTATTGAGCCCTTAAAAGAGATGCTGTTTTAAGCTTTTTACACATATTAATTCCTCAATCCTTATGGTGTTCCTACGAAGCTGGCACTATTATTCCTCCATTCTGCAGGTGAGAAAACTGACGCACAAAGAGGGTAAGTAACTTACCTGAGGCTGCACAGCCAGCAAGCGTCAGAGCCAGAATTTGGACCAGACAGCCTGGCTCCAGAGACCGTGTGCTTAACCCCTACAATATATTTCCTCCATAGTGGGTTCATGCTCGCTTTAAATTAAAAAATCAATTGTATCTTCTAATTTGCTGTGCATCCATAGTTAGAACATCACAGCCACCCTGCACCTTCTTGAGGCCCCGACATGCGTGACTATGTAATCAGAGTTATGACCCAGTCAGAGAAGCACAAGCATCAACTAGTGTCTCCAGCCCTCACAAGGACAGAGCAAAGTAAGTATTGTTATCCTGTTTCAGAGCTTTACAAAAATCAGGGAGGACTCCTTCTCCGGGACAGGCCTTACTTCGATTCTTTACAAAAATTAACGAAACGAAAAATGAATGAGGGGTCAAGCAAAGGTTTATTTCACTATCCCTCTGGTCTTCACCAACGACAAACCAACAATGTTGCTGCTTCTCAGATCTGACTCAAATGTCATGCACACATACATGTACACACATACACACACATACACATACACGGACACACACACGTGCACACGCACGTGGAAGCACACACACACTAAAGTTAAGTCAGTTGGACCTCAGAGCAAGCCCCAGCCACATTCCCTGGAGACCAGCACAACTTCTGCAGGTGACAATTAATAAGTGGACACTGGATACATGAATGAGCCATGAGACCTAATGAGTCAGTTCTGCCCTAGATTTTCTCTTGAGTCTCTAATCACAGCTTTCAGCACTGAGAGCCCATTTTAGACCTTCTGAAGTCGAATCAGGAAATTCACAGAGAGCATTTTCCCAGTGAGCATTGAAGAGGCAGCATGAAGCAGCGAGTGCACCCCTCTGAGTCAGTCAGACCTGACTGGACTCCCAGCTCCTCCAGCCTTCAATTCCGTCGCTGAGGGCAACTGTATAGTTTCCATCCCCAAGCATCCCTCTCCTCATCTATACAACCGTCAAAGGAACAGACACCACACAAGGGCGTTACAGGACTAAACGAGATAACACATGTGAAGGTCCCAGCATTGCGCTTGGTAAACCATAAGACCTCAATAAATATTAGCTAAATAGAATTAATTTGGAGTGCATAATAGTATGTATATTGTACACACACATACATTCATACACACTTGTATATATATTTTTATATACTGTTTGAACGTTTAAAATATGTATGTATTCCTTTCTCAATTAGAAATATTTTTTTTGAGGAAGATTGGCCCTGAGCTAACATCTGTTGCCAATCTTACTCTTTTTTTTTTTTTTTCTTTTTTCTCCCCAAAGCCCCCAGTACATAGTTGTATAGCACAGTTGTAGGTCCTTACAGTTTTTCTGTGTGGGATGCCGCCTCAGCTTGGCTTGATGAGCAGTGAGCAGGTCCACACCCAGGATCCGAACCGGCAAACCCTGGGCTGCCAAAGCGGAGCATGCAAACTTAACCACTGCAGCACCAGGCCAGCCCCCTCAATTAGAAATATTTTTAATGTTTATTGTTGTTATTTGTTTACTAGGAGGCTTTTGGAAGACCAGATTTTGTTCTCTGTGGCCTGGTTTCTTGAGCCTCTTTTGCCTCTGTCTTCTCACAAGCAGATCCATTGAAGGGCCAACTGTAGGATGAGTAGACCCACCTTGAAGGTATAACCACTGGCACATAAGGTAATAGACACGTAATAAAAGCTGACACTTATGCTACGCCTACTTAGCACAGCTCTAAGTGCCCAGCCAGGCTGAGTACTTTGCCTCGGGTTACAGAGTTGGGAAGTGATAAAGCTGTGATTTGAACCCTGGTAGTCTGGCTCCTGTCCCTGCACTTGACCGCTAGGCCATAGTGCTTCCAGCCATGCTCTGATGCTTCTCACCAAGTGTTAGCCTCAACTCCACAGTCTGACAGCCCCAGTAACCCAGCCTAGTCTCGGCTTTTAGACCGACACCTTTCCCGAGTCTGAGCCCATCAGCCGGAGCCAGGGCTCTTGCTCACCCTCCCAGGGGCCTGGAGGCAGTCCCCATGGCCCTGCTCCCTCCTGCTCCCCCCCAGCCTGGCCTGCTGCAAGTCCAGCCAGAGCTCCCCCTGGCAGCTCAGCCCACTGCCAGCTGCTGGTCTGCCCCAAGCCCACTGCAGCTGATTGGGTTGCCTCCCTCACACCAATAATTTCTGGAATCAAGACTGATACTATTATATCCCCCAGACCCTCAGCAGGCTGTAGGGACAGAGGGGTCACATTAACAATGCAGACGTTACTGGCTCAGAGCTCTCAACTGCCAGTGAAGGAATTTGCCCTTCCTGAACGTCTCCCCTGGGTTTTCCGAAACGTCTCACAACACTGGGCTCTGTGCTACCCTCAGTGACATCTGTGGCCTGCAAGCTTCTAGGGCAGGGCTCCTCCCTGCTGCCATTCCTGCCATGGAGAATGGGTTTCCTCTGCAGGGCTCCCGAGTTGCATGCCTTCACTCCGCACTGCAGCCTCGAGGCGTTCCGCTGGGGAGGGGCCTCCTCCCCCAAGCCTCCATCTCCCTTTACCTGCTGCGCCCCACAGCAGCCCTGCTTGGGACCCAAATCTCACAAGGGCTTTGTAAAAACCACATCTTTAGCCTCGGCCTTGGACCCCTCTATTCAGAAGACCAGGACCTAAACCTTGGATTGGACTAGAAAATAGAAATATCAGTACAGTTTGATCATCTTCTCCCTCCCACACCATTTTTTCGCCCTCCCATCATCTCCAACTCCAGAGATCTGTGCACATGACTTCCTCCTCAACAGCTCCCCTTTCCCACAAGCACACCCTGGGGGACAGTGGCCAGAGGCTCTTCTGGCCCCAGTGCTCTAAGGCTCCCTGGGCGCGATGAGATCCATCCATGACAATAGGTGTCTGATAAATAGCAGTCATTGTTAAGTGCTGGACACTGGGCTGGATAATTTACAGACAACCTGTCATTTAACCCCCATCTGCAAATTAGGTAACACTCTCCAACTACATACAAAATAACAGGCACAGAGATTGGGTGATGGGGGGGCAGGGAGGTGGCGTCAGGGGCAAGAAACTCAGGCCAGGGCGGGAGCGTGGGTTTCCAGCTATGTGAAGTTTCAGTCCTGATTGTCGTGGGGAATTGTCCTTTTACTCTAGGAAGTGTGGAGGGGGAGGGGGCACACTTCTTGAACTGGTTTCTTAAGAAATTCAAAAATAGCCCCTCTCCCTAGGGACTGAGGAAGCCTTTGGATTTCAAGACTCCAAGGGGTCCCAGAGGAGGCATGGGTCCGTTTACGGGATGCTGAGTGAGTTTTGATGTGCAAGGTTTATTTCAGTCAAGGAGAGGAAAAGGGAGAGAGAAGTGTGGAGTGTCATATAAAACCCAATAGGGTTGGATTTCTTTGCGGGGAAGAATATTTTGGACCCTTGCCACCCCCTACAGTACCAGGCAGGCATCCCCTATGGAAGCTTTTGCCCATGAGAGAACGTGAAAGCAGAAACCGCTGCTCTCCAACTCAGGCCTGCAGGCTGGAGCGAGCACCCTGGGGTCAGCAAAGTCAGGCTTACAGGAAGGCTCAGTTTGAATTAGCCCACTCATCAAACATCGATCACACATGTGCTGGGCATGTTGCTGGCATCGTTAATCGTATGGCCATAATCGTATAATTATACAGGGCATGGTTATCACTATTTTAAAAATGAGAAAACTAAGCTTTAGAAAAGTGAAGTACCGAGGTCCCATAGCTTGGAAATGTCAACGCTGGGGTCCAAACCAGTTTTCCATGGCTCTAAACCCAGTATCTCCCCATCATCCAGGGCCCTGCCCTCAGAGAGCTCACATTCTAGTGAGGACTCAGACCTATAAATGGACAAGTGTCCTACCACGTGATAAGGGAGCCAGGAAAGCAAAGCAGTTCAGAGAATAGACTTTGAACTTGGACAAACCTAGAGGCACCACCCAGCCCTGTGGCCTACCAGCTGAGTGGTTTGTTATTTAAGCTCTCCACATCTGAGTTTTCTCATCTGTAACATGGAGATATCAAGTCCTCCTTCATAGGGGAGGGTGATGATTAAACAAAATCTGAAAGTCACTTAGCCCTGTGCCTGGCATATAGGAGCAGCTCAGTAAACGGGAGATGCTGTGTCTCCATTGAAATAGGGCATGTGTAGAGGGATCATATAAGAGAGACACGCTGACCCCAAAGCCAGACCTGGCAGTCGTCAATCTTGTGCAGCTGGAGACCTAGCGGGATGGAGGCCCCTAGTCTGGGGGTTGGTGGAGGTGTACAAAGACCTGAGACAAAAGATAACCATTGCTCTGTCTATCGCCCACCTTCTGGCTGGGAAGAGGAGACTCCAGGAGCCTAAGCCTCACCAGGGCCTGAGTGGGAGGAATGGAGTGAGTCTTCCCATCCAGGAGACTCTCACGCCCAGGGACATGGGGTTGTGTCCTCCTTCACTCCTTTCCTAGCCATGTGGCCTTAGGAAGGAACTTAGCCTGAGACTCAGTTTCCTCATCTTTAAATTGTGAAGGGTAACACCTATCTCATGATTACAGAAAGAACACACAAACCACCCAGGGCAGGGCCTGGCACACAGAAGGGCTGCAGAGATGGCAGGTGTATTGAGTGCGCCCTTCACACCCTTGTGGCAAGCTCTGACCTCCAGCCCCAAAGCCCTCCCAGCCCCAGACGAGGGAGGAAGCCCTCCAGCAGCCTCCAGCCCTCTGTGTGCACAGGCACACACAAACACACACGCAGAAGGAAGGACCCAGTCTGAAACAATCTCCGCAGATTTCTAAGTTCTGCAAGCCACTGGGAAAACCACGGCTCTAAAAGGAATGTTTGCCTAAGACCAGACCAGCTCAGCTCTACCTTCTGCATTGCTACATAGAATCTTCACATTGTCCCCTCTTCCCCCATCCAATCCCCACCCCAGCCCCTAAAAGAAAACTCTTCCTCGTGGCCCTGGACACTGTCCAGACTGGATAACCATGAGAAACGTTTCCACATTGGCCAGTTAAAGCACTTCCTACGCAAGGTTCCGTCTAACCTGTGGGAGAGGCTGGGTTCCACAGCTCTCATGTGCTGGTGAGAGCCTGGGGGGGAAGGAGTCAGGAAGAGGGCTCAAGGTGTCAGACAAAAGGGGGTGACAGGGGGCAACTTAATCAGCAGACGGAGTAAAAGCCTTCCCACGCTTACCCAGCATCAAGAGATTGGTGACTTCCTCTCCCTTCCTGTGGTCATATGGCCCATGAGAGTGGGTCTCGCAAGTTTCCATCCCTCTTCTTGCCTTTGAGCCGGGTATTACGTTCCCCGTCTTACAGATAGAGGCGCTAAGTTCAGAGAAGGGAAACCACTTGCCTCTGACCATATAAACAGTGAGAAACACAGTCAGACTCAAATCACCTGATTCCTAATCCAGGGCTCTTGTACCAAGATTTTTCCCTTATAATGTTACAACAAAATAATAATGATAATAATAATAATATCACAGGGATGGCACAAATTAAGAACTCAATAAAAATTAGCTAAGGGCTGTTAACTATCGTATTTACTCCTAGCAACAACCCAAGGAGGAAAGAATTATTATCTCCATTTGTGGATGAGGAAACTGAGGCTCAGAGTGTCAGGGATCAGCAAATCGGCCCATGACTTGTTTTTATAAATAAAGTTTTATTGGAACACAGCCACACTCATTCGTCTATGTGTTATCTATGGCTGTTTTCATGCTACAACAGCAGAGGTGAGTGGTTGCAACAGGGAACATACGACCCAAAATATCTCAAATATTTACTATCTGGCTCTTTAAAGAAAAAAATGTGCCAACCTCTGGTCTAAGTGATTTGGAAAAGTCCTCAGAGTTGTAAGAGGCAGAACCAGGACTCCAGAGCCTTCAGTTTTAATTACATCACCTCCCCACACCCCATCATTTGGTAACTCTCTATTCATTACCATTATGGGCTGAATTGTGTCCCCCCAAAATTCATATGCTGAAGTCTAACCCCTGTACCTCAGAATGTGACCGCAGAGGAGGAACTTCAAGATGGCGGCATAGGCAGGCTCTGAACTCACCTCCTCCAGCAGACACAGCCAATTTACAACTACTCGTGAAAACATTACCTCTGAGAGAGAACTGAAAACTGGATAAGAGGAACCCCTGCAACAAAGGACAATCCTAATTAAGGTGGAAGAGGCAGAAACTCCTTTCTGGAGAGGAGAAACGCCACCTTCACCAGCCGCCAGCTTCACAGCCACCTGGGAGCAGCCCAAAGGTCCGCAGCCCTCCATGGAGGAGCGGGGCCTTGAGCCGGGGAGCGCTCCCGCTGTGGGCGTTTTGTGGACCCAGCACAATCGAGACAAGTGGCATAATATCTGACTTTGCCTGCTACTAAAACATTGGGGAGTACCCCCAGAAAAGCTGGTTCACAAAGAAATTAAAACCGGCTCTTAAAGGGCCCACACGCAAACTCACCCGCTTCAGATAGCAACCTAAAATCACCAGAAAGAAAGGTGCACAGTGCTTTGGTGAAAAGAGACTCACCTGATAGGATCTGAGTGCATCGCAGTGAGAGGTGAAACCTCTCCAGGGACTGGGACATTGGCGGCGGCCATTGTTGTGGCCTGGTGTGGGCTTGCTGACACTGACTCCTTGGAGTTCTCCCTGAGGCCTGCTAGCCCAGGGTCTGCCCCACCCACTCGAGCACTGATGTAATCCAGCTCAGCCAGGGCAGGCAGCCCACCCTAGAGACTGGCCCCACCCAACAACAAGCCCTCGGGCAACTTGTGGGCCTGCATAGATTCTTGACTGGATTCTCTGCAGCCTGGCAACTGAGCCCACTTCGGTGGGGCAGGCAGTGCACAAGGAGCGGGTGGAGAGTGTGGGGCAGTGGTGGGGTGTGCGGGGCTCCCGCCGTGGGGAGACTGAGTCCACTTCAGGAGGTCAGGGCGCGCACAGAGGGCAGGACTGTGTTGACTGTGTGTGTGGACCTGTGTGCAGCGGGGCTTGTCAGCTGCAGAGGACTTGTGCTTCTCAAAGACCCACATAGGGGGTTTGCCCCACCTTCCAAAGCCTGAAACAATTGGGTGCTCCCACGCCTGAGGCCAGTCCCACCCAGCTGCAGTCCTCAGAGAGCTGACAAGAGACCTAAAGGCTGGACGCTTATAGCATTTGTAAGCCCCTCGGCCTAACAACCTGCCACCCTGGGGGCCTACTCACTTAAAAGAAATACTGAAACACAAATATGGTATTAGAACTTGCAGCCAACTGTGCTGGGGCTCCCCACACCTGATAAAGAGACTGAAGGGCCCACAACAACTACAAGCAGCTGAGCATTACAATAGCTGGCCAGGAGCATAATTCAGCCTCCCTGGGTGCCTACAGGGAGAGCAAACAGGCCACAACAGAAGGACACACGAGTCCACATAGGGGTCACCCATGGAACATTGAGAACTGAGGGAAGCACACTGCAGGCCTCCTAAGTCATCACTTTCACCTATCCAAGAGCAGGAGACGTAGCTGACCTACCTAATACATAGACACAAATACAAGAAAAGAGGCAAAATGAGGAGGCAAAGGAATACATTCCAAATAAGGGAACAGGACAAAACCCCAGAAAAGGAACTAAGTGAAACAGAAATGAGCAACCTACCCAACAGAGAGTTCAAACAAAGAATGTTAAGGATGCTCACTGATCTGAGGAGAAGAATAGATGAACTCAGTGAGAATGTCAACAAAGAAATGGAGGATATAAAAAAGAACCAATCAGAAATGAAGAATACAATACTGGAAATGAAAAATTCACCAGAGGGACTCAAAAGCAGGGTAGAGGATACAGAAGAATGGATCTGTGAGCTGGACAAAAGACTAGAAGAAATTACCCAAGCTGAACAGGTAAAAGAAAAAAGAATTAAAAAGAGTGAGGACAGTCTAAGGGACCTCTGGGACAACATCAAATGCACTAACATCCATGTTATAGGTGTCGTGGAAGGAGATGAGCGAGACAAAGAGGCAGAGAATCTATTTCAAGAAATAATAGGTGAAAACTTCCCTAAACTAAGGAAGGAAACAGACATCCAGGTACAGGAAGCACAGAGAACACCAAACAAGATAAACCCAAAGAGGCCCACACCAAGACACATCATAACCAAAATGTCCAGAATTAAAGATAAAGAGAGAATCCTAAAAGCTGCAAGAGAAAGACAAGTTACATACAGAGGAAACCACATAAGGCTATCAGCTGACTTCTCAGCAGAAACCTTACAGGCTAGAAGAGAGTGGCATGATAGATTTAAAGTGCTAAAAGGAAAAAACTTACAGCCAAGAATACTCTACCCAGCAAGATTATCATTCAGAATGGAAGGAGAGATCAAAAGTTTCCCAGACAAGCAAAAATTAAAGGAGTTTGCCACCAAAAAACCAGTGCTACAAGAAATGTTAAAGGGACTGATTTAAGGGGAAAAAGGGAAGACCACAAATAGGAAATATTATCTATTTCCATGATAAGAGGGTAATGGATACAAATGCACAAAAAAGAGGTTAGATATGATATCAACAACATAAAATGAGGGAGGAGAGGAGTTAAAGAGTAAAGCTTTCAGACAGAGGTCAAACTCAAGAGACCATCAGTTCTGTATAGAAGGAGAAAGGAACAGAGAAGGACTACTAAAACGCTAAGAAAAAATAAAAAGTTAAAAAATGGCAGTAAGTACATACTTATCAATAGCTACTTTAAAAGTCAGTGGACTAAATGCTCCAATTAAAAGGCATAGGGTGGCTGATTGAATTAAAAAACAAGACCCATATATATGCTGCATACAGGAGACACACTTCAGACCTAAAGACACTCACAAACTGAAAGTGAAGGGATGGAAAAAGATACGCCATGACAATGGCAATGAAAAGAAAGCTGGGGTAGCAGTACTCATATCAGACAAAATAGACTTTAAAACAAAAACTGTAAAAAGAGACAAAGAAGGGCATTACATAATGATCAAGGGAAAAATCCAACAAGAGGATATAACACTTGTACATATCTACGCACTCAATGTAGGAGCACCTAAACATATAAAGCAATTATTAACAGACATAAAAAGAGAAATAGACAATAACACAATAATAGTAGGGGACTTTAACACTCCGCTTACACCAACAGATAGATCACCCAAACAGAAGATCAATAAGGGAACATTGGCCTTAAATGACATACTAGAACAGATGGACCTAGTAGATATATACAGAACATTCCATCCAAAAACCGAAGAATACACGTTCTTTTCAAATGCACATGCAACATTCTTCAGGATTGATCACATATTAGGCCACAAAACAAGTCTACATAAATTTAAGAACATTGAAATAATACTAAGCATCTTCTCTGACCACAACAGTATGAAACTAGAAATCAACTATAGGAAGAAAATCAGAAAAGCCACAAAATCGTGGAGATTAAACAAAATGCTACTGAACAATGATTGGGTCAACAAAGAAATCAAAGGAGAAATCAAAAAATACCTGGAGACAAATGAAAATGAAAATATGACATGCCAGAATTTATGGGATACAGCAAAAGCGGTTCTAAGAGGGAAGTTTATAGCAATACAGGCCTATCTCAACAAACAAGAAAAATCTCAAATAAACAATCTAACAATGCACCTAAAGGAACTGGGAAAAGAAGAACAAACAAAGCCCAAAATCAGTAGAAGAAGAGAAATAATAAAAATCAGAGCAGAAATAAATGAAATAGAGACTAAAAAAAATAGAAAAAATTAATAAAACCAAGAGCTGGTTCTTTGAAAAGATAAACAAAATTGACAAACCTTTAGCTAGACTCACCAAGAAAAAAAGAGAGAAGGCTCAAATAAGTAAAATCAGAAATGAAAGAGGAGACATTACAACAGACACCTCAGAAATACCAAAGATTATAAGAGAATACTATGAAAAGCTATATGCCAACCAATTCGACAATCTGGAAGAAATGGATAAATTCTTAGAATCAGACAACCTTCCAAAACTGGATCAAGAAGAAATAGAGTATTTGAATAGACCAATCACCAGCAAGAAGATCAAAACAGTAATCAAAAACCTCCCCAAAAATAAAAGTCCAGGACCAGACGGCTTCCCTGGTGAATTCTACCAAACATTCAAAGAAGACTTAATACCTATCCTTCTCAAACTCTTCCAAAAAATCGAGGAGGGGGGGAAGCTCCCTAACTCATTCTACGAAGCTGACATTCTCCTGATACCAAAACCAGACAAGGACAATACAAAAAAAGAAAATTATAGGCCAATATCACTGATGAACATCGATGCAAAAATCCTCAACAAAATACTAGCAAATCACATACAACAATACATTAAAAAGATTATACACCATGATCAAGTGGGATTTATTCCAGGTATGCAGGGATGGCTCAACATTTGCAAATCAATCAACGTGATACACCACATTAATAAAATGAAGAATAAAAATCACATGATCATCTCAATAGATGCAGAGAAAGCATTTGACAAGATACAGCATCCATTTATGATAAAAACTCTGAATAAAATGGGTATAGAAGGAAAGTACCTCAACATAATAAAGGCCATATATGACAAACCCACAGCTAATATCATCCTCAATGGTGAAAAACTGAAAGCTATCCCTCTGAGAACAGGAACCAGACAAGGGTGCCCACTCTCACCACTCCTATTTAACATAGTACTGGAAGTCCTAGCCAGAGCAATCAGGCAAGAAAAAGACATAAAAGGGATCCAAATTGGAAAGGAAGTAGTGAAACTTGCCCTATTTGCAGATGACTTGATTTTATATATAGAAAACCCTAAAGAATCCACCAAAAAACTTTTAGAAGTAATAAATGAATACGGTAAAGTTGCAGGATACAAAATCAACATACAAAAATCAGTTGCATTTCTATACACTAACAACGAAGTAGCAGAAACAGAAATTAAGAATACAATCCCATTTACAATTGCAACAAAAAGAATAAAATACCTAGGAATGAACTTAACCAAAGAGGTGAAAGATCTGTACACCGAAAACTATAAAACATTGCTGAAAGAAATTGAAGAAGACACAAAGAAATGGAAAGATATTGCCTGCTCTTGGATTGGAAGAATTAACATAGTTAAGATGTCCATACTTCCTAAAGCAATCTATAGATTCAATGCAATCCCTATCAAAGTTCCAACAACATTTTTCACAGAAATAGAACAAAGAATCCTAAAATTTATATAGAACAACAAAAGACCCCGAATAGCTAAAGGAATCCTGAGAAAAAAGAACAAAGCTGGAGGTATCACACTCCCTGATTTCAAAATATACTACAAAGCTATAGTAACCAAAACAGCATGGTACTGGCACAAAAACAGACACACAGATCAATGGAATAGAATCGAAAGCCCAGAAACAAACCCACACATCTATGGACAGCTAATCTTCGACAAAGGTGCCAAGAACATACAATGGAGAAAAGAAAGTCTCTTCAACAAACGGTGTTGGGAAAACTGGACAGCCACAGGCAAAAAAATTAAAGTAGACCCTTACCTTACACCATACACAAAAATTAACTCCAAATGGATTAAAGACTTGAATGTAAGACCTGAAACTATGAAACTTCTAGAAGAAAACATAGGCAGTACGCTCTTCGACATCGCTCTTAGCAACATATTTTCAAGAACCATGTCTGACCGGGCAAGAGAAACAATAGAAAAAATAAACAAATGGGACTACATCAAACTAAAAAGCTTCTGCACAGCAAAGGAAACCATCAACAAGACGAAAAGACAACCTAACAATTGGAAGAAGATATTTGCAAACCATACATCTGATAAGGGCTTAATCTCCAAAATATATAAAGAACTCATGCATTTCAACAACAAAAAAACTAACAACCCAATTAAAAAATGAGCAAAAGACCTGAACAGACATTTCTCCAAAGAAGATATACAGATGGCCAACGGGCACATGAAAAGATGTTCAACATCATTAACTATCAGGGAAATGCAAATCAAAACTACAATAAGATATCACCTCACGCCCGTCAGAATGGCTATAATTAACAAGACAGGAAACAAGTGTTGGAGAGGATGTGGAGAGAAGGGAACTTTCATACACTGCTGGTGGGAGTGCAAACTGGTGCAGCCACTATGGAAAACAGTATGGAGATTCCTCAAAAAATCAAGGATAGAACTACCATATGATCCAGCTATCCCACTGCTGGGTATTTATCCAAAGAACTTGAAAACACCAATTTGTAAAGGTACGTGCACCCCTGTGTTCATTGCAGCGTTATTCACAATAGTCAAGACTTGGAAGCAACCTAAGTGCCCATCAAGGGACGAATGGATAAAGAAGATGTGGTATATATACACCATGGAATACTACTCAGCCATAAGAAACGATGAAATCCAGCCATTTGTGACAACATGGATGGACATTGAGGGTATTATGCAAAGTGAAATAAGTCAGAGGGAGAAGGTCAAATACTGTATGATCTCCCTCATTAAGTAGTAGATAATAACAACAACAAATAAACACATAGAGACAGACATTGGATTGGTGGTTATCAGAGGGGAAGGGGGGAGGGAGGAGGTGAAAGGGATAATTCGGCACATGTGTGTGGTGATGGGCTGTAATTAGTATTTGGGTGGTGAACATGATGTCATCTATGCAGAAATAGAAGTATAATGATGTACACCTGAAATTTATACAATGTTATAAACCAATGTTACTGCAATAAACAAAAAATTTTTAAAAATGACACACACGCGTGCGCACACACAAAAGAAAAAGAAACCTATTCCCATGACCCAGTAAAAATAAAGAGACTGAGCATAAGGTTTGGAAAAAAAAAAAAAAAGAATGTGACTGCATTTGGAGCTAGGGTCTTTACAGAGATAATTAAGTTTAAATGAAGTCATTAGGGTGGGCCCTAAACTAATATGACTGGTGTCTTTCTAAGAAGAGGAAATTTGGACTTGGACACATGCAGATGGAAGACCGTGTGAAGACAGGGAAAAGATGGCCATCTACAAGCCAAGGAGAGAGGCCTCAGAAGGAGCCAACATCTTGGTCTTGGACTTCAGCCTCCAGAATTGTGAGAAAATACATTTCTCTTCTTTAAGCCACACCGTCTGTGGGACTTGGTTACAGCCGACCCAGCAAACTAATACCATTACCTACTCACGCCAGACATTGTTCTAGACACCAGGGAAAGAAAACAAGGCCTGGTATATTGGCACTCAATAAACATTAGTTATTAACACAATTTTCTAAGACCTTGCTTGTTTTGAGACATTCAATCCTCACAGAATGTCTATTAGCTGAGGACTCTTTTACCCCCATTTTACTGATAAGGCATGTGAAGCCCAGAGAGGTTATGTACTTACCCAAGATCACACAGCTAAGAAGAGAGGAATAAGACACAGCCAGCTTCCATAGGGTTAGGTGTACTAGACAGTAAATGAATGTCCAGCAGGGAAGTGTTAAAGGCCACTGGTGACAGCCACTGTCCCCTTGACTGGTTCGATGAAGCCTCGCTGTGCAGCAGACAAACCAGGGGATGGAACCCATGAGAGGTGCCCTGTGCTCGAGCCCCTGCCATCGATACTCAGCCACACCCTCCCCACACTGGTTCTGCTGACATGAGGCCGACCTGACTGGGAGTTACCGGCTCCCCTGGGAAGGCTCTGGGTGCGGCTAAGCACCGTTATCTCCCCATTGCCCATTTGTGACACTGCCTCCTGGCTTCTAAGAAAAAAATAATGGAATTTAAAAACCTGCTTCCTGACTCTGTCTTCTTCTGCAGCCCCGCCAGGCTCTCGGGCTGCTAGAAGGTCCAGTGACGTCATCTGTGACAATCACCCTGCTCAGTGCTCGGGGACTCCAAGTGGCACAACTTCCTACTCCCTTGTTCCTCGCTTTCCAAAGGGCACTTCTCAGCAAGCCCGAGGGAAGGAGCCTGGAGAAAACCCTGACACGCCCGAAGGACAGGGGTGAGGGCCGTGCAGCATTCAGTCCTTCAACACTACCTCCTGAGCGCCTCCTCCGCGGGGACAGAGCAGTGGACAAGGCAACGTGGCTCCTGCCCTCGAGGGCTCACAGTTTAACGGGAGAGACAAAGAAAGTGAACCAGCAATTGCAGCCCTGACGAGAGTGACCAAACGGGAAGCTTGAGTTTATAGAAGAGGGCTCATGCTGATGTGTGGGTGAGGGGGAGCAAGGAGGAAGGACTCTAAGGAAATGTCCCTTAAATGGGAAGGAGGAGTAGGAATGAGCCAAAGGAGCGGGGAAGCTGAGATGTACGCTGTGCTCCTCTCCCTACCCACAAACAGCAGTGTGACCCGGACACTTCCTCCCCAGTCTGGGCCTCTGCTTTCCCACCCATACATACAGGGGTAGCTTGGGACCTAGTAAGCTTCCTTACAGTTCTAAAAGCCCAGGGCATCTCTGGCATCCAATTCAGGCAAGAGAAAAATTGCACGCACCTCTCTTTCATGTCCTAGAAAAGTACACATTACTCTATCCAAAACTTAAACTGGGGATGTGTCTGTCCTTGGCGACACTCTGAGCTCCCTAACGTCAGGGATGGAGTCTGTCTGACACGTGAGCCTCCCATGCCCAGGACAGAGCCTAGCACACTCTGGGGACCAAAAGTCCTTCTGGTTTATGTCTTGTAGAGACTTTGAGGTCACCATGTAAAGTCAGAGGCATTCAAAAGGACCTTATGGGAATCCTAAGGAAATGAAATGATTTTTATTAAGACGCCCCATTCCCACGTTGTCACGTGTAGTTGTGAGCACAGTCTATGGGACATGGATTATCACCCCCCCATTCACAGATGAGGAGGAGGAGTTACCATTTATGGAGGCGCAATTACGCACTCAGTGCTACGCTAAGTCATGTATAGTTATCATCTCATTCTATATTTACTGTTCACCCCAGCTGCCAAGTCGAGATTATTAACCCCATGTGGGAGATAAAGAAACTGAGGCTTAGAGAAGGAAAATGACTGGCCCAAGCTGCTAAGTAATAAGTAATCCCAATCCCCAAGCCGGGGTTCATCCCAAAGCCCATGCCCTTTATTCATTCACTTAAAGAGTAGTGCTAGCACATAACGGGTGCTGCTGTGCCATCCCACCCCACGGCATCCCGAACCCTGAAAGATGCAGAAGCAGAAAAGCGAGAGTGAAAGAAGGGCGAAAGGGCAGATCCATCCCTCCCCCACTCCAGGTCCCTCAGGCCAAAGCCTGGCCTGAACATGGAGAAAATGAATTCCAAATTGGAAATGAGATTGAAGTTTGAAAGGACTAACTGGCCAGAAAATGCTCAGATCTGCCATAAAGGGACATTCTGCCCAAGACGTCTGTCGGCAATGATTAGAAGAAAATAAAACTGTTACATGCTTGTATCTCACCAAGACCTACCATAGGATGTACTAACTATAAAAGCATGGGGCCCCTTATAACAGGAGAGGCACGGGGTTCTAGACAGAGACAGAGCAGAGTCAGAACCCAGCCATGGGGGGTCAGAGACCTCCCCAAGGAGTCACACAGGATGAGCAGCCAGGGAGAGCCTTCCGGGCAGAGACCTGTGGAAACAGAGACACATCAACATGGCTGCAGCAACAAGAGAAGTGGATGTGAAAAGGCTGGAGAAGTGGGGTAAGGAAGAACCAGATCACAAAGGCCCTCAGAGGTCAAGGTGGGGATTCCAGACTTTATTCCAAGGGTAAAAGAGAGCCTTTGCTGGGTGTTATGCAGGAGAATAACAATCTGATTTGATTGATAAAACATAGCCTCGTTGTAGCATGGAGTAGAGATTGGACAAGTGGGGATGCCCATTCTAGAAGCTTATGAAGAAATCCAAGAGATGACGGTGGCTCGGACCAGTGACAATGGAGATGGGAGAGGGGAGGTGTGGAAAGGATTTCAAAGAGCTCAGCAGTCAGCTATGGTGAAAGGTTTGATCATCTATAATTCCTCCAGAGGAACCTCAGAACATCAGGACAACTCTGTGCCACTCTTGCTCCAAAGACGTGCTCAACTAGGGGGACTCTGGGTAGGCAGCCAGGTCTTGCCCCTGACCAGTGACGCTGGAGGCTGTGGAACACCGAGCTGGAAGGGAAGTGGCCCAATGGCCAGCAAAAAGCGGCCTCTGGCATAGGTGAGACCAAGTGAGACATGTATGAAAATGTAAAGACTGCTTAACCAAATCCCTCATTTTCTAGCTGAGGATATTAGGACTAACGTGTAGTGGCTAGAGCACAGTCTCTACTATCCAACAGACCCGGGTTTCACACTGACTTTGCCACTGGCTAGCTGGGGAAGCCACTTGACCACTGTGAGCCTAGATTTTTCCATCTGTAAAGTGGGTATAATAAGGCCTCTTTCTCACAAGTCTTGCAGGGGACTTGCAAAAGTTAAGTAAATTACTGGTAAATCACCAAGCACGGTCCACGTAGTTAGGCATTGGAGATGAAGAGAAGTGGACAGACCTGGAAGATACTCAAAAGTTAGAAAGAAGAGGAATTGGTGATTGACTGGACATGGGGAGTAAGAGAAAGGGCAGAAGGCATGATGATGCTCAGATTTCAGATGCCAGATCCCTCCACAGGTAGCCCAGCCTGCCGGCCCCACGTGTAGGAAGTTGAGTAATACTCCACCCCTCCCTCCCTCACCACCAAGAAACTCCCTAGAAGACTGGGCGCCCATAAAAATGAAATAAGAAAAATGCACATTCATCAAGCATTTGCTCCCTGCCAGCTGAGGACTTAACATGCATGATGTCATTGAAACCTCATCACGACCTGTGAGGAAGCAAGTAGTATTATTCCACTTTACAAGTGAGGAAACTGAGGCTCAGAGAGGCGAAGCAGCTCACCCCAGGCCTCTTAGTGAAGAAGTCACAGATCCCGTCTCAAACCCAGGCCTGGCTCGGCCCACCTGAGCAGCCGAGGTTGCAGGCGCCCCTGGTAGGGTGGGGGGGCCCTCACACACCGTGCTGGCGGGCGGTCTGAGCCAGTTCCGTCAGCTGACTGATTTAGTGGGGAGGCCCGTCAGAATCAGCCGGGTGCCTGAGTGAATGTGTGAGCCCACTGCCAGGTGTCCCAGCTGCCTGTCAACAGCACCTGGATTACGTGTGGCAGGAAGAGGAACAGGCCCCGGCCTTTCGACACCGAGTCCTGGCACCAACCTGCTCTGGCTCTCAGGACCTCCTGCTCTCAGAAGTTTGTGGTCCCCAACGGCCTTGCTCCTCAAAGGGTGGTCCGGACAGCAGCCCCGGCACCACCTGGGAGCTCATTAGAAATGCAGGACCTCAGGCCCCACTGGACCTTCCGAATCAAACTCGGCATTTAAACAAGATCTGCCGGCAATTGACATCCACGTTGACACAGTAGAAAGAGCCTTAGCCTGCAAATCCAGAGAACTAGGAGAGGGTCCTGACCAGCCACAGAGAGGCTCTGAGACCTGGGGCAAGACCCTTCTCCTCTCTGGGCCTCAGTTTCCTCATCTGTAAAATGAGGTGCTTAGACCAAATACATCTCTGGATGTCAGCCAATAGAGGGAACAGAGGTCAGACTCAAAGCTCCACAAATATTTTAACTAAGTCATTAACTCCACAGATTTTCACTGAGTACCAACCACACAGCAGGCATTCTAGGCCCTGTTGATAACAGTGGTAAACAAGTCCTTGATCTAGTGCGTTTATACTAATTAATTCTCTAGTTAATGTAATGGGGCTGAAACCCCACCTCTACTCCCTAAAAGCTGTATGACTTTGGAAACATGGTTGAACCTCAGCAATATCGGGGTTTCTCCCCTGTAAAACAGCAACAATAATAATAAGAGTAGCTAACGTTCATTGAACACTGAGTGTTGTCAGGCACCGTTGTAAATACAAGGATTCCCTGGGAGGCAGTAGAGCATGAGTTCCAGTCCTGGCTACAGCCTCCCCAAAACAAGGCTGTGTGCCTTTAGGGCAGTTACTTGACCCCTCTCTGCCTGAGCCCCTGTGGTGAATGCCCAGATGTCCCCGCTTCAAAGAGCTAAGAACCTAGTGCCCCAGTGGCTGGGAGTGCTGGCTGGAGAAGCCCACAGCCGCCGGCCGTCTTTGGGGATGGCCTCGGCTGAAATAAATGGCCTCGCCCAAGTACAGGCTCCACCCTGGGTCCAACGAACACGCCGGTACGAAGCCCCGGCTCTCACCCCAACGCGGACCAACCGAAGCACCATCCACGCTCCGCAGCCCCGTGGGGTCAGCCGAGGTCTTGGGGAGAGCGGTCACAGCTCGGCTTCTCCCGCGGGCCCCCGCCTCCTCCCCTCCGGCCGCAGGTGCTGGGCCCGGGGCCCCCTCACACAGCTGCGCGCCCCGCTCCCTCTCAGAGCCGGCTTCCCGGGCAGCCCAGCCTGCTGGCGGCCCCGGGGAGGGCTCTCGTGCACGCTAAATGAGCTAACACGGTGCGACGTGCGCTCAGCCAGGTTGCTGATATTATTATCAGCTATTATTGTTTCAGGTACCACCACTGCGGAGGGAACTGTCCCGGGCCCCAGTCTAAAGGGAGCGGCAGGTGCTGCGACCCTGACGCAGGTCAGGGAGTCGTGTGACCCAGGGAGGGAGAGAAGGGCGGCCCAGGCGCAGAGACAGGCTGAAGAAGAAGAGGCTGAACCGTGGGGTGTGGGGCAGGAGGCCAGCCCACGCAGGCCATGGTATGGGGCTTGGCCTTTCTCCTAAAGTCGTGGGAGGCGGCCGAAGGATCTTCAGCAGGAATGACACGCTCACCCCTCAAAGCTGCCCAGCCCAGGGTGGGACCTTGCCAATGTCAGCGCCAACCCTTGACAGCTCCCTGCCTCTTGACAGCTCCCAGGCGTCTGTCTCTCCTCTCAGAGCAGCACAGAACGCCCCCCTGGCGGCCGCTTTACTTAGGGAAGGCCTCAGTCTGAACACAGACCTCTGGCTCCCCAAACCTCTTCTTCCGGACAGTAACCTCGACTTCCCCCAGTGGTGCCTCTACCAGACCTGTTTTTGGGTTCCCTTCCCTGGATGTCCAGCTTGTCTTCGTCTGCCTGAAGTGGGGCAGACTGGACTGGCCGCCCTGCTTCTGGTGAGGACAGCCCAGCGCAAGGCAGAGCGACCACCCTGCACACAGCCCCTCCACCCCTGGCGGTGCACCTCTACACTCCCTTTCTGTGAACCCGGAATGAATGAATGGTGAGTGGTTCATGTGACAGGACTGGAGTGTGCACAGGATGGCAAGGAGTCCATGGAGAACACAGCTCAAGATGTGATTAACTGTGAGGGAGTCTCCCTCTGGGGGCTTCCAGAACGGCCTTGTGATGGAGAGAAGATGGCCTGCACCAAGCAAACAGTCCTGGATTGCAGCTGAATCATCTCCAGGTTCTCATCAGCTCATTCACGATGGAAAGAGCCATTCCACATGCATATCCATCCTACATCCACAATAAGTGTTTGTGAAGCAAAGTGGTCAGATTGGCTCAGAATGATATTTGGAACAGGAATGGCAGGGGGTGGAGAAAAGAGGGAATTGGAAGTCTTTTTCCTTCGGGCCTGACTCAGTAATTAAGATTCAAGTGGGCTACCTTTTAGAATGCTATAAATGTGTATATCCTTTGTCCCGGCAATTCCACTCCTCAAATTTTTCCTACAGTTAAACCAGACTTATGATGAGGTTATTCATTACAACAGTGTTTGTAACAATAAAAGGTTAGAAAGAATCCAAAGGACAATCAATGAGGAACAGTAAATAAACAAATACAACCCACAATGAAATATCATCTTACTATAAAAGAAAAAGACTAAGTTTACCATGTGCTGTTATGGGAAAATCTCAAGTCGTACTGCTGAGAGAAAAACTAAAGTGCAGAACAGTGGTAAACTGTGCTCTTTATATAAGAAAAAAAGAAAAGGTGGGAGATAGTGCTCTGTGGTTGTGTACTCTCTGCTTATGTGCATAAAACATCTCTAGGCAGAAAAACAAGAAACGAGCAATAGTGGTGGCTAGCTGGAAGTGCTGATGGGCAGGACAAAATAGCAGACGGGAGAAGGGGGTGGATAGGAAATTCTCACCTTACGTCGTTCTATACTTTTTATTATTATTATTTCTTTAAAAATTTATTTCTGGTGAATAAACAATAGTAATTATTTATGTGACCAGATCAATAGAGTGAAGACATTATGACACGGGGCAGAGCTTAACTTCCCTGTTTGCTCCTGGATGTTGCATTTTGGTGAGAAGGCAGCTGAGTGAAACCCAGCCTCCTGCTTTGTGAAACCTCGTTCTACAGTTTTTGATGTTTAAACTTATTAGCTGGGAGAAAAATAAAGGAGGAAGAGGAGAGAAGCATAAGCCACATCCAATGTTTTTATCCCATCCAGTCTCCAAATGGGGACTAATGCTAACCCCTTCTTCCATGTGTATAGCTCTGCCCGCATTCCAAGTAAATTCACTTCTTTTACAAGATCACCAATGTACAGATGTACAGAAAGACTAGGTCTCTTTTTACAGATAAAGAAACTAAAGCTTAGCAAGCATGTCTTGCCCAAGAACACAGGCAGTAAACCAGTTAAAATGTTTTCAGCTAAAAGTAACAAATTGATTTAAAATAGCATAAAAAATAAAGGGTATATTAACCCACAAAGCAGAAGTCCAGAAATAAGGGGAAGTTCTGTTTGGTTAATTCAGGGGCAGGAAGATGCCGTCAAAGCTGAGATGTGGCCACCCTTGTGCTTTACATCCTCAGCACATTGCTGATGTCTCTCCTTGTGGTCACAAGATGGCTGCAGCAGGGGTCTCTTGAGGACACATTACCCAAAAAAGAGGATTTTTTTTTCCTGTGAATCTCTCTTATAAGCAATGAAATCCTCTCCCAGAAGCCCCGCAGTGAGTTTCCTCTCAGGTCCTATCGCCCAGCTGATTGGTCCCTACGTACATACAAAACCATCACTGACAGAGTTTGAAGGCTTCAACCCACCATGATTCATCCTCCTGGGCCTGAGAATAGTCCCATCCCCCCTAAGCACCTGATACCCCAAATTGGAGTGTCATTGGCAAGAGCGGAGTAACTTGTTATATGCGCACCCAACGATGTCTGTCCAGGTAGTAAATGATGTCATCTCAGTACAAGGCTGGACGTTACCTGGTTAACCAAGATCATTAACAAAACTCATCATTCGGTAAACCTTTGCTGAGTACCTACTATGTGCAAGGCAATATATATATATAAGTTACCAGGGATTCCGAAATGAAAGGCATGGTGGTTTAAGGTCCTTCCCACTGTAGTAAGGAATATAGACAAGTAAAGAAAGAAGTCCATCCCAGCAGGGCCACAACCATGAGGAAAGGAGGCTCAGGGGACTGTGGGAGAGGCAAGAGGCAACTGGCCAGTCCAGAAGGTTCAGGGCAGATTTTCAAGAGAAGGGACACTTAAGCTGTGAACTAAAGGAACGGGAGTTAACCAGGTAGCGGTCAGGAGGGGTAGGCCAGGCACCGTGAACAGCCTGTGCAGAAGCCTGGAGCTGGGAAAGAGCAGAATACGTGTGAGAAGCTACATGGCTGGGCACGGGTGGAGCGGAAAGTGCTTATGGGGACAGGGTTGGGAAGGGGACAAGAAGCAGATTCTGATAAGCCTTGTAAATCAAACCTTTATCCAAGAAGGTAGGAAAGTTAGACAATCTCAAGTAGATAACTGACATCATCAGGTTTATATTTTAGAAAAGAGGAAATGGGAACAAGAAAGAAGAGGAAGAAGCAATGAATGGAGGAGGCTGGATTAATTACAGTGACTGAATGCCAGAACCCGTCCCAGGCACGGGGAGACCAGCGTGAGTTGGGCAGAAACGGCGCTATCCTCACGGTCCTGTTGGGAAAATGACATTGACAACGTGCTCAAAACCTGCAATCACTGGTAACTGCGGGAGTCAGGGGAGTCTCCAAGGAGGAAATGAGCTTTCGGCTGAGACCCAAAGGATGAGTATGAGTTAGCTAATGAGAAAAGGGATGGAGAGCTGTTCCAGGCATGGGAACAGCATGGGCCAAGTCCCTGAAGTGCAAAACTCTTGGTACAATCAAGGAGTTGAGGCCCCCAGAGTAGCTGGAGCTGAGACCAAGGACCACAATGGCAACAAGCAGAGATGGAAGGCAGCTCGGAGCCAAAAGCCCTGGCTGTGCTAAGGGGCTTACATTTTATCTAGAGAAAGGAATAGAAGAAACACAAAGAGGAAGCAGGAAAAGAGAGAAGTGGAAGGCAAATTTCCCGAGTTCAAACCGTTTGAGCTCATATTGGCAGTTGAAAACCCCAGGATGGGATTTCAGAGCATTAAATGGCCTCGGGCCATCCTACCCAGCCAAGGATGGTGTCACAGCCTCGCACCGCCCGCAGCCAGCTCATGGCCCTCCTCCTCATGGCAGGCTTCAGGCCTCAAGGGGCAGACCTTCAGAGGTGAGTGATTTGCCCCAAGGACCAGCAGCAAAGGGCTTGCCTCTCCCCCAGCTGCTTCCAGGAGACGCACTGCAGGTGGAGAGCATCAAAAAGAGATCAGCACGGGCTCTGAGACACCTGCGGGGGGAGCCCCCCCGGGCCCCCTTCCTGGGAACTCCTCCAGCTGATGCTGGGGAAGAAACCTGAGCTCTCTTTGGCAGGAGCTGGAGGGGCCCTGGAAACACATTTCCCCTTTGGGGGCTTTTGCAAAATCTTGGTGGACTTGGGACTTGCAGAATTTAGAATTTTCTAGCCAAAATGTGTCTTCAGCATCTTTGAATCTCACCCCCAACTTTAGAGATGAGAAAACCAAAGCCAAAGAGGGAGAGTGACTTATCCAAGGTCACAGAGCAGGTCACAGCAGAGCGAGTACTAATAATGAGTCTGAAGACTCTGTTCAGGCTTTTGCCAATAATAATAAAAGCAACTAACACGTACAGAGCACTTACTATGGAGTAAACTCTGTTCTAAGTGCTTTGACTGTTTTTACACATTTAATCTGTGCCACTACCCCATCAGACTGGTAATAGTATGATTCCCATTTTACAGATGAAGAAACTGAGGCACAGAGAGTTTAAGTAACTCTCCCAAGGTTGCCCAGCTGGCAGTTAGACTCAGGCAGCTGCACTTTTAAAGAGCACTCAGAACTGCAGATGGATAACCCAACCCCTCAGCTCCCCCGAAAACCAGAATCTATTCACTAATGTGGACTCCACTTTTTAAAATTTAGTTTGTTTTGGACCTGAATGGGCTCATGTATCTTCTTCCACCCACTGCCGGCTCTCAGTCTGGAACAGCAAGTGATCTGCACTGACAACACAGCAGGCAGCACACTAGCACTTTCCTCTCTGTGCTAAATAAATGCTCCCATCTCCAACGACCTCAGGCAGAAACAACAAGGTCACATGCCATTAGGTCAGCGGAGCCCCATGCCCCTTCCACCACTACCACCTTTCTGTCCTCGGCTCTCCGTCCTTGCTGGCCGACTTGTATGGATTACATCACTGGGCGTCCTTGCCCTCTGGCTAATGGAGATAATGGGAAATATGACCAGGAGATTAGAGGAAGGGAGAAAAGAGAGGGTGGGGTATTTATTCCCCGGCTCCCTCTCTTTGCGGTCACCACAGGCTGGCTGAATCCCTCCCCTGCAGGCCCCGCTGCTGTAGGGGGCCCTTCCATGCAGCCCCCCGCTCCTCGGGCTCAGTTACCACCCCGGCCCCTCACCGCTTCAGGGCTAGCGATGGTAGAGAAGCCTGTCTGTTACTTGCTCCAGGCTTCTGCACTACCCTTGTGATTTCCCTACACTCTGCCATTCTGCCATGAAGAGTTCCTTTATCAACTTCTCCATGGATCCTAATTGGAGTGTGCCCTCCGTTTCCTGACTGATGCACAGGCTGTCCTGACCTTCTGGATCATGCACTCTGCCATAATCCAGGTGAGCTGGGACAGACACAGTGCTGCTGGGCGCTCATGGGTGGTGTCCCTCCTAAAAAGCTAACCAGGATCTTCATGCCAGCCAGCTGACTTTGGGATCACCATTAGGGCTGATTCTAAAGTCTGAAGCCTAGTCTCCGGAGCCGTTAGCCTTGGTCACAGACAGTTTCTGCAAACATGGCCTGAGTGACCTCTCAGGCACCAGAGCTGGGTGCTGCACACATGTTCTCTAGTCCTGACAGCAACCCTGCAAGGTTTGTGGCCTTCCCCCCATTTTACAGGTGAGAAACTAGGGCCCACAGAGATGGAGATCAGAACTCTGGTTGGCGAGGCTCCTTCCCCTCCGGCCTGCTCCTCGCTAGCACACCTGCGCTGGTGGCTGACCACCCCCCTTCCTCCTGGCACTGCCTTCCTCCCCGTCTTTCTCACTGTTGCCTTTCATCTCCTCGTGTCTCTCACTAACCCACAGCTCGTGCCCTTCCTTCTTTTTGCTTTCATGTCCTTTAAGAACTCATTGATAACATCAATAAATGACCAACACTTGCAGTAGCCCTTTGCAGTTCAAAACTAGCTTCACATCGATTGCTTGGTTTATCCTGAGATTAATGGAAGCCTATAACGGCGTCGTCCTAACCCAAGACCTACCCTTCCCTATTGTAATTGTTGCACTGTCTTCCTTGTGAAGCGGAGTCTCCAGAAGTGTAGGCGCTGCTTCTCTCTTGCTCTCCACTCTAGCCCCGATGCTAAAACGCAGTGCCTGTTGTATGGTAGATTCAACCATAAACATGTGCTGAACAAGCCAGTCTGGCCTGCAGCTGGTTGACTGCGGAGCTTGAGAGAGTAGGAGGAGTCCCAGGCAGTGGAGGATGCTCTCCTGGAGAATGGCGCCACTGCCCACCTGGTCACTTCAGGAGAAGCGGACTTCGAGATGGGAAAGGAATCACAGTGGGTAAAGGACTCAACCGAGGATCACTGTGGCTCCTCCAAACTGGTGACAGGAAGAGCGATGCTTTCATGAGGGCTGGGAGAAGTCCTATGGGTGATTTGTACTGAATCTGATCATTCGGCAGCCTAGAACACCAAATCAGATAGGTCTACAGTATTTTGTTATCAGAAAATGATCGGTGACCATTTAGGCAAGTTAGGGGAATATTTGGGCTTAGATCAACCTGAAAAAAAAATTTCATAGAAGTTTCAACAAGGAAGCAAAAAATGAGCCCCATTGAAGCAAACGTTTCAGACGCAGGTCAGACTCGGTAAACAAAACCATACGAATGTTCAGACATATTGGTCAATTAGTTTAAAGGAGCATTCACCACACCTTCCAAATGCTTTTTTCTTTTGGGAGGACTTTAATTAAAAGGTCAGAGGAGCTCTGGCACAGAGGATGACAAATGTGACGAGATCACCTTAGAGAAGCCATTGGCACAGAAACAGAGAAATCTGGGCTGGCTAGGATGCTCAGCATTTATTAAAATTCCCAAAGTGTGAACTCACACCTGAGTCAGACTGTCAGTGGGCTTCCTGGGGCGGGGAGTGGGGCTCATAATGAATTCTGCAGCCAGAGGCCTTGCCACCAACTCCAATTCTAAGACTGGGGCTGAGGCGCAGAAGGTAGAAAACCAAAGCTTAGATATGGAGCCTTAGGAGAGCAAGGTCCTAATGCAGAATACAATTTGCCTTGGTGGGCCCATCCTAGCTTAGGTGGGCTCAGAAAGGGGGCTTGTTTGGCCCTCAGCCAACAGCTAGTCTAAGGGGAATGAAGTGGAGGCTGAAGAAACCATCCAGGCATTGCACGGTTGTGTCCTAAGCAAGAAGGAAGACTTGTTATGGGGAGCTGGGGGCACCTGAAAGACCTTCATAGGCCCTCCTTTGTCTGTCCGTCCCATAAATGTGGGTGCTCACCAGGATTCAGTATTGGCTCCCTTCTCCTCTTAGTTACTCCTCTTCAGCTCCAATCTCGCTCATGAGACCCGGACTCATGTTGCAATCTGCCTACTGGGCTGCTCTTTTTGGGTGTCTCAGAGGCCCTTCAAACTCAAGATCCTCAAACCAGACCCATTTTCCTACCTACCCTACAACACTGCTCATCCCCTGAGTCCCCTCTATGAGTGAGGACAGAACCATCTACTCAGATACCTAAGCCAAAAACTTGTGTATTAGCGTCAACTTCTCTCTTCCCATTAGTCACCAATTCCAGTTCTGTCTCTTGAATGGATCTCAAACCCATCATCCCTCACCACTCCCTACCGAGAATACCTCAGATGCATGTGGGTGCTTCTGTGCAGATCCTGTGGTAGGTCCAGCCAACTTACCGTAACTCTGAGAATTTGGATGGGTCTGTTTGCTTCACCTCCTGTTGAATTGCAAATGCCCTTCCCCAGCCTTGAATCCTAAAACCAGCTCTTACAGGACTCAAGATCTTAGCTCTTTGCCCTCAGGCTCCTTGTTTCTCCTTCAGCTGGGACTCCTGACTTGGTCTTGCCCAGGAACCCCAACCTCCTTCCACTTACTCGGTCCCGGATTCCTCAGATACCTGCTTGCCTCTTACTCATCATCCTCACTATCTCCCACCTCCCACTCTGAGTTGCTCTGCAGAGCCTCTCCTGAATAAGCCTCCAAGCCTTCTCTATATCCTCTGTATGTCCCTATCACCACATTCATCTCACTGTATTGAATTTCCCTGGTCACTTGTATAATTGGCTCCTAGAGAAGGGCTGCTTAAAATGAGGTCGGTTTCTGTTACATCTAGAAAGGGAGGCAGCAAGTCACTTTGGAGAAAATCACTTGAGTGCCTAAATCAATGGTTTAACACATTAACATCTATTTCTCCCTTCGGCCATAACCGAGTGCAGATTGGTGGAGGCGGGGGAGGGCTTGCTCTGTGCATTATTCAGGAACTCAGACTCGTTCCATGTAGGTCCTCAGAGTCCTCTCCTCTCCAGGTGGGCAAGAAAAGAGAAAGATCACACATAGGCCAGTTCTAGAAGCAGTGCAGTCACTTCCACTCACATTCTCCTGGCCAGACCCCAGTTACATGGTCACACCTAGCCTCAAGGGAGTCTGGAAACGTAGTTGAGCTCCATGTCCAACTAGAAGAAAAGAATATTAGTGAGCACTAGCATTTTCTGCCATGCCTGGCAATGTTTACCAGGCAAGATTTTGTCCATTTGATTAGTTACCAAGTCTTACGTTGGGAAGGAGAATCATCCACCCTTGAAGAAACCTGGTCAGTAGCAGCAAGAAAAATAAAAGGAGAGGCCCCTTCAGATTCCCTTTGCTGCAGCTGCTTCACCAGTTCCCCTCTCCAACCACCCCGGCAGCCACCAGACCATCCCATGGCAAGCCATCTCCAATGGAAGGTGGGCACCTCCTGCCTTAGAGGGTAGGGTTTGACTCCCGGTTTCTTGTGATGACCTAGGAACAGCAGGACCAGGCCTCTCCCTACAGAGTAGAGAGGATCCAGGGAGTCTAACAGGGTTAGCAGAGGAGAAGGAATGGGCTTCTTTTATTAAGAGCAGGAGGGAGTTGGAGAGAACACCACTGGGGAGATTGTATCTGCAGCCTAAACTGTCAAGTCAGACCGTTTAGTTTTATTAGTTGGTCTTTTCTGCTAAACTCTGAGCTACTCAGAGGCAGAATCTCTGTCTTCTTTATCCTGTAGCCCCAGGGCTGGGAGCAGAATCTGGCATGGAGTGGCCATGAATCCATCTCCCCCCTGGACCACACCACCCCAGAACCTGCTCTGGGAAAACTGGCTCAGTTAGCTAGGACTACCAGGCTTCAAGGACAGGCCAACGGAACGTCCACTCAATACGTGGCTCCATCTTCCAGATGAGTCACTGGAAGACACAACTCTAAAGGTGTCACTAAATTCAGTTCCTTTGGTTATTGCCTGCTAGCATGTATAGAAACCAGAGTTATTAGCCAGAATACAAGTTGGAACATGATGAGGGATTACACATTTCTGGATGAAGGGGAGAGATATTTAGTAAGCCCCAGATTGGTTATGTTTCATTGATTAAGTCATTTAATGTCATAAGGACTATATTAAGTAGATATTTAGATGCCCATTTTGCAAGTTAGAAAACAGAGGCTCAACAAACATAAGTAATTTTCATGGCTTTTCTCATTTCTCGGCTTTGGCCAGGGGTTGCTATGATAATCATCACACCCACTTTACAAAGGTATCCACTTGTACAGAATTGAACAGGCTCTAAGTTAAACCTTCTTGCCAACCAGGAGCTTGTTATGGCAGGAACAATCGGATGAGGGCCCAGCTGCTGCCACTTCTGGACCCTGGAAACCATCACTGGTGCCGCCATGGCCCCCACTGGACACGAGGCACAAAGCAGGCATTGCTGGCACCAGAATAAACTCTAACTTGCCCCTGAGTCACTCTCTCCAGATTCAGAGCATTTAAATTTCATTATCTGGAAATTTTACTAGGTGGAAAATTCCCGACTGGGCAGGAACTGGAGGAGAAAGAGGCTAACAGGGGAGATGATTCAAATCCTCCAATTAGTGCCAAGAGAGACATAGCCATCCTTACCCAAGCCGCAGATCAATAGCAGACATTTACACTCAATACCCTCTTTAATGCATGTGACAAACAACCTTTTCAAGTAGTCAACTGTACAAATACACAAAATCTGTAATGGGGGTGGGGAGTGAATAAAGGGGCTCTTCTTAAAGATGTGAGCAGAGTTTAAGGAAATCAACAAGGGCTAGTGCAGTGCCCTGGGGTTAGCAGCAGCTAGGCTGCCTAGAACTTAGCCAACTCGTGGTCTCCTGGCTGGGAGATACCCTGCCGGGTCACTATCCTCCTACCGCAATCTCCTGCCGGTGCCAACCATTGGCTGAGCCCAGCCAGAAGACAGAGGGCAACAGAACCCATAGAAGCAGTCTATTAGGGTCAACTTCCCAGGGCACAGAGCAGGGTAGAGAAGAGACTAGAGATGGAAGGACAACTGACAGATAACCAGCATACAGCCCCCTGCTAAACAGCACACCGTGGGGGGTTCCTCAAGATTGCTCCCTGTCATGCCTGACTTGGTAGTCTTTAAAATTCAATTTCACCCGATTACACATGTGTAGGGGGAACAAGGAGGTAGTACACTGAGATTTGTACAAGAGACATCCTCTCTGGCTCAGTGCTCTGACCGATAAATTTCAGGTAATCACTTTTATTTCCCAGGGTTGCTGTTTTGAAAATTCAATGAGCTCATGTGTGCATATGATCCTTGTAAAGTATAAAGCAATACACAGCTATGCTCCACTGTATCTAGTGGGGGGTTGCTGTTTTGAAAATTCAATGAGCTCATGTGTGCATATGATCCTTGTAAAGTATAAAGCAATACACAGCTATGCTCCACTGTATCTGGTGGGGGTAGAAGGGCCATCAGTATGAAGCCACATCTCCAGCAAAGGACCCATCTGGGCACATTTCGACCATGCCACTCAAGTTCCCTCACAGCACGTCATAGTACGTCCCTCCTCAACTAAAGGTCCAGGCAAGCTCCAGAACCCCCTCACAGCCACCTCCACTCCGATGTGTGAAGCCAGCAAGGAGTCCGGGCCAGGCCCCTGGAGCATCGGTGATGACCGCCTGTGCAGGCACTTGGGAAATCGGCCCCTTGTCAGCATGACTAATGAGCTGGAGATGCGTGAACATCATCCAAGGTTTTGTTTCAGGAACATCTTCTCTCCAGAGAGGCCGCATGGGAGCATTTAAATCTACAGCTTTATTTAGGGGCATATGAAGTAAGTTGGGGATGCCAAAGAGTAAGTTCCTCAGGGAATAGCCTTACAGAGGCCACTGGCCAGAGAGGGATGCAGGCATCAAGCCAGCCAAAGGCTGTCCCTCCGCATTCTCACAGGACTCTTGCCAAGCTCTTCGCAAGAATAGCTGCAGAATTTATGAGGCCAAAAGAGGCTCTAAAATGATTTTAATTTCATTTTTAAAAGAAATTGGAAGGCCCTGCCACCACCAACACAGGACTTTGTACTGAGTCCCGGTTCTTAGCGCTGAAATGCCCCAACCTGGGTGCACGTGCCATCGGCCATGACAGTGTGCCTCTGGTGGTGACGTCTTCCACATCACGGGAGCAATAATTCATGATGTTACAGTTAACCCTCCAAGTGTTGGCTCTACAACTGATGACCATGGGCATCAGAGACCAGGAGCTTTCCTGGCCTACCCAGTAAATGGACAGTATATCATGAAAGGACTTGCATCCAGCTTCCTGTTTACAATGCGAGGTTTCGGTTTCATAATCCTGGACCGATCCAATGCAACCAACATTCCAAAACTCAATGGATTTCTTTTTCTATTCATTGGATTCATCAGTGTCCTATTGAGTTTTTCATGGCTAGAATATTCATAAGAATGAAGCTGCTGGGCTATCCAATGGGTTTGAGTCCTTTTTGGGAAGAAATCAGTGGATACTGGATTTGCTCCTGCTAATGAAGTTTTAAAGGCTGTTCCAATCCTCTGATATCAAATGTGGAAAAGGATGAAAAGCAGCAGATAAAGAAGCATCTAGTGAAAACATAGGAGCATATTAAAGCTTGGACTGGAATGCCTTCTTGGCATCAAAGAGACAAGCTTATCACATATTTTTTCCTGCCGATCTATACTGACTTACCAACGATGTTAAGTGGCATTTTCTTCTTAGTTTTTCATTTCTTAAAGGAAATATACTCCATTTCTACAGTTATAATACTGAATGAAGTGATTATTTTTTACAACCCCATTAACATTTTTTGGAGCTGACATTCATGACTTTCAGAAATTAATGTAAAATCAGGAAGCGAGATCCCATAAGGTGAGAACTCTGGACTTCTGATCTGCTTTACCTAGACGCTCTGCCTTCAAGCAGAGTGTGTGGCAGTGCGTTATTTCGGATATGTTTCCTGATCAATAGGATGTATGAAAGGAGCAGAAATAAGTAACTTTTCTAATTAAAAAAAAAGAAACTGGGAGGATGTGGCTGGACAGCGATACCCTTTCGGAGGGGGTGACACAGCACGAGAGCCCACGGACATGGCACTGACGCAATTACCATGCGTGTGCCCACTTGACTTACAGGTAAAATTTCCATTTTACTTAGAAAGGAGGAGCAGACTTCTGCTCTTCTTTGCCACCTAGTGACTCCCTGCTGCCCACAAGATTATGCGCAAAGCTTCTTAATCTGACCTCTCAGAGCCTCCCCAGCCAGCAGTAGCCTACTTTTACAAGTTTATCTTCCAACACTACACCTCAAGGCCTCACAATTCTGACATCATGTGATGGCGAGATGCACAGTGTTTAGAGCTGACACAGCAGATTTCTAATCTGGTCTCTAGCCCTTCCCAAACAGTGTGACTGTGGGCAAGGTGTCCAGCCTCCCTGACTCAGGTTCCACATCCTAAAAATAATAGTGTTTGCCACAAATTAAATGTGGTTCTGCACATAAAGCCCTGAACACATTGCCTGACTCAAAGGAAAAACTCACTCAATAGCAGCTGATACCAAACCAACCTCCTGGCCCTGAAAATCCTGCCTGCCCAGCCCTCCACCGACGCAAGCCTGCCCCAAGTTCAACATCTCCAGCTGTTCTAACCCCACATGTGTCTCCCCTGGCCTTGACCTCCACTCCTCCCTCAGGACTCCAGGTAACCACACTCACCCCGCAACGGCCACCACCATGAGACAGAAATACTTTTGGGTTCAGCACCCGGAGACCCCAGTTCAAATCCCAGCCTCTCCAGTGATTTGCCACCTGACCTTCCCCGCACTGCTCAGCCCCTCTGGGCTTCCATTCCTCTTCTCTAAAATAGGGTGAATACTCCTTTCTGCTTGTGGAAAGTCAACAGGATGATATATGCGAAAGGACTTTGTAAACTCTGAAATGCCATGGAGTGTTAAAAAAAAAAAAAAACTATTAACTTTTAGGGCAATAGTAATACTAAACCATAAAAACTTATTTTTTTATGATCTGGTTCTGCATTTATGGTCTATAACGTTTCCGCTGGAAAATCCAGCGTACTGATTCAATTACCCAGGCCACTCCAATTCGCTGTCACTGATAAGCAGAATTTCCATGGACTCCCTATTCTTCCCCCAGGCTCCTCTCTGAAAAGTGAAGACATAATTTATGTTTAATTTATGTTGTTGTTCAGACAATGGAAGTTCTACTTCTTATTTGCAAGGGGCTTTACAGTTTACAAACCGTTTGTACATCTCAGGACCTGAGGACACCACAGTTGCCCTAAAGAGCCAGCCAGAGTCCCTGTATCAGCCTAGGTCCCTGCTCTCCCTCCAAACCCAGAGGGCCCGGAGCTCGTAATTACTTGAAAACCTGAGAGCAACCCAGCCTGAACCACAGGAGGCCAAACGCCCGTGGAAAATGGGCTTCTTTTGAATGCCCTGTCACATGTAAAAAACCAAGCCAGAGTTCTGTAATCTGAGAGGTAAAAGGATTGCTTCTTTTGTTTTATTTCTTGCAAAGTGCAAATCTAGCCATTCTTCTTTCTTCTCCGGCTTACAGCCTTGAAACACACCGAGAGTCCAGCTTACCAACTCTAGTCACCCATCAAGAGCTCTATGTGTTCTGGGCCACGGTGTTTCTTTCACTTTAATCTTCTTGGCTGACATTTCTTAGGAAACATCTAGTTCATAACGCTTGAACTGTCCAGTTTCTTTGAGTGGGGAAGAAATCCAGGAGAAGCAGATTTGTCTGTCAGCACAAAAAGATTATGAACTTGTTTAATGCTACACAGCATCATGGCTGGGATTAGAATCTATGGTCTTTAATGTTCTAGGCTGTTTAAATTTCCATTTAAACAGTAGAAATCCTGCTGAGGTAAGGAAGAGGACGTTTAAATAGTTAAGTCTGATCAGCAGTGCTGGGGGCTGAACTGTAAGTGAGAAAAATCGTTAGTCCCAGTTCTGCCCCTAGCTCCTTGTGTAACCTTGAGTAAGACACTTCCTCTCTCTGGGGTTCTTTTCTTTGTTGGTTAAATGAGAGAGTTGGATTAGACGAGGTATATGCCACACACGCTGGCCCACCAAAGCCCATGCAGACATTACTAATCAATCACAGTGCCCTTTCCCATTTAGTAGGACACAATACAGGGCTTCTGGTGATTGCTACCAGCAGGCCAGAGCTGGCGCGTGAAGTGAATAAAACCCATCTGCCATCCCTGAGCTGGATAATTTCCGAGGATTTTTACCAGTTTTGAAATTGGGTGACCTACAAGGGAGAAAAGCACCAAAGAGAAATGGAGAAAACTGGGGCCTGCTCACCGCCCCACTGTGGGCTTTCGGTGCCACTGAGACAGTGACACGGAATCCAGGTCCCTGTTTCCTCATCTCTAAAGTGAGAGTAACAATTTTATTATTCTTGGGGCCGGCCCAGTGGCTTATCAGTTAAGTGCGCACGCTCCACTACTGGCGGCCCAGGTTCGATACCGATCCCGGGCGCGCACCGAAGCACCGCTTCTCCAGCCATGCTGAGGCCGCGTCCCACATACAGCAACTAGAAGGATGTGCAACTATGACATGCAACTATCTACTGGGGCTTTGGGGGAAAAAAAGGAGGAGGATTGGCAATAGATGTTAGCGCAGAGCCGGTCTTCCTCAGCAAAAAGAGGAGGATTAGCATGGATGTTAGCTCAGGGCTGATCTTCCTCACAAAAAAAAAAAAAAAAAACAATTTTATTATTCTTATTTTCAGGATCTTCGTGAAGATGAAAATTGAAATGAAAAACCTGGGCCGGCCCGTGGCTTAGCGGTTAAGTGCGCACGCTCCGCTGCTGGCAGCCCAGGTTCGGATCCCAGGCACGCACCGACATACCGCTTCTCCGGCCATGCTGAGGCCGCGTCCCACATACAGCAACTAGAAGGATGTGCAACTATGACATACAACTATCTACTGGGGCTTTGGGGGAAAAAATAAATAAATAAATAAATAAAAACCTGTGTAAGAGCTTTCTAAACGGAAAGTCCTCTAATAATCATAGCACACAGGCACTTACTACGCACCATGCTGGTTTACCTTAGATTGACTTCTCATTTCATTCAATTCTCACAGCACCCTATCAAGTTGGATTTCTGGCACTTGCAACCAATGAAAATCAGATTAATACAGACTGTGAACTCCTCCAGAACAGGACTGCTTAATTCAGATCTTTGTCCCAGTGCTTAGTCTGGAGCCGGGGACATTCAATAAGTATTTATTGATTTTATATGATTCTCTGGAGGAAATTGTGTGGCTCCTGAAAGAGTAATTGAAGATGTATTTTGGAAGGTGAAGTGTAGCTGTTGGACTGACCTAACAGTGGTTTCGAATCCTAAGGACAGTCGAGGGTGTGATGCGTGGACTTTCACCTCGTGGTCCCAAGATGGCTGCTACAGCTCTAGACATCACATTCTCACAGTCTTTCCAAAGTAAGAAATCAAGGGGGCAGCCGAGAGAGAGCTCTTGTTGAGTACTTATCTCCTTTCATCAGGGAGAGAGAATCTTTCCCCAGCTGACTTTTCCTTCTGACTCATTGGGCCACATGATCATCCCTGAGTATAAAGGAGGCTGAGAATCTGAGTACCTGGGAAGAAGGCAAGGGAGGAGGGGGTTAGGAAGGGCCATGAGGTAGCCAAGCAATAATGTCTGCCATACGAGTATTTCAGGTATTCTTCATGCATTGGTTTCACATTGCTGCTGTAACAAATTGCTACAAACTTAGAGGTTAAAACAACATAAATTTATTATCTTGCAGACCTGAAGGTCAGAAGTCTGAAATGGGTTTCAGCAGGCTAAAATCAAGGTGTCAGCAGGGCTGAGTTCCTTTTGGAACTCTAGAGGGAAACCCGTTTCCAGCATCTGCAGGCTGTCTTCATCCCGTGACTTGTGCTCCTTCCTCCCTCTTCAAAGCCAGCAGCGTAGCATCTTTGAATCTCTCTCTGACTCTGCCTCCTGCTTCCATCCTCACATCTCCTTCTCTGATCTAACCTTCTGCTCCCTCCTCCAGTTTTTGAGGACGCTTGTGATTACACTGGGTCCACTAGGATAATCCAGGATAATCTCCTTATCTCAAGATCATTAACTTAATCACATCTGCCAAGGCCCCTTTGCAATGTAAGGCAACCTGGTCACAGGTTCTGGGGATTAGGGTGTGGACACCTTCAGGGACCCATTGTTCAGCCTGCCACACCTCACGTGATTCCCTGCAAACCTCTTCTTCCTGCACACAGACTAACTGCTCCTGGAGGAAGGCTGAACACAAAATGAAATGGCAGACTCTCCAGAAACTTCGTACACCTGCCTGCTTAAACGTCATGGTTAACATTCGAAAGAGCCACAGAAAGGCTAGTTCAGGTCACGTCCATCTCGGCAAGCTCTCCACCAAGTTCTTGAGAGGAAATACACAAAATAAATCCGAAAGCAGAAAGAAATGCCATTCCTGGGCTGATAGAAATTCTCCTTTCTAGACTATCCAACAGCACCCCCCAGTGCCAAGAAGCGGGAAGAGGGAAGAAGGGCTAGCAGTTTGCCCAAGAATGAGAGTACTTAGCCCCATGGCTCTCAGCTGTGCTGGGCCTCCAGACTGCGAGGCGCACACGCCCAGGCCCCAACCTCAGAGACACAGGGATGTGAGGCTGGGCCCGGGCAGGAGACGCTTGTTAATGTCCCGAGTGATGGTATGTTCTGCCAGAACCACTGAGTTCAGGAGAGCCATAAATACGGTCTGAAAGCCTGCTAGGCCCTGGGGATTCAAAAGTAAATACGATAAAGCTCCTCCTGTCAAAGAGCTTCCAGTCGGGATAGACTATCAGCTGGAAGAGACCTTGGCCACAACTAACAACTGTGTTACACAGGGCAAAGTACTTAACCTCTCTGTGCCAGATGCCTCATCGGTAAAATGAGGATAATAACAGTCCTTGCCTTAGAGGGTTGTTAAGCGAGTTAAATGATATAATTCACCTAAAGCATTTAGTATGCTGTCTGGTACAAAATAAGCACACAGCAAGTATTGGGGGTTCCTAGCAAGTTCCAGGGATAGAACATGCATGGCCCACACGCCACCACTTCCCTGTCACTCAGGGCAGACACCTTGGATTGATCTGAACACTCTTTCCTACTGAATCTGGACAAAGCTTCTGAATTCCTCTCAATCTAGTCCTCCCGGAGGGGTGGGCAGAAATCCACTTTGCCTGCAAACTCCCTCTGCATTTTTCATTTAAGGAAACTGAGGCCCAGGAAGCCAGGCTCATTGGATGAAGCCTATGCAGAGCTGGGAGGAGGGTCCTAATCTCCCAGGCCGGGTGCTCTGTGTCCGCGCCTTCTCAGCACTCACCAGCCTGCTCGGCTCGGCCTCAGCCACCACCTGTGCTCACAGGCTCCTTCCGGTCAGGGTTCCTGGCTATTCTTGTCCTTTTCACCTGCTGCCTCCTGGGTGCTCTGTGGAGGCAGCATGAGCCCAGAGTCCCTGTGTGGGCCAGAGGCCCAAGGTGACATTGTGAAAGCTCACACTCAGCAATTAAAACCACTCCCACTAACGGAGCCCTGCCCCTGCCTTTTGCTCATTGCTTGGTTGTAGCTGATGTATCTCACCCAGACAGCTCCACGTCCACTGCCAGGCAGGAGTTTTTATCCCCGATGTGTAGAGGAAGACACTGAGACTTAAAGAAAGTTAGTGTCTCACCTAAGGTAAGACTATTAAGAGGCAAGAGAGGATTCAAACCCGAGTCTGACACCAACAAGCTTAACCATCACAGCATACCTTTCATCTTTGCATATCCATGTCTTCATGAAGCAGATCCACTAAACTTTGCCGTGCTCCTCAAGTTCCTGGGCTTCCCTCTGTCCTAAGGGTCTCCTGAGATCCTTCAGCCACTCCTCCCTGGCACACACATGTGCATACATACACCCTTCTCTAGCTGTATCCTACTCATCCTTCAGTTTTATGTTTATAAGTCTCTCCTCCTCCAGGCAGCCTGCTAGACTCTCAAGTGTCCCTGCTATCTGCACCAGTACTAATCTGTATTTCCCATGTCTCAGCACTCATCAAACTATACAGAATATGTTCTCTGATTACAGTAAAATTAATCAAGAAGTCCCTATAATATATGAAAACTAAGAAACACTAACAAATACTGCATGATCTCACTTATATGTGGAATCTAAAACAGTCAAACTCATAGTAACAGTGGGATGGTGGTTACCATGGGCTGGGGGAGGGGAGAAGGAGGAAATGCTGATCATAGGGTACAAACTTTCAGTTATAAGATGGCTAAGTTCTGGAGACCTAGTGTACAGCATGCTGACTATAGTTAATAATACTGAATTCTATACTTGAAACTTGCCAAGAGAGTAGATGTTAAATGTTCTCACCACACACAAAAAAAATGGTAACTACATGAGGTGATGGATATGTTAATTAGCTTGATTGTGGTAATCATTTCACAATGTATACGTGTACTAAAACATCATGTTGTACACCTTAAATAGATACAATTTTTTTTGTCAGTTCTACCTCAATAAAGCTGGAGGAGAGGAAAAAACACTAAATCATACTAGTAGTAACAGCTACCGTTTATTGAGGTTCGTGCCAGGCACTCACTGTACTAAACACTCTCTATACACACATGTACACTTATAGAATCTCATTTAATGATTACTCCGAGCCTCTTAGGTGATCATTGTCACTTTCCTCATTTTGTGGGAGGTAGGGGTGGGGGCTGGGCTGGGGGGTGGCTGAACGAGCCTCAGAAAGGTTAAGTGATCTGACCAAAGCCACACGGATATATACGGGTAAAAGCAGCATTTGGACCCAGGTCCATCTCCGGAGGCCCAGCTGTGGACCACCATGCTATACTGCCCTGAGGCAGTGTGACTTACACTCACACCTTTGCACAAGAGCCAGCAGCCCTGTGAGAACTAGTTCAACCCTGGACAGTGGCTTCTCTTCCCTCCTCTTCTTACTGTGACTTCAACTACTGAACTTACCAGATTGTGCGTGGTTAATTGAACTCAGTCATTAGACTTCGCCAATAAACAGCAAAGTATTCCCACAATTGATCCAAAAGAGATCACATGTTGGAAATGGTGGAAGAAAAGGAGCTTGGGGGCTTGTTCCTGATTCCAAAACTCAAGAAGGAACGGTTGAGGCAAATAAAGGAAGACCCAGTCCATCAGACTGTATATGGAAATGTATACATTCACCTCCCATCAGAATCTGAGCTTTATGAGAAAAGAGATGGTTTTGTTCCTTGCTGTCTCTCCAGAACCTGGATCAGTGCCTGGCACAGAGTAGATGCTCAGGAAAAACCACTATTGAATGCGGAAATGGACTCGTATTAACCCAGATAGAGCCAGAACGTGGGTGGTAGTAGACATCATGGGTAACACAACATCACCATTAAAAGTTCTCCAAATATGGCACAAAAATTTGTTTAATGTAAATTTAAATGGTCAAAATTACATCCACTTATTAGGAATACATTTATCCTTTTTTCTTATATCTTCCCTAACAAAAATAATAAAAATTATATAATATAAAATACACTGATAATTAATGCACAGTACTCTTCCTCTTACATCATCCCTAACAATAATATGATATAAGATATGCTAATAATTGATGCACAATATACCACATACAGTGATGAAAAACAGTGAACACATTGCTACCATCTTTGTGAAAGGGCCAGTGAGAGTCCGTTGAATGAAAGGGGACAGAGGAGTGGGTGTGTGGTAGGAAGCAGAAGCCAGGAGGGCGCTCAAAGGAAGGGACTGAGAGAAGGCTCGAGAAACGGGACAAGAAGAGACTGAAGCCAGAGGAGGAATGTCCAGGAGGTGGCAGGTTAGAGGAGGTCTAAGTTGTTTCCACGTCTTGGCTATTGTGAATAGTGCTGCAATTAACATAGGGGTGCAGATATCTTTTTGGATTTGTGTTTTCACATTCTTCAAAGAAATAAATTTTTGGTAGTGAGCACACTGTGGTCTATACAGAAGTCAAATTATAATATTGTACACCTGAAACTTATACAATGTTATAGACCACTGTTATCTTCATTTTTAAAAAAAGGAAAAAAAGAAGAGGTTTGGGAAGGGCATCTGGGAGGAGGGCAGTGGGGCATTCTCAGCAGCTCAGCTGGATGCACAAACTTTGCTCTCTTGTCCACAGGCCCCAGCCACTCTGCTCTGCTGGTTCTGCCTCCCAGGGGCTAATTTGTGGTCTTCTTGATTTTTTCTGAAATGCTCTGCCTTATTTTTAATCATGGTTATTCTGCAAAGCAATTAATCCACTCCATCTCCTCATCATGAAGAGCTAATTCTAACCAGATTAACGAACTCGTAAAATAAGAACGCACAGGAACTAGGAGGAGGCTGTTCCAGACAAAGAGATGGCTATCTTCCGAGGATGATTAAGTGCAGCCTGTCCTACACGTGACTAAACTCCCTCTTGAAGCCCCATTCAGTTCTGACAGTAAGTGACAAGGAACATGCTACTGGGGCCATAAAGTGACACTTCAGCCACGGTCACAGCTGTGCCCATGTCCACAAGAGGGCAGTGGTGCCTGCGGTCAGAACCAAAGTTCTCACGCTGGGATCAGCAGGAGGGACAGCAATGTAAGATCCAGAGGAGAGAGCTGAGGATACACACACACACTCCATATACACATACAAACACGCATACACACACACACGTACACAGGCATACACACACACACACAAGTGACAGTTGGGGCACGGAGGCCCAGACACAAATTGCAGAGCCAGACCTCCTTCCCCACATCAGTGGTTCCTGTGTGGAGTTCCTGGTCATGTAAGGAGGGTTCCCACCCAGACCCAGTGATCAGAATCTCCCAGTGGGGCTCTGGCATCAGTGGTTTCTAAAGCACCCTAGGGTGAAGAAGTCCTGCTTGCTGCCCCTCAACACAAGGGATGCAAAAGAAAAAAAATGTGAGTCTTCTGTACTTTAACAAGTGTCATGACACTAAATGGAAAAAAGGCAAGAAAATATGCAATATTATGAGAAAATATATATGAAACAGCACATAAGTCAAGGTACCAGCAGAAAACAGATGTCTCACTCAAACTGGGTAACTCGGAGAGCGTGAATAAAGGAATTACAAAAGTGTAATCAGAGTGTGGTGAAACCACAAGCCACAGTGGATCTGTATCTACGGGAACGTTTATGCCCAGACCAAAGCCGGAGGGGGAGTGGTTAACAAACCCTAGAGGCAAAGCAGGTCGGCGAGAAGGGCTGCCTGCCAGGGAGCTGCAGCCCTCAGGAAAGGGAGGCAGCCAAGGGAACAAAGACCCCAAACTCACTCTCCTCCACCCTCTGAGCTCCCGCCAATGCTTCTCTTTTGGCCAACTGAAAGGCAAAGAAGCCATTGAGAGAGTCCCTAGAAGTTAGTGTCTGGGGTCGAGGAGCGGTGTGGCAGGGGGTGGAGAGTGGATCTGGAGGTACGAGCAGTCACACACCATTCCAGCATTTGTCCATCCATCAGAAGCTGAACAAGCAGGACTATACGGACGCTGTTAGATGTAAAACTTGACTCTAAACCTCTGTGGATGAGGACTAGACATTCTTCGTTACTTTGAATACAATCTAGGCAAAGTCACTTCCGGGAAAACAATAATAGGGTTTTAGTTGGAAAAAAGAGAAATTCCTAAACACTCTAACTTTTTTTTTTTTTAGATATGGCAATTAGCAACTTTTCTTAGAATTGGACAACAAGAAAAAGTTTTCATTAAATTACAATGCAGTAGGGTTGGTAGCTCCCTGGTTGGAACTAAAGGATCTCCTTTCTAAGGCTTAGAAAAAAGAAATAACTTTCTTATATTTATTATACAATATCTACCTTTTCAAAGAAGTGTCATAGATTATATCATTTCTAAGGTAATACCCTTATTTACATTCTTGCAGATGAGAAAGCTCAAAAACAGAGAAGTCAAACCGTTCTCAAAAGGTCAGCAACAGAGCAGGGGACAAGGAACAAGGCCAGGACCTCTGATGCCCACCCCAGAATGCCTAGGCCCCCTGCAACTCGGTGTTTATCTGACCCGGAGTTGGGGTCAGGGGGTTACAGTTAAGAACTCAGCAAAACTGAGTCCCAGCTCTAACACAATCTCACTGGGTAACCTTGGGCCAGCCACTTCCCTTCTTTGGGCCTCAGTTTCCCCAATGATAACAGGAGAGAGCTGGACTAGACTTGTAGTTTTCAAACATCCTTAGCAGGGGAACTTTTTCAGACAAAATCTTACATAACAACCAGCGATATGGCAAATTCAGTTCTTGTTGAAACAGGCCTCCTCTTACGATGTGACGGAAACCCCTGGGGACATTCAAGTGGTCTTTTCAAATTCCTTCCAGGTCTGTGTTCTGTGAAATATTGGTTCCATGAGACAGTGTATAAGCATTTGAGGGAACCCCTTTCCCCCAAATCCAAGGCCACACACTCAATCAGCAAAGGTCACCAGATTTCTTAACTGCTGGAAGTTTCAGCGCCTTTAATACACTAACACGTTTCGTCACTCTCCAAGCTGGAGATTTAATACATAGTTGGGGAAACAGTGATCTAGACAAGTGTTTCCCAATCTTTTTTACCACAATCCACAGTCAGAAATACAACTTATATCATGACCCAACACACACCCGTGTGCACGCACACGCACAGAAACACAAGTTTCACAAAACACTATTTATCTTTATTGGACTCATACTGTCTAGTCTATTTTATTTCCTTTTGCAAATGTTTAAATTATGCATAAGAGTGCACATGAATCTGTCTGTGAGTGTCGCTGGGTCATGATGCAAAATTTATTCCTCACTATAGGCTACAGTCAAAAACGTTTGAAAACTGCTCTCTTCGCAACTCTCAGCTCTACAGCTCCAGCCGCGCAGGCTGCAGGCTGCTTCTAGGTCTCAGGGACACAAATTGACTGATTCTTTTTAGGGCTTAAAACATGGGGGCCTCTGTGCCTCTCCTCACAGCTGAGCTGGGCCAGAGAATGTGGACAGGATGGAGCGAAGAAAGCTGGCACTGCCCTTGTCTGGGAGGTCCAGGTCAGGAACAAAGACAGAGTTTGTCTCAAGGGCTGCCAATCCCACCTCATTCACAGGCACTAACTAAATTCATTCAGCCTCCGCCGCCCGCAGGCGTCCGCTCTCGCCCCTGGGCCTGCCAGCCACTGCTACAAGGGGTTAGTGTCAGATCTGGGCAGCTCTCCCTGCCTGATGTGACGGGCATTCAGGTCGCCTGTGAGAATCGGAAATGGAGTCGCTCTTGTCAGTTGAAAAACAACATCCTTCCCCCATAACCCCATGTGCTCCCTGCTTCCACCCCCACCCTCAAGGGGACCCAGGAAAGAAACATATTTTAGATGGGCGTCCCTCGTGGGAAAGGGCGCTGGCTGGCTGGCCGCTGTGTGTACGTCCCTGAGGTCATCACTCTCCGCTCTCTTTCCCTTCCCAGTCTCCTTACTTCTTACTCTGAAAGGGCTGCGTTTCCAGAGTCGGTCACCCTAAGCACCTGGGTCAGGAGAAGAGGAAGGAAAGGGAAGATATCCTACCTTGTGCCAGGCAGTGCCCTGGGTACCTTAACATCATAATCTCGTGGTGTTCCCCTTTTTCTACAAATGAGGACAATGAGGCTTAGAGAGGTCATCACTCAAGTCTGTCTGGTTCCTAGGTCCAAGACCTACTGAGCTGTAGGAAGAGGGAGGTAGCAGATCAAACCCAATGAGTCCAGGGCAGCCTCAGGCTTAGGCACAGTGGCCAGCAGCTCACAGAATGAAGACCCAGGGAATCTATGTGTAGGCAGCTGATTACAGGCACAATGTGAGGCATGAGCCACGCTAGTGATGGGGACAATGGTGTAAGAGCACCCATTTTGCCACCACACAGACTCAGTTTTCATTTTTTTAATTAATACACTTTTTTTTTTAGAGCAGTTTTAGGTTCACAGCAAAATTGAGCAGAAAGTACAAAGTTCCCACATAACCCTGCCCCCCAACACACCCACACCCAACACACCCGCAGCCTACTCCACCCGTTTATCAACATCCTGCACCAGAGTGGTACATTTGTTACAATGATGAACCTAAATTGACACATTGTTATCACCCAAAGTCCATAGTTTATATTAGGGTTCACTTTTTGTGTTGTACAGTCTATGGGTTTTGACAAATGTATAATGTCATGTATCCATCATTGTAGTATAATACAGAATAGTTTTGCTGCCCTAAAAATCCTCTGTGCTCTACCAACTCAATCCTCCCATCCTTTCCCTGAACCTCTGGCAGCCAAGCCTTTTCACTGTCTCCATAATTCTATTAATGAAATTGAATTCATTTACTCTCCAAAAGCAAATATCCAGGCACAGATGTTTTCATTGGACAATTCTACCAAATGTTTAAAGAAGAATTAACACAGTTCTACACAATCTCTTCCAGGAAATAGAAGAGGAGGAAATACCTCTCAGCTCGTTTTATGAAGCTAATATTACCCTGATACAAAAACGAACAAAGACATTACAAAAAAAAGAAAACCACAGACCAATATTCCTTATGAATACAGATGCAAAAATCCTTAACAAAATATTAGCAAATAGAATTCAGTAACATATAAAGAAGAATTATATACCATAACCAAGTGAGATTTATTCCAGGTATACAAGGCTAGTTCAATATTCAAAAATCTACCATGTTAAACAGCAAAAGAAGAAAAATCTCATGATCATGTCAATCAATGAAAAACATATTTTGACAAAATTCAACACTCATTTATGATAAAAACTCTCAGAAAACTAGGAATAAGGGAAACTTGTCAATTTGATAAAGAGCATCTACAAAAAAACCTACAGCTAACATGATACCTCATGGTGAAAGAATGAATGCTTTCTCCCCAAGACCAGAATCAAGGCAAGGATGTCCACTCTTATTCAGCATCATGCTGGAAGCTCTAGCCAGTGCAATAAGGAAAGAAAAGGAAATAAAAGGCATATAGATAGAAAAGGAAGAAGTAAAACTGTGCCTATTCACAGATGACATAATTGTCTATGTAGAAAATCCTAAGGAATCTACAAAAAAAATTTTTTTTAACTCCTAGAACTAATAAATGAGTTCAGAAAGGTCATAAGATATAAGATAAACATACAAAAATCAATTGTATTTGTACAAACTAACGAATTAAAAATAAAATGCCATTTATAATTACTCAAAAAATGAATAGGTGTAAATCTAATAAAAGGTGTATAAAATTTGTATGCTGAAAATTACAAAACGATGATAAAAGAAATCAAAGAAGATAAATGAGAGACAGGCAGTGTTCATGGATTCAAAGACTCAACATAGCAAAGATGTCAGTTCTTCACAAATCGATCTGTAGGTTTAATGTGATTCTTATCTAAATTCCTGCAAGACTTTTTGTAGATATAGAGAAACTTATTCTAAAACTTATATGGAAAGGCAAAGTAACTAGAATAGCTAAGACAATTTTGAAAAAGAAGAAGAACATGGGAGGAATCAGACTACCTGCACTCGAGACTTACTCTATAGCCACAGTAACCAAGACTGTGTGGTATTGGCAGAGGGATAGACACAGGGATCAATGGAACAGAATAGAGAACCCAGAAACAGACCCCCACAAGTACACCCAAATGCAAAAGCCATCCAATGGAAGAAAAATTGCCTTTTCAACAAATGGTGCTGGAGTAAGTGAACATCCAAAGGAGAGGAAAAAAATGAACCTGGACCCAAGTCTCACACCTTATACAAAAAATTGACTCAAAATGGATTTCAGACTTGAATGTAAAATGTAAAGCTATAAAATGAGAAAAAAATAGGAGAAAATCTTCCAGATCCATAAAAGGAAAATGGATAACATGTATTTTATCCATATTAAAAACTCTTGCTCTGTGAAAGACCCTGTGAAGAGGATGAAAAGACCAACTACAGACTGGGAGAAAATGTTTGCAAACCACATGTCTGACAAAGGGCTAGAATATATACACATCACCCAAAATTCAACAGTTAAAATAAAAAACAAACAATCCAATTAGAAATTGGCAAAAAGATTTGTAGAGACATTTCACTGAAGAGGATATACAGATGGTAAATAAGCATATGAAAAGATGTTTAACATTGTTAACCATTAGAGAAATGCAAATGAAAACTACAGAGAGATAACGCTACAAATCTATCCAAATGGCTAAAATGAAAAAGAGTGACAATACCAAATGTTAGTAAGGATTCGGAGAGACTGGCTCACTCACACATTGTTGGTCAGAGTGTGAAAAAGCACATCCACTCTGGAAAACAGTTTGGCAGTTTCTTTAAAAATTAAACATACAACTACCATACAAACCAGCAATAGCATTCCTGTGCATTTATTCCAGAAAAATGAAAACGTATGTTCATGTCCAAACTTGTACACAAATGTTTATAGCAGCTTTATTTGTAATAGTGAAAAACTAGAAACAACCCAGATGTCCTTCCAAATTTTTTACAAAAACCAACAAAGCCACTGTAATGACCCTTCTTGTGACATGCCCTCTTGGACACACATGAGAGCTGGGAAGACACTGCTGGGTGCCTACCCATCATCCATTCTCACCTTCTAAGGTTATTTTAACGAATGAGACAGACACGATCCCTGCAATTATAGAGCTCACAGTTTGGGGGAGAGATGGACAAGTCGACAAGTGTATACAGTTCATTGCTTCAGCAGCTACACATTGTTGTTCTAAAGCCCTGTTAGTTCACAGCTACTCACATTCGGTAGATGACTTCACCTCTTTGCACAGAGGAGCCTAAGATTGTTATATATTTTTATGTAAAACTCATCATGGAACTTTCCAAAGGACTAGGCGATAGCCCCAGGAACTCTAATTAAATCTGTCTGACTTAATTAGAAATCCAAACACTGCTGAGGCTCTCTGATCAATGGAGCAAGGAACAGTTTGCCTGATTTAATTATTTTGTAAAAAGGCTACCTCTTCACTCTCTTCTTGGGCCCAAGTATTAGTGAGTCCATAGAGCAAGTAAAGTTATTAAGGGCCCACACACTGGAGTCAGATAATTGCTGCCTCCCCACTTCTTCACAGTAAGTAAACTTTACTGAACCTCCTTAAGCCTCAGTTTCCTCTCTTGTAAAAAGAGACTTCATACAGTACCCGCCCAGTAAGGCAATTGTACATATTAAATGAAATGACGCATATGAGTGCACTCAGCACAATGCCTAGCACACAGCAATTTCTCTATTCCATTATGTGATAATAGTGAAACATTTGGATTATTTCCTTAGGATGATGCTTAGGAGTAGAAGTACGAATCAAAGAGTTTAAACATTTTTAAATCTCATGAAACATACTGTAAAATTATTTTCTAAGATTAGCTAGATCAACATTCCCACCAGCTGTGTGGAGAGCACCCACCACTCCTTATCCGCGCCAGCTGTTGCTCTGATCCTAAAGTCTGTAATTTGATAGACAAAATTTGTATACTCCTTTCCTTTGTGTTTCTTTGATTATCAGCAAGGTTGAATGATATTTTTTTTAATTTTTTTTTTTTTGGTGAGGAACACCAGCCCTGAGCTAACATCCGATGTCAATCCTCCTCTTCTTGCTGAGGAAGATTGGCCCTGGGCTAACATCCATGCCCATCTTCCTCTACTTTATATGGGACACCGCCACAGCATGGCTCAACAAGTGGTGCGTCATTGTGCACCCGGGATCCGAACCTGCAAACCCCGGGCTGCCAAAGCAGAGCGCCCACACTTAACTGCTGCACCACCAGGCCGGCCCCTTGAATGATTTTCTTAAATGTCTGTTAGCTATTTATATTTCCTCCTTAGTAGATTGTTGATTAATACCATCTACCTCTATAATTATCAGGGTCTTTTTATTGATTTGTAGGCATTCTTTATATATTAAGGATATTGGTTCTTTGTTGGCAGTGTGAAATTTAATAAATATGTGTGGAAGGGGTGAGAGCAGCTCTACTGCTTTGTCACTGGAATGGTGAGTGATGTTTATGAGTTGATATATGTGACCCTCAAGTCTTTTAATTCTGCATGGACGGCAGGGCTACCATTCCTTTTTTTTTTTTTTTTTCCTTGTTAACTATCTATATGTCATTTTCCATCTTCCACAGACCTGAAGATACAACTTCTGTTTATTTTTCTAGGGTAGCTATAGCGGATCCCATTGGTACCCCTTTTCCTACCCAGGGGATGTGAGTATTGCTGACAAAATTCTGCTGCCCTCTTCAGGACAGAATTGCCCTGGACCAAAGAAGAGCACCCTCACCAGAGAGGCTACACCAGTCCCTGTTCCACCCTCCCAAACCCCCCACCCCCCGTCCACAGCCTCAGCCAATAATTGATTGACACTTGGGTACAAAAGGCCCTCCCTTACTCTGAGATGAGACCAACCCTGTGGCACAATTTGTGCTCTAGCACTTCTCCCCGGGAACAGACTGAAGCCAGACTCCAGAGGAGCCCACGCTCTTGCTTGTCTTTTCTCCCCTGCCCTGTGCCACTGCTCTCTCTCCCTTCTCCTGAGTACATCTCTTAACAAGAATCGTGTCTCAGGCTCTGCTTCTAGGAAACCCAACCTAAGGCGGTGGCCTTTCCAGGAGCAATCATTTCTCTCTGTGCCTTTGTCCCCCAACCATTGTGAGTCACACTTCTTCATGGCCGCCCTGAGCGTATAACTACTTGCTTTTCCTTGCTGGTCGAGTAAACCATGTGGTGAATTGTTTTCAGTAGCTTGTCCAAGGTCACCCAGTATGTTGGTTAATATTTGCTGAGATCCCTGAGGCAAAGTAACCTGAATGCAAACTTTCAGCCAATGGCAGCTAGACCTATGGCTTGGCACTGGCCCTGGTGAACTGAAATCTCACATCCCATGCCCAGCCCCAGGGTTGCCTCCTTCCGAGCAGAAAATGATTCACACGGGCGCAGCAGCTGCAGGATAAAAGGTACAGAAAGTGCCTCACCCAGACGCCCAAGAGGCTGGGACGTGCTTAGGGTTTGCACAACCGTACAGTTAGAGCTGCAGAATACCATAGTGATTATGTAATCATACAGATGGGGAAACTGAGGCCCGGGAAGCTAAAATTACTTATTCAAGGCCTGGCAGCACAGCGTTACTGCCACTGCAGGCCATTCTGGCACAGGGGAAATAGGGCCTGACCGTAACTTCTTTGCCTTTGGCTCCCTCTTTATCTCCTAATCTGGCAGCCCCCTTTCTGCTCCTTCCTTATTACCCAAACCCAGCCCATGGTGGTTTGCCTGAAGAAGACTCTCCTCCGCCTCCTCACCAACCCTGCACTCCTGCCTCGCCTGCCTCAGTCAGTCTTCTGGTTCCTGCGCCTGGCTCCCCAAGTGCTGCCGGAGAAATGGCACGGGCAGACTGTTCACGGCCTCGCCCTCAGCTGACCCAGACTGTGACTGCTTTGCTGAGCGGTGGTTGGCTCTCCCTCCCTTGCCATCATTGCCCCCACAACAAGCACACTCTGAACAGCTTCTTTGAAAAAACCCAGGTGACTGTGTACGCACCCCTGAGCTTTCTCTCCCACTGTAAGAGAATTTACATCTGCACCCAGATACCCCATCTTCCCTCAGCAATTTTCCTTGTTACCCATCAGCTCCTTTTCTCCAGGGCCCCAGCCCCATGGAGTATACCCCCTTCTCTCCAGTATTCAACCCTGCTGTCTTGCTTCCACCTTAAATAAGCCTACAGACTTGCTCAAGTTCCTTCCATCCTAAAAGCAAACTGACGATCTAAATGCACCCTTGCTTAAAACCCTTCACCGAGAGTCAGTGGCCCGGAGGCCTGGTCCGGCCAGAGCGGTCCTGACCTAGTCCCTGTCTCCTCCTTGCCCCTTCAGCGCCCACACCCCACCTCAGACTTGCTCTTCACCCACATTGACTTGCTTGTCGTTCCCTGTGCACACTAGGCTATTTCTTGACTTACTGTCTTTGCCCATTCAGATCCCTCCTTCTGGAGCATGTTCCCCTTCCTGCCTTCTCTCTTCCGTCAAGACTTGGTCCAGCTGCTGTTTCCTCCAGAAAACCTTGTTTGACAGCCTAAGCCCCTCCACTGCCAAGCAAAGTGGAGTTCCTCCCTGCCCGAGCATCCTGCTGTGTAGACCACCATCAGTCTACTTACTGCATTATATGAGAACTTTTTATTCCTGTGGCTGTCTCTTCCACTATGCTGGAAGGTCCAGGCAGGCCAGCACTGTGTGGCCAACCCCTGTTTGAATAGGGTTCCGGCACCTGGCACGTGGGAAGTTCTCAGTCCCCGGTTATTCCCCTCACCCTTCCTGTTCGTGTGGTTTCCAGGACCCCTCTGCCCTGCTTCTGTCACCCCTGACGTTGTGACAATGCTGTGGCAATACCAGTAAAACCATTACCAACCCAGCTGCAAAGCGCTGCCACCATCACAGAGACTGCCCTCAGCCCCTGGAAAGTGATTTCTAAAGAACTCGAGCCCTTTGCATTTTCTAACAGCGTGAAGGGGATTCACGCAGTATGAATATGTCTTTAAAATTTTCCCTTTTTCTCTTTTCCACTGCCCTGAAATGTCACGGCTGCTTCTGTACTGGTGTCTTCAACACTCCCCCGCATTTTTGCTCTCACTTCCTTGTCCTTCTGACATTACAGTGGCCTAAAAGCACAAGACTAGCCTCTGCAAGGGGCAGAGAAAGAGAGGAAGGTGGTATTCTTTTCCTGGGGACGGGGGCAAGGGACAAACTGAGCACACTCATTCTGTTTTATGAGTGTATCCTAATTTACCTGCCTATTTGCCTCCTACTTAGGGTGTTTCTGAGGTTTTGCTATTATAAAATATGTTTCAAAAGAACATCTTTGGCCAGAGATGTTTGCCCACTTACTAGCTTTTTGAGTTTTGACCTTGAACAATTTCCTTATCCTCTCTGTGCCTCAGTTTCCTCAGCTGTAAAATGGGGATAATAATTCCCACCTCATAGGGTTACTGTGAGGATCAAATGAGACCAAAATCGCAAAGCGCTTAGAGCAGGTTTTGTTCTCCGGTGGTTGTGATTGTTGGTCTATTATTATCAAGCCCTTCTCGCCCATCCTGACATTTCGTCTGACCACTAGGCTGTTATGTTGACTTGAATATCCCACAGCATCTCAGACGTGATATTCAAGACTCGTATTATCACCAAATGCCACCTCCCTCTCACGTTATCACCCACTAACTGCCTCCTTCTAGGTCCTTCCTCTCAATAAATGCCACTGCCAAACTCCTGTTCTCCCGAGTAATAAGACTAGGATGACCGACCATCCCAAGTTCCTGGATACTGAGGGAGTTCCCATGACGTAGGACTTTCAGTTTTAAAACTAAAGTTCCGGGCAAACAGGGACGAGTTGGTTACCCTAATTCTTGACCCTCTCCCCCACTTCCCACATCCATTGGTCACTAGCTTCTGTAAGCACAACCCCCTGAGTCCATCCCTCTGTTCCACTGCCACCAACGTGCCTCATTCTAGAGCTTCTTGTCTTCTGCCTGCGGTTTCCTCGCATCCACTTTTGCCTCCCTCCCGTCATTTCCCCTGGGACCACTAGAGTGACCTTCCTAAGAGACATAAGTCTCCTACTAAGATTCTTCAGGGGCTCCATGGCTCCCCATGCCCTGTTAGTCCCAACAACTCTTTGCCACCACTGGGGTTCTGATATATCAAAACTCCACTGATAGACCACCATGTACAAGCATTTTAATATTTTTTATAATTATATATTATTTATAAGCACCCATTTTGCATAAAATGTTAGTCACAAATGTTGTATTAGCCTAATACTCGTAACTACAATGTGAATTTAGAAAACATTTTGATCAGAACTCCTCTTAAGATGGGTAAACTGTCTTTGTAGGCAAACTCCAATGATAAGTGCTTGGGTTGGGGTTGGTTTGTCTCCCTCATGTGAGACAGGGGAGGAGTTTACGTGCAGGCCAGAGGAAGGCGAGGGAAAGAGACTAGAGAAATGGAGGAAAAAAACGGGGAGGAGGCAGAAGGCTACGTGTCTGGGACGTGACCTCGACCAGAATATCTTCCCCCATCCGTCTTCAGTAGCATTACTAAGTTCATGAAAGAATTGGTGTGTGTGGATTGTTTGTGGAATTTGGTGGAAGGGCTGGGCTTTGCCTCTGCATTGGCTTGGGGCAGCACAAAGCAGTGAGTGGAGGAAGAGGTCAGAGCCAGAGAGAAACCATGTGGAGGCCTTGTGATGTCATAGGCCGTGGAATTTGGGTTCAGGTCAAAGTTACCCAGACTTCCCAGGGATGGGGAGCCCCAGCTGGTACCTAGGTTGCAACCCCCTTCTGAAACACATTTTCACCTCTGCAGGTCCTGGTTTGCGTTCAGGTGTTGCAATCCAACCACAGCACGGAGTGCAGAGGAGGACAACGAACTATTGGAAGGGTCTATTGGAAGGACACGGTCAGGCCTCAACAACAGGACTCTCTCCGATTCTGGCAAACGACTGTGATGGCTGCAGCTTCCCACCTCTGTGCTCTGCTCAGGCCTCCCATTCACCTCACCCTTGTTAAAATGTGTCTGTCTTGTGTATTCATCTTTAGATTTCATCACCAAGGATCTCTGTCACTTCTCCTCCCCTCTCTCCCTTCTCTCACCCATATTTTGAAAGACTTTATTGACCAAACTGCATTTACTCACACTTCATACATTTTCCCATATTTTGGCAAGCAAAAGCTTACACAATTGTCAATCAAGACTTCTGATTTGCTTGAGATAAAATCAGTGCTGAACTGATATAATTCTAGATCAAAGCAAAGAAGCTTTGTAGTTTAATAATAGCTCATGTTTACAGAAAACTTACCGTGTGCCAGGCAGTAACCCACTGAGGTGGGCATTATTATTAACCCCAGATTACAGACAAGAAAACGGAAGGGATTAGCTTGCCCAGCATCACTAGCAAATATGTAATGAAGCTGAGATTTAAACTCAGGTGATCTGAAAATAGAACCCAAGTTCTTATATCCTTAGCCAAGACGATAAAACATGCACTTAAGATATAGTTTCCATCATGTTTTGTGAAATATAGCAAAAATATGGGGCCCCTCTATCACTATCTTAGTACACTTCTAAAAGTCCTCAAATTCCAGGTGAGGAAACACTAATAAATAAATCCCTCTCGAGATAGTAATTACTTTCTGTTTCATGTTTTCAAGAAGCTAGTTTTACCACTTAAATCTAGATAGTTTAAAAAATTCTATCCTTTTTTTAAACTTGGCTCAATATGCTTTCTTTCTTTCTTTTTAATTGGATACAATATTTAGACTCTCTGCCCAAAAATACAACGAAGCGGGGCTGGCCCGGTGGCGCAGCGGTTAATCGTGCGCACTCTGCTGTGGTGGCCAGGGGTTCACAGGTTCGGATCCCGGGTGCACACCGATGCACCGCTTGTCAAGCCACGCTGCGGCGGCGTCCCACATAAAGTAGAGGAAGATGGGCACGTATGTTAGCCCAGGGCCAGTCTTCCTCAGCAAAAAGAGGGGGATTGGCATCGGATGTGAACTCAGGGCTAATCTTCCTCACACACACACACAAAAATACAACGAAGAGGCTTCATACACTAATCATTTGCGTAACTCTAAATACCTTTGATCCTTACTGTACAGATGCCAATTTTCTCTAACTTTGAGAAGTGTGTGTATACTCTTTCTGGTACTATTTTGAATTCTGTCCTTTTCGGGAAATATAGTTTCAGATGTTCTCGATTGACATGATGCGTGGATTCATCTTTTGAAGTCCGCTATCATGTGGGAGCCTGCTTCCCCACCTTGTAATTTGGGGTTATAAGTCTATGTGACCAATATGAACTATAAATATTTTTTGTTTTAACAATTGACCTTCCTTTCTTTTTAAGTTATTTACTTAGGATATTTTCCCAAAAGTAGGACTGCCAGGCCCGAGTAGAAAGGCATAATGAGGAAAGTATGGATCTTGGAGTAGGGCCTGTGTGGAAATCCTTTCCCCACCACTTATTCTCACGTAGCTTTAGACATGTTCCTTACTCTCATCCTAAGCCTCATGAATCGAATGATAATAACACCATCCCCACAGGGTAGTCACAAGGATTAACAATAAAATAAGACATCACAGAATAGACTCAACCCAGGTGGAGGCAGCTGCTGTACATAGTACTGCTAATTCAAGGCTCTTTTTGCAAGTTACCATCTTACTTTCCAGCTTCCATGATAAATAGCTTAATTATTAATTAAGACAATAATTTAGAATGTTCGTAGTTTAATGTGTTTTCCCTTTTAAGGTATTTTCTTTTTAATCAGGCCCTCCAGAGACAGCATGCCTCTGTTCATGGTGGAATTTACCAGCTAATAAAATATGAGAGGGAAGGCTAACAATATATTTGGGGCTTCCCTTCACAGCAGTGCCCTACTAATACCTACTGTTTATCTGTCACTTTCTCCACACCAGGCACAAGAAGCTTTATTATGTTTTCTGATGTAATCTCCACAGCCCTGTGAGTTATGAATCACATCAGCCATTTTAAAGATGAGCAAACTGAGTCACAGTGAGGTTATATAAATTGCACTGGGCTACACAGATAGAAGAGGCTGAGTTCAGTTTCCAAACCAGATCTGTGTGACTCCAGAGCCCACATTCCCTCTTTCATGCCAGCTGCTTTCCAGGGAACTGGAATAAGCATCTAAAAAGAGATCACTGACAGGCAGACACCCCGGGAATATCCCAGGTCGTACTCAGATCTCTCAAGAAGCTGCTGTTTTGATTGTCATCCTTGCTGGACCCCTGCATTGGAAACCATGATATAATTTGCTACTCTCACCCCCAAGGCAAAAATGTTGGCCAGGGCTCCCTTGTCCTTGCTATAAGCCCACCTCTGCTACTTATTGACGTTGGGCAAGTTTCTTAACCTCCTAAGCCTCAACTTTCTAATCTATAAAGTGGGAATAATAATAGAATCTAACTCAAAGAGCTAAAATTAAGAAAACTAAATGAGCTAATTACATACGGATTTCTAGTACAGTACCCAGGACCTAGTAGATGTTTAATAAATTTTACCTATGATCATAAAAATAACATACTATTATTAAATGAGAAGCTAACCTATTTCCAATGTAAGTGTCCTTGCCCTGATCTCTTCCCTCCCTTGCATGGTCCGCTAGCCTATCCTCCATGGTACAAAAGCTGTTTCAAGACTATTTCTGCCTGAGGATAGAAATTTGGGAAGAAAACAAAATTAAACCAATCAGGCTACAAAAATTCCTCTTTCCCAAATGGCTGTGAGCCAGGCCTGCTGGCAGTCAGAATGTAGAAACCAAGGGGAGGTGAAGGGACAATTCCCTTCACAAGACACCTCTGCCAGGATCAGTCTCTGGCGTGGGGTCAGAGCTCGCCTCCTCCATGACACGGCGAGCTGGACTGGACAAGCACCTTTGTTGCCCCAAAGGCCTCTGTCAGGCCCAAACCCCCAAGGTCACCCAGCCTGGCTTTCCCACCAGGAGAATGAGGGCAGAGCCAGGCCACCAGCTGGGTCCCCTCTCACAGGGCTGGCCCACCTGGCCAGGATGCAAAACACGCATTCCCAAGCAGAGCAGAGGAGTGCTTCCCCCAGGTGCCCAGAGGCACCGCAACAAGGGAAGTCATCAGAGTCGTCAGACCAGATCCAAGGTCAAGGTGGGGAAAGAGAGCCCAGGTAGAGGGAAAGCAAGTGAAAAGGTCCTGAAGAGTAAGGGGGTAGAAGGTACCCCCTGTCAGCTGGACAGCAGCGAGCTAGGGGCAGAGTGGTACCCGATGAGGCCAGTGGAGCGGGGCACTCATCACTCAGGACCTTCTGGCTGTGTCGAGGATTTTCATTTTGTCATAAAGTAAATGGAACCTTGTAAGCAGAGGACAGACATCACCAGATTTGCATTTTTAAACGATTCACTCAACAAATATTTGTATGTACCTACAACAGATTAAGCAGGATACTAAGAAGAGTAGTAGGAAAATAATAATAACACCTACTGAGCACTTAGGATAACAGGGCAAGAAGACTAGTTACCAAACGATGACAGCATCACGTGGAAAGATGATGTCTCATTAGAAAAGCTTTGTAAATGGAGCATATGGGATTCAAAGGCAGAAGAGGGTGTTTCTAACTGAGGGATCTGGAAAGCTTCATGAAAAAGGTGGAATTTGAATGTGGAGACATTTATACACACAGGTATAATGTAGCCTAATGTTGTAGTGTAGACATTGCAGAGTGTAGACACTAGCCTCTGATGACCTGGGCCCCAAGCCTCTCTCTACCATTTACATAAGAGCTGTGAGACTTTGAGAAAATTGCTTAATCTCTCTGTTCATTAGGATTATTTTTATTTGAGACAGACCTTAAAGGAGAAATAGGGTTTGGACGTACAGAGGTGGGGGAATGGGGAGTAAAAATGGGGGCAGGATGGAAAAAACATCCATAAAGACACAGAGGACTTGAACGCAGAAGAGCACTTGAACCCTCCTCATTTGGCTGGAGACAAAGTGTGTTGGAAGACCAGCGGAGTAAAGGAGGGTATTAAGCTTTGAGGTTTCACCAGGTGCCAGAACTCTGCAACGTTAATGCGTTTAATCTCCACAACATCCCACAAGGAAGGTGGGATTTCCTTCATTTCACACACAAGGCACCTGGTGCTCTGAGACATCGGGCAGCTTGACCAAGCTTGTAGGCGGGAAAGAGGAGCTGAAGCCAAATCATCTTATTCCGAAGCTCACGCCAGCTCACTATGACCACACTTCTGCTTCCCCGACACCCGCCACCAGGGGGGCAGCACCTGCTCCTGAGCGAACACTCTGTGGTCCCCAGGGACAGAGGGCTGCTCTCATGGAGGACACTCAGAGCCTGACGCACACCTGGGCAGGTAGGTCTGAAAAAGGTATTCCAAAAAAGCTTTGAGCGAAAAGATCACGTCAGACCAAGTACGATGCCTTCCAAAGGGGGCTCTTTGAGGAGTTCTGCGTTCATTTGGGTGTGTAAGATCTCTGGTAGTTTTTAAAGCATCAGTCACCTTACTTTATATTCACACCTCTATGTTACCTTGGAGTAGTAACAAATTAAGCCGGAATCAGCTATTCACATCGAATGATTTTATAAAGCTTGCTTCACTCCCACAGCTCGGCTGCTTTAAATGTAGCTACTTGCCTACGGAAGCAGATATGGTGGAAACTGCCTTTAAAAAGATGCATAAATCAGCTCCAAGATCCTGGGCCCTTTCCTTCCAGAATTCCTTTTTCATCGATTCTCCTAGTTCTCAGTCAAATAAGAAGGAAGTATGGGCAAGAAAAAAAATGTTACTTCTGTCCAAAAAGAACCACTAATGACTGAAGTGTGCCTTTCACATTGGAGAGTAAACTCTGCCAGGAAAAAAAAAACAAACAGATCAACCAGCATGTCTTTGAGAATGGAAATTGACAGTTGAGAGAGAATCGACATTTGGCAAGTTTAAAAATAGATACTCCAATAGAAAGAGCATCTGCCCGCTAAAAATATGAATCAACATAGGGCCCGCTGCACTCTGAGAGCACTCACCAGGTTATTAGGCTATTCAATAATGCCCTATTTTTAGGGCTGTGAAGCCAGGAGGAACAGGCTGGCTTCAGTGGCTCAAAGAAACGCATAACTCGAGGACACGCAGAGTAAGTCCCCAAGGTACCTAGAAACAAGGACTTGTCATACGGAACAAAGTTTTCTGTGGCAAAGCGATGATGCTGTAGCTTCTATAAGTGGTTGAGATTAATGGAAAGTGGGGGAGGTGATGACTACATCCATTCTCATTTTGCTGGTAGATGTACGGATTGTTAGCACTGGAGGGACCCTAGAGACTGCCTAGTACTGGACATTCCATGTTGATTTGCTGCCCAGGATCTGAACCCTCTGATTCCCACAAGGGGAACTCTCCATTTTAGGAGGGTTGATGGTCAACAGAGCCTGCCTCCCTCTCTCGGAAGCTCTGTTTTCCCAGTTCGCCCGGCAGCTAGGGCTCCATAAGATGGCATTAGGGATGTCAGATGCATCTGCTCAGGTTTTTGAGTCAGAAATCAATGACACAAAGAAGGAGGGAGAGTGGGGAATTCTTTGCAAGGGTAGCAGCAAAGTCAGCAACATCCCGATCCCAAGGGCAGCATGGCCAATGGTGCCAACAGGGGTGTCCAGTGACCACTCACTGGACCACACACAAGCTGTGACGCTCAGTGCTCAATGACACAGTGACTGCGGTGGCCTTGCAGGAGTCTGGCCTCTCACTGAGATTCTGGCCTTGGCTTTGCCTGTGCCATCCTCCTTGTTCTTGCCTATTCTCTAGGTCTGTTTCTTCAGGCTTCCTGGTAATCCTGTGAGCTGGCCAATATCCTTTCAATAAGTTCATTTTCTGTATAAATTGCCCAGAGGCAATATTGGTTCTTTGCAACAAGAACGCTGACTGCTATAATAATCCGACCCTGTTATTTTACAGATGAAATTAAGAATGAGAGGGAAAAACACACAGCTAGTTAGCATCAAATCCAGGTCTAGAAAGCAGGTCTCCTGACACAGTTCAGTGTGCTTGCCCCCACGTGGCGCCACCTTACAGAGGCATAGAGGGTGCCTGTGGACAGGTGCTCTGTCCCTGACGTGCCCTTTCCATTCTCTCCAGCCCAGGGTTCAGTCACCACTGTCGCGGCTCAGCCACCAAATTGCCAGTATCTTTCTCAAGTCATTCCAAATGTCGTTACCTACCTTCCCTTGGTCACTTTCCCCCCGGGCCCTTCCAGGTTACAAAATCTCTTTAGGCTTCCTTTCTTCCAAAAAAATATTTTTTGGGTACCTACTATGTGCCTGTCACCATACAAACCCTAGGGATCCTAGAATGAGGAAAACAGAAATGGACTCAGATATCACGAGTATTACAGTACAGAGGGGAAGACAGACATTAAGCAAATCATCATGCAAGCATGTAATTACAAACCGACAACAGCTAAACGAGAAAAGTACAGGCTGGCAGCATGTACTGTATGCACAGTCATACATGTCATGCATGTTCAGTATGACAGCACGTAGTAAAGGGGCCTTATCTAGTCTAGAGTTCAAGAAAGACTCCCTCCTGAGGAGGTGATACTTGAGCTGAGATCCAAAAGTCAATGAAGTGCATGCGGTGAAAAGAGGGGAGGGAGGATTCTAGGGAGAAGGATGAGCACTGCGCAGGTCCTGAAGCAAAAGCACAGAAGGAAGAACCACTGAAGGAATGCCAATGTGTCTGGCAAGGGGAAGAAGGAAAGAGCTGGGCTGAAGCGTGGGAGGACAGAGCTGGGTCATTCAGGGCTGGTAAGCCTTGTTAAGGATTTTGCTCAGGGCAGCAGCAGCCACTGAGTGATTGTCAGCAGAGGAGTGACACGGTCATGCTGCATTTTGAAAAGACAGCTGTGGCTGCCCTTTGGAGCATGAATTAGAGAAGAGGCAAGAGTGAGCATGTGCAAACTAATTAGCAGGCCATTGCCATAGTTCAAGAGAGAAGTGATGGTAGACTAGAGTCAGGAGAACTTGTTGGAGAAGGAGAGAGATGATCACACTGGAGAAATACTCCAGTAAAATCAACAGGACTTGGTGTTTGGGGAGACTGAAGAGAAGATGTGAAGAATGATGCTACATTTCTGGATAGATAATGGAGTTATTCACCAGAATAGGCACTGTAGAAGGGCCAGATTTGAGAAGGAGCGCCATGAGTTTGGTTTTAAATAAATTGAGTTTGAGATACATTTTTAGATATTCCAGTGGAAATTTCGAAATATATGGGTCTGAGTCTGTGGAGAGAGGATTGGGCTAAAGATATATATTTGAGTGTTATTATTGTATAGATGACCATTGAAGCCCTGAGAGCAGATGAGTTCACTGGGGAGAGAGTATAGACGGACAAGAGAAAGAGGCTTAGGAAAAGGCCTTTAGGAATATACAACATTTAAAGATCGTGCAGAGGAGGGTAATCCAGCACACAACACTAAGAAGGAGAAGCCAAAGAAGGAGAAGGAAAACTGGGAGGATGTTTCACAAACGCCAAGTCAGCAAGCGGAGCTGGGATCCACAGCATCAAATGTGGCTGAGAGGTCGAGTAAGCTGAGGATGGAAATGCTGCCAACTGGCTCAAGCAACGTGGAGGCCATCGTTATTCTCAGTGAGGACCATTTCCACTGCATGATGGGAGTGGAAGCCAGCATGAAGTGAGCTGGGAGATGAGAAGTGACTAGGAGGTGAGAAAACAATGACAGGAGGAAGAAGACACTTCGAGAAGTTTTCCTGTGCAGGGAAAGGGGAGACGTGGGGTGGAGGGTAGAAGTGGCTCCAGGGAGAAGTCTTTAGGATGTACCAGGCTTAAGCATCCTTAACTGCTGAAGAGAAATGTACACAGGAAGAAAGAGGTTGAATATTTTCTATAAAATTGATCTGAAAATTGTTTACGGGCAAAGTTAACATCACCTCCCTCCCAGGAAATATTGACATATTTATATGGATGTTTGATGACTTAACCCAAGTTTAATGCTACGGGACTTTTTGATGTCATTACGCTGCCCCAGGCAAAGTTACCTGCTCTATTTTCTGTCACCAGCACTTGATTTGTATCTGTTGCATTGCTCCCACTGTTGCAGTGTGGCTTATCGTCTGTCTCTCCCACCCATTGTGTATTCCTAATTTTGTACATTGTGGTATGTCCCATATTTTACTCATCCTTATACCCCTGGTCCAAAGATAGAGCTTAACAGGGCTGTAGTAGTGCTCAAGTCCGGGTGTCTAGAATTGAGTGACATAGTGGCCCTGCCTGACACTTTGCACTCAATAAATATTTACTGAATAAATGAATGAGTAAATGACAAAAAAAAACAAGATAGAAATAGGGCCTCTGAATGAGAATACTGAAGTTCAGAAAGTACTTTTTACCTTCCATCAAATCTCACCCACCTGTTTCAACTCTAACTTCATCTGTATAGCCAGCCTGGTGGCAAGATAATCCGTCTCTAAGCAATCTGACTTCTGATCAGCACACAGTGGCAGTAATATGGGCCTGTCAGGCTCTGCCAGGAGCAACCCCGGAGGAGGATGCCACAAGGCTTGTCCTCGGAGTGGAAGATCTGGTGAGCTCAGTCAGCTCTTCTTTGGCTGAGACAATTTTTCAGAGAACCCAGGCCTCTTAAAGTAAACTTTGCCTGAATTCCTTGCAAAATGCAGCAACATTTTGGCAGGAATGGGCCAGAAATTATCCCAAACATGGGGCAATTGTTTCAGATCTGGGCTGCCTGCTGCCTTGGAGACCAGTCTAGAGTGTGCAATCGCTTCCTTCTTTCATTCCTTGCATAGTCCGAGTCTGGGCTATTTCATTGCTTTTTATGAGAAAAAACCAACCACGAAGTTTCTCATCCACTTTCACCTTCTCTCCTGAATGGTCGTATCCAGAAGGAATCTGCTGCGTCAAATTCTTCTTTCCCCTGGAACACCAAGAGCATTGATATTAACCGGCAAACTTCCCTCTTTTTGCCGCCCCCAGGTTCACTCGCCTCCCTCCTGCGCCTGCACTGTGTCCCCAGGAGCTAACGCTATGGGCCATACCCCTAGGGCTCCCTTGCCCTCTGGGTTCCACCTGGTTTTGGCTAATGGGAGACACTGGAGGGAGACTGAGAGCTAGAGGAGTGTGAGGTCAATATATTTTCCCCATCCCTCTGTTGCACACAGTGGTTCTGGTATCAGTGCACCCCTCCATGACCTCAGCCCCACAGGGGAGCCCGTCCTTCACGACTCCAGCTCCCACAAGGCCTAGGGAGGGACAGAGACTTCCTGCTGTGGCTAGTCCCAGGGTGTCTCAACAGTCCTTGTGCTTTCCTTAACATGCCCTTACCTCTGTAAATTGTCCCTTTGTCCAATTCACTTCGGAATTCCATCTGAGTGTGTGTCTGCTTCCTGCCAGGACCCTGACGGACACATCTGCCTCCTTCCCCTTTCAGTAGGGGAACTAGGGATGAACAATTGAAAATTTAAATGACAATATGATTCAGAGACTCCTATATTTTCCGTCTGCCTAACTTGTGAACATGGATTCCCAAAACCTGTCTCAAAAACACTTTCTTGTGGGTTAGGATGCCACTCGTGTTTTTTACCAACGTGGGTGAACTTCTGACTAAAAGACATTTTCGAAGGTCAGGCCATTTAGACTTTTTTCCTGCAACACTGAGCAATGCTGATTAACGCGGAGAGGTCTGCTGATTTTCAATGAATTGGTTTCTACAAATAGGCATTAGGTAGAATTCTGAAGTAAGTACAGATCTGTTTTGCCTTCCCTCTCCCTCCTTTCCTGCTGCTCTGGGGCTCTGGGCTCTTCTTCCACAGGAAAGCAAGGAGAAAAACTAGCACACTAAGCTCTTAGTGACCTGTGACAGCTCTTCAAAATCCCAAAATTATGCCAAAACAGCATATCTGGTTTATCATACAGCAACCTCTCGCTCCTCTGTTCTCTCAGGGTCACACATACACACACCTGGAGAAATAGTGGTGAAATGGTCAAGAGAAAGCTGGATGTGTGTGTTGAGCAATAGTGGGGCGAGTGGGCATTTGGTGGTGGTGGCGGTGGTTCAGAGTAGAGACATCACTCCATCTTTCTCAAAGGTCTTCTTTTTCAAGGTTGCTGGAGTTAGGGAGGCTGTTTACCACTCATGTTTTTGTATATCCCATATTCCACCTAACCCATATTCCTTTCCTCTGATTCTGCTGACAATTACCCTTTTTTTGTCTCTTATTCATAGCTACAGCCAGACTGCTTCAGACAATGTATCTATTTGGCTCCAGAAAACTTTTATTTTCCATTAAAGGAAATGCTATTGTGGTGGTTTGTAACCCATGAATTATCTTTTTTTTTTTTAATTCCACTTCTGACTAATATGGCACCTTATTGCAGCTGACAAGCAGGCATGTTAGGTGTGCTCTTATTATTTCTGAGACAAGAGAGTTGTGGTAAAGACAAACTCTGTTAAGGCTGATGGATTGCTTAATACTGTACCTGTGTTGAGTACTGAGTGGGCTTAGTCACAGAAAACAACCCCTCACACCTCCCCCAAATAATGAACATGGCACCTAAGCAAAGGAGCAGATAGAGGGGGATGAGAAGATGTATGGCCACGCCCAGCTTCCCCGTGAATGGCTTCCCAAGGCCTTGGCCTGGCCTTTGAGATTTTCTACAGGCTGCCTCCCACCTGGGTCTCTAACCTTCCTCACCATATTCTCCATCTGAACACTGTGCCCTTAAATCAGCAGGCCTCCTTCTGTGTCTTATTGCCAAACCCAATAGAAGAGATGACTCAGGAATTCATCATAGCCTTTATTTCTTCCCTCTTTCATTCATAAAATATGTAGCATGCACCTATGTTCCAGATGTTGGAGTAGGGGCTAATCCAGCCCAGAGTTAGCTGGGACCCGATGGGCAAGGCTGCCTAATTCCGCAACCAGTTAGCATTGCCTACGCTATGCTTCCAGATTAGCCCCCATCGGGAATAAAGCTGATGTTTTCACTCCTGTCTCTACTCTTTTATTATATTTCTTGAAATTGTTCAGAACCTAAAGGAGGAGAAGAGGTGCTGCTCATTGCGTGTGTGGAGAGGGGATGTCCCTCGGAGCTGAGCACCAGGCACTGCAGAAACCACTGGAGATAAGTAAGTGGTTGCTTATGGTGCCCACATGAGTAAGACAGCAGGGTCCAGTTCCAGGAGAATTTACATTCTAATGGAGGAGGACAGCTGATGAACGAAGATCCAAGGTAAATTCAGATAATGGCAGGGGCCAGAAGAAAAGGAACTGTGTGAGAGGGGAAGGAACTGCTTTAGACTGGGGGAGAGGATGGGGACAGGGGCAGGGGTAAAGGGAAGCTTCTCTGAGGAGGTGACATTGAGGAGAGGCTGAGTGATGATAAGACATGCAGATGAGATATGTGAGGAGCTTTTCAGGAAGGAAACAGCAAATGAAACATCTCGGAGGTGTGAAAGACACCAAGAGCACAGTGCGTGCAAGGGAAGATGTGCGTGGCTTCAGCTTAATAAGAGGAAGAGTGAGATGAGTTCAGAGAGAGAGGCTGGGAGCAAATGACATAAAGCAAGGAATTGGATTTTCTTCTAATTGCGATGGGAAGCCTTCTAATGGTTTTAAGTAAGAGATCTCATGTGATCTGACTTATTTTTTATTTTGAAATAATTACAGATTCACAGGACGTTGCACAAAAACGCACAGATGCGTCTCATGAACACTTCTCTCCTCCTCACCCCACGTTAGCATCTCATGTAACTATAGTACAATCACAGCACCATGACATTGACAGGGCTACAATCCACAGAGCTTATCCAGATTCCACCAGTTACACATGTACGTGTGTGTATGTGTGTGTCTATAGCTCTAGGCAATTTTATAACGTGTAGTTTTGCGTAACCACCACCACAATGAAGATGCAGAACTGTTCCCTCGTGTTACCCTTTGTAGCCTTTCCTACGCCCTCCCCCCAAGCCCTCACCCCTGGCAACCACTAATCTGTTTTCCATTTCTATAATTACAGCATTTCAAGAATATCATATAAATGGAATCATACAGTATTTAACCTTTTAAAATTGGCTTTTTTACTCAGCATAATTCCCTTGAGGTCTGTCTAACTTGTTGCTTGCGTCAACAGTCCATTCCTTTTTATTATGGAGTAGTATTCCATGGTAAGGGTGTACCACAGTTCGTTTATCACCCATTGAAGGACACCTGCATTGTTTCCAGTTTTTAGCATTATGAATAATATGAACATTCATGTGCAGGCTTTTACATGAACATTAGTTTTCATTTCTCTGGAATAAATGCCCAGGAGTGCATTGCACTATATCGTAGTTTTAAGAGAAACTGCTGTTTTCTAGGGTTGCTATGCCATTTTACATTCCCACCAGCAATGTATGATCAGTGATCCAGTTTTTCTGTATCCTCACCAACATGTGGTGTTATCATTATTTTTTGTTTTAGCCATTCTGAGAGGTATATAGCAATTTCTTATTGGTGGTTTTAATTTGCATTTACCTAATGGCTAATGATGTTGAACATCTTTTTATGTGCTTATTTATCATCTGTATTTCAGTGAAATGTCTCTATGTGTCTTTTGCCCATTTTCTAATTGGATTGTCCATTTTTACTGTTGAATTTTGAGTGACCTTTGTATATTCTAGATAGACGCCTTTTGCTGGATATGTGATATACAAATATTTTCTCCCAATTTGTAGCTTATCTTTTCACCTTCTTAACAAAGTCTTCACAGAGCCAAAGTATTTAATTTTGATGAAGTCCAATTTATCATTTTTCCTTTTTTGAATTGTGCTTTTGGTGTCAACTCTAAGAAGTCTTCACTTTGTCCTAGGTCCTGAAGATTTTCTATGCTTTATCTAAGAGTTTTGTGGTTTTTGTCTACATTTAAATCTTGGACCTCTTTTGAGTTAATTCTAAGAGGATTAGGTTAAGGTTCTTTTTTTATTTTTATTTTTTTATTTTATTATTATTATTATTATTTTGCCTGTGGGGGTCCAATTGCCCTAGCACTGTTCGTTGAAAAGACTATCCTTCCTCCATTGAATTGCTTTTGCAACTTTGTCAAAAATCAGTTGGGCAAATGTGTGTGGATCTATTTCTAGATTCTCCACTCTGTGCCACTGATTTGTGTGTCTGTCTGTCTGCCAGCACCACACTGTCTTGATTCCTGTAGCTTTATAGTAAACTTAGCATCAAGTCGAGTGATTCCTCCCACTTTACTCTTTCTTTTCAGACTTGTTTTGGCTCTTCTAGGTCCTTTGCCTTGACATGTAAACCTTAAAATAAGCTTCTCTGATCTATACAAACTCTTGCTGGGATTTTTACAGGAATTTCATTAAACCATAGATCAATTTGAGGAGCACTGACATCTTTACTATGTTAGTAGAGTTTCAATAAATAAACACTAAATGAACAATAAATGAAATGGTATATCTCTCATTTGTTTGGATCTTCTTCCTTGGATTCTTTCATCTGCATTTGATAATTTTGGGTGTATAACCTGCACATGTTTTGTTAGATTTATATCTAAGTATTTCGTTTTCTGTGGCGCTGTTGTAAATGGTATTGTGTTTTTTTTTCCCCCCAAAGCCCCAGTAGATAGTTGTATACCATAGATGCACATCCCTCTAGTTGCTGTACATGGGACACGACCTCAGCATGGCCGGAGAAGCGATATGTCGGTGCGCACCCAGGATCCAAACCCGGGGCCGCCAGCAGTGGAGCGCACGCACTTAACCACCAAGCCACGGGGCCAGCCTGGTATTGTGTTTTTAATTTCAGTTTCCACACAGTCCTCGTTAGTATACAGAATTTTTGCGTGTGTGTGTGAGGAAGATCAGCCCTGAGCTAACATCCATGCCAATCCTCCTCTTTTTGCTGAGGAAGACTGGCCCTGAGCTAACATCTGTGCCCATCGTCCTCCACTTTATGTGGGACACCGCCACAGCATGGCCTGACAAGCGGTGTGTAGGTGCGCGCCCAGGTCCAAACTCGGGCCGCCAGTAGCGGAGCACGCGCTCTTAACTGCTAAGCCACAGGTCCGGCCCAAGTATATAGAATTTTTTATTTGTTCATCTTGTAATCTGCTACCTTGCTGAACTTATTCGTTGTAGGATTTGTATTGCTTTGTTTTGTTTTGGGGTTTTTTTTTTGTAGATTCCTGGGAGCTATGTACATAGACAATCATGTTGTCTGCAAATCAAGACAGTTTTATTTCTTCCCTTCCAATCTATATGTCTTTTATTTCTTTTTCTTGCCTTATTGTGCTGGCCATAATTTCCAGTACTATGTTGAATAAGAATGGTGAGAGTAAGCATTCTTGCCATTTTCCTAGTCTTAGGGGAAGAGAATTTAGCTTTTCACCATTAAGTATAATGTTATCTGTAGATTTTTTTGTAGGTGCTTCTTATCAAGTTGAAAAGTTTCCCTCTATTTCTATTTTTCTGAGAGTTTGCATGAATAGGTATTGAATTTTGTCAAATGCTTTTTCTGCATCAATTGATATGATCATGTGAATTTTCTTCTTTAGCCTGTTAATATGTTTGATTATATTGATTGATTTTCTAATATTAAACCAGCCTTGCATCCCTGGAGTAAACCCTACTTGATTGTAGTATATAATTTTTTTGCACATTGCTGAATTCAATATGCTAATATTTTGTTGAATATTTTTACATCTAAGTTCATGAGAGATCTCGGTTGATTTACATTTTTAAAAGATCTCTCTGGTCCCTTTGAGGAGAACGGATAGAAGAGCTAGAATGGCAGCTGGGACACTAGTTAGATATGGTTCTTTTCTCTCAACCTGGAGCTCCTTCCTCAGCCTTAATCTGCATTTGCTTCTCAAATTGCCTTTGCCTCCTTTGGGTCCAGGTAACACCACAGGTCGATTGAATAGAACCCTGGTGACCCTAACTCACCAGCTCCACTGAGTTTGCTCCAACTCCAGCAAAAAGGAATAAACTTTCCACTAGCCATACAAGTCCTTGTATTGAATGTGCCACATACCTTATTTATGCCCTACCCTTCCTTCAAGATCCTACTCATGCCCTAGAACCTCCTTAAAGCTTTCCCAACCATTCCAGTTATTGGCAGGTGTTCCTTCCTCTCACCTCCTAAGCTCTTATTGTCCATGCTATTCATTTCATTTCACTCATTCACTTATGCATTCAACAAACATTAATTGAGTGCCTACTATTTTCTAGGCACTGTGTAGATACTGGGACACAGCTGTGAACAAAAGAGATGCAGTTGCCTTCACTAATGGAACTTACAGTCCAGTGAAGGACCTAGCACTAAACAGAGCTTCAGACAAGTATATACGTGTATATATTATATTTGTGTGTATATAAATATGTGTGTATACACTATATATAAACATATTTTATATAGACGGGGGGTTACAAATCAAGATAAGTGCTGTGAAGAGAAAGTATGGAACATTCAAAATAGACTACTTTCTTTTAGTTTTTCTGTGCATATTCCAGTTTAATCATAAATTCCTTGAGAATAAAGACCATATATGATGTTGCTTGGTTAAACTCAGAATCTAACCCATAGTCGGTACACAGTGGGTGTTCATTAATGATGATAGTGGCATTGAAGGAGAACAATATTGTTTGAGGATGATTCTTAAGTACCAGGAGCTAAATAAATTACACTTCTCTTTGCATTCCTGCAAAAAGTAAGCAACCTATCGAATGCATTCTTATTGTGTTGGCTTAAAACACAGGGAACCACCTCTTTGTGTGCTTTATCTCTGGCAGGCTCTGAAAATTGTTTTGAAATACCTACCTGCTTACCTCAAATGTATGTGCATATCCATTGTCTCTCCAAATTATTGTTTTCTAGGACTGTGCGCAACGGTGTGCTGGTAAGTGTTTAACAACCGACTCTCTCAAAAAAAAAACCCAAAACCAAATTTGTAGAATTTGCTGATTTCTGTGGTGTAAATACTCCCACCATGGCCAATTTAAAGCTGCCAACACGCTGTCACTAAACACAGAGATGAGAAGAAACGCACAGTAGCACATATTTTAAATACCACACAGATACAGGAGACATAAATAACCTCAGCAGCATAGTTAGTGGTAAAATGTGGTAAAATAATAGGAAAAGATGAGGGGTTTTTTTGAGTATCCATTACCTTTTTCAACATAGTTTATTTAACTATAAGTTCATATAATTCAACTTTAATAATGACTGTGTTTATCAGCTGGCCTATAACTTTCCTAAAAGTTTAACAATTGGCTCTCATAAGATGGTAAGAGCCAGCTCCAGCACCCCACTGACTTTGTGGTTTAATAGACCCATTTATGACCCCAGATGGGATCCAACTGTGCTAAATTGAGTCTTTAGTTAGACAAAGGGGAGAAAGCAAAATTGAATCTTGCTAACTGACCCTCACCTATCTCCCCCAGCTCTGCAGAATCAGCGAGGGTCACACTGAAAGCTTCAGTGTGACAATGCTTCAAGTTAGCTGACCAAAGATCCATTTCCGACAACCCCTTCCTTGTCTTTGTTAGTGCCATCACTCGATTCTGACTCCCAGAGACCCTCTGTGTACAGCAGAGCTGCCATCCGCTCATCTTCCTGTGCTGTATCAGACAGTGCCCCATTGCTATTCATAGGGTTTTCATGGCCAATTTTTTTGGCAGTGGGTGGCCAGGTCCTTCTTCCTAGTCTGTCTTAGTCTGGAAATTCCACTGAACCCTCTCCACCATGGGTGACTCTGGTGGTATTTGAAATACATGGTGGCATAACATTCAGCATCACAGCAAGATGTGGCCAGCACAGTGTAACAACTGACAGATGGGTGGTGTGGTTCCCCAACCAGGGAACGAACCCAGGCCATGGCAGTAAGAGTACCGTGTCTTAACCACTAGACTACCAAGGCTGGCTCTCCTTTGTCTGCCTTCACTGAAAAAGCTAAGAACTCACTATCTCAAGTTCTGGAGAGCCTGAGTGGCCAATGAGACATGAAAGAGCTGGGGGGTAGACAGTGGTCTGGAAAAACTTTTTGCTTTCCTGATAAAAGAACTAGATGGGTCTCTTACCCTTCCTTCCTGTCTCAGATATGAACATGATATGTGGAGCTGCAGCAGCCATTTTGGAACCACGAAGCAATATGCATGAGGAAAAGACCAAGAGAATTGAAGAGCTGCTGGCCATGGGTTTACTGGGCTCCCGGACTAAAACCAAACCAGCAGATTCCAACAGACTTAGTGTCAAGTGAGAGAAAAAGCTCTTATATTTAAGCTCTGATGTTGAATTTTCTGTTATTTACAGCCAAAATTATTCCTAGCCCATCCACATAGGAATTTCATCTGTTCTGTCTTCTATTACCCTAAGAGCTGGAAACGGAATAAGAGGAAAGGCAACTGATATGCCAAGGATGGTACTGGGTGCTCTTCACACTTCATCCTCTTTAAGTTTCACAACAACACTGTGAGAGATGACATTTATAAAAATGTATAATTTATCATGGCTAGTCACACTTTCTGTTTTAAAGGAAGATTTGACAGAGCTGCAGCTATGTGGACCTTGAAAAATTAATTTCAGTGTAAATTTGCAAAGGTTTGAACACTTATCCTTCTTGAGTAAATTAAAAGTATGTCACACAGACATTTCCTTTGGATAAATTAGACATGAACTGCCTACTGACAGACGTGGCAGAGCATCCATACCTACCTTCTGCCAAGTGACAGAGGACATGTGGTTTGATTAACAAACACAGGGGAACACTTTTCTTTTTATCAAAGTTGGTTTGGGTTTCAAGAAGATTAAGAAAAGGTTTATCTTCCTTGTGGCTGGGTGGTGGCATCTGCCACAGAGGAGGAGGAAGTGGTGCTTTCTGTGGTGTGGGCTGGTCCTCTCTTAGGCAGGCCTGAGGCCTCTGTTTCCCAGAGATCTGGAACTCTCCCAGCGAGAGCCAGGAGGGAAATGGCAAACAGCACTGCGCCTCCACGGGTCAGTCAACCAGGCAACCAGGAGTGAGAAGACCCTGGGCCTTCGTTACCTATGGAAGGTGGAGGCTTCCCTGGCATGAGTCAGGAGGACGGAGAAGTTGTAGAACATGCCGAGGGAGAAGAGCAAGGGCAGGGTGACAGAAGCCACATCAGAAATTATAGAAACAGTGAAAGGTGTATGTTATCTCGAGTAGCAGAATTCTTGCTGTTCAGTCATTCTTCAGTCATTCGGAGGAGGCGGCGTTTATTGAGCGTCTACTATGTGCCAGGTCCTGGGGATGTAGCAGTGACTCATTAAGCAGACGTAGGTCCTGCTGTCATGGGATTTACAGTCCAGTAGAGACAACGGACAGTTAAAATAAGTTATAATAAAGGGGAGTCAGTGTTACAATATGTGAATGCTATTATTTATATTCATCTTCTTCCCTATTTATGGTGTTATTATGTGGTGACATGGAATGAAGAAAGAGCACTGGACAAGAGCATCCAGTGAGTCCTATTTAGTTCAGTTACAGAAATTTTTCAATTGTGTGTCTTTGGGTAAATCTCTTTACCCTTTCCATGTTTCTTTTCATTTTAAAATGAGGTCAAACTACATGGTTATGATTGTTATTTATACCAAAAATAGTAGCGGTAACTTCTAAGAATAGCTCCTACCTCGCTTGTGATTGCCCCTTTTTTTTTTTAATTTTTATTTATTTATTTTTCCCCCAAAGCCCCAGTAGATAGTTGTATGTCATAGCTGCACATCCTTCTAGTTGCTGTATGTGGGACGCAGCCTCAGCATGGCTGGAGAAGCAGTGCGTCTGTGCGCGCCCGGGCCGCCAGTAGCGGAGCGCGCGCACTTAACCGCTAAACCTCCGGGCCGGCCCCATGATTGCCCCATTTTAACAAGTACCATATATTTGTTTATCAGTGTGTCCCAAAGTTTGTTCCAGGGAACAGACTATTTCCTGAGCCTTTCCTCTCTCTACATGGCTCTAACTGGGGCTCCCTGGGCCGTCCTTGCTGATGTTGAAAGACCCACATCTGAGGTTAATCAGTTTGTTGCTGGCAACACCAACATTCTATAGCAAGCCTAGATCTTTTGAACTGGTTCTTCTAGATAAGCACATTTTCAAAGTAGTAATTCTTAACTCAAAGTCTTAAGTACCTTGGAGAACCAAGCACGAGCTTACAGGAATCCATCAATATCTTTAAAATTCATGCAAAAAAATGCATGCAAAATTTTATGAGTGTGTGTGTGTGTTTTCGGGAAAAAAGAGTTCACAGGGTTCACTAGATCTTCAAAGGTGAGTCCAAACAATTAGGAGCCCTGGCCTGAAGATTGTGATCTTCACATGATCATGATATGATCTCTCAGTCCTCTGAATGCCCACAGTGCTTTTATCTTTCATCACTCTTTCTACAGGGTGTGCATCTTTCCTACAAGATGATTCCTTCCTTAACAGTGGACATTGTATCTTATTGAAACAACAAGTTACAGAGGAAAAGAGAGAGAGAGAGACTTTGGAGTCAGATCTGGGTTCAAACTCCAGTTCGGCCACTTACTGGCCATGTGACCTGAGACAGGTTACTTAACTTTAGGACTGACTAGTGTTTTGTCTGAGTACCTTTCTGGTCCTCTTCTGAAAACATATCTTCCTTGTCCATCAGAGAGGGCATGAGACTCAGCTTAAACCAGCCATAGTACCCATTTTCCTAGCCATGCCGAGGGACAGCAGAATGCCAGATGACCCCGGCTGGTCAATAGAATCTCTCTTCAGGATCTTGCTCTGTGGTGCTGGGGGGCGGGGGTGGGGGGGGAACTTTCCTCTCTGGCCTCAGAGTGATTGGGGCGTGAACCTAAGCTGTGCACACCCATATCTCCATTCTTGTGAGGACAACCCTCTGTGAAAGGAATGAATTTGTTGTTCTTAGTGCCATTGAGTCGATTCCAACTCCTAGCGCCCCCGTGTACAGCAGAGTGGAACCCTGCCGGTCTTTTTGCGCCATCCTCTCACCTTCAGGAGCTACATCAAACGATGCTCCACTGCTATTCACAGGGTTTTCATGGCCAATTTTTTGGCAGCCGGTGGCCAGGTCCTTCTTCCTAATCTGTCTAGTCTGGAAGATCCACTGAAACCTGTCCACCACAGGTGACCCTGCTGGTATTTGAAATACCAGTGGAAGAGCTTTCAACATCACACAGCCACCACAGTATGGCAATCAACAGATGGGTGGTGTGGTTCCCTGACCAGGAAATGAACCCCGGCCATGGTGGTGAGAGCACCGTATCTTAACCACTAGACCACCAGAGCTGGCTAAAAGGAGTGAAGAGACTTGGCAAACAGAGGGAAGCAGAGGTGGGAGAAAGAGAACCTTGCCTGTTTCAATGTTCCAAGCTTCTCAGTTACATGAACACACGAACATCCCTTTTCATTAAGCAAGTTTGAATTTACTCTGTTACACGCAACCTGAGTCTTGAGCATATCTGTAAGCAGGAATAATAATACCAGCTCCTAAGGTGTGAAGATAAAAAACCTGCAGTGAAGACTAGCCGTAAGCTTTCACCGTGCTGTGACTGCCCCCTTCCAACAGGTACGTTTTATCTGTTCTTCAATGTGTTCCCCAGAACGCTAATTACGCAGGCTGTTACTAGGTTTTCTTTGAGTTGAAAAATGATGAAATACAGTCATGCATCACTTAACAACAGGGATACGTTCTGAGAAAAGCAATTTTGTCATTGTGCAAACATAAGAGTGCACTTACACAAACCTAGAAGGTACAGCCTACTACACACTAGGCTACATGGTACTAATCTTATGGGACCGCGGTCATATGTGCGGTCTGTTGTTGACCAAAACATTGTCATGCAGTTCATGACTATAATTTGAGATATGCTTGGTTAAACAAAATTCTTTGGCTGTTTAGATAGCGACTCCAGTCAGCAGAGCGCAGGGAAGGAGCTCCACCCTGCAAGGGCAATGGGCAGCTCCAATCTTCTAATTTGCCTCATGAATTTCCAACTGGGCAAAGCAGCATGACCACAGAGCATCTCTGAGCACATTTTGGGAGCTGCTTTCTATGCTGCGAATTCCGTAGCTGTGCTGTGGGAAGCACTGCTTCAGCGAAAGCTCGACTGTCATCATCCTGGTCCTTTTCTACGTGAGCAAAAGTCCCGCAGGTTTTCACCCCAGTTCCGACAATTACTAGCTGTGGGACTTGGAAAAGTCACTTTAATTCCCTGAGTCTCAGCTTCTTCATCTGTAAGGTGATGATGTCAGACTCCATGACCCTTAGGAACCCGTCCAACTGTACAATTCTCTGCCTGTGGGACTATGAAAGGTTCTGGAAAGATCAAACATAGAGTGTATGGACACTCTGGGCCTATGACGGCCAGGAAAGGCCCAGGCTGTTGAGTGGGGAAAGTGAGGGAAATGGTGTACCGCAATGAAGGGTCACAGCAGGCCCTAGAACCTGTCCTACTTTTTGGAGATTTTATTCCAGCATTTTAGCACAAGCAATCTCTGGATTATCTCAACTTTCTTAAACTGAAGTTTCTAATGCCACTAGATTCTATGAGTTTGTACATTTTAGATGGAACAGAACTAAAGCCTCATAAAACAAAAGGTTAATGTGGCTGAATGCTCGCCCTGTGGATCCCAGAGGCCAAGGAACCCAACAGAAAGAGGTGGAAAGCAAAGATCGTACAATGCAGACTCTGACTCTTGAAGAACTTTGGTTCTTCACTTTCTTATTCAGTTCAAATTTAACCAAGATAGCTGTGAACCGAACCCTCTTCTCTCCTGCTATCCTCAGGAAACCAACAGGAAACCTTAGGGATGCTTAGTAAGCATAAATGCAATGACGAAGGAGAAAATTCTTTGAAAACTGCAAAGCACTTCACAAATATATTATTTTTATTATTGTTCATAACATTTAAAGTGTAATTTTGGCTTTACCACAGACATGACTTCAGGCAAGTTATTCATCAGCTCCTCCCTTCATATAAAAGGAATGTAGTAATGGAGGGGAAAGATCAACTGGAAAATGATGGTGGACGCCTTTGAAAATGGTGAGTCACTGCAATTAATTAGTTAGTTAATAATTAATTAATTAATAGGAACCATACAATTGTGAAGCTATAAAGAGCCCTACATCCGAGCAGAACCCACAGCGTCCTGCTACTTTTCACTAGTGCCATGTTTATTTAGTCCATTAGCTCCGCTAGCCTATAATTAGCACAATACCCTGGAAAATTAATCCAACCTGGTGAGTCAACATCGAGGAAATGAAACAGACTTCTAAATCATGTTGGAATTAAGCTGAAGCATGTGAGCCAAGTTCTCATGATTTCACAGGGAACTAAAAGCCTCAAATCTTGATTTTTCAACTCAAGATAGGGGAGTCCATCTTTCTATTTTTGACAACTGAGTTTCAACATTGCTATCAAGGGAAACAGATTCCTTATTAGAATTTTCAATCAGAGAATTGCAAGCTGTGGCTTTGGAAAAGCTAAGCCTGCTAATATAACTAAGATAAACTGCCCAAATCTCTATCTCTCGGCAGAAATTCTGAGGTCAGACTGAGCAGGAGGGTTCTCCGGGTCTGGGCTGGCAGAGGAAGCCTTTTATTGGAAACTGTGAGATTGCTGAAATCCAAGCCCATGGAAAGAGGTATCCAACATGCAGGAAGGGGAATCACATGTTACTATAGTCAAGAGGCCACAAGCAGATTGAAAGCAATATGGAAAGCTTGAGTATGGAACCAGCTACCCAAGAGCAGGGCAATGAAAATGAGGAGCAGTGGGGTAAAAATGGGAGTCTGTGTTTAGGACACTTCTCCCAGAATGAGAGTTTCGCTTTATTCAGATGGCATATAATGTCACGTGTAGGAGAGTACGTTGAGTTAAAGGCCAGGAACTAGGTCATCAGACAAATAAAGCAGTCCTTTCTCTTTTTGTAAAATGTTTTCACTTTCCAAATTAAATAACCCTAGTGTCTTTTCCTTATAAATGCTTATCAGCTTTAACTCTTTTATTTCCAATTCGTTGCATGTAATATGATTGGAGAAGTACGCAAGCAAACTTTCCTAGCTAAATGTCAACTCACGTAAGGCCAAAGTCATCATCTTTCCTTCCGGTCAAACCCTAACTTCAGATCATCCAGCCTTAAAATCTAGGAGTCTTTCCTTTTCCTTGATCATTAAATCCAATTGCCAAATTCTAAAGGGTCTACCTTCATTATGCATACTTCTTTTCATTCTCAACCCACAGCTGCTCATTTGATCTCTTATGTTCAATACACTAATGCCAGTTTAATCTTCTTAAAGCATATCTTCAATCATGTCATTCCCTGACTCAAAACATTTAATGGCTGCCCACTGCCCAACGAATTAAGGAAAACTCCTCAGTTTGGCAGTCAAAACCGCGGCCTTACCTCTCATGTCTCCTTTCCATTCGACAATCCAATAGCATGCGTTTCTTTACGCTGTGGGTGGCTTGCATGGCTCATCCACTACAAATGAAAGGCCTTCCAAAGTGAGGGCAGTGGCACCAATCTGCATGCCCAGGGGACAGATCTGCCCAGTAGTCATGAGGGCTCAGGAAAACCCACTGCTGCTGTTGGAAAAATAACCAAAAGCTAATGCTGGGCTGCCCTCAGGTCAGTTGTATCATCTTCTTGAGTGAAAGAAGATACTGCATTAACTTTTAAATGACTTCCCATTTGGCAATATACTCTCTTTACTAAGGGAAGGGAGGAACTTTGGACTTAAAAAATATCTTTTCCGTTTCCTTTTTCTAGCTTTCTCAATTTTTCCTACTGACTTTTTTGCAATAAATAATCAAAATCTAGATTCCTCTAAAAATAATCGCTCTCTTTCTGCAATATTATCACTGTGTTTTGAAATAAAATATTAGCAAACTGAACTCAGTAACATATATAAAGTATTATATATCATGATCAAGTGAGATTTATCCCAGAATGCAGGATTTAATATATAATAATCAATTTGATTATTAGATAATCTAATAATTAGATAATCTAAAATATTGGTTTAATATCTAATAATCAATTAAAGCAATACATGATATCAATAGGATAAAAAACAAAAACCACATGATCATCTCAACAGATGAAGAAAAACCATCTGACAAAATCTAACACCCTTTCATGATAAAAACACTCAACAAACTAGGAATAGAAGGAAACTATCTCAACATAATAAAAGCTATATACGAAAAACCCACAGTGAACATCATACTTAATGGTGAAAGACTGGATATTTTCCTCCTAAGATCAGGAACAAGACAAGGATGGCTGCTATCACCACTTCTATTCAACATCATACTGGAGGTTCTATCCACGGCAATTCAATAAGAAAAATAAACAAAAGGCATCCAGATTGAAATGAAAGAAGTAAAACTATCTCTATTCACAGATAACATGATCGTATATATGGAAAATCCTAAGAAATCCACTAAAAAACTACTAGAATTAATAAACAATTTCAGCAAGGTTGTAGGTTACAAGATCAATATATAAAATTTAATTGTATTTCTATACATTGCAATCAAACAACCCAAATACGAAATCAAGAAAACAACCGCATTTACAGTGGCATCAAAAAGAGTAAAATATTTAGGAATAAATTTAGCAAAAGAAGTATATGACTTGTACTCTGAAAAGTACAAAACGCTGCTGAAAGAAATTAAAGAAGATCTAAATAAATGGAAAGACATCCCATGTTCATGGATGGAAAGACTTAATATTGTTAAGGTGGTAATACTCTCTAAATTTGTTTACAGATTCAATGTAATTCCTATCAGAGTCCCAGCTGACTTCCTTGTAGAAAATGGCAAGTTGATTCTAAAATTCATATATAATTGCAAGGGACCCAGAATGGCCAAAACAATCTTGAAAAAGAAAAACTAAGTTGAAAGACTCAACTTGATTTTAAAACTTACTACAAAGGAAGAGTAATCAAGACACTATGGTATAGGCATAAAGACAGACATATAGTTCAACGAAATAGAATTGAGATTCCAGAAATAAACTCATGTGTCTATGTTTAATTGATGTTTGACAAGGGTGCAAGACCATTCGATGGGGAAAGAATAGTCTTTTCAACTAATAGTATTGGGACAACTGAACAGCCAAAGGCAAAACAATGAAATCGGACCTTTGCCTCACATCATACACAAAAATTATAACTCAAAATGGATCAAAGACCTAAATGTAAGAGCCAAATCTATAAAATTCTTTGCAGAAAACAAGGGTGAAAAACTTCACCACATTGGATTTGGCACTGATTTCTTGGATACGACACAAAAGGCACAAGAATAAAGGAAAACAAAAAGATAAATTGGGCTTCATCAAAATTAAAACTTTTGTGCTTCAAAGGATACTACCAAAAAAGTGAAAAGACAACCCATAGAATGAGAGAAGATATTTGCAAATCATACGTCTGGTCAAGGACTTGGATCTAGAATATAAAAGAACTCCTAAAACTTAATAATTACAAGACAAATAACCCAATTCAAAAAGGGGCAAAGAACTTGAACAGGCATTTCTCCAAAGAAGACATACAAATGACCAATAAGCACATGAACAGATGCTCAACATCATTAGTCATCAGTGAAATGCAAATCAAAACTACAAGATACCACTTCACACCCACTAGGATGGCTATAATAAAAAAGTCAGCTTATAATAAGTATTAGAGGAAGATGTGGAGAAATCCTAACTCTCAAACACTACTGGTGGGAACGTAAAATGGTTAGGCCACTTGGGAAACAATTTGGCAGTTCCTCAAAGAGTTAACATTTGCCCCAGCAATTTCACTCTTAGGCACGTACCTAAGAGAAATGAAAACATATGTCCACATAAAAACTTTTTCATAAATGGTTATAGTAGCATTATTCATAACACCCAAATGGTAGAAACAACTCAAATGTCCATCATGAATGGATAAAGAAAATGTGGCATATCCATACAATGAAATATTATTCAGCCATAAAAAGGAATGAAATACTGATACATGCTACACAAAGTGGATAAAGCTTGAAAACAGTATACTAAGTAAAAGAAGCCAGACAAAAGAGACCACATACTATAAAATTCCCTTTACACGATGTTTCCAGAATAGGCGATCCTACAGAGACAGAAAGTAGATTAGTGGTTGCTCAGCACTGGGGGGAATGAGGAGATAGAAGAGGAATAGCTAAAGGTTATGAGGTTTCTTTCTTAGGGGATGAAAATATTCTGAAATTGACTATGGTGATAGTTGCATATATCTGTGAATATACTAAAAACTATTGAATTGTACACTTTAAATGGGTGAACTGTATGGGATGTGAATTATATCTCAATAAAGCTGTTGCCAAAAAAAAAAATCAATGCCCAAGTAGAGTATTCAAGGTATGGCCATTGATGCCAATTTTCTGATGGCTGTTTTTATTATTTTTTTAACATATATAATGGGCATGAATTTGCATACATCAAAATCTGGTACACTAAATATCATTTTATTTTTTCTGAAATAAGTTAAAGCTCACCTCAATCCCCATTTGCCAAAGTATTAAGATGTTGAATTTCAGTCATATATAGGGTTCCTTCTCCTGCTGCAGGGGGGATTTATACAAGTTGCAGGGGTCTTCTGTAGTCTAGAGTATCAGGAAGGGCCCTCTGGTCCCTGGCCTACACTAGTTAATAGTAGAAGGCTCACTGTCAAGACCTGCACAGGCTAAGCTCCCTCGAGGGATGGTGATTCTGCTGCTTCCCTGACCTGCTAGAGATTGGGGAATTTTTTTTTTTTTTTTAAGATTTTATTTATTTTCCCCCCAAAGCCCCAGTAGATAGTTGTATGTCATAGCTGCACATCCTTCTAGTTGCTGTATGTGGGACGCGGCCCAGCATGGCCGGAGAAGCGGTGCGTTGGTGCGCGCCCGGGATCCGAACCCAGGCCGCCAGCGGCGGAGTGCGTGCACTTAACTGCTAAACCATGGGGCCGGCCCGAGATTGGGGAATTTTGTAGAAGCTGAAAGTCCTGGGGCCCAGGTAGTCATTTCTCTTTGAGCTCTTTCTGCTTCCTGGGGCACTGTGAGGCAGCGGCCAAGGCTCTCCCTCTTCATGGAATCTCCCAAGTACTGACCTCTTCCTAGTCTTGGAAAATCTCCCTCTCTCTCAAGGCCTGCTCTTTCACCCCTGCCTGGAAGCGCTTTTCTCCACCTTCTTCTCTTCTGTGGGACTTCTGCTTCCAGTAATGATAGATCTTCTTGTTTAAGACCATCCTTCCAACTGAGAACAACCAGACAAGTTGGGCAGAATAGAAAAAATATCTGCTTGAAGGCCTTGGAAAGTTTCCAAGTGAGGATTTGAAAGCTTCAAATTCTCTTCAAAGAGAACTTGAAGGGCCAAATCCCAAAGAAAGGAAGTATTACAGAGAGTGAGCTCATCACTCAGCATTGCTTTTTCTTTTCATGTGTTTGCTGATTCTTTTTTTTTTTTAATTTTTTTGTTTATTGCAGTAACATTGGTTTATAACATTGTAAAAATTTCAGGTGTACATCATTATACTTCTATTTCTGCATAGATTACATCATGTTCACCACCAAAATAGTAATTACAGCCCATCACCACACACATGTACCGAATTATCCCTTTCACCCTCCTCCCTCCCCCCTTCCCCTCTGGTAACCACCAATCCAATCTCTGTCCCTATGTGTTTGTTTATTGTTGTTATTATCTACTACTTAATGAAGGAAATCATACGGTATTTGACCTTCTCCCTCTGACTTATTTCACTTTGCATCATACCCTCAATGTCCATCCATGTTGTCACAAATGGCTGGATTTCATCATTTCTTATGGCTGAGTAGTTGTTTGCTGATTCTTAATCAGCAACCAAGAGGCCGAGAAGCTGACCAGAGCTTTGGGCAGTCTTACAGGGCTGAGAGGACAAAAATTGGAGATCAAGGGCCACTAAAGAGGAAGAGCCCTGGTAGGCACCTTGGGCTTTCATTTGGTACGGTAATCTGTGACATTGGTGGCCCCCCAATAGGCCACCCCTTCCAGTATGTATGCCTTTGCGTGGTCCTCTTGACATTGGCTGTGGCTTGGCCATGTGATTTGTTTTTCTCAATAGTATATCAACAAAAGTGACATAAAGAGACATTTGATAAGCACTTGCTCACTGAGGTTTACTTTTGGAATTCTCCCTTTTAGAACCCAACCTCCATGCTTAAGGAAGTCCAGGTTATCCCAGTGGAGAGACAGGCCATACGGAGAAGCCCTGGGGGATGGGACGGTAAGTGAAGAGAGAGGCCGTGTGGAAGACCACCAAAATGCCTCACCCAAGCTCTCAGGTGAATGCAGCTTTATGAGTGATCCCAGCCAACACCAAATGGAGCAGAAGAACTGTCCAGTCAACCTAGAGAATTATGAGAAATAATAAATCATTGTCATTTTAAGCCACAAGTATTGGGATGCTTTGAGATACAGCAATAAATAACTAAAACAGTTGGGAACCCTAAAGAATGCTAGGAGTAGGGATGAACCAAAAATGGACCAACTCTCACAAAGGTTGAGGTCTGGTTACAAAAAAACTTGATTCTTTATTAGATTACTTTGCTTATCATCTCTATTCCCAATTGCCTTGCAGAAGCTAAAATAAATCCTCTCCTAAGGAAGATAATATCATCTAGAACCTCAGGTCATCTATATAGTTTTTAAACAATATACAAAATACAATGTCCAGAAATTTTTTAAAAATCATGCTTACAAAAATATAAGAATTGACTGGTAATTAAGAGAAAAATCAGACAATGGAAACAGACTCATAGGAGATCCAGATATGGAAGTTATCAGACACAGATTATAAAATAACTGATTAATATGGTCAAGAAATTAAGTGAAAAGATAAAGAGTTTCAGCACAGATGTGGAAGCCATGAATTAGAGTGAAATTATAGAGCTTAAATATACAATAACTGAAATTAAGAACTCAAGAGATAGATTTAACAGCAGATACGATGTAGCAGAGAGACTCCATGAACTAGAAGAGAGGACAGAAAAAAATATCCAGACTGAAGCACAGGGACAAAGAATAAAAAATACAGAAACAAGCATAGGAGTCAGATGTGATTCAGTGAAAAAAACCTCCCATTCATGTAATTGAAGTCCCAAAAGGAGAGGAGAGACAGAATGAAATGAAATAGAAGTAATACATAAAGAAATAATGGGGACTGGCCCAGTGGCATAGTGGTTGAGTTCCCAGGCTCTGCTTCAGTGGCCCAGGGTTCGCAGGTTCAGATCCTGGGTAAGGACCTATGCACCACTTATCAAGCCATGCTGTGGCAGGCGTCCCACATATAAAGTAGAGGAAGATGGGCACAAATGTTATCCCTAGGTCAATCTTCCTCAGCAAAAAGAGGAGGATTGGCAAAGATGTTAGCTCAGGGCTAACATTCTTCACAAAACAACAAAAAAGAAATAATGGCCAAGAATTTTCCAAGCTAATGAAAATTGTCGAGCCACACATTCAAGAATCTCTACAAACCTCATTGAAGATAAACACAAAGAAGACCACCCCTGGTATGTCATAGTAAAACTCCTGGAAACCAAGAACAAAAAGACAAAGATTGTAGGTTGGATAAGAAAACAAAACTCAACTCTTCATTTCAAAGTGGCTAGCTAGGAAGGCTAACTGGACTTGTCTCCTTACTGGATTCTCCACCTTTATTCTTCCTCCCTTCTAGACTATTCTCCACACCTCAGTTAGGTTGATCTTTCTAAAATTTAAATAACATCACCTCTCTCTTCTACACAAATGTCTCAGTGGCTTCCCATCCTCTCAGAATAAAGTTCAAACCTCGTATCACAGTTTAAGTGGCCCTCTCAGATCTGGTGTCCACCTCTCTAGATTCCTTTCTCACTACTCCTCTCTAGACGTCTACACTCCAGCCATACTCCACTGGTTTTGAATTCCTCTAAGTTGCTTTCCTCTCACCCACTCCAGGGGCCCTGCAAACGCTGTTCCTATTCTTTGGAACTCTCTCCCCTCATCTCATACGCCTTTTCCTGGCTTTCCTACTTTCTGTCAGATTATAGTTAAACATCATTTTCCTCTTGGAAACTTTCCAGAATTCCAAACTTTCCAATTTCTCTCACAGAGGGCAAGAAATTTGTCCCTTACATCCTGAAATTCCCCTATTAAAGCACCTATCACACTTTATGATTACTGCTTGTCAATTTCCCTTTAAAGACAGTAAGTTCTAAAAGGGCAGAAACTGTGCGTGTCTTGCTCACAGTTGTCTCCCTAGTCAGCCTGGCTCAAAATAGACACTCATTAAATATTTCTTAAACTACTTATTAATATTAGGAAACCCTCATATCTTGTCTTCAAGACAGTCCATCACACCTCTCTTCTAGACCTATTTTTTTGTTCTAGAAGCTTCCAGAGAAGGATAAATGTGAATTGAACATTATTTAAATTTTTTTTGGTCCTTTTAACATTTTCAAGATTTTACTGCAATAAAAATACAAAGCAAAAAAATAAATAAAAATGTAAGTGAAGTATGAATATTCATACCATAGGTCCCTCTCCTGCTATCCCAATTCAACAGTTTGAAGTGCTCACTTGCTTTCTTACGTGCAAAAAAGTGTGATTATACTACTTGCATCCTCAACTGACACTCTGGCTTTTCAGTCACTCCAGGATCCGGTTCAAAAATGGCCTTCCTTGTTTTTTGTAGCCTTTTGTGGCTCCTTTCCAGTTTTTATCACAGACTTTGTTTTTCTCTGCTTCCTTCTCTGCTTCCTCTTCTCAGCTCAGCACCGCTTCCTCTGTCATGTTCTATAAACCTGCCACTGTTGATGAGTCTTTTTATGTGACATCTGAATGGGTCAATTCTGTCTCATTATCTCTTGGGTTCTATTTCGAATTTTAGCGGCAAACAATTTTTTCTTTACCTGTTACTTTCTCTCCCCTTGTAACTCATTTCTTAATTTGGTCACTGAATTAACTCTTCTAACACACATGGCAAAATTGAATGCCATCATCAAATTTTGTCTGCTTAGTTTTCTGTTGCATCACCATGCCAAGAACAGTACCTGGCACCTGATAAGTACTCAGTATAAATTTGTTGAATATGTTAAATACCTTGGCATGTACTCTGTGACAGCCTGCTTGCGTTGATTCAGAGATTACTTTTGTTCTTCATATGCCACAGATAAATATTTAAAACATCATTGAGTACCTAGAAGTTGATAACACAATTTTATTTCAATATATACATTGTAACCTGATCCAATTATAGCAGATTCTTCTTTGCTGTTGTTCAGAAATTTAAGAAGAAGGATTTGTTTTATTTTCATTCACAAATTAAGAGACTTGACTTCCTTTAAATATCAGGCCTAGTCTTTGGTCTATAATCTAGCCTTTAATCGGGACAACAGTCACTTCATTTAAATGTAAACAACAGTGATAAATTCACTGTGTAAATCAACTTCTTGCTGGTGTTTACAAATACAGGTAGCAAGTACCAGGCAAGAAGGGTTCATGGTCGAGGGACAAAAACTGCTAACAGAGAGGGCAGGGAAAATTTCTAAGTACTGTCACTAATTTAAGATTTGGGATAGTGGAGATTTTAGTGAGTGCTGGGTTGGCAACAGGAGGGGTTTGATGGGATGAGAAGGAAAGTTAGCTGATGGAAGTCAGGGTTCTGGAAGAAACCAGGGTAAGGGCATTAGGAGGCGAACTAAGTTAGCAAGTACGTAGTGAGATAAGGAAAAGGCATTAGGATCTTGGGAGAGGGTGGGGAAAGAACCTAGGAGAAGCATAATGAAAGGAAACTGAAGGGGGGATATAGCAAGGGCCAGGGCTGAGGTGGTGGGGTCAAGGGGACTAAAGATACGGCCCCTGAGCACTCATGCTCAAGGTGGAAAGAGAAAGCAAAGACAGCAGGCCTTAAAGGGGAAGAGGAATGCTCGGCGACAGAAACGAACAGGGGTGGGGTCCCCTCCTCAAACGGCAGAAGCAAAGAGGGAGTCCTGAGCCAAAGGCTGGAGTAGAATGTGGGTGGGTGGGTGAGCCTCAGGCGGGGGGGCAGGGTCCGGGGTGTTCCAATGAGTCCGCGGCTGAAGAAAGGTGATGCAGTGTGGGTTTTTTGGAGGTTTTCATACAGAGCACTAGGATTTAGAGATCAGGTTGTAAAACTATGTTTCAGACTCTGACGATTTCAGCGTAAGAGTTGGGTAGAGTTCAGTCAGGTCTTGTGGGGGCAGGTGGTCCGTCAACGTGGGAAGGAAAATTCAGTGAGGGCTGGGACTTAATTTCAACCGGTTTAGGGTGATTTCAGTGAGACACAGAGGGACTTAGGTCGAGTGTACATGGGGGTGAATTTCAGCTCAGGTGGGTCGGTATGCCTGGTGTGGGTACGAATTGAGGTCGACGACGCGGTGTATTTCGGGCAGCGTGGCGGGTGAATTTCCTTTAGGGCCGCAGCGCGTTTCAGGCCGGCTGGGGGTGGACACAGCCGCCGCCGGTGAATTCCATTTGGGATGCGCGCCTTTGGGCAGCGCCGGGGCGAGCGAGTCCCGGAGGGGAGGCCGGCGGGGACCCCGAGGAGGTTCGGGGTGCGAGGCGGGGGGCGCCGCCACCAGAGCTGGGTGGGATGAACGGCTCGGGACTCCGGGGGCGTTCCGATCTGCACTGCGCCCCCGCCCTCCCGCTCCCGGGGGGACTTGTTGCTGGAGTAATGGGCGGGCGGCGGCGGCGGACCCTCCCTCGCTCCGCCCGGGCCTCACGGCGACCCTCTCACCTAGAGACGCTCCGCCGCGCGGCGCCTCCCGTCGTCCTTTATTAAAACAGAAATCACACACCCCCCCCCGCCCGCGCCCGAGCACGGCGAGCCTGGGGGCGGCCCGCGCGGCTTCCGGGAGCGGAGGCGCGGCCCCGCGGCCGGGGGAGGAGGCGGCGGCGGCGGAGGCGGAGGCCAACATGGCGGCGCGCAGGGCTGGGCCGGGCGGCCGCCGCGCCTGAGCGCCCACCGCCCTCGCTCGGCTCGCGGCGCCCACGCCCGCGCTCAACCTGGCCCGGCGGCTGCGGGGCGCGCAGACCAGGAGCGCAGGGGCCCGCCGGGCGTGGACCCGCCAGGCCCGGGACCCGCAGCCTCGCCGCCCGCCGGCCGGCGCGGCCCGGAGGCTGGAGCCATGGAGTCGGAGGAGGAGCAGCACATGACCACGCTGCTGTGCATGGGCTTCTCGGACCCCGCCACCATCCGCAAGGCCCTGCGCCTGGCCAAGAACGACATCAACGAGGCCGTGGCGCTGCTCACCAACGAGCGGCCCGGCCTCGACTACGGCGGCTACGAGCCCATGGACAGCGGCGGCGGCCCCGGGCCTGGCGGGGGCTCGCGGAGCGACGGCGGCGGTGACGGCGGCGGCGGCCCCTCCCGCGGCGGGGGCACTGGAGGCGGCGGCGGCTTCGACCCCCCGCCCGCCTACCACGAGGTGGTGGACGCCGAGGTGAGGAGGGGCCGGTGGCTGAGTCCCGTGGGGAGGGGCACACCCCAGTGGGCTGGAGTGCGGAGGGAGTACTGGGCGGGGGTTTTGATGGGGCGGCGGAGGCACAGAGAGAGAAGGAGCGCCAGGCTCGTCGGGGACGAAGGTCACCGGACAGGGGTCAAGTGCGGAGAGAGACCCATAGCGGAGGGGCTGAATGGAAGTTAGGGATGCAGGGCTGCGCGACAGGGTGAGGAGAGGTCTCCTAGGCTTCGGGCTAAGCACGCCGGCAGAGCGGGCCCTGGTCTGCGGTGGGCGCAGAGCCTCCAAGGCTGGCACCCGAGATGGGGAAAACAGACACATTAGCCGAGAGTGTGTGATGGGGCGGACGCGTGGATCAGGGGGTCAGAAGTGGAGTCCTGGTAGACTAGGCTAGGGTCGGAGATCTCGTGGCACCAGCTTTCAGTGAAGCAGTGGGGCGGGCACCAGGTTCAGAGTCAGAGAAAAAGTGGGATGGGCCAGTCAGAGTAGTGGCCCTCGCTAGGGTCAGAGGAGGACTGCTGGGGTTAGGAGTGGGGTTTGGGTTTTAGCCAAGGGCTAGAAAGAGGAGATTGGGCAGGGTCTGAAATGAAGAGGGACTGGGCAGGGGCCAGGAATGACAGGAATTGATGTAAGGTGGGGGAGGGGGCTTGGCTGCAATAAGGGCTGGGTTGGGGACCGGCATTAGTAAGGTCAGTATTACAGCGGTGGGGATTGGACTGAGAGACCTGAGAGGTGAGAGACCAGGCCAGAAATCGGAGCTGAGGAGGGACTGGGCAGTGATGGGGACTGAAATTGGAGGATGAAACTGGACCAAGTGTGGGTAACGGGGGTACTGGTCATCCATAAGGTCAGAAATGAGGAAAAACTGGACTGGGGAAAGGGATTGTAGTCCCTACAATATACTGAAGGTGCTATGCAGAGGGACAGGGGACAAGGTGGGAGTTAAGTGGGTTGGAGAAGTCTGTGAGGGAGAAAGGGCCGTGTAGGCCCATGGTTTTGATCAGATATCTCAAGTCTGTGGGAGAAAATTAGGCCTGTTTAGTTTGGGGTGTGAGCAAAGAACACCGGGAAGAAAACAGACTTTAACTTCAGATTTTAAAAAAGAATTAACCAGAGGCACCAGTGCTTGTGAATAATTACTTTGCAGAAAAATGGCAGCTCATGGCAGGAACTTTGGTCAGATTCATTGGATTAGTGCATTTCAAGGGTCCAGTAGAACAGGTAGGCCTGATCACAGAAGAGCACGGATCTCAGATTAGTGGGTTTGTGTTTTTAAACAGAGATATGAATTTGGATAAGTCTTACTAAAGCTAAGCCTTCTGAAAAAATTTTTCCTAAATGTTACACTGTTCTTGTTATATGCTTTTCTAGCAGTTTGGGCTGAAATACCTTGGGAAAGAAGGCTGCACTTCCAAAAAAAAACAGGTTTCTTCACAAGATTTCTTTGGTTTCTGGACTTCTGCACACTTGATCGATTGCCTTCTATTCCCCAGTAACTCAGCTGTATCTTTGACTAGTGTCTGGAAGTAAAGATTTTTATTATCCCTAGTTTGGGGAAAAATTCCCATATAATTAACTGTACTTAAGTCACTTTAAGAAATGAGCTCTTTGCAAGTCCCCATCACTCCTTTTCTTGTTCCTTCCAGTTTTGACCTAGTTTTGAAATCAAGAAGAAAGCCATTGCTTTTTCTGAAGGCGTTTGTATAACTCTACAAAGCTCAGTGTATCTTCATTTTGTGAGAAATTTCATTCTTTTTTTCTTTTGTCACACCTTTTAATTTCCTATGATTGGAAAATCAAATTAGTGCTTGGTGGTAGGTTAACATTAGCTGTGCTGCCTATGCATTTAAGTACAAAGAATTGAGACTGGCTTCTTTTCCCATGAATGACAGGCTGAGGAGTTTGCTTTCAGGTAAAATCAGAGAATCTATATCTTTTTGAAGAATTGTGTCAAGTTTTCATTTCCTCTTGACCTGTGGATTTGGCCTGAGGAGGCTGCGCCATTTACTTTGGTGGGTTCATGAGGGCCTGGTGACTGAGGCTGCTTTACCCAGAAACATCGGGCAGAAATGCAGGAGCCTGGTGAGACCATTTAACCCAGTTTTCATCTCTGTAGTTTCACAGATCTTGCACGCCACCTTTGCAACTCGTTGGTCATCCTTGCTGTAGACAGTGGGAAACTGAGGCTTTTGATCTTGGGAAGTAGGGAAAGGTGCTAATTGTTGTTGAGCATCTACAGTGTGTCAGGCTCTGTATTAGGTGCTTTATACATTGTATTTAATCCTCAGTGAGATAATATCACCATTTTAGAGATACGATTAGTTACTGGCAGTCTGAGTTTAAACCCGGGTCTCTCTGATTGCAAAGACAGTGTGCTTTTCACTCTGCTCAACTCCTGGTTTTAGGATTAAATTCATTTTAGGATAAGAAGGAAAAATAAAGAGGGAAAGAAACAAATTTTGAGGTTATTGTACAAGTCTAGGAGTGATGTGGCAAGCACTGAATCAAGGCATTAGGAATAGAATAATGGGTAGATGAGAGAGGAATCATAGATTTTTAAAGCAGAAGACTTTAGAAATTAATAATTAGCTCAGCTTTCTTGTTTTACACATGCAGGCTTGCAGGCCCCAAAAGGCTGGTGGCATGTTCCCACAGAACCAGTTAATGGAAGAGACGGGACTAGAACTCAGGCCTAGTCACTGCAAGTCCAGTGCACTTTCTCCCTCCCAGCTGCCTTCCTTTCACATGACAAAGGAACAGGATGCAGTGATGGGTTGAAGGGGATGAAGAAAAAGGAAGTGCAACAAACTGGGTGAAGTTTGTCAGCTCTTGTATAATCTACCCATTTTATTTCTAAAAAATGAGGGCCTTATTTTAAATTATATAAAGTTTTATTTGATGCATAGGAAATTTCAGTTTTAGTGTCCTCTTAAAAACGTTTGGGAATACACAGATTAAAATATGATTGTTAAAAAAGAAAAATGATTACGTTTATTTTATATTTGTAGTTTGGGGACAGGGCTCATCCTCTCCTCCAGTAAACATTTGATGCCTTCCATGTCTGGGGGCTGGGAGCAGAAAGGTGAACAGAACATGGAGCTTACATTCTAGTGGATCTTAGTGCACACCTCTCGTTTTACAAGCAGTGACTTCCCAAGGTCATGTAGCTAGTTAGGTAAATCAGTTTAGTAATTTGAGCCCATGCTATAATTAGGACTTGGTTTAAAAATTAAAATTTGGAAAGTAAAAGCAGTTAACTTCTGGTTCAGTAGAAGCAAGGAGAATGCAGATAGAAAAGACCCAGGTATCTAGCAAAACACATAAAACTGCATAGAAAGCCACCTATTTAATATCCTCCAATTAAGTAAAGGTATTGTTTTGCAGAAAGTTGTGTTTGGTTGTTACTGGTATTGTCAGACGTGGATGTATATGTAATTCTTGGTCTCTGGGTCTAGAAGGGACTTTGAGAAGCTGTCCAGTTTTGATTTTGAATAGCAGTACTTTAAAACCTTTCCATGGCAGATGAGAGTCTGCTCTGTTATTAAAGAGACTGAGATCTCACAGCTGTTCTAAATAACTCACCCAGATGTGTAACACCCCCACTGTCAGGAACCTTCCCCGTTTCGTATATGGCTAATGTTAAACCCCACTGGCCACTACTAAGGGCATGCTCCCTGGTTCTGCCCTTCACAGAGCCGGGAGAGTTGGTCCCTTAAGAATTGTGATCCGGTCCAGGGGTCAGTAGAAATCAGAACCAGGTACTGTTGTAGGCGTCTTATAAAATTTAACAATTGTGAAATATACCTTATTCATTATTGTCTCCTTATTTTGTCTTTAGAAAATACTAAAATGGAATTTTTTTTGCAAGATACCAATTAACAGCTAGAAATACGTTTCTTGGCTGTCTAGTTGTATGGTAGTTAATATTCCTAGAAGTGACATTTAATAATATAGCCTAATGAATATTGTGAACTCCTTGTTTTGTTCCTGTTTTAATGTGGACATTCCTTCTGGAGATATTTTGTTAGAAGTATTTGCAAGATTTAATTGCTTTTTTTTTTTTTTGAGTGCCCCGAAGTTGGTCCTGCTATAATATATCTGTCACATTAATTTGTTGTTCCTTAACTTACCTCATTCCTGCCTCTTTTTTTCCCCCATTTGGTAGTAAGTGGTAGTTATAAATGAATTAAAATTATAATACCATCAATATTTATATTAAGGTTTGTATTAAAATTAATCTTCTTTTTTCCCTAAAATACAACTATCCTAGTACATTTGAGCATGGAGTAAACATGAAATAAGTAAGTTTTAGTTAATTATTAGTGATTTGAGTACATGACCTACAATTTGTGACTTACTATGACTTGGTAAATTAAAAAAGAAGAATCCATTTAAAGGATTTAGAGTAAAAAATAAAATAATTTCAAAAATCAGTTGAAAGTAGATGAAATAAAAATAGAGAATCTGCAAGATTAATTAGCATAGCCCAATTTTTGAAATAAAAATTTCTCTATAATTTAGTATATGTATCTCCTTTGGGAATTAGGCTTATGAGTTCATCTAACAATTGGATTCTCACCTTGTGATTACCTGGCCATATGCTGTTAGAATGAATGTAATCTGGCACGAAGGAAGTACGTTTTGTATGTCGGTGAGTGTGGTTCTAGTGAAATCGTAGTAGGTAGTGACTCCTTCATACAGCATAATAATGCTGTTAGCTTAAAATTTGAAACCAATTACAGTATTAGAAAAGTAAATGTTTTAATGTTTAACAATTTGAGGAACGGGTTTCACCTTGAATACAACCTAAATAGCAGACGTCAATGTACTACGTGTTTTTGTGCTTACTGCCCAAATATCATATATTGATTTTATTTGAATCTGAGTGTGAAGATAAAAATTTTTCTCTTTTAATAAGGACTATTGTATTTAGAAAGATTTAATTAAATAATACTTTTCATATCTTGATTTCATTTTTCCAGGAAATTTTTCATATTTGGAATACCAGAGAGAGATACGAAGTAAACACATAAATATATGAGATTGAACCCCCAGACATTTATTGGACTAAAGCACGTGCATTTCCCTCATTTGTGTTTTAACTTGTTTTTTTAAAAATATAGTTCAAATAAGTTTAAATATTAGGTTTCCTAGCAAATTAGAAGGGTTTTGTAGTAGTTCAAACATGGGATGATGAGCTGTTCAAGGCAAGTACATTTGACGACAGTGACAAGTGACAGGGAGCAGCTCATGGCAAAGAAGGGAAGCTTGATGGCGGACTTCAACCAGAGCAGGCTGGCCAGTTTGCATGGGGCCGCGTGCAGCAGCTTTCCGTGCTTCATGGCCCTGAGACCATGACTGTTTAATGATGCCACACTCAAGAAGAGGTTCCAGGATGCTCTAAGAAAGGTCGGGAATGTGTAATACATTTTAGCAAAGATTTAGTTAAATAAAAAAAAAAATGAAAGAAGGAGAAAGTTGGGCAAATAAAGAAGTAAGCTTCTGGCACCCGGAAAATTCAGATTCGAGGGACCTTTCAGTTTGAGGATTCCCAGGCCCTACTAAGAAAGTTGTACTTCATTTTCAAAAGTAAATGTTTTTCTCACCTTCCTTCTAGGGAGTTTTAGTTTCTTTTTTAAGTTAGTATTTCTTATTCTCATTATTATCAAAAGAATTTTTATTGTTCAGTATTGAAACATTTCAATCATTACTTATAAAATTTTTTTAAGCTCATATTAGTAGTAGGTGACATTATTTTTATTGTTGATCATCTGTGTGGTGAGTTTTTGGCAAAGTATCTTATAACCGTTTTGTTTTTATGATGTTGATGAGTTCATTTCACTATGCAACAGTGAGAAACCTGGCTTCCACCCTTGGTGGCTTACATTTTTTATTTCTCTGGGTGTGTGTGTGTGTCATGTGTAAGGGAAGTAGAATCTGCTTGTTTTAGAGGTTAACCTTAAGCTAGTTAATGGAACATATAACTGTAGATTTGGTTTATTTTTATTTGTTCTGGAGAAAAGAGCTAACACAACTAAGTCGAAATTAAATTCTGATAATCTTTCCAGAAATTGAAATGTTTCAGCCATGATGCAAAGAAACTTTTTCTAGGGCTGAGGTGAAGATTTGATTTTCCCCTTAGAGATAAAAACATCTTGGGTGCCCACCAAAGTCTTCTCATTTCTAAGGATAAGCTTTGTTGTCCCAGCACACACTCTGCTTTCCTGTAGTATCTTAGCCAGTTATTGCCTTGTGAAATTTTATTGACACCATTTGATATGCTTTCACTTAAGTTTAAGGTGTTTATGTTGGAAATATTTTCTTAAAAAAACTTAGTAAACAACATGATACGTTCTTTATCAGTAGTTTTCCAAAATGGTTTCTGAAATTAAAATTTTTTTCAGAAAGACTTGTTGGTCAGATATTATATTGCCAAGACTTCAATTTCTGCTTTGTGTTACTGTTAGAATCTAGCTTTTCATAAACAGGTCATTTTTTTAAGCTTTTTTCCCCCTCTTTTCATTTCCCACTCCTTCATTATCAGTTTTGGTTGAAAATTGAATGGCTTTCTGAAACCTACAGTTGGAAATCTACAGTGAAGCATTTTGGTAGCAATTTAAAATATATTTCAGATCCTAGAAAATATGAAGGTATTCCATACTGAAAATGGCAACACCATCTATGCATTGTTTAATTTGGTCTAGACTTATTACTCTCTTTTCTTAGTGACTAGCTTCTTTGGAATCTAACCCTAAATCTCTCTCCTGCCCTTCTGTCTATCCCCACTATTACTGCTCTGGTTTTGTTCATGTTCCTTTCTTACTGTTTCTCTGTGCCACTCATTGGCACCAGAATGATGCATTTCTAAAATGCAAATTTTAGGGCCGGCCCCGTGGCTTAGCAGTTAAGTGCTCGGGGTCCGCTACTGGCGGCCTGGGTTCGGATCCCGGGCACGCACCGACACACCGCTTCTCCGGCCATGCTGAGGCCGCGTCCCACATACAGCAACTAGAAGGATGTGCAGCTATGACATACAGCTATCTACTGGGGCTTTGGGGGAAAAAAAGGAGGAGGATTGGCAATAGATGTTAGCTCAGAGCCGGTCTTCCTCAGCAAAAAGAGGAGGATTAGCACGGATGTTAGCTCAGGGCTGATCTTCCTCACACACACACACACACACACACACAAAATAAAGAAAAAATAAAATAAAATAAAATGCAAATTTCAGTCACGGGATAACATTGCTCAAAAATGTTTGGTGGTTTCTCATTTCCTATGGGTAAAAATCTAAACTTTTCTTTCAAGGTCTCCAAACTGACCTATCCGGTCTCGTCTCCTGCCTTCCAGTTCCACATTCTCCCTTGCAGTTTAGGAACCATCTGTTGCCCTACTCTCACCCCTAAACCCCAATATCCATCTGCCTGGCTGACACCGATTCATTCTTCAAGGTTAGCTCAATGCCTTTTCTCTTTAAGGGACACTTGTTTCACACCGCCACCTTCTCCCACTGCATTTTGTGCCTTAACCAGGTAAAGCAGTGATCGTATTCTCGTTACAAAAAAGATGTGTTTACTCATATGCGTCTGAATTTCTGTTAGGCTTGAGGAGCAGCACTGTTCCTTTTTGTCTCTGTGTCTCTAGTGCCCCTGGCTCGCAATATTCGATTGGATAGAGAGAGGACTAAATGAATGGGTGGAAAGAAAATCTTAAATGAAATAAAAAGTCAAATGATATTTGACAGAGTATTGACCCAGGGGTTTGGGAGACAGTGCATTTTTGTTCATGGTTCTGTTATTTGCTGACTCTATCTTTGGGCAAGTCAGTTTGCCTCTCTCAGCCTCAGTTTTCTCATCTATAAAATGGAGATCTTGGACTAGATCTGTGGCTAATTTTTTTCATTCTTTGACCTCTTTGAGAAATTAAAAGCTATGAGGTCTCTCAGAAAACAGCACATGTAAATATACACACTTAACTTTTTAAATAAGCTGATGCTAAAATAATACTGTTATTTTGGGGTGATGAGACTACAGGTGATTCTGTCTTTCTGAATTAAAAACATTTTTAATAAGCTTTAAAAAAGTATATAAACTTTGTTAAAATGAAGACAAACCAAACTGTGGTATCCATTAAAATGAAAATAGCTAAAAAAAAAAAGACTAAAGTGTTTCATGATTCTTGGGAAAATTTTGCCTAGACTCCAAAATTATTTTACAACTTTGCTACTAAGGAAAATTAGATATAAAAAAGATTTGTTTTATCTAACTGAAATACAGAAAAGAGTATACTGCCTCCTAGCATATCATAGAATCATTTTTTAAAATTTAGAATTCATATTTTATTATGTACTTAATAGATCGTTTCTAATTTTAGTTATAAGAAAGCTGTGGCTCAGAAGAGGCGGTTTAGCAGGACCTTGCGAACCTGAGTCCCAGCTGGAGCTGGAAGGGCGCTTCTGCTGAGTTGCTTTTCCTGCCTGCCTTCTCCACGTGCTCCCCAGCCGCTGCCTAGTGTCTTGTGGCATTTTGTGTTGTTAGTTGTTTTTAGGATATTGTTGTATGTGACTCCGCTGTGCCTTGTTTGGCCTTTGGATTACCTGCCAGCTTTTAAACTCTCTAAGGTCTTTGACTGTATTTTGAAAACAGCTGTCTTTAGAGCATAGTTTTGTTTTGCTTTGCCAAAGGGATAGAATAGAGGTGCACACCTGGCCAACACAGCTTTCCCTTGTCACTTGTGTTTCCTGTGACCTGTAGCCGTCTTACGATTGTTGGGCTGTGGGTAGGCTCCAGACACAGTCTCATCTGTTGTTCACAAGAAGCATTCCACTCACTTAACTCTGTCATTTATATACTGTCGTGTACTCTCTCCTGTCTATTTGCTCATTTTTAAGAGGGCGGGACTGCTATTTCTGGTATTTTTATTAAATGCAAAATAATTCAAGAGTTCAGCAAAAAACTCTAGATTTGTATTAAATAATGATACAAATCAAATTCCAATGATAAAAACAAGGTATTAAAACGTCAGAGCAGCAAAACAGTTAATAGGCCATTTAACAGAATAGACACTCCTGCAGTAGGTTTTTATGGAGCACTGATTATCTGCTAGGCTCTGAGCTGGGTGGTGGGAATCAGCGGTGAACCAACCACACACAGCCCCTCTCTATTACAGTTTCAAGGCTGGTGGCTTTTCCTGTGCTCCAAGTCTAATAAATTATAATGTTCTAATTCAGAAACTAGAAGCCTTGAAAAGTTGTGAGTTAAATATGAAAGAGCTTAGATCTATCAAAACCATGTGAATAATGCCTCAAGAATTTTTTGTGATGTAATTTATCTATAGTGGTATCCATTGCCAGGAAACAAAATGATCATTTTTTCAAGTGATATTTCTTTCAAGTGATATTTCTTTAGTGCCGTGGAATGTACAGAATTTGTATTTATTTACTTGTTGGATGTTTAACATTAGTAGGTTGTTATTCCTCTCAACTAGTATCTCTTCTAAGAACGGTGCTAATTATTTCAATTAAGTGTCACTACTTTTTATCCTGAATCATGAATGTATATTTTTCCCAGAAACGAGAAATTGCTCTAGGAACTGGTCTTACTTTAGGCTAAAAATCTCTTATGATTATTGATAATACAAAAAAAGCTATTTTAAAGCTAGAGAAATGTTGCTGATTTTAGAAAGACTTACGGTGGTAGAAATAGCAGTAACTTGAAATGAAAACCTGTCTAGGATTAGTAACATTAGGAATCCTTAGTTTATTATTAGTATTTTGTTTTTTTGTGGTCAGATTTATATTGGAGTGGCCTGTCTTTGCTAAAATAGTACTTTAAGCATGTTAGTAATTTTCGTTTGGTGAGATTTACTTCTCGTGATGTCTGCTTCATTTGAAATGTTTTGGTGAGTTAAAGTAGCAACAGACCATCCTATATTTCACTAGTTTATATATCATATTTATTTTTGAGAAAATGTCAGTTATCTGTTGAGCAAATTATGTTGAAATTATGCCAGGCAAAAATATATATAGAATATATAAAATTTGTACCATAAAAACAGTTGGTTCATGATACGTATACAGATACACTGACATCCGTAGAGAGTAACAAGCGAGTCCTGTCTGCTTTTCATTACTTTGAGGTTTTTACGGTTGGAGTATAAAACATATCTGTGGTAAAAGAATTCCAAGCATTTGTGAAGGAAGATCAAAGATCACAATCAATGCAGAGTTTACCTTGGATTCACCCAGTTCATAATGATTATAATGTGAGAGAGCAATATCAAGAATACTTAACAACATACCTTTTACAAAACAGAAAAATTATCTGTAGAAGTGATATTTCCTGCCTTCCCCTCTCCCTATTCCAGTAAACAAAACTAAAAGGTGTAAATTTAAGGATTAAAATTGAAGATTTGTTTCAGAGCTAGAAGGGACTGTGCGGATCTTGTCGTGTTAAATCTTGTCAGTTTCGGGAAGAGGACCTTGACTCGTGAATCATTAGCAAAGTCAGGAAGGGAACCTGGCCTTCTGCCTCTAAAGATGTGTTCTGTATCCTTTACCATGCTGTCTTTCCGACCCAAAGAAGTCTTCTGCTGTAGGTCGGCTTTAATATATCCTTCCTCATGAACTTGCTGTGTTCCAATCACCCCTACTTTCTTTGTTAGCTGTTAGTTTGGGTTAGGGGGGCAAAGTTGACATTTGATTCATGTTTTTCCCTCTCAAAGGTATTTATCTTGTGTATCTTTTTTAACCTCAGCAGTTACTCAGAAGTTTATAAATGGTGGTGGGGGTTGAGGAGGGGAAGGTTGAGCAAGTGCTGTCACTGGTGAAGGTGCTGTATCCATCCGTCTACTTAGCAACCGCGTACACCTGACAAGGATTAGCAACCCTCTGCCTGAGTCTCCACAGTTGCACGTGGGTACTTAGTACTTAAAAAGAAGCTGAATAGTCAGTGTACAAATCTCTTGAAACAGTATACCACCTAATTTGCCTGTTTCGGGTGTGTAACTTGTAATTTCTTAAAATTACTTTTTTGTTCTCTATGTATCAAATACAGTGATTATCGTAAATATCAACTGGGAAGTATTATACACTGGTAGGTTTAAAATTAAACATTTTGAATGATACCTTGGAAAGGTGTTAATATGTTAAAAACATAACACTTGCCTTGGGTTATCTATTTTAATGAATACAAAAATAAAACATAGTATATATTGATTAACTCTTAGAGGATACCTTAAAAAAATCAGCCTTAAAATATGCCAGTTCCTTTTATGACTCTTTGCCTATGCCTATGCTTTTTCTCCTAGCTGTCATGTCCTCCTTACTGCTCTTTCCCCTTCTGCCGTATTGGATCGTGAGAGTTAGTCCATAGCACTTTATCTGTGACATCAGCTCAGTCCTTGCGCTTGATCCTTTCTCTGCATTAACACAGGCTTGTGGTTGGCAGAGATAGGGAATGCACATCCTCCTTATTTCAGTCGAGCAAGTCCCGCGAGACTGCAGGAACTAATGTACCACAGGTACTGTGAATCAGGTTTGCCGATGGTTTTCCCATAGATACCTTCCGTTACATTTCCTCCCATCCATTCTTCCCCTCCTCCTAGTTCGAAGTCCCTTCTTGAGTTTGAATGGAAACTCTTCCATACCTCGGTCATAGCGTTTACCCCATTGTATTGTAATTATTTATTTGTCATCCAGACTGAGTTGTGTGCTTTTTGAGGACAAAATCTGATCTTCTGTATTTCTCGTAAAGTCCAGGGTAACACTTGACATAGGATGTGCTAAATTAAATGAAAGAATCTGATCTGGAAAACATTTAGTTTGTGTCACCATTTTGGAACACATTTTCCTCCATTCACATGTGTCAAGTAGTCGCTTAAAGCCAATCTTGCCTGAAATAACCTACACCTTAGCTTGAAGGTAACATAAATATTTTGATAGTCTTATAGCAGATTTCTGTCACGGTGTTTACCTTGTTTTACAATTTGTGAGAAGGAAGTTTTTTTGAGTTGTTGCCAGTCTTTATAATGGGCACCATTTTGGACATAACATATTAAATTTGAACTTAGTATTCAATACCACTCCCTTTGCTTTATAAAGTTTTCTGTAGCTCACATAGAAAAATATTGCCTACGGGAAAGAACATAATGGATGCTAAAAGAAACCTTTTTTTAGCCTTCGGTAGGACCGCTTGCCGGTCTGTTTTTATATAGCCTTGTTACATGGCTCAGTTGAGCTCTTCTTCAGTAAGGAGAAGATTATCTGCAGAGACTGTCATTTGTGGAGAAGAAAGAGAAAACATGCTACAGTATAATTAAAACAGGAAACTGACTTTTAGTGTTGTTTTTTATTTCAGACTGTCCTATTGGTTTATTTCTTTTATCACTATAATAACGATTAATGGTGTTACTATTAATCCAAGTGAGTTTATTTTGAAGTAAAGCTATTTAGATGCTATTTGTTTTCCCCCTCCATTCTCACCCCAGTATAACAAAAAAAGGGTGTGTGGAGGCGAAGCAGGAGGAGGAAAGAAACAGTAGTGTCGGAACCATTTGTTCAACACTGAACAAATATTTATGAATGCTTTTGACTCTGGTCTGGCTTCTGATTGCTAACACGCAGTCCCTGCCTTTAAGGAGTTCATAGCCCATTGCATGGTTCTGAAGGATCGGCAGGGATGGCCAGCAGTGGATGAGAGTCATTTGTGTTGATTTTTTAGGATAGCTTGTGCCCAACGGGGCCTCCAACTATTCCAGGAGATTCTGGCAGAGTGGGGAGTATTGGGTAAAAGTACTTAATAAAGTGTTAGAAAAGGTGTGTGTACTCTGGTCAACTACAAATCGAGTGTGGATGTAATTTGATTTGTATACTAGACGTTATTTTTCCCAAGTTTTTGTCTTGAACGTTTCCAACCTACGGAAAAGTGGAAAGAATAGTACAATGAACACTTGCATACCCTTCACCTTGATTCAGCATTTGCAAACATTCTGTCATATTTGCTTTGTCTCTCCTCTGTCTCTCAAGACATACACACACACACTTTTTTCCTGAACTTTTTGAAAATAAGTGGCAAACATCATGACATTTGACTCCTAAATACTTCAATATGAATCTCCTAAGGATGAAGACATTCTCCAACAGAGAATACCATTATCTCACCAAAGGAATTTAACAGTGATACATTAATATTCTCTATTATTTAGTCCATATTTAGATTTCCCCACTTATAGCAAGAATATCCTTTATAGACATTTTAAAAAATAATTCAGGATTGAATCAAAAATTATGCATTGCATTATCATGTAGATTCTAGAATAGTAGAATCTTTAATGTAGATTCTAGAATAGTCATTCCATCTTTTTAGTCTTTTGATACAATAAGAGAAGTGGGTTGTTTTCAAAAATGTATTTTTAAAAGATTTTATAATTGAATCATTTTAAATACAGAAGGAAGCTTTTATCATCTATTAAGATAATAAGGAAAACTGAACAAAAAAATTAACTTCTTTCATGACATAATTTGTTCCCCTTTAGTAAGAGTCTGCACTTTCAGTAATCTTTATTCTGATCTTTTATAGAATTTTAACATTTTTTAGAGCCATTTGGATCTATAGGTAAACGTTTTCATTTTATAGATAAAACTGAAGCATGGAGATATCAAGTCTTATCTGACAGTGGTTCTCAACCAGGGGTGGTTTTGCCCCCAGGAGACATTTTGTAGTGTCTGGAGACCTTTTTGGTTATCACATCTGTAGAGGTACTGCTGGCACCTAGAGGATAGAGGCCGGGGATGCTGCTAAACATCCTACAGTGCACAGAATAGCCCCCCCCCAACAAAGAATCAGCTAACCTGCAATGTCAGTAGTGCCGAGGTTAAGAAGCCCTGGTCTAAAATCACACAGCTAATGGTGGGACTTAAACCCGTGTTTCTTGACTCTCGGTTCTGTATTCTTTCCACACACAGAAAACACAATGCCTTTCTTTCTTTCCCTTTCTTCTCCCCGCCTTCATCCTCTGTTTCTTCACTTGAAACCTTTTTGTTAAGCCTAATGAGTTATTTTACGGCTTTACAGATTAAGATGAATTAGAACATATTGCTAGAAAGAACATGGAATATCCTTCTAAAAGAGAAATATAAAAGGGCTTTCAGTGGAGTTCTTATAAATAAAAATTTGTGTAGAATAACCTCTTAGGAACAGTTCAGACAACCACAGTAGCACTTTCCTTTTAGTTATATGATGTTTGAGTTTACAGAGCATTTTCACATATACTATCTCATTTATTAGTCACAAAAACCCTTTGTAGTTTAAGCGAACAAAGGGCAGTCTCCTTTTCACAAGTGAGGAAATGAAGGTTCACAGAAAATAATATACCCCATCTGACTGTGGTCAGGTAGGTATTAGTTAAAATTACATGGAGAGAGATTTCTGTTGAACTTCTATCTGTGCACAAAAGCAACAGTCTCAAAATGTTAAAGATTCTGGTCACTAGACATATTTAGGCAGGGGCTCTGGGATATTTCTGAGGATGTAGAAGGGATTTGAGTATCAGATAAAAATTTAGACACTGGAGTCGAATGGAGAATTAGATACATCTCTTCTCATTGAGTAGCACAATCTGATTGGGGCGCCAAACCTGTAAATAGATAAAGTTTAAAACAACTCAGTACCTGGTGTTCTGGAGATAGAAGAAAGTGCTTTAAATGTGCCACACTCTCTCTTTGGTGGCAGACCCTGACACACACAATTCTCTGCGCCTAGAATCTCTTCCCTTTCTTTTTTATTTCATAAGTATTTATTAGGTGCTTAACACTCATTCATTCACTAACTATTTATTGAGCACCTACTCTGTATCAGGGACTGTTAGAGGCAATGCAACAAACAAAACAAAAAGTCTGCCCTGGTGGAGCTTATATTCTAGGTTAGGGGAGACAGACAACGAACAAGATAAATAAGTAAAACGTAGAATGTCAGATAAGTGCTATAGAAAAAAATAAAGCAGAGAATGGGGGAGAGAGCATGCTGGACTAGGGAGTGCATATGACAGGGCTGCATTTTAAAATAGGCAGTTCAGGAAAGGCTTCACTGAGAAGATCATATGTGAGCAAAGACCTGAAGGAGGAGGTGAGGGAGCAAACTGCATGGTTATCTGAGGGAAAAGTGTGCTCCAAGTCAGGGGTCGGCAAACTGCTTCTATAAAGGGCCAGATGGTCAATATTTCAGGCTTTGCGGGCCGGATAGTCTCTGTCGCAGCTACTCAACTCTGCTATTGTAGCAGCCATGGACTGCTTACACGAGGAAGCGGGTCTGTGTTCCAGTAGAACTTTATTTACAAAAAGAGGCAGTGGGCTGTACTTTGCCAACTCCTGCGCTAAGTGAAAGGAACACCTAGTGCAAAGGCCCTGAGCGGGAGCATAGCTGGCATGTTTGAGGAGCAGCAGGAAGGCCAGTGTGGCTGGAACTCAGTGAGGGGAAGAGCGCGAGATGAGGTCAGAGGGGAAAGAGAGGGCAGCTCCTCACTAGGGCCTTGCAGGCAGCTGTAACAATGGCTTTTGTCAGAATGAGAAAGGCAAGAATTGAGATTTCTGAACAGGGAGGTGACAGGATCTGTTGGGAAAGATCCGAAGTTTGTTTTTGGATGTGTTCATTTAAAATGCCTATTAAATATCCTAGTGAACGTATCCGAGAGGGAGTTGGATGGATGCCTGGAGTCTAGGGAGGAGATCTATGCTGGAGCTAAAACATGAGAGCCTTCAGCTTAGAGGTGGTGTTTAAAACATTTAGACTGTGCATTCTCAAAAGGGCCAAGAACACTCCAAAGGGGGCAAAAATGGTTCTTGCGGGGGTAGAAAAAATCTTAAAAATTACCATGGTTTGCTGCAAAGCTCAACCCTACCCTACTGAAAAGGGTTCCTAGGCCAGATTCAAACGTGTGTGCGTACACGCTTCCCCACACCGAGAGGCAGTTCTCAGAGGCCATCAGGGTGTTTGAGAATTCACCTCAATTCTGAAACTCTTACCTGGAGGTAGAATCAGATTCCACAGGTAAAGGGCTCAGTCCCGCAAGAGGCCCTCCATTTCAGACAGCAGCTGCAAGCGCAGCTTGTTACTGGTGCTTCTGGCCGACTGGCCACAAATCAGAGGTTCCCACCACCTCCTCCTCGGGTTCAGTTAATTTTCTAGAATGGCTCACAGACCTCCAGAAGACCCATTTACTCCCTAGATAACTGATTTAGTACAAAGGATATTAAAGGATGTGAATCAGCAGCCAGATGAAGATATACGTAGGGTGAGGTCCTGAACAAAGGAGCTTCTGTCCTCATGGAGCCTGGGGCCCAGCATGGTGGCACATGGAAGTGTTCTGGTTTCCCAACGGGAAGCTTTCTGAAAAAAGAGTTGACTAAGCTGTCCTTTTGGGTTTTTATGGAGGCTTCATTATATAGTCATGATTGACTGAGTCATTGGCAATTGATTCAACCTCCAGCCCCCCCCCCCCCCCCCCCCCCCCGAAATCGAAGGGATGGGAATGAAAGTTCCAATTCTCTGATCACTTGGCTGGTTCTCCTGGCAAGCATGGGGTGCAAAAGTCATCTTCATTAACATAACAAAAGATGTGTTTGTCACTCTCAACACTTAGGAAATTCCAAGGGTTTTGGGAGTTGTGAGCCAGGAATTGTGAATGAAGACCAAATATATATGAGAAATATATTTTTGTGTTTTTTTTGTTTTTTTGTGAGGAAGATCAGCCCTGAGCTAACATCCATCCTAATCCTCCTCTTTTTTCTGAGGAAGACCTGCTCTGCGCTAACATCTATTGCCAATCCTCCTCCTTTTTTTTTTCCCCAAAGCCCCAGTAGATAGTTGGTATGTCATAGTTGCACATCTTTCTAGTTGCTGTATGTGGAGTGCGGCCTCAGCATGGCGGGAGAAGCGGTGCATCGGTGCACGCCCGGAATCTGAACCCGGGCTGCCAGTAGCAGAGTGTGAGCACTTAACTGCTAAGCCACGGGGCCAGCCCTGAGAAATATATTTTGGTCATCTGAATGACCATATATATTTTTCTTATAAATCACAATGTTGTACCAACACAATCTTATTCTGTAGTATTTAATTAATGGAGATGGGATGATTGAGGAAAAAAAAATGTTTAAAAGGCTCCTTGAAGGAGTGATGGTAAAACAAGGTTGAGAAACACTGCATTAGATTCAACTCCGTGAGATCACCAAGGGAGTGCCTCTACAGTCACGTGCCGTGTAATGACGTTTCGGTCGGCAATGGACAGCAAATAGGATGGTGGTCCCATAAGACTGTAATAGAGCTGAAAAATTCCTGTCTCCTAGTGATGTCATAGCTGTCATGACATTGTAGTATGACACATTATTCACGTGTTTGTGGTGATGCTGGTGTAAACAAACCTACTGTGCTGCCAGTCATATAAAAATATAGCACATACAATTATATACAGTACATAATACTTGATAGTGATAATAAATGACTGTTACTGGTTCATGTATTTACTATACTATACCTTTTATTGTTATTTTAAAGCGTACTCTTTCTAATTATTAAAAAAAGTGTACTGTAAAACAGTATGCCATGTTATACTGGTGGCAGTCTCATATATCTTGTGTTTACCGTATCTCTTGATTACATCATTTTCTTTTGTGCTTGATTTAATCTCATGTTGTTTTGGTCATCATGGCCCCTAAGCCTGCAAAATCTACTGCTAATGTTGTCAGTAAGAGGCCACGTCGAGTGATTGACCTGGAAACAAAACTAAAAGTGATTAAGGACCATGACGGTAGAAAATCTGTAATGGTTATTGCTCACCAGTCAGGCGTGTCCCATTCCACCATAGCCGTGTTCTTGAAGAACAAGAACAAAGTGACAGAAGTTGTTAAAGAATCTACTTCATTGAAGGCAACGAGACTGACAAAAATTTGAGAAGGGCCTATATGAGACGTGGGGAAACTTCTAATGACCTGGATTGAAGACCAGACACAGAAGCATAGCCCTGTCAGCACCATGACAGTCACAGCCAAAGCAAAAAGTTTGTTTGCAATGTTGAAAGAAAAGGCTGGACTTGACTATGATGTTAAATTTACTGCTACCTCTGGGTGGTTTAAACGATTCAAGAATCGTTATTCACTGCATAATATGAAAGTGAGTGGTTGAGTCTGTGAGTGCTGATGTGAAGGCAACTGAAGAATTTTTGGAAACTCTAGATAACCTGATTGTGGAGGAAAATTACTTGGCGAGCAAATATTCAGTATGGATGAAACTTCGCTATTCTGGAAATGGATGCCTGAAAGAAACTTCATCCATAAAGAGGCCAAGTCAATGCCAGGTTTCAAGGCTTTTACGGGTCAGGATAACAGTCTTGCTCCAGGGCAGTGTTGCAGGCTACGAATTGAAACCTTTTGTGATCTGGCACAGTGAGAAACCCAGGGCCTTCAATTATATCAGTAAGTACGCACTGCCAGTGTACTACAGGAGCAATAAGAAGTCGTGGATGACCCAGCTCCTCTCCCAAGATGCCCTCCTGAATTGCTGTGCCAGCAAAATGGAGAAGTACTGTTGGGAGAATAACATACCTTTCAAGATTTTACTTATTATTGATAATACTCCTAGACATCCTCCTTTTATTGGTGATCTTCATCCCAATATCAAAGCGGTGTTTCTCCCTCCAGACACCACCTCTTTGATCCAACCAGTGGATCAAGCATTTATGGCAGCTTTTAAGGCCTACTACCTGAGGAGGACCTTTGCCCAGGCTATTGCTGCAACTGAGGAAGTCATTGAGAAGACACTGATACAATTCTGGAAGGATTACAGCATCTATGACTGTATCAAGAACCTGATTGTGCTTGGGGTGGTGTCACCAAGGAGCATATGAATGGCATCTGGAAGAAGACACTCATGAATTAGTCCATGACTTCAAAGGATTTGCCAAGGATGAGGAGGTTGTAAAAATCAACAAGATTTTGGTTGAGATGGCAAACAACTTTAACCTGGGTGTGGGTGAGGGTGACATTGAGGAGCTCCTAGAGGTAGTTCCTGAGGAATTGACTAATGGGGAGTTGTTGGAATAGGACACGTAGAGGAAGAAGAGGGTAGAGAAAAGGAAACTGCAGGAGAAGAAAAAGAAGAATCTTCAAGAAAATTCACAGTGAAGTGTTTAGCAAAAGCTTGTGCAGACCTCACCAAGCTCCTTAAGAAGTTTGGAAACATGGACCCCAACACTGAAACGTTTTCATTAATAGAAAAGAATGTTCATGGTGCATTATCTGCTTACAGGCAAATCTATCGTGAAAAAAAGAAACAAACCAAACAAACCACTATGGACATTTTTCTGAAAAGAGTAACGCCTCCTCAAGAAGAGCCTCAGGCAGGTCCTTCAGGAGGTATTCCAGAAGAGGGCGTTGTTATCATAGGAGATGACAGCTCCATGTGTGTTATTGCCCCTGAAGACCTTCCAGTGGGACAACATGTGGAGGTGGAAGATGGATATTGATGATCCTGACCCTGTGTAGGCCTAGGCCAATGTGTGTGTTTGTGTCTTAGTTTTTAACAGAAAAGTTTATAATGTAAAAAAAAAAAATTTTAAGTTTTTAAATAGAAAAAAGCTTGTGGAATAAGGATATAAAGAAGGAAAATATTTTTGTACAGCTGCACAATGTGTTTTAAGCTAAGTGTTATTACAAAAGAGTCAAAAAGTTTAAAAAAATTAAAAAGTTTATAAAGTAAAAAAGTAACAGCTAAGGTTGATTTAGTATTGAAGAAAAAAGTGTTTTTTCCTAAGTTTAGTGTAACCTAAGTGTACAGTGCTTATAAAGTCTACAGTAGTGTACAGTAATGTCCTAGGCCTTCGCATTCACTCACTGCTGACTCACAGACTCACCCAGAGAAACTTCCAGTCCTGCAGGCTCCATTCATGGTAAGTGCCCTATAGAGGTGAACCATTTTTATCTTTTGTACGTATTTTTACTGTACCTTTTCTATGTTTAGATATACAGATAGTTATCATTGTGTTACAGTTGCCTACAGTATTCAGTACAGTAAGATGCTGTACGAGTTTGTAGCCTAGGAGCAGTGGGGTAGGCTATAGCATCAAGGTTTGTGTAAGTACACTCGGACGTTCGCACAACGATGAAATCGCCTAACAACACATTTCTCGGAACATGTCTCCATCATCAAGCAATGTGTGACTGTATGTAACGTAAAGAAGAGGTCTGAGGACTGGGCTCCAGGTGTTGAGAGACTAGAATGACAAGGAGGAACCAGCAACCGAGATTGAGGAGTGGTTAGTGAAGAGTGAAGGGAGAGGAGCCAGCTGGCGCTCTGTGCTGGAAGCCAAGCGAAGGAGGTGTTCCAAGGAGGGAGTGATCTGCTGTGTTAAATATTGCTGAGGGGTTAAGTAAGATGAGGACTGAGAATTAACCGTGATGAGGTTGTGGTGAGGAAGTTAGATGCCTACTTTGGTCTCAGCTTAAATGTTATTTCATTTATAGGCTACCTTTGACCATGATTAGGCTGAGTTCCCTTCTTTTTCTTTTTATTTAAATTATGGTAAAAAACACATAAAATTTACCATCTTAACCATTTTTGAGTGTACAGTTCAGTAGGGTTGAGTGTATTCACATTGTTGTGTAACAGATCTCCAGAACTTTTTCATCTTGCCAAACTGAAACTCTATACCCATCAAAGCACTCCCCTTTTTCCCCTTCTCCCAGCCCCTGGCGACCACCATTCTACCTTCTGTTTCTATGAATTTGACTACTTTAGATACCTCATGTAAGTGGAAGCATACAGTATTTGTTGTTTTGTGACTGGCTTATTTCACCTAGCATAATGTCCTCAAGGCTCATCCATGTTGTGGCATATGACAGGATTTCCTTCCTTTTTAAGGCTGAATAAAATTCCATGGGTTCCCCTTCTCATATACTTTCATAGCACTCTGTTATTATAACATGCTCCTTACAAGAAAGTGTAGTCTCTTATTTAATTGTCTTCTCTGATAGTGTATCTCCAAGCTTCAAGGACAGAATGTGTTTGTCTTATTTGTTGATGTGTTCACAGCTGCTGGAAAATACTGGATGATAATTTTGTATAAGAATAGAAGAAATTGCTTAGAGGAATCTTCAGAATTTTGTTGAAGAGATGAAACTTGAACTGGTTTTGAAGAATGTCTTAGTCTGTTTGGGCTGCTATAAGAAAATACCATAGACTGGGTGGCTTATAAACAACAGCAATTCATTTCTCACAGTTCTGGAGGCTGGGAAGTCCAGGATCAAGGTGCAGGCAGATTCAGTGTCTGGTGAGGACCCACTTGCTGGTTCATAGACAGCCGTCTTCTCACTGTGACCTCACACGGTGGAAGGGGCAGGGGAGTTCTCTGATCTCTTTTATAAGAGTGGAGCGCTCCTGACTTAATCACCTCCCAAAGGCCCGTCTCCAAATACCATCACATTGGAGATGAGGTTTCGACATACGAACTTTGGGTAGACACATTCAGTCTATAGCAAAGAACAAGTAGTAATTTATTAGGTTGAGAAAGGGTGTTCTAAGCAGAGGAACCGGCATAGAGCTGTGCATGATTTCATGACAAGGCCTTGCGTACTCAGGGGACTGAGAAGTTCAGTGTGGTTAGAGCAGAATGGGTTGGGGAAGTGGCAGATGAGGTTGCGTTTGTAGGTTGTGGTCAGATGGTAAAGAGCCATGCCTGCCAGTGCAGGAAACTTGGTGGGATCAGATTCCTTTCTTTGGTTTGTTTTAGTTTTTATTTTTTAAAGGAAGATCACTTTGGTGGTATTTTGGAGGGGGCGCAGGGGTAGGGATGGAATGGTGGCAGGGACAAGATAGAGTGTTGCAGCAGTCTTAAGCAGCATACAGCAAGGACCTCAACTAAGGCAGTGGTTGGCTAGGAGAGACTATTCCAGAGAAATTTCTGAAGTAGAACCATTGTGGTATGGTGACCAACTGGTTGGAAAGATGACACAAAGTTTCAGTGATTAGGAATTTTAGAGAAGAAACAAATTCGAAGCAGAAGGACACTGAGTTCTTTGTGGGTATGGTTAATCTGATGTGCCTTGTGGGCGCCGAGGTTGAAGAGTGATAGGGAGATAGAAGCACTCATCTGAAGCTTGAAGGGCGTCTGGGCTACTGTTTATGACATGCCTGTTTACTGGACTGGGCCCTCTACATGGATTCTCTCTCCTCTGCGTATCAATCCTGCAGGCCAGGCACTAGTCTCTATTTTTTGTTGGGAAAACTGAGGCACATAGAGAGTTGTGAAGAAGCTTGTTCAAAGGTCACACAGGTAGCAAGTGGTGGTGACAGATTTAGATCAACATTTAGATCTGTCATGTAGGACTATATAGTAAAGGAAATTTCAACAAAATTAAGAATAAAAAGTGCTTATGCTAGATAACCCCTTATCTAGAACTTAAGGAATATCAATGGATTAAGAAATACTAGTGCTTTGGAAGAAATAGAAATTTTAATTGGTAATTAATCCTCGCTTACCCTCTCAAATCTTGGTCTAGGGTACACTATATAAGTTTGTTGGGTTGGTTTTTTTACAACCCTTTTACCCCCATTCTGGAGTGGTGCTTTCTGGGGCTATGCCATTCTACCAATTTTAGGAGGAATTGGAATACCTCCAAGTATTCTTAATCTAGAACCTGAGATTTGGGGAAATCTTGACTTGAATTCTCATCCCATTCCTTACACGTGAATGACTGCTGGTGTTGGGTAAGAGACCATAAGAAATATGACTTTGAGTAACTGGTCTTATTTGAGTTTTAGTTTTCCATCTAAAATATGAAGATGATAATTCTTGCCTCATGGGATCTGGCACAATTCCTGACACCTAGTAGCTAAGTACCCAGCAGATACATCAGTTCTCCTTTGTCCACTCACTCATCTTGCTCTCATCTGAGTGTATCTCGATCCCCCTTTACCATCTCTCTCCTTCTTCCTGCTGTCTGTGAAAACTGAAGGTTCAAACTTTAGCTACCTACTTTTTTGTTCCTGTAATTGATGATTTGTAAGTCCCAAACCTTAAATCTAATGAAAAGATAAATCCTATTTGTAAGATATCACCTTTGAATTATAAGACAACTTCTCATGAAAACCTTGTTTCTATATATTCTAAATACATGAGTAACCACCAAGGGTAATGAAAGAAAGGGACCACAAGAAATGTCAGCTTTTGTAGAAAAGTTAGGAAATTCTCTACTGCTTATAACATGAAATGAAAATGAATTCCAAGAATACAATTTGCAACAGACTTGAGACACGATGTAGTAGTAACTTGGGGACTGCCTGCACTTTCCCATCATCTCTCTTTTTCCAGGAAGCAATATTTTAGGAATCATTGTCTCTAGTCTGAAATATCAGAAGGAATTTCAGATCTGTATATAACCGTTTCTGAATTGCTTTAAAAATATTTAATAAATAAAAATGACAGTCTCAAGATTTCATGAAAGTTATAAATTAGTGACTTGGAATCACTAATTTATAATGTTCGTGTTTTTGTGTTTTTCCTTAAGCATTTGACATGTATAGTGCTAATCGTTGTTTATTTTAGATAATAGACAAATCCATTTGATGCACTGCTTGGCAGGCCATGCTGTGGCAGCGTCCCATATAAAGTGGAGGAAGATGGGCATGGATGTTAGCCCAGGGCCAGTCTTCCTCAGCTAAAAAAGAGGAGGATTGGCAGATGTTGGCCCAGGGCTGATATCCTCACAAAAAAAATAAAAATAAAAAAATCATGAAGAAATCAATTTGGCATCTTCATTTTTCTATACATTAACCAGAAACTTGGAACCTTTTTTGAATACATTGTTGGTGAATAAAATAGTTCAGTAATTGGATTTAGTATTAAAATAAACCTTAAGCAACATTGGCCATCTCCTGTCCATTAAGTTGAATAATATTTTTTATCTGTGTTTGTTGAGTCAGTGGGCAGAGAGGAGCCATGCTTATCTCTAAACTAACAGGCGGTGCCTACTTGAGGAGGTTTTGTGTCTTTAAACAAAGAAGACTTAAATTTTATTAATATATCCTTGTTGAGCTCAAGAGCAAAGGGTTTGTTGTCTTTTTTAAAACTTGAAGGTAGTTTTCTAAATAAATATTAAACTCTATTATTAACTTAGAAGCTTATGCGATGATACGTTAAAGCTCATTTGCAAGGGTTAAGTAAATTATATTGTTTTGTATACTCATCCCCCAGTTAACATATTGCCTGTATTTATGTTGGTTCGTCTGCATTTTTCAAACAGGTAAGTTTCTGGATATGGGTAGTGACATACATGAACATGTCTAATTGTAAATATAAAAGGTATCATGCAGAAAAATATTTTTGTCAAAATAATCTACGTATTAAATCTAAAGATCTTCGTTAAACTCTGGGGGGGTAAATTTACCTATACAGTGTCAGCATTTATCAATTCCGTGAAAAACTTCATTTACAATTAAAAGTACTAAGTTGCCCTTTTAAGTAAGTAAATAGTAAGACTCATTCTGAACGGTTTGCCCGTAGATAAAGTTATAATCACAAAGTTTTGAATTCTTAGCGTGTTTATGACACTATCAAGTATTATGGCAGTTACAGAGGCCTTGTTTACATTTTTGTTTGTGTTTATGGGCATAAGTAACATTAGTTATTTAGGAAATAACCTAAATCATTATCCAACAACGTTAATTATTTTGATTTGAATCCTAAAATGGCCAATTCAGAAATCATAATTTAACACATGAGCTCGTCTATTATTTTTCTTGGATAACTGAATACAAAAGATACAGTGTTATTAGAAATATTTCAGGTTAAAAGTGCCATTCGAGAATCATTTGTGAGTTCATTTCTCTTCTGCTTTAGTGACAGAAGTGTACATTTCTAACAAATGCTGACTTGACATAAATATTGTAAAACTTCTTAAAAATTAAACATTTTTAAATTTTAAATGAAATTGATGGAATATCATAATAAAAAAGTAAAGACACTGCCTCAAGTGGTCAAAAAGGCGGAAAACGTTGAGGTTTTTTACTTAATATACTTGAAAAATAAAGTAATATTGGTTTTGAAGTAATAAGCTCTGTCACCCTCTGCCTGGTGAACCATTTCCCTTAAGCTTCTTCAGCTGTGTACTCTCGTTCCCACTGCACACACATGCACAGCGACAGCCAGTGCTGGCTTGGATCACCCCTTCCATACGTTCAGGTGTTCTGCTCTTTAAAAAGGTGAAAAATTTATACGATCTGAAGAGAAACCAGAGTATTGTCCTGCTCTTTAAAGACAGGAATTATACCTTTATCTCTGTCCCCAGTGCTGAGCAGCTTGTATGGAACATAGCGAGCTTTTGATAAATGTATTTCTAATCAATTTAGAATCATTGGTCATTAATGGTTACTTGGATATCCTTGAGATTTGGTGTCTAATGAAAATAGGATATTACACTCAAGGGTTCTTGTTAAAAGCCCAATACCTGGTGTCTGTTGGGAGCTATTTTGCATAGGCCAGTTCTGAGGTGCTTTGCATGTGTTCTCTTGCTCAATATGTAATTTGCCAGGGACAGGCTCTACTCAAAATGATGACTCAAAATATTAAACCAACCTAAGTATGGGTTCATGTCACTTTTTCCTCCTCTCATGATTCCCTGTCTTCTTGTGTTGGCAGCACCCTCCTCAAAATGTAAGGTTGTTCTGTATCATGCAGTAACCCTAGTGTACGCCATGTCTCTTCCCTCCTTTTTTAATACCAAGAGTGTTAACCTTTTAGGAGGCAGCATGAGATTTTTCACCTGTTAGACCTTAAATATATTATTTTTTAAATTGCTGTTTTAAAACTATCTAATGGGCATATGTATCACTTTTATTATAGATCATGGGGTACAACTCTGTGTTTTGAAATTCTTGGATAGGATATTTATATACTTATATTGAGTGACTATAATCACTGAACTCATTTTTGTTAATCAACTTTTTAGAATAAGAGCTTTATTGAGATATAATTCACATGCCATAAAGTTCACTCTTTTAAAGTATGCATTCACAGAGTTGTGCAACCATCACCACTCTTTAATTTTAGAATATTTTCATCATCCCCAAAAGAAACATTGTATCCATTAACAGTCACTCTCCTTTTCTCCCTCTTCTGATCATCTGGCAACCACTAATCTACTTCCTATTTTTGTGGATTTGCCTATTCTAGACATTTCATGTAAATGGAATCATGTAATATGTGGCCTTTTATGTCTGGCTTCTTTCACTTAGCATAATGTTTTTGAAGTTCATTTGTGTTGTACCATGTATCAGTACTTTGTTCATTTTTAGGGCTAAAGAAATTTCATTGTATGATTTTACCAGATTTTATTTATTCATTCATCAGTTTTGATGGACATTTGGGTTTTCACTGCTTTTTGACTAATTATCAACAGTGCTGCTATGAACATTCATGTACAAGTTTTTGTGTGGACATATGTTTCATTTCTCTTGGGTGTATCTCATAGGTATATCTACGAATAGTATTGCTGTGTCCTGTGGTAACTATGATTAACTTTGAGAAACTGCCAAACTATCTTGCAAAAAAGCTGCACCATTTTATAATCCAACCAGCGGTGTGTGAAGGTTCCAGTTTCTCCACATCCTCACCAATACTTGCTATTGTCTGTCTTTTTTCATTTTAGCCATTCTAGTGTGTGTGAATTGGTATCTTGTGGTTTTGATTTGCATTTCCCTGATGACCGGTGATGCTGAGCATCTTTTCATGTGCTAATTATTGGCCACTTGTATATCTTCTTGGGAGAAATGTCCATTCAAATCCTTTGCCTATTTTTTTATTGGGTTATTTGTATTTTTGTTCTTGAGCTGTAAGAGTTCTCTTATATTTTAGATAAAAGTCCATTATCAGATACAAAATTTGCAAATATTTTCTCCCATTCTGTGATTGTCTTTTCACTTCTTATTGATGTCCTTTGATGCGCACAAGTTTTTAATTTTGGGCCGGCCCCGTGGCTTAGCAGTTAAGTGCATGCGTTCCCCTACTGGCAGCCCGGGGTTTGGATCCCGGGCACACACCGACGCACTGCTTCTCCGGCCACGCTGAGGCCGCATCCCACATACAGCAACTAGAAGGATGTGCAACTATGACATACAACTATCTACTGGGGCTGTGGGGAAAAAAAAAAGGAAGAGGATTGGCAATAGATGTTAGCTCAGAGCCGGTCTTCCTCAGCAAAAAAAGGAGGATTAGCATGGATGTTAGCTCAGGGCTGATCTTCCTCACAAAAAAAAAAAAAGTTTTTAATTTTGAACTTCAAAATTCAAAATTTATCTGCTTTTTCTTTTGTTGTGTTTTTGGTATCCTATTTAAGACATAATTGCCTAATCCAAGACCATGTAGATATACTCCTGTGTTATATTTTGAGTTAATTTTTTATATGGTGTGAGTTAAGGGTCCAGTTTCATTCTTTTGTTTGTGTATAGTCAGTTGTCTCAGCAAAAGCAGTTGTCTCTGCTTTTGTCAGAAATTAACTAAATTGTATTGTTACCTATGTTGAAAATCAATTGACCACAAATATAAGGACTTATTTATGGAATCGCAATTCAATTCTGTTGCTCTGTATGTTTTTCTTTATGCCAGTACTACTTTGTTTTGATTTCTATAGCTTTGTAGTAAGTTTTGAAAGTGGGAAGTATGAATTCTCAAACTTTGTTCTTTCAAGATTATTTTGGCTGTTCAGGGTTCCTTGCGTTTCTGTAAGTTTTAGAGCCAGCTGGAATTTTGACACTGATTGCACTGCATCTGTAGACCAGTTTGGAGAGTATTGCCCTCCTAACAATATTAAGTTCCAACTCATGAACGTGAGAAATCTTTCCATTTATTTAGGTCTTCTTTAATTTCTTTCCATAATGTTTTGTTGTTTTCGGTGTACAAATCTTGTACTTCTTAAGTATTTTATTCTTTTTGGTGGTGTTGTAAATGGAATTTTCTTAATTTTATTTTAGGATTGTTCATTGTTAGTGTATAGAAATACAATTGAATTTTATATGTTGATATCGTATTCTGCACCCTTGCTGAAATCATTTATTAATTCTAGTAGGTTTTTTTTGGTGGATTCCTTAGAATTTTCTATATACAAGATTATATCATCAGTGAACAGAAATAGTTTTACTTCATCCTTTTCAATCTGAATGAATGCCCTTTATTTCATATTTTGCCTAATTGCCCTGTTGAGACACTGCAGTACCATGTTGAGTGGAAGCTGTGAGAACACACATCCTTGTCTTGTTCCTGGTTTTAGAGGAAAACATTCAGTCTTTTCACAGTTAAGTATGGTGTTAATTGTAGGTTTTTTTGTAGATGCCTTTCATCAGGTTGAGGAAATTCCCTTTTATTTGTTTGTTGATTTTTTTTTTTTTTATCATGAAAGGGTGTTGGATTTTGTGAATGTTTTTTCTGCATCTATTGAGATGATTGTGTGTTTTTTGTCCTTTATTCTGTTACCGTAGTATATTATATTTATTGATTTTTGTATGCTACACCAGCTTTGCATGCCTGGGATAAATCATACCTGGTCAGGTTGTAGGATCCTTTTTATATATTGCTGGATTCGGTTTGCTAGTTTATTGTTAAGGATTTTTGTGTCTATATTCATAGGGATATTGGTTTGTAGTTTTTTTTTTTTTGTCTTATGTTGTCTTTGTCCACTTTTTAAAGTTGTAGTAAAGTATACTTAACATAAAATTTACCATTTTAACCATTTTTAAGGATACAGTTTTGTGGCATTAAGTATATTTATGTTGTTCTTCAACCATCACCACCGTCCATCTCCAGAACTTTTTCATCGTCCCACATTCAAACTATGTACTCATTAAATAATAACTCCTCATTCTCCCTTGACCCCAGGCCTTGGCAACCACCATTCTACTTTCTGTCTCTATGAATATGACTACTCTAGGTACCTCATATAAGTGGAATCATACAATATTTGTCCTTTTGTGACTGACTTATTTCACTTAGCATAATGTGTTCAAGGTTCGTGTCTATTGTAGCATGTATCAGAATTTCCTTCCTTTTTTTTTTTGTGGTGAGGAAGATTGGCCCTGAGCTAACACTTATTGCCAACCTTCCTCTTTTTGCTTGAGAAAGATTGTCCCTGAGCTAACATCTGTACCAGTCTTCCTCTATTTTGTATGTGGGACGCCACCACAGCATGGCTTGATGAGCGGTATGTAGGTCCGCGCCCAGGATCAAACCTGTGAACTCTGGGCTGCTGAAGCAGTGCACCTGACCTTAACCACTATGCCACTGGGCTGTCCCAAAAATTTCCTTCCTTTTAAAGGCTGAATAATATTCTATTGTGTATACATACCACATTTTGGTTATCCGTTCAGTCATCAGTAGACCCTTGGGTTGCTTCTACCTTTTGGCTATTAGAAATAATACTACTGTAAAATGGGTGTACAAATATCTGTTCAAGTCCCTGCTTTCAGTTCTTTTGGATATATCCAGAAGTAGAACTGCTGGATCATGTGGTAATTCTGTGTTTAATTTTTTGAGGAACTACCATTGTGTTTTTCACTGTGGCTGCACCATTTGACATTCCCACCAGCAATGCACAAAGGGTTCAGTTTCTCTACATGTTCGCCAGCACTTGTTACTTTCTGTGTTTTTGGTAGTAGCCATCCTAATGGATGTTAAGTGTCTTTGTGTGGTTTTAATATCAGGGTAACACTGGCCTCATAAAATAAGTTGGTAGTGTTCCCTTCCCTCCTTTTTTTTTGGGAAGAGTGTGAAGGGTTGATGTTAATTCTTCTTTAAATGTTTGGTAGAATTCACCAGTAATGGTATTTAGTCCTGGTCTTTTCTTTGTGGGAATCTTTTGATTAGAAAGCATTCTCTTGGTATAGGTCTATTCAGATTTTCTGTTTCTTCTTGAGTCAGTTTTGGTGGGTGATGTCTTTGTAGGAATTTGTCCATTTCATCTAGATTATCTAATTTGTTGGCATAAAATTGTCGATAATATTCTTTATAATCATTTTTATTTCTGTAAGTTCGATATTGACATCCCCTTTTTCATTCCAGATGTTAGTAATTTGAGCCTTCTCTCTTTTTTTTTTGGTCAGTCTAGCTGAAGATTTGTCCATTTTGTTGATCTTTTCAAAGAACCAACTTTTGTTTTTGTTTATTGTTTCTGTTGTTTTTCTCTTTCATTTATTTTCACTGTAATCTTCATTATTTCCTTCTAGTCTGCTTGCTTTAGGTTTAGTTTGCTCTTCTTTGTCTAGTTTCCTAAGGTGCATAGTTATGTTATTGATTTGAGATTTTTCTTTTTTTAAAAAAAATTTCCCTCTAATCACTGCATCTCATAAGGTACGTTGCATTTTAATTTTCATTCACCTCAAAGTATTTTCTAATTTCCCTTGTGATTCTTTTTTGATCCATTGGTTATTCAGGAGTATGTTTAATTTTCACATATTTTTGGATTTCACAAATTTCATTCTGCTGTTGATTTCTAATTTTATTCCATTGTGATCGGAGAATGTACTTTGTATGATTTTAATCCTTTCGCATTTATTGAGGCTTTATGACCTAATATATGTTCTATCCTGGAGAATGTTCCATGTTGTCTTGACATGAGTACAGCCATGTTTGGCCGCTCCATTGACCTATAGCCACCAGCACAAACAGAAATACCAAGCTGCTTTCTGTGTGGTGGGAACTGGCCCTTTCCCCACAGAGAGAGTTGCAAGTTGTAACATTTCAAGGCTCTTGGAGCGTGGTAGCATGGGATGGACTGGCCATCTGTGCCGGGCTAGGACGATAACCAAAGAAAACAATGCACGTACACAACTACTGGGCTGGGACGTTAGCCAGGGGGCTCAGTGCACGTACGCCACTGATAACCATTTGTGCATGGAAACACTAAATGCTTGCTCTGCAAACTCTGTAATTGCTTACTCTGAAAATTATTGATGGTATAAAAACTACTGGAAACTGAGACCTGATGAGAGTTCCACCTGTGGAAGGGACACCTTGCCCAGGACGTGTGATCCTTGCCCAGCCGCGTCGATTGACAGGGCTCTCCCGGCAGTGGGGCGTGGATGTTGTGAATAACTGATTTGATGTGAAGTAATTGATTTGATATGAAGTAATTGATTTGATGTGTTCTCTTTTCGGTCAACCTGGTGTTTCTCTTTCTGGTTGATTTGTGTCATTTCTCTTCAGCCGATGTGGGTGTTTTCCCTTTCCAGTCGGGCTGATGTTTTTTTCCCTCTTAATATTTGACCTATTTGGATCTGTTTGCAGATTGTCACCTTTACTATCCTCTATATAATAAAATATACCTTCAGTCCATTTGTTTGGAGTGGAAAGTGTCTTTTACGTCTCCGATCGAATCCCCGAACCTCTCATAACACATGTATATTTAAGAAGAATGTATATTCTGCAGTTCATGGGTAGAGTGTTCTATAAATGTCTTTTAGGTATTGTTTAACTTGTCTATTTCCTTGTTGACCTTTTGCCAAGTTCTGTTATTGAAAGGGAGTTATTAAAGCCGCCCACTGTTCTTGTTTAATTATGTCTTTCTCTTCAATTCTGTCAGTTTTTGCTTCTTGTACTTTGGGTGTCTCTTGTTAAATACATTTATGTTTATAATTGTTATGTCTTGCTGATGGATTAATAACCCTTTATCAATAAAAAAAATTCTTCTTGGGGCCGGCCCGGTGGCGCAAGCGGTTAAGTGCGCGCACTCTGCTGCGGCGGCCCGGGGTTCGCCGGTTCCGATCCCGGGTGCACACTGACACACTGCTTGGCAAGCCATGCTGTGGCGGCATCCCATATAAAGTGGAGGACGGTGGGCACGGATGTTAGCCCAGGGCCAGTCTTCCTCAGCAAAAAAAGAGGAGGATTGCCAGATGTTGGCACAGGGCTGATCTCACACACACAAAAAAAGAAATTCTTCTTTGTCTCTATTAACAAGTTTTCACGTAACATCGGTTTTTTTCTCATGTTAGTGTGGCCACTCCAGCTCTCTTTTCGTTACCATTTTCATTGTGTATCTTTTTCCATCCTTTTATTTTATCTTCCTGCTGTATTCACATTTTTTATCATTATAAAATTATCCCTCTTTGTCTCTAGTAATACATTTCTTGTCATAACATCTGTTCTGTCTGATACTAATATAGCTACTCCAGCTCCTTTATGTGTGCATGATGTATCTTTTTCCATCCTTTTATGTTAACCTTTTTGTGTCTTTGAATCTAAAGTTTATCTGTTCTAGACAGCATATAGTTCGATCATTTTTTTAAATCATTCTTCAAATCTCTGCCTTCTGAGTGGAGTGTTTATTAGTCCATTTATATTTAATATATTACTGATAATTATTATTTAATATAATTAGTTAATAAGACAAGATCTACATCTACCGTTTTACTGTTGTTTTCTATATATGTCTTATGCCTTTTTGTTCCCCTAATCCTCTGTTACTCTTGTCTTTTGTATTAAGTAGATATTTTTGAGTGTACCACTTTAATTCTCTTGTTTTTTCTTTCACTGTATAAATTATTTTCTTAGTGTAATCTGTGGATTACAATTAACATCTTGATTTATAGTAATGTATTTTGGATTAATATCAACTTAATTTCAATAGTGAACAAAACATTGCTTCAACATAATTTTGTTCCCTTCCCCCTCCTTTGTACTATTATTATCATACAAATTACATCTATATGCATTATAAGCCCATTAACACAGTTTCATAATTATTAATTTGTGTATCTGTCTTTTAAATCAGATAGGAGAAGAAATACTGCATTAATACACTCTTTATATGAGAGAGAATGGCGAGGAGCCTGGAGGCTGCGAGAGTGAGGTTAATTCCGCATTTGTGATTCTTTAAGAAAATAAAATCTGTATGGAAAAAGCTTATATTGGAAAAATATTTATTAAAATGTCAATGTGATTAATTTTTAAGTGGTGGAATTAATGGTGGGTTTTATTTTTTGCTATTCATTTTCTACAAAACATGTATTACTTATTTGGAAATTTAAGATTAAAACATAAAAGTATTTAGAAACCAAATTATTTGTTACCAAGTGAAATGGGCTTCTTAAGTAGAGCATACTAAGTATAGTTTAACCTTTTTTTACCACTATAGGTGATTCCATACCTCTCTAATTCATTAGACTCTTCATGTGTAAAATACTGAATTCTCTTAGTTTCTGTCTGGCTCTAAAATTCTATGCTTTTATATATTTATCCAACTCAATTGTTTTTATTTTAATTTTGAAATAATTCCAGATTTACAGAAAAATTTTGCTATTTTTGCAACTTTTCTGTGAATCTGGAATTATTTATAACCTTTATATAAATCTGGAATTTTTATATAACCTTTATTCACGTTCTTCAAATGTTAACATTTTATCAAATTCTCTTTATTGTTCTCTCTTTCTGTATGTATGTGTATTCAATATACATACATAATAACGTGCATGTGTATATAAAACTGTGTGTGTGTTTTGTTGTTTAGATATCATTTATACGGGATTGAGAATTGCTTTCTTCTCTGTGGTTTTATCATTTCTACTTTATATTTACGATCTTTTCCTTCACTGAGGGTAAAAGTGATTTTTTTAATGGAATGATATTATTTTGTAATGATTAAATTATAGGGTGAATTGTGAAAATATTTAGGTTTTCAGAGAAACTAGAGTAGGTATTGGGCAGTTTGTGGGGAGGGGTTCAGTTTGCTTTATTACAAATTAGCATAGTGAGAACTGATGGGAAGTCTGGCAGTTACCCCATTGATTGTTGAAACTTTGTGTGAATTATTTTTCCATTTCACAATATGTATTAAATACCTACTTTGTGTTAGGCACCAGGTTCTGGAGATATAGAGGTGGTCAAAACCAGACAGAGTCTCTGTCCTGATGTAGCCTGGTCTATTGGGGGCAACATACAATAAATCACAAATAAATGTAAAACGGTATCTGTGAGTAGTGCTGGGAAGGAGAAGTTCAGGATAGTAAGAGTAAAAAATAATGAAAGGAATTGGACATAGTTTAGAAGTTCTGGAAAGGCTTCTGTAAAAGAGTTAAGGATGTGTAGGAGTTAAGTAGGTTAAAGAGGGCAGAAAGGTGAGTTGAGGAACAGTAACGTCTCTGTTGAGATGGACAAAAGTAGATGGATTTGAAAGAAATTTAGGAGGTCTAATCTGGTCTTGGGGTGCAGGTGGTTTTTTTAAGAACGAGTGCCTGCTTTCTGACTGTGCTGCTGAGTGAGTGTGGTGCCATTCACTGGGTGGGAGAACACTAAGAAGAGAGAAGGGAGCCTCACACTGAGGTTTGAGAAGTTCCAATGTTTGATGGCTAGGAAGGGGAGGATGACCAGAAGGGGAGACAGGAGAGGAACAACCAGACCGACGGGAGGAGAACAGGGAAGTGTGCTGTTCTGGGAAGTAAGGGAAGCGAATCTAGCATACCAGGAAGAGGGAGTAGGCAAAAGGTCAAATATACCTGAAAAGTAAAATGAGGACTGAAACGTTCGTTGGGTTTAATGATAACGTTCAGTGGGGACCCTAACAATAGCCACTTTGGGAGACCAGGGACTCTGGAATCTGTGTTGGTTTGGTTTCAGGAGTGAGTCAGTGATGAGGAGGTGGAGACAACAAATACAGACAGTTCTCTGGAGAAATTTATCCCCTCCCTGAAAAAAGAGGGGCGAGGAGATAGGATGGCAGTGGGTGAAAGTAGGACTGGTATTTTGTAATGAGAGAGTGAGAGTTTGTTTTCGAAGAATGAGATGAGCTCACCTTCTGAGGGAGTAGGGATGCTGCAATGATAAAAGTTGAGGATACTTGAGATAGTCTTGGTGAAAGATGTGATTATGAGAAAGAAGTGTGTAATCCACGCTGTTATTACTAGCTCCCATTGATTAAGCATCTGCTCTATGCTACATTAAAAATTTTTTAAGTAGCCACTAATTTGTTTTTTACCATAATCATTTTTTGTCAGAAGAATGATGAAAATGGAAACTGCTCAGGGGAAGGAATTGAATTCCCTACAACAAATTTATATGAACTGGAAAGCCGGGTTTTGACTGATCATTGGTCAATCCCTTACAAGCGAGAAGAATCACTAGGCAAATGCCTGTTGGCATCTACCTACCTAGCGAGACTTGGTAAGTATTCAGACCTCGGGACACATGAGGGGTTTTTGACAGGAGGCCGGACTTCACTCTTGGCTCCTGTCCTTGCCAGTCTGTGTGATTTTAGGTTATTTCCTCTCCTACTCCTCTGTGGAATAAAAGCTTTGAATGAGGTCAACTCTTCTAGCTCCAATAGACTGCAAGATTCTGTAAAACATGATTGAAAAGCTTTATATAAATTGAAATTAACTTTTTCCACTGAAGCTTGGAGTACTTTAAATTAAGGCTCAATTTAGTGGGTTTTTTTTTTTAAAGAAGAAAGTAATATTTATTTAACAAACATTTTATGCTTATTAAGTGCTTAGCACTGTCTTAGTGCTTTACAAATGTTAAACTAATAGAGTAATAAAATATCAATAGGTTGGAAGAATGGGTGTCAATAGGAAGCTTTGGTATTATAAATAGAAAATAATTTATTTTCATATTGAATTCAGTTATAAAATAAGATGAATTTGGCCACTCTCTAGTGACATTTTTTTCTCATTAAAATTGTGCTAAGTTTACTACCATGATTCAATATGAGGCACATCAAGAGGAAATATTTTGACTACGATTAGATTTGATGGTAATAGACTTTTATGGTGCATTTATTACTGGCTTCTCAGCAGCAGCATTTATTGAGTGCCTGTTAGGATGTAGGTACTGTGCTAGGCAGTGGGTCTGAAAAGAAGAAAATGTAGTCAGCAGTATTCCTAATGATAAGCAAAATCCGTTACTGAGTTTTTTTAAAAAAATGTATTCCAAAGGATAATTTTACAGAGGATTCATTCATTCACTTAGCAAGTATTTATCACTTACTCTGTGCTAGGTGCAATTCTGTGTATTGTATTACACAGAATTCATCAGTTTATTTTAGGGAAGAAGAGTATTTATTAAGAATATTTGTGTTTTTATAGAGTTGTTTAGAAAAACAATAATGGCTATTAAGTAGTTACTGTTGATGTTTTATTAGCTATTTAATCAGATCATTTGAAGTTACTCTGGCATGGAAACATAAGTTCAACCATTTCAGTTCTAATTAGTATTTATTTATTATACTATTAACAAATGTATATTAATAATTAATAAATGTTAATAAATGAATTATGCAATAAGTAAATTAATACTGTGATTGTTTCTTAGACTGTTCCTTCGTCAGAATGTATATATTCTGCTTTTAATAATCCCTTAAGAGTCAACGTTTCTATAATAAATAGTTCTAGATATATGAATTTGAAATATATATGTGATTTGTACAGACTACCTAAAATCTAAATAATGCATATTGTTTAATTTATTTTACTAAGGTCTTTCCGAGTCTGATGAAAATTGTAAAAGATTTATGGATAGGTGTATGCCTGAAGCATTTAAAAAGGTAAGAAAGAAGATGTGCTGGTCTGATTTTTGTGGTGGGGGGAAGGTAAACAGTCTTTTTGTTTGTTTTAGTTTTTTATGTGGAGGCCAGTTTATGAATCTTGTTCAACTGAGGAATCCTCTAAGATGAAAAAAGTAGCTCTGAATTTGGGGCTCATAAATCATTTACTTCTTTTATATTTAATTGTTTGCACATGTCTTTGGTTGAATATCACTTTTACTTTCTATTTAATTGCTCAAGAATAGATTAAGACTTAATTATACTAGGGAGTTACACATCTTACTAAAACTAAGGATTGTGGTGCTTAATTAATATTTATTTATCGAAATATATGCCATTTTGTACTTACTCTACTGAGACAGAAGCAGACGTTTTAAACTACAGAAAGTTTGACTGGTTTGAGTATTCTTACTGGCAACGGCATGCGGATGGCAGCATCTCTATCAGAGCCAGGGTGACATACTTGCTCCCGTTCTGGTCACATCTCTTGTAAAGCAGTTTTTCTTAGCAGTGAGAGTGGGAGATCACAGGAATATGTTTCTGAAAGTCTAACTCAGCATGATTTCCTTTTCAGGACATGAGTCCTGAACCCCTGCAAGAGCAGGGACCGTGTTGTAGACACTGTTGTTTTCCCCAGCGTATGGCCATGCCTAGCTCAGAGAAAAAACTCAGGAAAGCTTTGTTGAGTGAGTAGATGAGTCTCCTGCTGTCTTGTACTTCTGGTTTTTGACATTCGTTTTTGTCCCATATGCAAGTAAGTCACTAGAACTACAGATGGGTGAAGTTTGTACTTATCTTAAAATCCAGTAAAATAAACTGTTCATTTGCAAACTGTTATTCCCATCGGCATCTTGATAGACAGAATACCCCTTGATTTAAGGCTTAAAAAATAAAATTAATTTTAGGAAAATAGCTTCATCTTTGAAAAAGAGGAGAAATCTTTTTAAATTGTCATTTGGGCAGGGACTGTATGGAATCAAAATTTATCTTCATTTTGGATAAATTCATCTACCAGTCTGTAGTTTAAAATTATTTTAAACTCTTAAGAGTTATAGTAGCTTTTTTAAAAGCAGAATTTTTATAATGTAACATACTGTGACACATATCATAATGTATACATAAATTTATAGAGAAAGAAAGTGCAAGTTGATATTCAGTCATGGAAAAAGATTTATTAGTATAAGAAAAGGACCTTGAGGTTGACCATCTCCAGATCCCAGGAGCCCTGTGTCAAGTCTGTCCACCAGCATGTTGCATACGTGGAGTGTAGTACTCTATACAGAGATGCTCTAGGGAACTGTTTTATGCTATGCCCTCAGCTGTTTGTAATAGTATAATAAACGATCAAGTCGTTGTTGGGTTTTTTCCTGTAAAATTATGCGCACAAAGGTCCCCTGCATTATGTTGTTCAGTGTCATTTAACAAATGTATATGATAAATTCTCTTCGAGTTTAGAGCTATTAAAAAGGTTCTCCTCCCCATCAATAAGACATACTTTTTTTATTAAATAGAAGAGCTATGAATTCTGTGTGCCTTTGGACGTGGCTGCAGAAAGCTCAGTAGGCTAATAGGATTGGTGGCATTTCCCTGGGCTGTGTTTTCTGGTGGATGACTCTCCCTCTCCCCTCTCCCCTAGGATGTTCTTACAAGCTGCCTCAGATTTTTTTAGAGATAAGGGTATACATAATAAGCAATCATATAAATAAGATACACAGAAGGATCTTGGTTGTTGTTTCTGCTTTCTTCACCTTCCACCTTCAGGCTAGCCTGGACTCTATCCTAGTGTATTCAGGCAGGGAGGACAGTCGAGGTCTGGTGGTAGTGCACAGTTACGTTGAAACCTTGTGCACACCTTCCCCACAAGGTGCTGCGTGTCTTTCCCTACCTCTCTGGAAGGTGGATAGAACCCATTTTCAAAGTAAAATCTGAACACAGGAGGTGGCAACAGAGGGAGTGGTGCTTAATTCACATACATTTTGTTTTATAGTCACATGAAGCTTTTTAAAATGTTAATCTATTTCATTTTGCTTTATTATTTAGTTTTTAAGTGTAGGAAGAATATATTGGCAAGCAAAAAAATTCTTGCAAAAAATAGTAACTCATTGGTTTGTGTAAAATCAGTCTTATGATTATTGCTCATTTGAGCACATAGTCCAGCTAATTGGTATTTAGGAAATATGGATCTGAGGTTTTCCTCTGTAGCTGATGAAGTTTGGGCTCTTTTGGGCTGCTCTTGTTCAGGGCTTCTCAGTGTGGCCAAGGTGAAATTTTTATTGCACAATATTTTCCCTCTGAAGGGATATCTTACAAAAACATGAAACCACAATACCAATTTGCCATTATTTTATTAAGTGAAATCTTTTGATTTCTCATTCTCTATTCTGGCAGTTTTCCCTGAATTAGACTTCCCCAAGGACTAGAAGACTGAGGATTGGGGAAATCCAGTGACAATGATTTTAGATTCACCTGTGTGCCTTTTCCCTCCTTTTTAATGAATCTAATATGCTATCTGAGTATAAGATGCACCATTGTTTTGTGTTTCATATTTAAGAAACATAGCTGAAAGTAAACAATGTTACAGTGCCTCATCACTTAGAGCTATTTTAGATTTGCTTAAACATTTTTAAAAATTGAATATTTTCTACATACCAGAAAGGAAAGTATAGGCAAATTAAATTGGTAAGGTAGTTCTAAAATTTTTTTCAGACTCAGAGTTCTGCCGCCATCTGGTCAGCAGGTGGGAAGATGCAATCCTGTTTCTCGGATATAAAAAGCGTGAAAAGAATGTGTGTGTTCTCATCTGTGAAATACAGCATTCATTTCTTAGATTCCAGGAATATTAATAGTGACAGCCAAGATATAATACCTTACTATTTATAAAATACTTTCACATTTGTTTTATCTTTGGTACTTGTAACATCTGTGTGAAGTGGGCTTTAGCGATGAGAGAACTGAGCCTCTGAGCACTCAGGTAGATTTGTCCACGGCCACACAGCTCCAAAACAGTAGTACCAGGAACTGATCTCAGGTCTTGCTCATTCTACACCACCTGACCTCCTCTAGTTGTAATGAAAGGTAGAGGAACAAACAAAAATTTTCTTTTAAACAAACTGCATTAGTGTAAGGGAATTAAAGTTCAAAAACAAAACTCAGTGTTGACTGTGAAATAAACGAATGAGTTGATGGACTACAGCCATGGGTCTTTTAAAGCAAGTCATCTGCATAAAAATAAGTATTATGGTAACAATCTCTTGATTATTCAAGATTGAACTGGTAAACCATAGAGTTTTTTTTTCTTTTGAAGGTGGACTCTAAACTGCCCTTTATGTTTTTGTAGCTCCTGACATCAAGTGCTGTTCACAAGTGGGGTACTGAAATCCATGAAGGAATCTACAACATGTTGATGCTGTTAATAGAGCTGGTTGCAGAGAGAATAAAACAAGATCCAATTCCCATTGGTCTCCTGGGTGTGCTTACAATGGTATAGCATCTCTAAAATGAAGTCCTTTTTGTTTTGATTTTGTTTAAAATACCTGCTATTCTCTGACTTATCATTAATAATGGGTGATAATGATATCATCATAAAAGATACTAACTTAGCTCTCAGGGTCCTTTTTATTTTAAAAGCGAGCAAGCATTCTGTTTTCAGTTTTAAAGAAATACCTTTCTAATTCTAATAGCTTTTTCAGTTCTAAGAAAGATTAAATAGCTTTCCCTTATGTCTCCCTGATTATTCACATCATAAATACTTTCATACAGGGTATTCATGTAGTTTGGTTTCTGGCCTTTTTTCCCAACTAGTAACAGTAGCCGCATGAAGAAGGGGTGCTCATGTTTCCCCCCCTAGCTTCTGTCCTCACTGCCTGTCTGCCTAGCTCTATATGTGGCAGCCCTGGGAGCACTGGTGTCACCTTGCCTCGAATCAGACCTCTCGTCCTGTGGCCTCCTCTTCCCTCACAGCAGACGTGGAACAGGACGGGAGAGCACCACTTTTAGCGTTGGCTCCCTTGCACTGGCTAAGGAATATGCTTTGTTGGGATACTGAGGGTTCCATTAATGAAGGAGTCTGAGGCTGTATTTTTAATCTTCTTTTCTAATTCTGTGTTGCTATAGAAATAGATCATAGTAATGTTTCTCTGTTCTCTTTGAATACAGGCTTTCAATCCTGATAATGAATACCATTTTAAAAACAGAATGAAAGTGTCTCAGAGGAATTGGGCAGAAGTGTTTGGAGAGGGAAATATGTTTGCTGTTTCACCTGTGTCTGCTTTCCAAAAGGTAAACATAGTTTTGTTTCGTCTTTTTATAGAAAAATGTATTGAAAAATATTTTCTGTGCTATAAAAATGACAATTTACATGGAAGGATTAAAGCAGTCTATGAAAAATGACAGATATTCCATATGGGTCGTAAAATTGCTTAACATTTTTTTCAGATATTACATATTTTTCCATTACTGTTATCTAACAACGTGAAGAATTTTATGCATTTGAAATGGTGTTTAGTGAAATGAGAAATGACTGCCAGACATCAGCGCCCTATTTATTGAATGATCAGAACCTCGGTTTAATGGGTGTCCCAGTTTCTTAGAGATGTTTGAGAGACGAGAGCATTTGAAATCATTTGAAATGACTAATTATACCTATAAAAAAACAGTCTAGTAGTTGGTCTCATGTATAATTTTCTCTTAAACTCCATAAGCATTAAAGCTTTTGTTTTTTCAAGCACAGAACTAATATCTTTATTTTTATGTTGAAAGGCCTGCAATGTGCTAATAACATTATACTCAGAAGTGTTTAAACAATCCTTTGATCAAACACTTCGTTTTTGAGACACAGTTGAAAGAAGTCAATTTATTAGATTGAAAACTTGTCCATTGCTTAGTAGAAGCAGAAGTTTAGTTCAGTGATCATTTATTGAACGTTTGTAATGTGTCTGGCATTTTTCTAGGTTTTGGAGATATAAATATAAATAAATAGTCCTCGTCCTTAATATAAAGAGTAGTAAGGTGTGGTTCCTAACTTTATAGCATAGTGGAGGAAATACGAAACCAAAAAATTATAGTAAACAGCAGGCACAATTGTAATAATGTGTATTGTGCCTAGAATACAAAGGAGGGCCTAGTTAATGCTGTCTGGGAGGATCAGGCAATACTCCAGAGAGGAGGTAAGAGCTGAGTAGAAAGGGCAGTGAGTATATACTGTGTAATTTAATCCCCACAACAGCTCTATGAGTGGTACTATTTTTACCCTCATTTCATAGGTGAGAAACAGAAACACACACAAGTTACATACTTGCCCAAGTCCACATACCTAGTTATAGGAAGAACCCATGTAATCCAGTTTCAGAGCCTCTATTCTTTAACTGTATACAGTCCTGCCTCCCAAAATCAGTTTTGTTGTGAGACCTCAGTGACAAATGTATTTAAAAACACTGAATGTGGTGGTTCAGTAAAGGAAGTCCTCAGCACATGTTTATTCTCTTCTCTCAGTTTGCATAGGCAACAGCTGAGACCAGAAAGGGGCCGTCTTTTAATTTCCTCTTATTACCGTTAAGGAACTCTCTCTCCTACAGAGGCTCTAGATACCCTCTCCTCTTGCCTTCTCAAGCATTTCACTCCTTAGGTTTTTCTGTTCTTTCTTTGGTATCCTCAGTCTTCCACTGTCTGTTGGATAATTACCATTATATACAACATACTCTAGTATTTCCCATCTTTAAAAATTCTGCCTTTGATACCACATCCCTCTCTGGCTCAGCCTGGTTCTCTGCCCACCTTCGCAAACAAACCAGATGAAATACTCCACATATTCACCTCCCAGTTATTCTTTTAGTAGTTACTCTAAAATTTTAACTTGTTAACTAAAAACCTAAATTTCGTCAGTATTTATCCTCCTCTCAGCAGTATGTAAAGACCTTAGGATGTCTGGTGTGCTCACTCCCCACCTGACTCAGCTGTTGTCCCTTTGTCCTTGTTGTGTTCGTCCTGTCCTGTCTGGTTTTACCCCTGAAACAGATACCATCATCATTATTTTATACAGTGTTTTGACTCAGCCATACTCATATACTGTCTCTGTGTGCCATTCCCTCTGTATCTCAGACCTTCCGTTGAGATCATCTTTCTTCCAGAAGTGCATCCTGTAAAGTGTGCTTTAGTAAGGGTCCATTGGTGATTAAGTCTTTGTTTTTGATGGCCCAAACTTAACTTTATTTCCCGTTCCTTGAAGAATATTTTCACTGGGTTTTAAATTCTAGATTGACATATATTTTCTGTCAGAATATCCAAGATACCATTTCTCTGTCCTCTCTCTTTGATCATTGCTGTTGAGAAGTTGGTTGTTGGTCTGACAGAATTTTGTAAGAATTCTGTTTTTTCTCTATGGCTGTTTTTTGAGATCTCTTCCTTCTTTTTGTTGTTTGGCAGTTTGACTCTCATGTGATTAATTGAGGTATTCTTTTTATTTACTTTGCCTCAGATGCATTGGGTTTCCAAATCTAATATCTCGTATCAGTTCTGGAAAATTCTCAACTATTATCTTTTTAAATATTGCCTCTTTCTTATTAGTCTCTCTTCTTCTGGAACTTTGGTTGGATACATGTTAGATCTTCTCATTTTGTCCTCCATGTCAGCTAACCTCTTTCATATTTTCCATCTTTTTTCTGCTTGTGCTGCATTTGTGATAATTTTTTTCAGATCTGTAGTCTAGTTCACTAATTTTTTTTCTATTTGTCCAAATATGCTGTTTAACCTGTTCATTGCTATATTTTTCATTTATATAAATTGTTTGGTTCTTTTCTGACTCTGCTTAGTCATTTTTTATTTTCTCATGTTCTTGACTCATATTTTCAATCTCCTTGTTTAATGCTTAATTTATATTCTGCGTCTGCTAATATCTGCAGGTCTCATTCTGCCAGCTTTAACTCAATTGTTTTGTGTCTGTATAGAAACATATTTATATTTGTATTTATATTTGTATTTATTATTGTATTTATATTTATATTTGTTTTTCTGTGAACTCATTTTTCTTGGCATTTAATCTAGGAGGACTTTTTGAGGCCTGAATTGAAAGTTCTTTCCTCCAAAAAGGATTTATTTTTACTGCTTCCAGGTGCCTGAGAGCACTACGGTCTGAGACCACTTTAGAATAAATTCCCACCTTAAGGTTTTTCAGACCATAAAGTCAGTGTGAGTTTGAGCAGCAAAGCCATGTCGGGGCAGTTTTGTGGTTATAAATTCTTGAAGAATTTTTTTCTCCCCTCTGTCCAGTACCAAGGTCAAGGGAGACAGGCTTACCGGTTGTTTTCCCTTTCTGCAGGTAAATTTATTTCAGTTCATTTATTTGTGTTTGTTGGGGGAAGATCAACACTGAGCTAATAACATCCATGCTAATCCTCCTCTTTTTGCTGAGGAAGACTGGCTCTGAGCTAACATCTATTGCCAATCCTCCTCCTTTTTTTCCCCCAAAGCCCCAGTAGATAGTTGTATGTCATAGTTGCACATCCTTCTAGTTGCTGTATGTGGGACGCGGCCTCAGCATGGCCGGAGAAGTGGTGCGTCGGTGCGCTCCCGGGATCTGAACCGCGGGCTGCCAGTAGCAGAGGGCACGTGCTTAACCGGTAAGCCATGGGGCCAGCCCTTCAGTTCATCTTACACTGAGGACATAGCCTTTGGGTTCTAGCGTTATGTGATAGTCTCCTCGAGTCTCCCAGCCCCTGCCTTGGCTCTGTGTCCTGTTTCTGAGGCATAGTAAAGCTATGAAAATGGAAGCTAAAGGTCACCAGAGTTCCACAGATGCCTGCAAAGTGAAAGCTGGCCTCAGAGTTTGCTTACCTCACAGGATTTCAGGTTTCTCTTTGTTTTAAACTTCTGAGCACTTTGTGCCAACTCAGTTATATGTTTTAAAAGATTTTTTTCTAATGTTTTTATCCAGCAGTGTTAGTTATTTTCCGTTGGAGAGACGTTTAGGGTGACTAGACTGGAGTCCTCGTTAACTCTTCCAGGCATTCCCTTCTCTTTTTTTCCACCACTCCACTGACAGCACTCTCAGTGAGGCACCAACACCCTCCATGTTTCCAGATCCAGAGGAAATGTCTCTTGACCCGTCCACAGCATTGGTCACAGTCAGTTTCTCCCTCCTTAAAACCGTTTCTTCCTACAGTCTCTTGCTTTTCTGCCCTTCCCCCGCCCCCGTCCAGGTTTCCCTTCTTGACTCCTTCACCTCTACCCAGCTTTGATCCAGGCCCTCCTCTCTTTGTTCACTGTACTTTCTCTAAGGAACATCTTCCATTCTCATGGATTTAAATGATGTCTTTATGCTGGTGGCCCTCCAGTTTATATCTCTGTGACCCGAAGCTCCTCTCTGAGCACACCAGACTTGAAGAGCCAACTACCTCCTCTTGGCTGCCACACAGACATCTCAACTTAGTGTGCTTGAAATGGAACCTCACTTTGTCTCCTCAGCCTTTGTTCTTCTCTCTTTGAGTAAATAGTATCATCATCTACCTAGATGCTCAAGCCAAAAGCATAGTAGCACAGTCACAATTTATCCCTTTTTCTTATTCCTCATATCCAAACCATGAACACGTTCTTTGATTTAATCTCAAATATATCTTCAGTTGACGTCTGTCTATTCTGCTACCATCCTACTCCAACACTGTCATGTCTTATCTGGTTACTGCACTAGTCTTCTAACTGGTGTCTCCACTTTTCACTCTCTCATTCATCCGTTCCATTCTCCACATGACTGCAAAAGTGATTGTCTTAAAACGTAAAATGTATCTCTCTCTTGCTTAGAACACTTCTGTTGCTTTCCTTCTAATCACCGTCTCTGAGCTTCTGCATGGTCTGGTCTTTACCTCTCTCTGCATCTTCATCTTTACCACTCTCCCCTGCTGACCGCATCCCAGCTGGGAGAGTTTTCTCTCAGTTCTTCAAATGAGGCAGGCTCTTTTCTGCCTTCCTCAAACAGGACCTTTGCCATTTCAGCCTCTCTGCCTAGACTATTCTTTGAATGGCTAAATCTGTCTCCTCTGTAGGTTCCAGCTTAAAGGCCACCTCTTCAGAGAGGTTTTCCACGACCACCACTTTGAGCAGAGTAGGCTCCTTCTAGTTCTCATTGGAGGACTTTTTGTTTTTCCTTTTGTGGGACTTAACGCCATCTGAATGATTTGAGGTAGGTGTTGGTTTACTTGTTGTTGTAGACCCTGCTAGGATATGAGCTCCGTGAAAGCAGGTGCCACGTCTCTTCTCAGTCACTGTTCTGTATCCAGCCGCTAGAACAGTGAGTGCTTAGGAGAGGAAGAAAAGGAGGAGAAAAGAGCGAGCTGTTCAAGGGTGCTCATTAATGGCACAGCTGGGACTGAAACTTTAATCTCTTTATTCCTGATTTGCTACTCTTCAGGTTAATAATTCTTAATTTCTAAAATATAACTTCCTTAGGGACTTTAACTCAAGTTATCCTGTCCCTTGGAGAGCTTAAACAGCTGATCTCAGCTACCCAAAAATGCATGAATGCTCCATATTGTAGCAATTCCATCAAAATACAGGCTTATAGATTCTTAAAATTGTATAAGTAATGTCAGAGATTCAAATGAAGAAACATTTGGGAAAATCATTTTGAAATATTTTTCAAGTTTTAATATTTTTTTCTCCAAATTTTTATTTAGAATAAATGAAATACAAGGGTTAATGAGGATGTTTTTGTAATGCCATCTCAATTTCTATTTTCTTTTCTCCTAGGAGCCTCACGGATGGGTTGTGGATTTGGTAAATAAGGTATACAACTTTTATTAATATAGTCATGTTTGCCATTTTCTAATGAGATTTCCTAGAGTTTAGTATTTTAGGTAAATGACAGCTACAGAGAATAATAAGAATTTTTTCCTAAGGAGATAGGTTTTATAGTTCCTTCCTCTTTTTTATGCGTGCTGTTTGTACAGATAGTCATTAGCTTTAGGACTTAGCACATCTCCTGCAGTGTATCACAGGAGTGTTAGAATTGTCATTGTGATGACCCTCTCAAGACCAGTATTACAGAGCACAGTGATAGAGTAGAATGTTAGCCGTAGTTCTCTGCTTAAATTATTAATGTATAGCATTTTAAAATTTATTCGTGCCTTTTTTCTTCTCAGTTTGGAGAATTAGGTGGATTTGCAGCAATCCAAGCTAAGCTTCATTCAGAAGATATAGAACTTGGGGTAAGTTAAACCACTGTCTGTGCCCGATGTGGAAGTTGACTTTATTTGGGTTAGTATGTAACCCAAGAGACACAGTCTGGACACATTAAATTAAATGTTCAAGTATAAGTTAATCTTAACAGGAGCAACTTCCATGGTTCTGATAACCAAAGAAACATTTACTTCTAATCATAACCAAATTTCATTGTCGAGTGTTTGGGTTTTTTTACCTCATTACTTTCCCATTGCCTGTGGTATTTTTCTCTTAATTTGTGATGGTTACATGAAATTATCTTGCTATTTAAGGACAGTTGCTATGTGTGGCAAGTATGTGTGTACATAATAATTTTATGACTCAGTTAAATCAGAATTTATTTCATAGTACCAGCCACAAATAAAATATTTTATTTTAGGGTTGTTTAGTAAGCCTTTTGGTGTTAGAGATTCATAGGTAGCAGAGGTCTATAACAAGAGCTTAGAATCCTCCCTTGGGTGTAATGCCATTATCTTTTCATGCCAACTTCATTTCCTCAAAAAAATTTAACCTTGTGGAAAGGGAAATAACTTAAACTTTAATTTTTCACAGACTGCTGACCTGTGTGTAACTGAGAGCACTTTATTCTGTTCTCTAGTTAATTAATCATTCAATTAAAAACTACTTATTATGTACTTGCCATGTATAGGGCATTGTGCTCGCTACTGTGATTTGATGAGAGCAGAAGGTGATGTGGTAAAATAATATACCTAAGTGATGCACATTGTGCTTAGAGTAGCAGTTATTTCTGTGGGACCATGACTGATCAACTAACTCACTCCCTTGGTCCATCTTTGAATGTGGGAAATAATAGCAGCCAAGGGAGACACTGATGGTATGGTTGGTAATAAACTGACCTTTTCTTGCCTCTGTTAAACAGTGATAAACCCACTGTTTATCCTTAAAGATCAGATGTCTGCCGGATCATAAATACTTTTACTGACACTGATCAGGGAGCCTCTTCTACTTTCCCTGCAAGTTAACTAGGTTGTTAGGCTGTCATTTTGATCCCTGTTGAATGGAACGAGTATGTTAGAAATGACTGTATTGACTGGGAAGGTAATAGGTAGTAATTTAAAAGACAAAACAAAAACCTATTCAGATACAGGGTTTTATCTAGCTTACTTGTTTCTCAAGAACTGGCTGTATAGGTCATTGGCCAATATCAGAAAGTAACTTCATTTTTAAAAATATTAAAAACTTACTAATTTTCTGCAGAGTTAATTTATTTAAAAAAAAAAATCCAGAACAGCCCAAAGTTTCAACCCTACTTGGATGAGAGTTGGCTAAGGGTGGATATAGAGGAATCTGGGCTTACCCTCAGTATTATCAAATGTCTTGAGGGTGAAGATTCCTCCAAGATTTTCTCCTTTGGTCAGACCATTTTTCAGAACAACTGTGTTGTTTGTTGTAGTTGATGTAGAATCATATTGTGTGGGTTGTGTTGAGGAGATGGTAAAATTTAGGCATAGGAGAAAGAAATTCCAAAGATTGAGACTCTAATTTAGCAAACAGGTATGATTAAAATTTCACAATAAATTCCTGATTTCTGATCAGTTAAGAAGGTCACTGGGTCCCAGAATAAATTTAGGCCATATTATAAGGCTGAATACAAGTAAATATACTCATTTTACATTTGCATTTGAATTTGAAAAATACTGGGAAAGAACAACACTTACAACCCACCAGTTAAAAATACCTGTACAAAGTAAGAAATGAAAGTTCCCTGTCCTCCAGCCCACCCCCACACCTACACATATACCTACCTCCTAGTTAATGGTTGCCCATTTAATGCAAAGTCTTTCTGATGTTTTCCTAAATTTATATAAAATATATCTGTGTGTGTTCTTTCTGTCTTTAAAACTAAATTGTAATCAAGCCGTATCTAGTAGCATATTTTCATTTACATTTATATCATGGACATCTTTCCAGGTTAGTACTATCAGTGTTTTTAATGCCTCTAACATATTCCTGCAAGTGTTGTACCATGATGTAGTCACTTATGGGCGTTGAATTGTTTCTAAGTTTTTGCTATTACAGAGAATATTCCATGTATATTTGTCTTTATGTGCATATGCTATCATTTCTGAAGGACAGATTCCTAGAAAATGGGATTTCTGGGTTAAAAACTATATACATTTTTAAATTATAATTGAGAATACTAAATCTCTTTCCAAAACACATGTACCAATCTGTGCTCCCACAAACTCATTTCCTGTTACTCTCATTAGTACTGAATATTTTCAATCTTTAATTTTCCAATATGATAGACAAAAAATAGTATTTTATTAGTTAATTTGTAGTACTCTGATTTCCTGTGAATTTGAGCATTTCATCATATGATTATTGGCTGTTTGCATTTCTTCTGAAAATTGACTAGTTATTTAGGTCTCTTTGGGATTGTTTGTCGTATTAATTTTTAGCAATTCTTTTTATATTAAGCATTTTTTTTTTTTTTTTGTGAGGAAGATCAGCCCTGAGCTAATATCCATGCTAATCCTCCTCTTTTTGCTGAGGAAGACCGGCTCTGAGCTAACATCTATTGCCAATCCTCCTCCTTTTTTTGCCCCAAAGCCCCAGTAGATAGTTGTATGTCACAGTTGCACATCCTTCTAGTTGCTGTACATGGGAAGCGGCCTCAGCATGGCCGGAGAAGCAGTGCGTTGGCGCGCCCGGGATCTCAACCCGGGCCGCCAGTAGTGGAGCACATGCACTTAACCGCTAAGCCATGGGGCCGGCTCTTATATTAAGCATATTGATGCCACGTCTGTTTTGTGTGTTTGTAAATTTTTTCTCCCAGTCTTTTGCTTTTCTTTTCATTTTTATTGATGGTGTCTTTTGCTATACAAAAGCTTCAATTTTTTTTTTTTTTTTTTTGTGAGAAAGATTAGCCCTGAGCTAACATCCAATGCGAATCCTCCTCTTTTTGCTGAGAAAGATTGGCCCTGGGCTAACATCCGTGCCCATCTTCCTCTACTTTATATTGGACGTTGCCACAGCATAGCTTCACAAGCGGTGCGTCAGTCTGTGCCCAGGATCCGAACCTGTGAACCCCGGGCCACCAAAGCGGAGTGCGCAAACTTAACTGCTATGCCACCAGGCCAGCCCCAGAAGCTTCAAAATTTTATGTAGCCAATTCTTTTCTTAATGGCTTAAAAGTTTTCTAACTGGCTTGGGGAATATTTCCCCATCTCAAGGTTATAAAAATGCTCATTTCGTTTTATACTTTTACAGTTTTATTTTTTAAACTAAGTTCTTGAATTCATTTAAAATTTATTTTTATATATTGTGTAAGATAGAGATCCAATTTTATTTTCTTCCAAATAGGTAACTAATTGTTGTAAGAACCCCTAAAGAATAATGCGTTTTTTCCTCTCTATTTTGATTTGTTGGCTTTATTATATGTCAAAGCCTCATGTGTACATGGATTTGTTCCTCGACTTCTGTTGCAGTCATTCATTCTTTCACCATTTCCATACTATTGTATGTTTGGAATTGTATTACATTTATAGGTCAATGTGTGGAGAATTGACATTTTTACAATACTGGTCCTTTCCATTCAAGAACGTGATGTCTCCTCATTTATTTGGGCCTTCTATGTATTTTAATCAAGTTTTGTAATTTTCTTCATGGAAGTCTTAAATGTTTTTTGTTTAAGGCACGTTTCAGTCCATCTCCAACTCTTCTCTCCTTTTTCAAATAAAGATTTTTAGTATTCTACAATATGAGCTTTAGAATCGTTTAATCTAGTCCCCCAAAGATGTTTTATTGGCATATTATGATTTAAATTACAATAAATTTCTATAGTAATTTTAAACAGATTGACATCTTTATTTCAGTTCTTCCCATCCAGGAGTATAGTTGGTCTAGTCTTCATTCATGACTTGATCAGATCACTATTTAAAATTTTCTCTGGTGTGGGCCGGCCCTGTGGCTTAGCGGTTAAGTGCGTGCGCTCCGCTACTGGCGGCCCAGTTTCGGATCCCAGGCGCGCACCAACGCACTGCTTCTCCGGCCATGCTGAGGCTGCGTCCCACATACAGCAACTAGAAGGATATGCAACTATGACAAACAACTATCTACTGGGGCTTTGGGGGAAAAAAGGAGGAGTATTGGCAATAGACGTTAGCTCAGAGCTGGTCTTCCTCAGCAAAAAGAGGAGGATTAGCATGGATGTTAGCTCAGGGCTGATCTTCCTCACAAAAAAAATAAAAAATAAAAAAAATAAAAAAATAAAATTTTCTCTGGTATATTGAAAGGGATTTATTTAATGTTGAGAGGAAAAAATCCTCTCATGTGGTTTTCTGACCTTCACTGTGTCTTTTCAGGCAGTCTCAGCATTGGTGCAGCCCTTAGGGGTATGTGCGGAATACCTCAATGCCTCAGTGGTACAGGTAAGACCAAGCCAGTTTACTTTTACTTCAGAAGGTGATCTAAGACATACAGCTTGTTCAGAATTGTGCCTAATCCAGGGTAACTTCTTTTTTTTTCACATTAGCTATCCTTTTAGTAAAAATATTATCAGAAAGATAAAAAATGATTAATAATTTAAGGTATAGGAGACCTCTGACATTTAACAAGGTTCTTTACCTTTTCAATTTATCATTTTATCAAGTATAATTTACATATGATAGAATATATTTTTCTTTATTTCTGTATCTGTGAGATAGGTGGCATATATTCTTACCCCCTTCACAGGATTGTTTAAGGATTCAGTGCCATTATGTATTACATTAGAGCAATCCACTAGGCTAACTTACCAGCTAAATCACTCACTACTAAATGACAGCCTAACGGCACATCTTGTCTGATTTCCTGCCTCTGCAGATGGTGAGTCAACAAGTCACAGAGTAGTCAAAGGTGTGAGTGTTTGGTTTTCTAATGCTTAAGGCCTATTTACTTTCTTGTTTCCTTTCCATTTCGATTAACAGGTTTTACTGAATAAAATATCATCTTGAAATAACGTCCATTTATTATTTTCTTTACAAATAAGTCTGTAAAACCTATAACTTTCACAGATTTTTTTAAATCACTATAAATGGTTGTGTCTTTTGGGAGCAGTGTTTTTGTATGCACTGTTCTTTCTACTATCTAATATACTTAGGCCATTTTAACAAGGCAGATGTGATTTTTTTAGTAGGTTCTGGAAATTTCTGCTATTTCTGTGTGTTAATTACTTTATTTAGATGTCAAAGTAATACTGCAAGATTTTTAAATGAAATAGGATGGCTATTTATGCATTTCTTTATTCTGTATATTAAGCTCTTTAGGAACATCTAGTGTTCTTTCAGCTTATTAAGCGTATAAATATAATCATTAGTTTTGTAGCTGAAACACTAAGACTTAAAGAGGCAAAATGATTTGACTTTTTAATAATTTAATAAATATTAATAGTTTAATAATTGGCTTTTTAATAATCATGATTGAATTTTTAAATGCGTGCTCTATGCCCATGCATTGCTCCATGGAAAGAGATTTAGCATAAATATTTCAGCTGCTAATTAATATTTAGTTCTGTAGAAATTCCAGGTTTTATGTATAAGCACAGTGTACTTGAAAAGAGTAAGAAGTATATGAATTTCCAACCAAGGCATGTTTAGCTTCATCTTTATTTTAATTATATCAAACTATCCAACTGAATTTATTCAGCAATAAACTCATACCGTGAATTTATTCGTCCCGTATTTATACCATGTTACTTGACATGTATTAGCAGTTGTCTCCACACTTGCTGCTTGTGGACTTGGAAGACTTAGGTGTAATCTCTGTGCCTTGGCTTCCTCATCTGTAAAGTGGTGGGAATAATCATGCCTATTGCAGAGTCACAGTGAGAGTTCAGCAGGGCTGGCACATGCTGACAGGAACAATGTGACCTGCCTCTTACCCTAACAGCCCTCCGTCCTCATGGTACGGTTGGCATAAATGTAAATGAAGAAATTGTATTTCAGTAATCACCTCGTGTCATTTTAATTCATTGCTGATGTCTTCTTGGCTTTGACAGCCAAATATTGTCTGTCTTCTCTCGTCACCAGATAAGTTTTACAAATTACTTTATTTAGGTGGAGGTGATCATTTAGCTCTAGTTAACATTTCACTACTTCTCACATACTCTTTGGAGTTAGTTATCTGATTGTGCTAGCATTCAGGAGTGGTGTATTGTGTGAGTCTCACCTATAGGCCTTGTTCAGGTCAGCGAGCAACAGTAGTGCATCTGACAGCGTTTTTTTCATGATCTGTGCTTGTGTTCGTTTTTTTAAATTAAATAGAAAATGTTTACTTTATTACAAAAATAATACATACTCATACTTAATGGTCTAAAAGTTGGTCTACATGTCTTTGTTGCTCTTCAAAATGACCCTGGTAAGATGGTAATGACAGGGATTGGCCCCGTACGATAGTAAAGACGCTGAGGCACAGAGTCGGGCAAGGGTTTCCTTGGATGGCATTGGCTTGTTAGAGGCGGCTCTGATACTGGAGTTCAGATCTTTGCGTTGAGTCCTCTGTTTTGTGTGAAGTGTGAATGGAGAAGTAGCTCCTCTCTAGTTTTGGTGCAGATTCAGGAGCCCTTTTTAACTGGAGCACGTTTCTGCAGCCCATGCTAGACCCAGTCATCCTCACCACCCTCCAGGATGTGCGGAGCGTGGAGGAGAAGGACCTCAAAGACAAGGTCAGTGCTGTCTGCAGCCGGGGCCCCCACTGCCTCTTGGTCCGTGGAGGCAGAGCCAGGACTTGGCGCAGGGGCCGCACACCGTTGCTCTTTGGCCTCTGGTCACATACAACTCAAGTCAAATTATTTTACATTTCCTAACCGAAAAATGCTTTTTCTGAAGCACCAGTGGTTGGTGTTACCTCAGTGAATAGGCTGAATATGGGGTTCTCAGTAGGTGATACCTTCAGAATTTTACTGACATGTTGATTTTGGTGATATTAAATGTGACGTGATTTATTTTGTCTGCCTTGAATTTATCACAGGACCCTTCCCTTTCCTTTGGTCACCCATGTGCTAATTTTTGTTTAGAAGCAAAATGTAGTTAATTGACAATGTGGAGTTGCAGATACCATGAGACCATTGTTATTGAAAATGTCCTGTATTCCTGCGTGTATTGTAAGAACTGCGATCAAATGTTTTCATGATTCCGTTTTTGTTTGTGTGTGTGTGTTTTTAATAAAAGAGATTGGTTAGCATCCCTGAGCTCTTGTCTGCCATTAAGTTACTCTGCATGCGCTTCCAACCGGACCTGGTGACCGTCGTGGACGACCTTCGGCTGGACATCCTGCTGCGCATGCTGAAGTCACCACATTTTAGCGCTAAAATGAATTCCCTCAAAGAAGTAAGTTCTGCATTTGTTTCTAGAAGACTTAAAGCATAGACACTTTAAGTTCTGCCAAAACTTGTGGTTATTAATATTTAAATGTTGGGAAATAAAAAATAATTTCTTATAATCATACAAAAAAGAGATAATGATTATATATAGAATGGTGTATGTTTTTAATTGTCTGTTAATAAAGTGATCTTTTTATATGTATTACATTCAGAATTCATTCTCTGAAATATTTGAAATATTTAGTGTTTTTGTGAAATTTCCCAGAACATAATTCCTTGAATATGCAGTTTGAGATTTACTTTTTACCCTCAGGCTACAACTCCTTTTATTATATTTCAGGTGTGCGTTTACTTAAACCAGATCATCTAATTAGGGTTGGGACAAAAACAAAATGACTGCAACTGTGATGGTCTAAGCAAAATAATGGAAATAATTTTCTATGGCTTCCTAAACTTTATATGAGATCCACATTAAATAGCATAGTTGGTTTTGGGGAGTGAAAAGTGGAGCCAATACAGTTCAATCATAATTCCAGTTATTTTTCCTTCAGTTTTGTATTAATGAGGATTCTTGGCTGCAAGTGAAATAAACTCATCTTGAACCATCTTAGGCCAAAAGAGGAATTTAATAGAAGAAGGCTGGGCTATTTCACATGAATGAAGGATTGACTAGCCAAACCATGTGTGGGCAGGAACCATGTGGGCAACAGGAACAACTAGGATTTGAGACCTGACCGCTGCCAGGACTCTGTCCACATCTTGTCTCTGCTTTTCTGAGCACGTTGGCTTTGTTCTCCCTCTGCCTGCAGAATGACGTGTTTGATGTGGTAGACGGCATGGCCATGGATAGCTCCGGTCACCCAGGAGGGACTGACACTTTCTCTCTGGTCCCAAGTGTAGAGTTCGGAGCATGTGCCCTGATTGAAGTTCGGGTCAGATGCTCATCCCTGAGGCGGTCAGCAGTGGCCCAGGGAGTGTGAGCTATAAGAATGGCTCCTTGGTTCTTTTTAAAGAGACACCACAAATAAGTAGTCTATTAACTTCTGATAACTGCCCTTTGATACATTTTGGCTGATTATAAGACTATCCTGTAACACTGTAAAAGTCACAGAATAAATTAATAAATATTTATGAAGATTTTTATTATGCATATTTGCATTGGATTCAGTCACAATAATCCTGTCTTTTTAGGTAACCAAACTAATAGAAGATAGCACTTTATCCAAATCTGTGAAGAATGCTATAGATACAGACAGATTGTTAGATTGGCTTGTTGAAAACTCAGTTCTGTCAATTGCATTGGAAGGTAGGTTGCTTTCAAAAAAAATATAAATACTACCTAACTTAATTATAAATAATATATTTTTGGATAAAAAAGGTCTGAAATTGTTGCTTTGACTGTATTAGCCTTTAAAATAATCTTATAGCAAGTTGATACTGCTTTAAATTAATAGAATCATATTTAGAAAGTCAGTGTTTGCTGTATGTGTCTTCCTCTCTGGTATTTCTTCTCTTAGGCAACATAGACCAAGCACAATACTGTGATCGTATAAAGGGAATTATTGAACTCTTGGGCAGTAAATTGTCTTTGGATGAGCTCACTAAAATTTGGAAGATACAGGTAAGTTGATCAGAATTATTTTTGCCTTTTTCTGACGTTTTTGTCAGAAGGAGAGGGAGAAGCGTGGTGAAGGAGCAGGGAAATGGAACTTCTAATCTTGTTTTCAGCGGAGCAGCTCTACTCAGATCTGTTTTACAGTTTAGGGTTCCTGTTAAGATTGTGTATGTAAAAAGGAATCCACTACTCAAAACGTATAAAACTACTGATCTAGTCTAGTCTTCTCATTTCTCAGATTAAAAATGAAAAGCCTTACTGAAGGCTACCTAGCATGTAGTGGCAGAGCTAGGACTAGGTGTGTCTTTTATCAGTCCAGCGTTCTTTTTACTATATTGCTTATCAGTTTTTCAATAATTTTTTCCCATTTAATTCTATTAAAAGAGGATGATAGTAGTACTCACTGAATTTACAGATCTCATCTTCCCAGGACTCACAGCAGCTGTGACAGAATCAACCACACCCTTCATTTTCTTTTTCCTTCAGTTTGATAGTAGTCTATTCTTCTGACTTCCCTCCCGCTTTTGTGAGATTCCTTCTTTTTTTTTCTTTAATTTTATTTATTTATTTATTTTCCCCCCAAAGCCCCAGTAGATAGTTGTATGTCATAGCTGCACATCCTTCTAGTTGCTGCACGTGGGACATGGCCTCAGCATGGCCGGAGAAGTGGTGTGTCGGCGCACGCCCGGAATCCGAACCCAGGCCGCCAGCAGCGGAGCGCGTGCACCTAACCACTAAGCCACGGGGCCGGCCCTGTGGGATTCCTTCTTAAGTCTCTTCTACTAACTTATTCTCTTCTACTTTGAAAATATTAGTTTTTTTCAAGCCTTAGTCTTTAGTCCTTTTCTCACTATATAATCCTTCATTAGTTAGTTTCATCCACTCCTCTGGCTTCGACTACGTTTGGAAGCTGCTGGCCCTCAGAATTCTCTAGTTCAGACCTCTCCTTGGAGCTCCAGTGCAGTATGTCTAAATGTGTAACAGTCACACCCTGTCATGTGCTATCTTGTGGGCGTCTCAAATTCAGTATGTCCAGACTTAGTCATTTTCCAGCCTATTTCAGTAATGGTATTATCCTTCATCTAGTTGCTAAGCCAGAAAGAAGCCTAGAGCTCACCTTGACGACACCAGCTTAGTTACTGTATCAGTCAGAAACTATGCTAGAGATTTCAGAGGGACTTGAATACAGGGATTGTTTGCAGAGGTGTTGCTAGGGTGGAAAAGCAAAAAAGAGAAGTGCAAATGCTGGGGGAGCAAAAGGGCAGAAGGGGTGGTAAGTCCCAGGAGAGGAAGCTGCTTCTGGGGTGCTTTCACGGGAAGTGCTAGAACTGTCGAAGAGGTGGCACTGCCACCAGGGCTTCTGGAATCCCTTGTGGCCACAAATGCCAGCACCTACATCCACTCTCTGGGCGTAAACTGGAAACACGTCTTGCTTCCTCCTGCCTTCTTGTCTCCCAGCAATGCTCTCATTGGCAGAACATAACGGGAGCATAGCTGGCAGAGGAAATGTAATTTTCAGGCTCCCAGCCTAGCATTACAGAGCAGACTATAGAAAGTTGGGTACAGGACTGAAAGAAAACAGTCCTGGGTCCTATAAATTTTACTCCCCATGACTTGACCTTATTTGAATATTCATATATAATTTTGTTTTGTGAATTTGAAGTTTTGAATCTGCATAAGGTTAAAGATTAGAGACCGTGATGTATATATTGTGTAATCCCTACCACTTTCAGTGAATGGCTGTATATAGTAGATACTGAGCAAATTCTTGTAGAATTGAATCCAGAAAGCTCCCCCTCCCTTTCAAATCTCAACGTAGTGAAGCATGAGGCATGACAGAGCCAAGCTTGAAGTTATAAAGTGAGTTTCAACCATGAGGTCGACCATAGGGTCTACGTCTCTGAAGCAGAGACTTACTGCCCGTGGGATACATAAATATTAATTGAAGTCATAAAATATCTGAGCAAAATAAAAAATAAGGCAGATAATATTCTCAACTGAGGCCCTCGAAATCATTTATAAAATGCCAAAAGTGACTATGTTTGTCTTATAATCAGTTTGAATTTCTTTTTAGCCAGTTGAAAATATTTTGTTCTCCTCTTGAAATGAATATGTCAGATTAACTTGATTCTCATCTTTTTTTACATTGTATTTTTAAAGATTTAATGCTGCTAGGAATTTAAACAAGGCCAGCTGATAACCATTGATAATGGTTGCTTCCTGTAGTCTTACCAGGATTATCATGCAAGCGAACGCTGATGAGACGAGAATCAGTTTGTGTTGAGAATCAATTTATCTGTGTTGTTCTTTTTCTTTTTTTTTTTGTGAGGAAGACCAGCCCTGAGCTAACAGCCATGCCAATCCTCCTCTTTTTGCTGAGGAACACAGGCCCTGGGCTAACATCCGTGCCCATCTTCCTCCACTTTATGTGGGACACCGCCACAGCATGGCTTGACAACCAGTGCATTGGTGCTCGCCCAGCATCCGAACCCGGGCCGCCAGTAGCGGAGCACGTGCACGCACGCACTTAACTGCTACGCCACGGAGCCGGCCCCAGTTTATCTGTGTTACTGTTTTGCTTTTGCTTCTGTAAATTGCCAGGGAGAAGACTTAGGTTTTTCCAAGTTCCAAGACTGAACTTTTTTCCAATGTCTCCTTTTCTAGTCAGGACAATCATCTACTGTCATCGAGAACATCCATACTATTATTGCTGCAGCGGCTGTCAAATTCAATTCAGATCAGCTGAATCATTTGTTTGTTCTCATTCAGAAGGTATGTGTTCAAACATGCTTACTTTTAAGTTTTTCTAAAATAAGCTCATTTTGAGATCTCCCCCCTCTAAATTAGCCATGTTTAAATTTACTCTTCTTACTTCCTTGAACTTTTTTAGCTCAAGTTTAAAGTTTCTGCATTTGATAAAATGGATGGTGAAGCAAGTTCCGTGTCTTGTCTTTTCCATTCTGCAGAGCTGGGAGACGGAGAGCGACAGAGTCAGACAGAAGCTGCTGAGCCTGATTGGCCGCATAGGCCGGGAAGCTCGCTTTGAGGCCACTTCCGGGAAGGCAGGAGAATCACGTCAATTTTTCTAGCTACAGGTACTTAAAGCAGTTTACTTGCGGATCGGCTGGCTCATCGTGTGCTATTGTTGCAGGTGTTGGATGTGCTCTGGGAACTGGCTCATCTTCCAACCCTGCCCAGTAGTCTTATTCAGCAAGCCTTGGAGGAGCACCTGACGATCCTTAGTGACGCGTATGCAGTGAAAGAAGCAATCAAGAGGAGCTACATCATTAAGTGCATAGAAGATATTAAAAGGGTAGGTTTTATCTTCCGTCTAGTTTTGTTGTCAGAGCAATAGCATTGTCTGAGTAATTAGTGCCAAATAATTTTCCTCCCCTTTATGTAAATTAAACTAAATATCCTCTCTGGAAATTCTTACCTTAGAGTCCACGATTGGGAGATTTAGACACTGCTTTTACCAAATCACTCACATTTTTCTTAAAATTAATTTTCAGCCTGGAGAATGGTCAGGTTTGGAAAAAAACAAGAAGGATGGATTCAAGGTAAGAATTTGCAGATGGAACCAACTAAAAGGTGTACTAATTTAATAATTCGTTTTAATAAATTGCTTCATAATTTTAAGGTAACAGTATGTCTTACTGTTTCTAGAGTAATGTTCAGATACAAACTGCTATTTAAGTATTTGTTTATAATCTATGCTTTATTGTTTAAAGCTTGGAGAGTTACTGACTCTCAAAGGGAAAAAAATCCAGGGTCACATTGAAAGAGTAGTTTTATTATTTCCATAAAATTGTAAGACCTACTTACTTTTTCTTTTTTAAGTTAAATCCATATATGCACAACTTGAATAAGTACAGTGGATTCCAAATAAATATCTTGCTAATTTTTCTCCCATAAGGGAGAAATGGAGGAACATTCATAGAGTAAGAAGAGACAAGGGAAGAAAGAGGTTCTTTGAGTGCTGGCATATAGTCATTTTCCAAGTTCTTGATTCAGATGTGTTCTTTAAAGAATTCCTTAGCTATTGAGTGACTGCCTGCTGCTGGGGCACGGTTTTAGAAGGTAGGCTTGGGTAGTGAGTGTAGGAGGGACCGGCGCTGTGGAAGCCCTGCGCTTCGGGGCTCTGGTTCCAGCTTGCTGTGGACTGTCCTGTGAATGAGTGTAAGCAGTGGGGATTGTAGCGTCCTGGTGCTCCAGGCCTTGAATGACAGGTCTGCCTCTCTGCCTGCGAGAGAGCTGATCAAAGTGGCGCTCACCATGAGGTCGTGCTTCCATTGTTGCAGCCCTGAGCAGAGTGGAGTCCTCCTCCCACGTCAGCCCTCGGGCTGCCCAGCCCAACGTAAAGCCAGCCGGCAGAGGGTTTTTATTTTACTGTTAACATAAAAAAGAAAGGTTTTTCTAAATAGTTGGCGGCTTAGTAATTTCATTGGTAAAACATATTTCTTGGCTTTCATTAATAAGTATTTCTTTAAAGGATCTTGAATACTGCTAATTTTCATTGGTATATTCAGAGACTCTTAGCTCTTGTTAAGAGGTGATTCAGTAGGCTTTTATTTTCTTGTTATATTTGGTCATAAAGTTTAGTTGGGGACATTTAAGAACTCTGTGTTTTATATTTCTGACGTTGAAATTTGATCAAGTGAATTTTGTACATATAATCTAGCTTTAGAGATTTTAAGAGTCATTCACCAAGTGGAGCTGGTAATGCTCAGGTTATGAGAAATTATCTTTAACTCAACAGCACTGCTCTCTTTCTGCTCAGATACAATTGAATTTTTCCAGTTTTCTCTCTCAGCTCAGCAATTCAGATAATGTACCAGCCTCTGTCTTTATGATTGAAACTCATCCCGAGTTATTTAAGAAGTCTAGATCCTTCAGTAGTAATCATAAGAGGAAAAGGGTATCTATAGACAAATAGTCTTTTCTTCTCAGTGGTAGATACATTTCTTTACAGATGTGAAGGTCAAAGCTGAAGGGACTTTTCCCTCCCTCCAGGGAAATGGCTTTTGAAACCAGAAGGTCCTCCCTGCCCTCTGTCCCTCCCTTGTCACAGCCCAGCAGTACGGAGCTCTTCTAGCCGGTAGCATCGCTGCATCCTTATCGCTTCTCTTTGCAGTCACTTCATTCATGTCTGTTGTTTTATAACAAAACTCAGAAAGTAACAGGGAGATTTTTGGAGTCACTTTGTGAGTCTTAAAAGGAATAGTCTTCCTTTTTTATTTCCCACTGCTCCCAGTAAAGAAATTCTGATGTACCATTATTGCATTCCAAATAGTAATATCTTGCGTGTATACAGCACTTTTCAGTTTCCTAAGTGCTCACAGAGACTCTCCTAAAGTACACATGGCTGAAGGGGGGCAGTGGGAAGATCAAAGCCCCCTGGACATGACTCCAGGCAGGGGGGTGAATTATATACTTACTGCCACTAAAGGTGTTTTTCTATGCTATGCCTTTCCTGCCAGGCAGCAAGGTGGGCTGACTGGGGATTATGTCTCCCTGCCAGGCTGCACAGAAACTAAGCAAAGGGTAAGACAAGATCACCCCTCTTGCCCCCTCCCGACCTCAGCTGCCTCTGTTCCCCCAACTGATTCCCTCTCCCTCTGCTTTTGACACTCCTAAAATTCCCAAGTTCCACTGTTGTGTTCAGAAATTCTGACCTTGATTTCTTAACTTTATTTCTGTAGATTCTGCCAGGACACCCGTGGCTCCCTTGGTCCTCTTTCCTTTGCTTCCTTTATGCCTTCCACTGTCCACCCTCAACCCTTTCCCTCTTATTTCACTTTTGTCCTTCAATTAAAAAGTTTAAATGAACTCATCCAAAAAAAATTACTAAACCAAAAAAATCATTTTTACTCAATTAGTAGTGTTTGCATATTTCTTAAGATGTTGTTTTAAGACCTGCTAGCACAGTGCCTGGCAGCCCTTCAATGAATGTGGGTTCCCTTCCTCTTCCTCCCCTTCGCCCCAGGAGGGTGAACTACACTGAAATTGTTACCCCTAGTTGAGTGGCCTCTACTTGCCAAAACATGTAACTGAAGGTAAAAGTCGCAAGATGCCCTGGTGCAGTCTCACATGGCATGTTAGCACAGGAGGACAAACTTTTTTAAAAGTGTCCTCCCCTGCAAAACTTGTTCCTTTGATTCTAGGTAAGTGGCTAGGTCTGGAGAAACCAGACAGATGAGGAGATGGGGGTGTTCAACTTTGAGAAGGGAGAACTCAAGAAAGAATAGAAAGCTGTCTTCAGATACTTAAGAGGATTATTGTAGAGAAGTTTGATTCAGCTTACTTCTTATGTCTCCTAAGAAGTTATGGGAAGGCATGTTTCAACATGATAGGTCAATGAACTTTCTGTGAGAACAGTCTGAAGTAGAATGCACTGCCTCCTGAGTTCCTCATTGCTGGAAGTACTGGGAGACTAGTCATTTAACAAAAATGAACAAGGCAAAGTTAGGCATAGGTTTGCAGGCTAACTGGTTGACCTCTAAGGCTTCATCTGATGTTGAGAGTCTAATTTGGACATACCATTAACTCCTACTTATGAAACCTCAGCTCCATTATCAGACGTTATCAAATATGTTCCTTTTAATTGTTCAGCATAGCCTTTTTTCCCCTTTTAAGTGGAGAAGAATAATTTAAATTTTTTTGTAACTTAGCAGCATAATGTCATAGATATGATGGAATAAATAACATCTTTCCTGTTTGCTAACCTTTAGAAAGGCTATATCAGAAATACTTTTTTTTTTTTTGCTTGGGGAAGATTAGCCCTGAGCTGACGTCTTTGCCAGTCTTCCTCTATGTTGTATATGGGTCGCCACCTCAGCACGGCTGACGAGTGGTGTAGGTTCATGCCCGGGATCCAAACCCACAAACCTGGGCCACCGAAGCGGAATGTGCTGAACTTAACCACTATGCCACGGGGCTGGCCCTTAGAAATACTTTGTAAATTCAAGTTTTATACAATTTTTCTTTTAATTTTTTTGGATAGTGAGCTACCTTCAAAGGATGATTTTCGATGTTAAAAATATTCTAACCATAATTGACTTAATTGGTCATAATGATACTTGTTAATATATATCATTATTTGCTGAAGGGTTCATATTTATATCCTAATGTTTGTAATCCTTTTGGAAGCTATCAGTTTGGACTTAAGCCTTAGAGTTTTATTGTTTGTCATTTTGCAACTTTTATATCTTACCGGAAATATCCTAGCTAGTCTTGCAAGTAGTTGGCCTTTAATATATACCTTATTTCTCTGATTCTAAGATGCCAGTGATTGCAACCTGCCATCACAGATTTAATAAGCTTGCAAAGAAGAACAAAAGAAACTTACTTTTGCCTTCCATTTGTTTAGATTCACAATCAGAATTTGAGTCCAAGCCCCCTTTTGACCAGTGTGTACAGCTTCACTGTGTCACATTGCTTTTCATTATCGATAGTGGTGCTTTTGACCTCTTTGAAACTTTAAGCGACTGTATAATTCTGAAGCATGTTGAAGAATATGGAGTTTTGTATCCTTGTCCATTTTCATAAAACTCAAGCTGCTTTCTTCCTTAATTGAGTTGTGTATACTACAAGTTAAACAGCTTCTCTGGAATTCAGGTACAACTTTGAACAGAGAGACATTGCGTGCTGAGTGACACGGCCCTGCACAGGGTATGAGTCTGTCACACCAAATTCTCCTGGCTTTGAAAAATGCTTTAGTTTGAGACCACTGACAGTTTTCTTTTCTTTTGATTGAATTGACAGACATGACAGGTTAGTCAGTGCTACATCATAGTGTAATCTTTTTGATAGCATTTAAGTAACAAATCGGTGATCTAAATTTAAGTTAAAAAGCCATCCTTGTTTGCTGCTGCTTCTACCAAGTAACAGCTAAAATGACAGGTAGATGAACAGATACCTTTTGTAATCAGCTAAGTGTGCACATCTCAGGTAACGCCAGCTATGTGAAAACTTACTTCTATGCCTAGTGGCTGGTAAGTTTCTGCTAACGTAATTGTAAGGAGTGTCAATTTCAGAAATGTGAAAATTTGTAAAACCTGTATCTTAGAATCCCGGAAATATGGTATTTGCTGACTGATTGGTTAATCCCTAAGAAAGCCAGTGTTGTTCTGGCAATAGCTGTCTCGCATTTACACATTTAGTAGTATGTTTTTCTGCAAAAGACATCAAAAGTGTTTTTCCGCCCCATTGAGGTCTGCATCTTACAGAAAGACTTGAAGAAGCAAGAACGCTTTAAAAAAAAAAATCAGTATTCAGCCTTTAAAATAAATGCTAAAGGCTTAAACTTTTACTTGGTTTTCTAGAGATTTAATTGATAAATTGATTAATAGTGTTTAATCTGACAGTCTTACAAATTTTATAATGAAATCTCATAGTTTAAAAGATGCTATTTATTAAAAAGCAATTCTTTTTATAAAGACTATTGCATGAATATCAGACTTTTCAGATATGTACTGTAAAGATCTGGATTGTCATGTATCAGTTTCAGAAATAATATATTTGAAAGTGTCTTGAAAAATATAAAGTATAAGTATAAAGTGGCTATAATAATTAATAACAATAGATTTATCTCTTTTAAAATTGTTTTAACTAGGAAATACAAGCAGATCATGAGTATTGTCTTTAATATTTAGACCACTATCAGTGTCTTGATCATATCACTGGTATCTTAATCATATAATTATAGAACACCATATTTTTATACCATTTTACTTCTCAGCTAATTCAGTATTATCCAAGTTAAGCTTTTGCCATCAGTTTATTTTATTATGTCAACGTGTCCTAGCAGCCTGTGCTACTTGATCTATCCTCTGAAGTTGCTAATTCCTTGTCGTCTGTTTTTTGCTGACGTACCCTGTACATTCACTGTCCCTTCACATCCACTCCTGTTTGCAGTCCTGGGCCTTAGGAAATTGCATGCAGAATAAGAAGTTGAAGACTGAGTTATGAATGCATGGAGATAAGCTATAAATGAGCAATGTGAAAAGAAAAATAATACAGTGTATAACAATAAAACCTAATTGACTTGGAAATTTTTTATAGCTAATAAATTTAATCTGCCATTTATTTCTAAATTTAATTAATGTAACTTCTTTTTAACTCTAGTCATCTCAGCTTAATAATCCCCAGTTTGTATGGGTGGTACCAGCTTTGCGGCAGCTGCATGAGATCACTCGCTCATTCATAAAACAAACCTATCAAAAGCAAGACAAGGTAAGAGTATAGATGTATTTGATTATTATACATTTACTTGCATAACCTTTTATAATAACGAAACGAAGAAAATTGCTGAGTTTTGTAGTCACTGTTTTACATTTTTATGGTGATTGATACAATTCATTCATATTATTTAATAATCATTTAAACATCATTCTACTTTTATTTCTATGGGCCTTTTCTTTTAATGTATCTCTCACTCATTTTCTTTTTATTTCCTTAATTTATTGAGGTAATTAAGCCAATTTTTAAAAGAAATTTGTTTGAAAAGATTCAGAGACTAATTTTATATTGCAGAAAGATTAGATTGCTTAAGGAGCTAGAGTGTCCTCAGTATAATAGACTTGGAAAGAAAGATCTGGAAAAGTACACAAGAAGTGAAATAGTTCTTTTGAAAGACTTCTTAGGAAAAGTCTCTTTTAGGAGCAAAAATTTAGCAGAGAAGTTTATTAATTTTCCAGCGAGTGTACATACCATGTTGATTTTATGTACTTTTCTGTAGGAAACGTAAGTGAAGAAATGCTGGTTTGCTCTGCCTCACCTAGGACACGTGCTGAAATAAAAGCGCGTATTAAACTGACAACTGCAAATTCTCACATCGTTTTTCCTTTTGTTGTTTTTGCCAAGAGCATTATTCAAGACTTGAAGAAAAATTTTGAAATAGTGAAATTGGTAACGGGAAGTTTGATAGCTTGTCATCGACTTGCAGCAGCCGTGGCTGGACCCGGAGGCCTAACTGGGTCGACACTGGTGGATGGCCGGTACACTTACCGGGAGGTACCACACCGTGCTTTCACTTCATGAGGGACAGTCATTTGGCCTTTTTGCACTTGAACTATAAAAATAATGTTTGTTGGGTGTAACTCTAAAGAGGTAGCATGAGGTGTGTTTGTAGTGATAAAACAGTTTTATATCTTGACATAATCTTTCTAAAATAAAAGTTTAGAAAATTGATATTTGTGGGTAAATCTTTCAGTAAATCACCTAAGAACTGCATATAGTTAATGAAAATAAACATCTTTTCTTTGTCTTTGATCTGAAATAATAATTGTCAGTTCTGTGGGTAATTGCTTTTGTTTTTCAAATCAGTTGATTTGTAATATTGGTGTTTTTTTGTTTTTTTTTTTTGTGAGGAGGACTGGCCCTGAGCTAACATCTGATGCCAATCCTCCCCCCTTTTGTTTTTCTTGAGGAAGAGTGGCCCTGAGCTAACTTCCATGCCCATCTTCCTCTACTTTATATGGGATGCCTCCACAGCATGGCTTAACAAGCGGTACGTCGGTGCGCACCTGGGATCCGAACCTGCGAACCCTGGGCCACTGCAGTGGAGTGCACGCACTTAACCGCTTGCACCACCAGGCCGGCCAGTGTTACATTGTTTTAAAAAATTAGAAGAAAATCTTAACTCACCAGTTGTGAGTTTGTGGTGTTTTACTTTGAAGTTACTGAAATTTATATTTTATTGGCATCTAAGGTCAACTGAATTTGTAATAGCCTTGAAGTAGCTTCTACTACATTGTACTGTCAACTTGTAAACAGATTTCTCACATTTACTTTACCTAAAATTATATGAAAAAGCATTAGGTAAAACTATTTTTTTCATTTTAAAGTTTTTGGGTTTTTTTTTAAATTTTGCTTTTAGGTATGAATGCCTAGAGTTAACTAACTAGCATTACTTTTTTTTTTTTGCAGTATTTAGAGGCCCATCTAAAATTTCTGGCATTTTTCTTGCAAGAAGCTACTCTATATCTGGGTTGGAATCGTGCCAAGGAAATCTGGGAGTGTCTTGTGACCGGCCAGGATGTTTGTGAATTAGATAGAGAGGTAAGAAGATGGATTTGTGGATAAAGTAAGGCAAGGGTGGGACTTAAATATTTCACGTTTTTGTGTGTCTCACATCTTCAATTCTAAGCACTCTTCACTTTACTAAGCACACATTTATACTAATAGTCCAGGAACTCTAAGTGCTGCAAAATATTTTTTATAATATATATCTATGATATAAATAAATGTGTGAGTTCTTTGGTAATTTTGATACCATTCTGGGCAAATCCAAATTCAGCCATGTGAGTACAGCTAAAGAATCCTCAGTATATCTTTTAGTTTTCTTCCCTCCCATGAAACTAACTTTAAGTTACCAGCAGAAAACTTGGAGTTCCTGTAATGTTGTTGTACCCCAGAAACACTAAAGAAGAGTAAATGCCTAGACAGATTTTTAAAACTATAATTAAACAGCTGAAAATAGGTTAAACCTGGAGCAGAACACCTCTGCTTTGACGTTTCCTTACAGTGAGTCGATGTTTCCTCCCCTCATTTTACAGAAGCATGACTACCTGGAAGGATTGTGGAAAGGACTAAGCATGTGACAGTGCCTGGCACATCTAAGGCTTGTTAATAAATGTTAGTGGAAAAACCCAAGTGTGAAAGTCAGTGAAAAGTATGAGTATGTATTTTCATTGTCTAGGGGAAAGATTGCTGGTAACTCACTGCTTTATTTCATTCCACAGTTCCAAGCGTTTCAGTTTTGAGTAGTAGTGTGGCCATAGAAATTTTTGAAGAATTAAAAAAATTTATCTTTCCTTTCCCAATTTGGAATATGTATTTCCTGAAATGGGTTCTAGTTACAGGGTAATGTTTGTGTTGATCCACAGATGTGTTTTGAATGGTTTACAAAAGGACAACATGATCTCGAGAGTGATGTTCAGCAGCAGCTTTTCAAGGAGAAAATTCTTAAATTGGAGTCATATGAAATCACTATGAATGGTAGGAAAAAAATTTTAAATCATTTTTTTTTTCGGTTCTTTAAAAGTAAGAAATTTTATTCTTTCCTTTCGCTCTAAACCCACTTTCAGAAGTAACTAAACAATTTGGAATATATGTTTATATACACAGATAAATTCTTTTTTATATAAATGGTATCTTATAATTAATTTTTTTCTTTTTGGTGAGGAAGATTATCCCTGAGCTAATATCTGTTGCCAATCTTCTCTCTTTTTGCTTGAAGAAGACTGTTGCTGAGCTAACATCTGTGCCAATCTTCCTCTATTTTGTATGTGGGTCCCGCCACAGCATGGCTTGACGAGCAGTGTGTAGGTCCACGCCTGGGATCCAAACCCACGAACCCCGGGCTGCCAAAGCAGAGCACACAAACTTAGCCACTATGCCACTGGGCCAGCCCCCTCTTATAATTAATTTTTAAATTATATGGCCTGATAGCTCAAGTGGCCAAACTATCTTTTCATGAAATTACTTAGTACAGAAAGGCTTTCTTAAGGTAAAAATTTGTCCAAGTATAGAAATCCTCCTTTCAGATGTTTCTTTTAATTGAAAAAATTTTTTTGAGATATAATGCACATACCATAAAATTCACTTTTTTTTTTTTTTTGCTGAGGAAGATTGGCCCTGAGCTAACATCTTTTGCCAACCTTCCTCTATTTTGTATGTGAGCTGCCGCCACAGCGTGACTGTGAACCAGTGGTGTAGGTCTGCGCCTGGGAACCGAACCCAGGCTGCCGAAGTAGAGCCAAACTTAGCTGCTAGGCCGTGGGGGCTGGCCTAAAATTCACTTTTTTAAAGTGTACAATCACTGGCTTTTAGCATATTCACAAAGTGCAACTTTCACCACATTTTAATCCCAGAGTGTTTTTATCATCCCAAAAAGAAAGTCTGTACCTTAGCAGTCACTCTCCCTTTCCCCATTTCCCCAGCCTCTAATCTATTTTCTGTCTTTATGGATTAGTCTATCAGTGGAATCATACAACATGTGGCCTTTTGTATGTGGCTTCTTTCATTATGCTAAGGCTTAATGTTTTCAACGTGCTACATGCCACGTTGTAGCATGTATCAGTACTTAATTCTGTTTTATGGCTGAATAATATTCCATTGTATAGATATATCACGTTTTGTTTATCTGTTCATCAGTTGATAGACATTTGAGTTATTGCCACTTTTTGGCTATCAATAATGCTGCCATAAACATTCTTGTACAAGTTTTTGTGTAGACACAGGTTTTCATTTCCCTTGGGTATATACCTACGAGTGGAATTGCTATGTCATATAATTAACATTTGAGGAACTGCTAACTGTTTCGCAAAGTGGCAACACCATTTTATAATTCCACCAGCAGTATGTGAGGTTTCCAATTTCTTGACATTCTCACCAATACTTGTTATTGTCTGTCTTGTTATTTCAGTCGTCCTAGAGTATGCGAAGTGGTACCTCATTGTGGTTTTGACTTGCATTTTCCTAATGACTAATGATATTGAGCATTTATTCATGTGTTTATTGGCCATTTGTGTATATTCTTTGCAGAAATGTCTATTCAGATCTTTTGCCCATTTTTTAAATTGAGGTGTAATTGACATTTAACATTATATTAGTTTCAGATGTACAACATAATTCAATATTTGTATATATTGCAAAATGATCACCACAGTAAGTCTAGTTAATATCCATCATCATATGTAGTTACAACTTTTTGTTGTTGTTATGAGAACTTTTAAGGTTTACTCTCAGCAACTTTAAATATCCAATACAGTAATTATTAACTATAGTCACCATGCTGTATGTTACATTCTCATGACTTATTTATTTTATAACTGGAAGTTTGTACCTTTTGACCCCCTTCATCCATTCCACCCACCCACCCCCCACCTCTGGCAGCCACCAGTGTGGTCTGTATCAATGAGTTCAGTTTTAGGGGGTTTTCTTATTTTTGTTTTTTAGATTCCACATATAAGTGAGATTTTAGAGCATTTGTCTGTCTGACTTATTTCACTTAAGGTAGTGCCCTCAAGGCCCATTCATGTTGTCGCAAGTGGCAAGATTTCCTTCTTTTTATGGCTGAATAGTATTTCATTGTGTATCTATACCACATTTTCTTTATCCATTCCTTCATCAGTGGACGCTTAGGTCGCTTCTGTGTCTTGGGTGTTGTAAATAATTCTGCAAAGAATTTGGAAGTACATATATCTTTTCAAGTTAGTGTTTTTGTTTCCTTTGGATAAATACCCAGAAGTGGAATTGATGGATCATATGGTAGTTACGTTTTTAATTTTTATAGAACCTCCATACCGTTTTGTTTACCCATTTTTTAGTTGGGTTATTTGTCTTTTTATTGTTGAGTTGTAAGAGTTCTTTATATATTCTGCCTACTGGCTCTTTGTCAGATGTATGATTTGCAAATATTTTGTCCCATTCTATGGGTTGTCTTTTCACTTTCTTGATAGTCATTTGAAGCACAAATTTTTTAATTTTGACCAAGTCAAATTTATCCATTTTTTCTTTTGTTGCTTATACTTTGGGTACCATATCTAAGAAACCATTGCCCTATCTAAGGTCTTGAAGATTTATACCTAGGTTTTGTCATAAGAGTTTTGTAGTTTTAGCTCTTGATAGACTTTGAGTCTTGTCATTGGTTATCTGTGTTACTTAGAGTGCATGAATTTATCGGACATTATATAATTTCAGGTTTTAACTTATTTAAGACTTTTTTTGAAAATGTGAATCTCTGTGATCATCGATTGAAAAGACAAGGAGCTCAGTTGGTAAGTACGTTATTCTCAAATCTAGATAATTTGGATAATCTAGTAAAACTTACGTTCAGCAAAAAACGTGTGTTATAATTGAGAGAAAACATTAAGTTTTTTAAAAGAATGGACATCTCCTTGGCTGCCGTCTTGTGCATTGATGACAGAGCTTCTCTTAGAGTGTGAAGGAGGCTCCTCCAGCACAGTCACACATCGCCAGCTGCCTGGGAGAACACAGTTGGCTTCTCAAATCACTTTTTGCTTCTTGCTGATCTGGGGCAGCGAGCAGCCTTCTGTGGCTAGGCGAATGCAGAGTAGAAATAGTTCTATCTAAGCTTCCAATGCCTCAGATCCAGCAATTCATATGTTCCTAAAAAATTAAAAAAATCTTCAATCCTGGGATCGTAGTGGCAGGGATTTAGGGAGAAAAATTTAGGAGAAGACAATGAAGCAGGAAAATGAAGATCTGTAGAATGCAGCTTATGTTTATATTTACATGCGCTTGCTTTCTTAAAAACGAAAGGCAAAAAATAACTCCTTTTCCAAGACTGTTGCATTCAAGACCTGGCTTCCTGGGTGGTGAGAACTTTTACAAGAACTTGTAAGCTGTGGACCCTGGTGTTTCTAACAGAGCTTTGGGAAGACCAATTTGAGTCCGAGGGGTTAGTAACTACTTCTGGCTCGACTCCGTTTCCTTGTGAAGAAAAGCTCCTGAAGATGGCACCCATCTCACTCCTGTACTGTCTCTGCTTCTGTAGTTTGTGTGGCTGCATGTCCGGCTTGGGTGTAGGGATGTCTGGAGAAAAATCTTCCTATCTATCCTGGTTCCCGTGGAAGTTACCCAGTGTTTCTGTGGTTGGTTGTTTTTTGTTTTAAAGTTCCATGTCAGTACAATAGTGTTCTCATATGTAGCTTGGTTTTTGCAGCCTTAATTCATATTGAACTGAAGAAGCGTAGACTTACAGTGTACCAGAAAATAACTGTCTGTAATTTTGTGACCCTGATATGCTATATAATTTAATTTTTTTTCTTTTGAACAGTATGTAGAAAAGCTGGAATTGATAGGAATGGATTTCATTTGGAAAATAGCCATGGAATCACCTGATGAGGAAATCGCTAATGAAGCTATTCAGTTAATCATAAACTATAGTTACGTTAATCTTAACCCTAGGTTAAAGAAGGTGAGTATCTAAGGAAAGAAGGTACTCATACACAAAAAGCAGAAAATGATATATATTTTTTGATAAGTTGTGAACCTTGGCATGGCCGAGATTGGCTTCTATATTTTGATATTTTTAATGATCACAACTAAATACCAGATTAATTTTCATATCTGTATACCTCTTTTAGGATTCTGTATCGTTGCATAAGAAATTCATTGCTGATTGCTACACAAGATTAGAAGTGAGTAGCAAATTTTATTTAACTTGTTTTTTAAATAAATGCTTTGGCTTTTTCTTTTTATAATTTTATATTGTGAGATCACGTATAATACTGATGTTTGTGGCTGGATCCTAGGGAAGAATTTGTGAACAGTACCGTATTGTCACATAGGGAGAGACGTTTGCCTTGATGCCCCCCATACAGAAGTGTACTGTATAGGAAATCGTCCTTTCTGCTTCCATCACCTCTCTTCCCCACCCCACCCACCCCATTTTAGGGTATGGGAACTGTCTCAGAAAACAGGTCTATACCACATTTCTAGTAGATTGTTTTTCTCCTTTCTCTTTTTCTGTCCAGGAATTTTATATAAGCACTTGCTTCTTTTCCCATCCCTCCCCATGTTTTACCCAGTTTATATCGTAAATGCTATTAAAGGCCACAGCTGGACACTCACTAGTAGGTGGTGTTGGTTGTCTTTGTCCATTAGAAGCTGGCTATGTGATATTATCTCACATATATTTCCAGCACCTTATTTCCAACATGATGGTTAAAGCACTAAACATTCATTTTCATTCTTAGTTTGTGCTGGTTTAGGTTTTATATCTAATAAAGAGTATTCCAAAAGCATAAAATGCTGCTGCCCACAAATGTCACTGAGTTAAACCTTTTGGTGCTGGATGTGTGCTAGAATCTGTACAAGATTTCTCAAGTTGTGACTTCCATCCAAATGTGTCACCGTAAAAGACATTTAAAGTGTTCAAGTGCCCCTAAATGAGGTGCCATGTGAATATGAATATATGCAGAATAGTAGTTCTCAACTAGGAGGTATTTTGCCTCCTGGGGGTCATTTGGCAGTGTCTGGAGACCTTGTTGGTTGTCACAACCAGAGGGGTAATACTGGCACCTGATGGTAGGTAGGCAGAGAGGAGAGGTCAGGGATGCTGTTAAACATCCTGCAGTGCCCAGAACAGCCCTCTACAACAAAACACTTTCCAGCCAAAATGTCAGTAGAGCCGAGGTTGAGAAACCCTGATATAAAATGATGATTTCGTATTTCATAGGCAGCCAGTTCGGCGCTTGGGGGCCCCACTCTGACACATGCTGTGACCAGAGCAACGAAGATGCTTACAGCCACTGCCATGCCCACCGTAGCAACGTCAGTTCAGTCTCCATATAGGTAAGGGATTGTGGAAGTTACAAAAAACACACCACTCATACATATGTATCAGTTTAACAAATAATCATCTTTTTTCCCCCTGTGGAGAGCTCTCAATTCTTGATTTCACCATTTTATATCATAACTTTTGCAAATAGTCATATCCTGAGAAATTACATGTTCCCCGTCATACATCCCCAAATCTGCACCTGTTTTGAAGATCTGTAGGTCATTGTCGCAACCACCCAAGTGTTGCTCTGCCCCTACCCTTCTACCTAATGGACAAGTTTTGTTATTGTTTTTATTTGAAGCATTTTACTTTCACTCTGTGTAACATGAGTAACCTATTCTTTACAGTGGAGTAAAGATATATTCATTGCGTGAAGAGTCATTTTTTTCAAGTTTGAAATATTTACATAGACATCTTTTAACTTTTCTTCTTGAATAGTCAAATCCAGGGCATTAACAGCATAAGCAAAATGATGTGGAAGATGGTTAATTAAAATTGTGCATTATAATGTAATCACATATTTTTTCAAAATAATTTTTAATGAGAACTGTGTCCCCAAATATCGGTGTCAAATCTTTGAACTGACATTTCTTAATCACATGGCTGTGTTTAGTGTTTTCAGATATCATCAGTGAAATGTGAGTTCACTATTTGCTGGAAAATAGATGAGTGTTTAGAACATTAGCTTGAAGTAACTAAAACACTTTTGTGGGGTTTTATGAGCCTTTCATTCCTGATAAGCAGCCCCAAATCAATGATGCCAGGAACCTGTGGCGGGCACTTGGAGAAGGGCTCACTGTGCCGCCCTCTCATGGTCACTGCTTCTGCAGTCTTTCTCTGCTCCTGGAATCACTTTATGTGTATATGTACTTATTTTTATGTACAGTTGGGGCTATTCTGTTTCTTTTTAAAGCCTTCCTTTAGAAAAGGAATCGAGGCAATATTATTGTTCACATTCTTCTTCATCTTCTTTTTTAAGTGAGTTGATTACTGCATAGTGATACTTATTAATAGGAAAGAAGCCAGTAAAACTCAACCAGCTCAGACCTCTTTTTAATTTTATTTTTTTATTTTTATTTATTTATTTTTTTGGTGAGGAAGATCAGCCCTGAGCTAACATCTGCCTCCAATCCTCTTCTTTTTGCTGAGGAAGATTGGCCCTGGGCTAACATCCATGCCCATCTTCCTCTACTTTATATATGGGACGCCTGCCACAGCATGGCTTGATGAGTGCTGTGTAGGTCTGTGCCCAGGATCTGAACCTGCGAACCCCAGGCCGCCAAAGCGGAGCTCACAAACTTAACCACTACGCCACTGGACCAGCCCCGATCAGACCTTTTTTAAGTGACAAAAAGTGATTATAAATTCAGCTCATGATAAGAATACTAATACAACTTGTACATTCCCAGTAGACTTTCATTAAGATTATGTATTAAGAACTCCTAATTACATGTTTGTAATATGCAGTCCCTCTCTGTGACCCAGGTCCTTAGTGACTCATTGTCTGACAAACCAGAACAGAAGTGCATTTATGAAGTATGGAGTTGGGATTTCCAAACTGCTGCTTCTTTAAATAAGTGTGCTTTTAGTTTTTTTCTTTTTAGTAAGTGCTTTTTATTCTGAATCATTTCATATTTGACTGACTACAGAACAAAACCACGTGATGGTTTTTAAATATTATTATAAACTGTATCAGAGTTAATGAGAACGTATAATTTCAAAGTTGCATTTGAACCAGGACATCGTAGTTTATCCCGTCACTAGTTTTGAAAGAACTTGCAGTGCCCATGTTTGTTCCAGCTCATGGGGGCAGAGTTCTTTGTTTTCAGTGCTGTCTGTGATTTAATTCATTACTGAGGCGTAATTAAAACAGTTCACTCAGCAGTTCACTTATTATAGCACTTAGATATTTCCTAAAGATTTTTCCTCTGAATTTCAAATTCTAGTTCCTGGGCCGGCCCGTGGCTTAGCGGTTAAGTGCGCGTGCTCCGCTGCTGGCGGCCAGGGTTCGGATCCCGGGTGCACACCGACACACTGCTTCTCCGGCCATGCTGAGGCCGTGTCCCACATACAGCAACTAGAAGGATGTGCAACTATGACATACAACTATCTACTGGGGCTTTGGGGAAAAAATTAATTAATTAATTAAAAAAAAAAATTCTAGTTCCTGTCCACAGACTGAAAGAATTTAGAACTCTTAAATGTATTTAACAAAACTGTTAAAATGTGTTTAACCAACACTTTTAGAGTGAAATTTCCAATACCACTAGTCAGTATTGCCAGACTAATTGTCAGGAAATGGTGGTGCCTGTTTTCAGTTGTAGGAATATACCTATTTGGAATACCTGACTTTCTGGAATAGCAGGTGTTTACATTAAAGGCGCTTGGATTTTCATCTCAGTGTTGACACAGGTAGTGTTATATGAGGCCTATATAAGATGCTGAGTGTTGGAATCTAGTTATTTCAAATACTAAGTAAGAGTCCATCAGTCTTTGGCCAAAAGAGACCTCAGGTCTCATTTTCAGAGGCTGTTAGCTCCACCCTCCCTTGCTGTGTGTTTCCTCTCCCAGAGATGCCGTGTTCCTGATGCGTGGTGATTTCTTATGCACTTTGAAAACTCTTGGGATAACAAATTCTTACATCGTATGCTTTAACTACACAGAATGTTCACTTAAACCAGATGAATGATTGTTTGTCCTTCCCTTGCTCCTCATTCTTAGGCTCATTACAACAGACAGCACCTCTTACCTGTGCTGTATTTACTGGTGTACATTTGTCTTCTAATTTTCCGGCAGTTCAGAACTTTGTCAGATTCCACGTGTTTACAGAATTATGTGGCATATTTTAGTTGTAAGATTATGAGAGTCAGACTCACTGATTGTTCATTCTTGGTGGATTGATGGACAAATAGGCCTGGAGACCCAGGTCCTCTATTTGCGGAACAAGTGTTTAAAAAAAGAAAAAGAAGAAAGGAAAGGACAGGAAAGGTGGGCAGACTTCCCCTGTCTTATTCCATCTGTGCGCTGCAGCCGTGAGCTGGTGGAACCACCTCCCCCTTGGGTGAAAGGGGAGCTTAGTCTTTGCAAATTTCAGTCTTTGATCAGTGAGTGCCAACTGTGATTGTGGTTTTGGTGAAACAGACTGGAATTGAGCTCAGGTCAGCAATTCATTTCAAATATGTTCAAAAAAAATTTTTGTAATCCATAGATCCACTAAGCTTGTAATAATTGAGAGATTGCTGCTTCTGGCAGAACGCTATGTGATCACTATAGAGGTAAGCCTCTCTCCTTTTTAGAGCAACTTTATCAACCTGTTACTAGACTCAATGTGTTAAGTGTGTATTTTTGACATGCCTAACAGTGGCGCTTGTTTGACTTGTTTGACTTATATCTTTTTCAAGGATTTTTACTCTGTTCCACGAACTATTCTACCTCATGGTGCCTCATTTCATGGACATCTTTTAACTCTTAACATTACATATGAGTCTACCAAAGATACCTTCACTGTAGAGGTAGGTTTACAGTAAGATCTGCAGCTGTTTTCATATTGTCGTGTTCTTTTCATAAGAACACTGTTGATTGAGCTGCATGAATGACTATTCTAAAAGCTGGTTTTGGTAAACAAATTTAGAAAAATACCTGAAATGAAAGGAAACTGATAGAGTATAAGCAAACACATAAGTAAATATGGGGCGATGAGAGTTATAAAGAATAAAGCAGGATAAGTTGGTAGAGTGATGTATACCTGAAATACCATTTTAGACAAAGATGGACAGGGAAGGTCTCTGAGGTGGTGACGTTTGAACAAAGACTGAATGAAGTGACAGAGTAAGCCATTTCTGGGGGAAGAACCTTCCAGGCGAAGGGAGCAGCAGATACAAAGGTGACAAGCAAGGTGGCCAGTGTGACTGGAGCACAGTGAAGAAGGGAAGCTTAGAAGGGCACTGCAGTGGAAGGACTGGAGATTTTACTCCATGCCTGATGGGGAGGGAATATTGGCGTGTGGAAGAGAACGTTTGCTCACAGCAGAAAGAAAGCCTCATGGGGCAGGGATCCTTGTCTTTGGGTTCTCTGCTGCATTCCCAGCTTCTAGAACAGTGCCCGATACATAGTAGAAACTCACTAACAGTTGTTTAAATGAATAAATTAAACGAATTACAATGTTTAATTTTATTTTACAGGCTCACAGTAATGAAACCATAGGGAGTGTCCGGTGGAAGATAGCCAAGCAGTTGTGCTCTCCTGTGGATAATATACAGATATTTACAAATGATAGTCTGGTAGGTTTAAGTAAACAGTTTGTGGCACTTGAGCCTGATATTAATACTTTGCTCTTCCTTTCTCTCTCAATAATTAAGAAACTGCTTTTTGCAGCTGACAGTGAATAAAGATCAGAAGCTGCTCCACCAGCTGGGCTTTTCTGATGAACAAGTCCTTACCGTGAAGACTTCTGGCAGCGGGACCCCCTCAGGGAGCTCAGCGGATTCCTCCACCAGCTCCAGCAGCAGCAGCAGTGGGGTTTTCAGCTCGTCATACGCCATGGAGCAGGTATTGAGTGACAAATTTCTATTTAAGAAGCAAGAATTTAATGTTTGTCTTTTTGCTTCAGCCCATGTAGATTTGGATGCTCATGTCTTTATCTCTCAGACAAATCCTGACTCTTGAAAACTGTATCACTGAGAAACGCTGGGCTTCAGTGGGGAGAAGATAACATAACTTATCAATCTTCTGAACCACAGAATCTTCCGCGTCCCCCGGTCATTCTGCCTGGCCGCTGCTTGCTGCTCCCCTGTACATCTCTCTTCACTGACTCATTGACTTCCCTCTACTGGGTCATTCCCATTAGCATTCACAGGTGCTGTTATTTCTACCATCTTTAAAAAAAAAAACCTTACTTCACCCCAATTCCACCTTCGGTTCCTGCCCCATTCTCTCCCTCCCAAATCAGCAAAGCTCCTTGAAAGCAAAGTTGTCTAAACTCTCTTTTGCCATCCTCTTGACTCCTCTTGAAAAGAGTCAGGCCCTTGTCTAGGTAATCTGTCCCCTCACCCTCAGTCCTCATCTTGACATTTCAGTGGAGTGATACATGTGATCACTCCCCCTTGAGATACTTTCCTCACTTGGTATTCAGGGCTCGCCTGGCTTTCCCTCACCTCTCTGGCTGGTCTTGTTCTGTCTCCTCTGCTGGTTGCTCTTCATCTCCCTGATCCCTATACACAGGGGTTCCCTGGTGGCGCAGTCCTGTGACCTCTCCTCTGTACACTCATTCCCTCAGGAGTCTCATTCACTTGCAGAGCTTTTTATGTAGTATATGCATTGATAACGCCCCAATTTTGATCTTTAGCTTGAAGTCTAGATATATGGATCCAAATACTTACTCAACATCTCCTCTTAAATGTGGAGTAGGCACCCCAATCATAGTGTATCCAAAACTGAGCTCCTGATACCTCCTTTCTCACCACCTCACCCCTACCCCAAACCTCTTCATCCCACGGTCTTGCCCTGTCCCAGATAATGGCATCTCCATTCTTCTAGTGGCTCGTGCCAGCATCCTTGGGTCCTTTCTTTCTCTCATAGCCATATCCATCAGCAAATCTTTGACTCTATCTCTAAAATACGTCTAGAATCTAGCTACTTTTCTCTCTTCCACAGCTGCCACACAGGTCCAGGCAACCTTCCTCCCTCACCTGGGTGTTTCTTTCGTGCCCTAACTGGTCTCATGACTTCTGCCCTTACAGCAGTTCAGTCTGTTCTCTCTGTAGCACCCAGCAGCCCCTGAGCTTTCTAAACAGATGTCGAGTTGTGCCACCCCTCAGCTCAGGCGCTCCAGTGGCTCCCACCTCGCTCAGGGTCAGAGCCAGCCGGCAGGCCAGAGCCTCCCTGTCCGGATCGTCTGCTGTGGCCTCCCTCCCTCACACCACTGCAGCTGCATTGGCCTCCGCCTTGGTCCTCAGACACAGTAGGGCCTTGCGCTTGCTCTTCCCTGTGCCTAGAATGTTCTTCCCCAACATCCAGGTGGACCTCTATCACTTGCTTCAGCTTTTACTTGCATGTTGCCTCCAGTGAGCCTGCTTGGGCAGTTCTGTCTAATTCCCAACCCCATGCCTTCCTGCCTCTGCACCTCATTTCCCTGCCCTTCTCTGCTGTTCTTTAACACACTGTATACTTTGTTTATCTTGTTAAATGTCTGTCTCCTGAGTAAAACATAAACTCCATGGGAGCAGATTTTTGTCTGTTTTGCCCACTGTATCACCAGCACTTAAAACAGTGCTCATTCAGTGTTTGTTGAATGATTCATGAATCAATCGATCAGTCGGTTTATTTTCCACTCTCTCTCTGTCGGGAACTGAGCTTGGCGCCAGGGGTGTAAGACTGTTCTGTTCTTTAGGCTTTCCCAGTCTAGATAGTAAGATAATGCCAGACCTCATGTAAAGTAAAGATGTTTAAATGGCGTGTCGGGATCTTCATTCATAGTTATTAATATATATCCCTTTAATTTAATTCCATGTGTAAGTTCCTTGTGTGCCTATGTCTTCTTATCTTAGAGCATAACCTTGCTATAGATATCAAAGAACTCTTCAGGGTTAGTGTTAGTATTGTGGGGGTTTTTTTAAGTAACTATATTTATATATAGCAAGAATTTAAGAAAGAAATCTCACTCAGAGTGATATTATGACAGTTAATTAACAACAGAAATAATGTACACAGCATCTTCAAGTTTAGCATTTTTACACTATTTCATACTTATCCTGAATTTATTAAAAATATTCATGTATATAATTACATTCTATAGTGATGTCTAGTTTTTATTCCTCATAACCAGAAAATGGCACTTTAGTCATGTCTGAATCTCTTCTCTGTTATATGTGCATGTATATGCATATATGTACTACTTTAATTTTCCTTTTAAATCACTCATTGCCTTGTTTGCTGCTGACAAGCTATGATCAGCTTTCAGTGGCGCCTGCTCTATTCTGTTCATTACACCTGCCCTTTTTGCCGCTCTCCTCCTGCCTGCCTTGGGGTGCCTTAGCCCCTCCCCCAGCAGGTGGGTGGGAGAGCCAGGTAACAAGCGCACTGGCAGGTAGTGTCCCCTCCCTCTGGTACCATGTGTTGTCCTTCAGTGCAGGTGAGCACTGGGATCCCCGAAGCCCTGTAGTGGCCAGTCTTTCGGAGCCAGTATTTTTATCATTGGTTCATTTGATTAGAAAAGGAGACACTTCTTTTGTAAACTTGTCTGTGTTTTGCTGTTTTCCCTCAGGAGAAGTCCCTCCCTGGTGTTGTGATGGCACTTGTGTGTAATGTATTTGACATGCTTTACCAGCTGGCCAATCTGGAGGAGCCAAGGTAAGTGCACATATTTATGAAGCTTGAAAGTTATCAAGGTTAGGGAACCAAGTAATTTTTCACTTGAAATGTGTTTTAGTTTACCTCCTGTACTAAATGACTCTGTTATGGAAACTGTGGCTTACGTGAAAAAAGAATTTAACTTGAAACATTTCAGGATAACTCTGCGAGTACGAAAGCTGCTACTCTTGATCCCCACTGACCCAGCCATTCAGGAAGCCCTCGATCAGCTGGATTCTTTAGGAAGGAAGGTATGAGTATCCGGGCAGTTACTGAACTGGCCTGAAAACTTTGTATCATGAGGCAGTGAAAATGCACCATGAAATCACCATCAGGCCATTTGATAGCATCTTTCCTGTGATGATTTTTCTTCTTTAGAAGAATACTTTTCCCATGATTGGAAATCAGAACTTCATGTTGGCTTTTAAAGAATCTAGATAGAGTCAAAAATGGCATCAAATTTTAAAACTAGAAGAGCCTTTAACATCACCTACTTCTGCCTCCTTCATGTGGTGTGTTAGGAAACTGAGTCCACAGAGACGAAGTGTCTTGTCCAGGTCAGACTCTAGCTCTGACTCAGTGGAGATGTTTTCCCTCTGTCACGATGCCTGAGTGTGATTGTTGCATATGGTTGAGTTGCTTACATAAGTGGATTATATTTTAGTTTTTTCACAGTTGATATTTAAAGTTCATTTTAATTTTTAGAATGTTATTTCTTAAGAGTTTTATATATATTAAAATTGTTTTATCTATAATATTTATGTTCTCAGAATAAATTAATTTAGAACAAAGTTGTTAGAATTAAGTTATAAATTTTATGTTTCAGTAGTTGAAGTTTAGATCAGCTCATAGTCTTGTCCTATATGTCTTATATATTAATTTGAGGGAGAAGAGAACTAATGTAATTATAGAAATAACGCTAGTACTAGTTAAAAAAAATTCTCAAAACTACCACTTCCACAATCTTATTATTTCATTATCGGTATTTAGAAGTACAGATTTTAAAAACACAGAAACAAGTCAAGGTGACCTTGGTAGTGTTGCTTAGGATACATTCCCAAAGGCATTTGTGTAGGATTGGTATGCTTTTGAGCACTTACAATTTGTGCAGTGGAGTTTGATGTTTTGTTAATAATTACAGAGTGATGTGATTTTATGAGGTTAATTTTTAGAAAATTTCATTGGTGTGGCTTATATTGTAGAGGAAAAGAATATTAGAATATATACAGATATCCGTTTCTCTTTAATTTGTGCTTTTAAGAGATATATTTTTTTCGTTGTTCTAAACTTAGAAAACATTGCTGTCTGAAACAAGTTCTCAGTCTTCAAAATCTCCATCCCTGTCTTCAAAGCAACAGCATCAGCCAAGTGCCAGTTCCATTTTAGAAAGTCTGTTTCGATCCTTTGCTCCGGGCATGTCCACCTTCAGAGTGCTCTACAACTTAGAAGTGAGAAACCTGACTTGTTTTCATTTTGTTTTGGTTTCCAGAATCATGCTTTCAGATGTCAGAAATAAGTAAACAGGTTTCTGTTATTATCTGGTTGATCTGTTAAAAATTAGTTTAAAAAAAGTAAAAAGTAGAATATAAATTGAAACTTTTTTTTGCCTTTGTAAATACTCAATTTTTTTTCAGTTTATACTTACATACATTGTTATACTTGCAAAACAAGATCTAAATAAATAATTAGGAAGCCTTATGTATTAGAATATGTCATTACCTTCCTCTGGAGGGTTTGCAAGTCTGCATAATATCCATTAATAATCCTGAGCCACCTTGTTTTTAAATGCATCTTAATTTTTTTAAAAGCTATTGTAATTTGTTGACATTAATGAAGCTTTATGAGGAATTTGTCAGGAGACATGTTAACGTTATTATTTTAAGATAGAACAAAGGAAGAATTTGAGCATTATTATTTTAAGTTTAAAAAAAGGAAGAATTTGAGCAAAGAATATTTTTATTACCCTCTTCCCCAAAAGTAGCTTTAAACTAGTAGATTAGTTCAGTAAACATTTACTAATTGTTTAGTGTCTACAAGTCATTGGCGTATTTAAAGGGTCAGAGTTGAAAAGACAAGATAGTTGCTCCAAGATCTTGTGAGTGAGACACAGAGGAGGCTGGCTAGACTGAGTCTTGCAAGCAGAGCATAACAAGCAACATGGGAGAGGGACCAGCTGGAAACAGTCCCTCTCTCGGAGGGGGTGGGTCACACCCTCATGCTACTTTAGGTCTGGAGAAAATAAAGCCCTGAATGATTTTGCTTTGACCTAGGACATTATATCCAGGCAATTATTTATTAAAGAATCCAGATCAATGCCTAAGCAACCTTCATTATCAGATTATCATTTATCTTGAGTAGATTTTGAGCCACAACAAAGGTCATAATTGCTAAGAGGGTACCTACTTGGGCATTTTTTCTAAGTTTTATTTCATCTGACAAACTGATTTGGAGTATACAATAATATTCATTCATTTTTATGCTCTACTTGTTGCTTGTATGTTCAAGCTGTGATATTTCATATTTGCCTTAAAATAATCATTCTCGTCAAAAGATGTGTTGGATTCGAAAGGAGAAAATATTTAGCAAATATTTTTAAAATAAAACATGTCCTTATTTATTGTGGACATTTAAAACTACATGCAACATTCCAAAATAGAAAGTGGCTTAGAAAATTTTGGCCAATTTAAGCTTATAAATTTTGAATGTTGCAGCTGCTGCCAGATTTGTCATTTGCTTTTGAATGATTATCTCAAAAAATTTAAGGTATAAATGTTAACACCCACATTTGAGAGCACTTAGAAAAACAGAATGATCCAACAATGGGTCTAGCTTGTCATCAGCTACCGGGATTGCATCGCCTGAGAGCCAAAAGACTCAGTGGTAGAGTAAGTGCATGTGGCTCCCGGCACTCAGAGAGGATTGGAATTGCAGAGGGTCCCCGTTCTCCCATGTAATACTTCTAATCGGAGGCTGACGAGCATGTGTCCCAAAGAGCAATTTAGGAAGAAAGCATTTTTAAAAACAATCCCACATTAAAAATCTAAGCTCATAAAACCCATAGGTTCATAGAAGCAGACTTTGTATAATAGAAAAGAATCTTGAATTACACCTAGTTTAAAACCTTGGGGAAACTGAGGCAATGAGTCTTTTAAAAAAATTTTTAAATCATAACAATTAAATAAGCAATTGTTTTTTGAGCACCTGTTTCATGCCAGTGCTTGTACTGAGCACCTTAAGCTGTATTATCTTATTTAATCTAAACAATCCTCTGGTAAAGGTACTTATTATCCTGATTTAGCTGATGAGAAAACTGAAGCAAAAGGGAAGATGACCTGCCTGAGCTCTCTCAGCCAGCAGGTAGTAAACTAGAACATGAACCAGATTTGTGGTCTCATAGTCTAGGGTGAGTATTTGTGAGTAATTAATTCTCTGCTGTACCAAAATACACGGGTAAGCTTTCCCTTAGGAAGATATTGCAGTGTTATAAAAGGGGCGTGGATATTAGACACACATCTGGATTTGAATTCTAACCATGTGACCTTGGACGGAAGGTCACGAAACCCCTCAGGTCTCAGTCTTTACCTATAAAGAAAAATACATATGTCATGCATACTGAGAGTAAGAGATAATGCATGTCAAGCACCTCGTCTTATGCGTAGAACATTGTAGCTGCTCAGTAAGTAGGAGTTGGAATCATTACGGAGCTGCTCATCTAGCATTTTTAATAAATGGGCTGTTTTATAAAACTTTAGTTAATATACTTTTTCAAGAACATCTCTAGCGTATCACATAACGTACCTGCTGTTACCTAAGCCTGAGAACCTGAGACATTCATGTTTGCTGGTTTCATGAAAAGAACACACCAGCCTTCTTCAGAACAGAAAGATTTTTCTTGCTAAGTAAATAGAACTTGGAAAATGTGATAAAATTTTAATTGTGCAACATCAGCCTCCTTAATACTTCTCAGGGGAAAAAACAACATGCAGCATTTAAAGAGATTCTGGCTCAAGTTGTCTGATTATTTTACTTAGTTAAGGAGTAATTTCTGCTGGAACTATTGTGATGATTAATTGTGCTTATCTGTTTCCAAGGTTCTGAGCTCCAAACTCATGCCGACAGCCGATGATGACATGGCAAGAAACTGTGCCAAATCCTTCTGTGAGAACTTCCTCAAAGCAGGAGGCTTGAGGTTAGAGTTTCAGTATAATGTTAGATGAATTGCAGAAAATGAATATAGTTATTTCAGTTAATTTTTCCTGCCAAGCCTTGCTTATTCCTACAAGGTAATATGTGAAGCATTATGAGAGTTGTAATAAGAAGAAATGATGTTTCAGTCTTTGGAATATTTTAATTCATTTTATGGCTTTTGATTATTTGGAAAACTTAGAGCAGCACATCTCTTTCCCTCTGGTAGTGGGGAATTCCCGAGGAGAGGAGAGGGTAGGAGGCTGTGTCTGCTTCTTTTGATTCCCACATCAGTTTGTGATGAGGAGAATTTGATTCCCAAGAATCCAGGTTGTGCAAGGCATTAGTTTTGAGGATGCAAAGATAGATAAGGTATTATCCCCACCCTTGAGAGGCTCATGGTTTAACAAAGAATAACAAATAGTTACTATAAGTATCAAAACAGAGGCTCATAAAAAGTGCTTTGGGGGGGCGGGGTTAGGGAAGAAAGTAGTGGTTAACCTGGGTAAATTTGCTTGGGGTAATAAGATTAGGAAATGCTCCACAGAAAGTGACATTTGAGCTGGGAATTGAGAAATGAGTAGTTACTCCCTAGGTAAATGAGAGGGGCAGGGCACTCTCAGCTTGAAGGAGGTGGGGAATGAGGGAAAGCATGAAGGTGCATGGCCTGTCTTGGGAACTACAGGTGCCTGGTGAGGCTAGAGCAAAGGATAAAAGAGAGAAATATGTAAAGAAGGGTCCCACTGAGGAATTTCAACATTATCTTATAGACCGTGGGAAAACAGGAGGTTTGTAAGCCAGGAATTACCTAGGAAATTACTCTGGCTACAGTAAAGATAAATAGAACGGAGAGAGACTGGAGGCAGGGAGAACTGTAAAGAGCTGTGGCAGTGGTCCAGAGAAGAGATGACAAGTTCTAAATGTAGGACAGTGGTAGAATGACATTTACAAGGTAAAATAGGCCAGTCTTTCTGACTAGATAGAGGGTAAGAACATTTATAAAATGGCCCTGTGGTTTCTGGCTTGGGAGAGTGGGTACATGCTGAATCTTTAGTCTATATGGGAAATAAACATGGAAGGAGATGGAGGAAACAGAGGAAGTCAAGAGAAAGGAATTTGATCGCATATGAGTTCCCTGTGAGTCATGTGAAGGGGACGGTTGGGATATGATGCTCTTGAGAGAAGTGGAGAATGGCATTGGAGACTTGGGTGAGGCATCAGCGTTTAAGTAAAGCCATTCGAGCATAAGCAGCTGGCGAAGCTGGGTGGCAAGCATATGGATGAGAAGTAGAAACCTCTGCTTTATAATGAGTGAGAACAAGGGGGTGAGAGTAATTTGAAGGGAAGAATAACTGAGGGGAAAGTCGACTCTTCTGTTTTGATTTTAACTTGTAGAAGACTTGGTTCTCTTTGTAGGCTGACTAAAAGGGGCTGATGAGGAAGAAAAGAATAGAGAGAAAAGAAAGAGGGTGATGCATCCATGGGGCTAAGTTCTCCTGCAGTTGAAAGGAGATTTGCTCTAGGAAGAAGGAGGCATACCATTTCCCCTGGGGAAGGAAGGAGTGAAAACCAGCATGAAGTCTGAGCAGAGGATAGTTGAAGGAATTCCTATCCCCTTGAGGGGACGAGAAGGTGGATGAGAACTTGAAGTGATAAAGGGGACAGGAAACAGAGAAGTGGAGCTAAAAGAATTCCCAAGCAGGTGGAGGGCCTAGTGCACATATGCTTTTACTCTTTGTTCAACATTGTAGAGCTTTCTTTGTAAAAACTCATTTCAGATTACTCGGCCAGTCACAGAGCTGTGGTAATAAAAGCACGTTACTTCTGGCTTATTTTTGTATTTCAGTTAATTTACATGCCAGGCTTTGTTCTAAGCACTGGGAACAGAGCAATGACAGATTCAACAAAAATCCATGTCCTCGTGAAGCTTACAGTCTAGACGGGCAGACAGTCAATAAACGAAGAAGTAAAGTAAAAGTGTGTCAGGTGGTGATCAGAACTGCAGAGAAAAATAAGACAAGGAAGGGGGTGTGGGGAATTGTGATTGTCAGTAGGGTGATTAGAGAAAGCTTCAGTGATGGGGTGACATTTTACAAAGACCTGAAGGAAGTGAGGGAGCAAGACCTGGAGATACCTGGGGGACAGCCCTTCACAGGAGCAGCCAGTGCATGCCCTTTGTGGAGCGGACCTGGTGCCTGCGGAGACCAGCAGGAGGCCAGTGTGGTTGGGGCAGAGTGACGGAGGCAGCGTATGTTACAGACATACCAGAGGTCGGGTCATGTAGGATCTTATAGGCTGCTGTGAAGACTCTGCCTTTTTTCTCTGTAGGAACTAGAAAGTCGTGGGAGGATTTTGTGCAGAGGAGGAGTGCCATGATCTGACTTAGATTTTAAAAGAATCACTGGTTGGTCTTTTGAGAATAGATTTTGGAGGTGGAGCATCAGGAATGGAAGCAGGAAGAACAGTTAAGAAGCTTTTGCAGTAATACAGGTTGTAGTGGATGTGAAAAACAAGCTATTGAATACAACAATTCTGGACATGTGTGGTAGTTCTACCAGTACCAAGATAGCAGCTGATCAGTGAACTCAAACCAGTTAGTGAGAAGGGGAACTATCTAAACACTGTGTTCGGTATCTTTTTGGCTAAGCAAGGAGTCTAATTCTGAATGGACCGGGAGGGTTATAGACATCATAGGAAGTCATTGTGGTAGAAATATGTGTGGTCCATTTCTATGTAAGGATCTTGTAGAAATTTTAAGTAGTTGATAACATTTATAAGCAATTAAATTACGGAAAATTTCCTTTGAAAGAAAAAGAAGTCTTTAATATCCTGCCTTTTTTCTTTTTTTTGAAGTTTGGTTGTAAATGTCATGCAGAGGGATTCCATCCCATCAGAAGTAGACTATGAGACAAGGCAGGGAGTTTATTCCATCTGTCTACAACTTGCAAGGTAAGTAAATATATTGCATTAGTCTCAAAAGGCAATACATGACTTTATTTTTCTTCCCAATCCTGTCATTTTAAGTAGTATGAAATGACCTTGAGTAAGTCTAGCTTTTTATTTCCTTTTAAGATTTTTACTTGTTGGACAAACAATGCCCACGTTATTAGATGAAGACCTCACCAAAGATGGCATAGAAGCACTTTCTTCTCGCCCATTCCGAAATGTCAGCCGGCAGACGAGCAGGCAGATGTCCTTGTGTGGGACCCCAGAAAAGGCATCCTACCGACAGTTGTCCGTGTCTGATAGGTCTTCCATTAGGGTTGAGGAGATCATCCCTGCTGCACGGGTGGCAATACAAGTAAGTGATGTGTGGATTCAGGAAATATGAAATACCTCCTATTTAGAAGGCACTGGTTGCGAGGAGGGGCTGTGCAGATATAAAAATGGTTGACTTGAGGATTGCCTTCAAGGAACTTAGAGTGAGTAAGACAGAGACCACAAGTGCAGAAATGACTATAATTCAAGGTGGAAATATCAAGTGTTCTAAGAGAACCACAAAGGCAAAATGTTCCATGGACCTTCAGAGGAAGTGGAGTAATTACCTTCCCCTGTGGCTATCATGGATGATGCTATGTAGGAGGTGGCGTTTGAGCTGGCCTTAGAGAGTAGATGGGGATTAAATACATAGATATAAGTTGGAGAGAGGAGAGTTGTTCAAGAAAGGGAGGGCGTGAGCAAAGTTAGAGAGACAAAACCAGGACCTGTATGGGAGGTCACCTGGTAGTTCACGTAGGCCAAAATGCAGTGTGGGGAAGAGGGGAAACCGTAAAAACAAAATTGGTGCTGGGTGATTTAAAGCCAGAGCATGGAGATCAGAGTCTCTGTTTTACAGGTAGCAGAGAGAGGTGGAAAGTCTGAACAGTATGGAAGCGTGGAAAAGGCCATCCTTCTGGATGATCTTGGAAGGAAAAGAGTCTCACAAAACTGAGACCAGTAGGAAGGTTGTATAAGTCAGTGGAATGTGTTCGAGTACTACCTTGTCTCATAACACTCTTCTACGCTGCTTTTAGACGATGGAAGTAAGTGACTTCACTTCTACCGTGGCTTGTTTCATGCGATTGTCGTGGGCTGCAGCTGCCGGACGTCTCGACCTCGTTGGGAGTAGCCAGCCAATTAAAGAAAGTAATTCTCTGTTTCCTGCTGGAATTCGAAACAGGCTCAGCAGTTCAGGTACTGATTAAAAAGGGAAAATAATTAGAGCATTGGGCAAGAAGTGGCTGTAAGAATCGTCTCTGTGTAGATTGTTCATAGTCACAAGAAGGAGTGACAATTTCCTCTTGCTTTTGAGCATGAGTGAAACTTCATCAAGCTCTACACTTAAGATCTGCACATATTACTGTATGTATGTTATCCTTCATTTAAGGGGAAAAAGTAGGGGCTGGCCTGGTGGTGTAGTGGTTAAGTTCACCCACTGCGCTTCGGCGGCCCTGGGTTCACAGGTTCAGATCCCCAGCGCGGACCTGCGCATCGCTTGTTAAGCCGTGCTGTGGCAGGCGTCCCACGTAGAAAGTAGAGGAAGATGGGCACAGGTATTAGCCCAGGACCAATCCTCCTCAGCAAAAAGAGAGGATTGGCAGCTGATGTTAGCTCAGGGCTGGTCTTCCTCACCAAAAGAAGAAGCGTTTCTGTACACAGAGTAAGTGGGAAAGCAGATCACGCAGAGTCTTGAGCTTGCTGCGTGTGAGAGTGTCATGAGGCCAACAATTGTGACCGTAACGCAAATTCATCTAGAATTCTTACCTGGAAAACAGCCATTTTCTATTAGAGCTTTATAAATAGCTTTGTTTCTCAGCTTCATTTGGTTTTCCTGCTCAATCTGTGTGTGTATAAATACCTCAGTAATAAAAAAGTTTTTAAAATATATGACATACATACAGTAAAGTGCAGAAATGTTAAATGTACAGGACTTTTAGGATTTTTACATATGTATAACCCAGCTAGATCAGGATACAGAACATTTCTAATATCCCAGGAAGACTCCCTCATGCCTCCAAAATTACACTGTTCTTACTTCTGTCGCCTGAAATTTGTTTTGCCTCAAACACATTTTGAGCCGCTTCAAATGTGTTTTAAGTACAGAGCAGTGGGAGCCAGATAAAGTGGTTAAATCTCTCCTGTTTCTTAGACCAAAGTGTGTTCTTGAACTTGTTAATTTCACTTGAGGATTCTGGAACACATTTAAAGGAGATTAGAATATCACACAGGTCCTGTAGGGTCGGCAGTCACCTTCCGCTTGCCTGTTTCCAGGGAGCAACTGCAGCTCTGGAAGTGAAGGAGACCCGGTGGCCCTGCACGCAGGCATCTGCGTGCGACAGCAGTCCGTGTCCACCAAAGACTCGCTGATTGCCGGGGAGGCCTTGTCTCTTCTTGTTACCTGCCTGCAGCTCCGGAGCCAGCAGCTGGGTATGCGGGAGGCTTGTTTGCGGTTGATTCATCTCTTTTAGGGAAAGGCCGGGTTTCTGTTGGGAATTGTTTACAGTCTTCATAGATAGGGTCATATTAATAGAAATGAGAAAGGGGGGATGTTGGCATGTGGAATAGGTAGGAATAGTGCTAGGCTTGGTACATTCTAGATGAGTGTTTATTGAGCACCTTCTGTATGTAAGGTTCCACAGTAGGTGTTACAAGGGCAGCACGTCTGCCCTCCAGGAGCTTACTGTCTAGTTGAGGAATTAAAAAAACCCAGATTCACTACTTCATAAACTATAGAATTAGAATTATATATCAATTCCTAAACTGATAATGACTCTAGTATTAAAAATTATGAAACTTAAGATTTGCCCTTTTATCTTTATTGTTGGCTTTGGCAAACTGGGGCTCTTACTAACCATCCTTTCCATGTTAGAGCACCCAGGGCTCGGTCCCCCATCACTCGCTCCTCTCCATCTACACTCACTCTGGTGGTGATCTCATCCACTTTCACAGCTTTAAATTCTCTTTATATGCTGATAACCCCTGAATTTGATCTGCGGCCTGGACCACTGCCCTGATGTCTCCAGTTGGATTTCAGATAGACATCCCAAACTTCCCGTGTCCAGACCTGAACTACTTGTCTGGCCCCTATTACTCAAGAGTGTTCCCAGCTCAGTTAATGGCGGCTTCATTCTTCCAGTTGCTCTGGCCACACGCCCCAGAGACATCCGTGACTCCTGTCCTTCACACCCCCTTCTCATCTGTCAGCACGTCTCCTTCAGACTCCATCTGGGTTCCCCCACGTAGTTCCGCCCTCACTCTCACTGCCCTCTCACCTGCCATCATCTCATCTCTCACCTGGGCTAGAGCAGTCGTGCCCTAACTCATCTCCCTGCTTCTGCCCCTGCAATTTGTTCTGCACACAGTACCCAGAGTGGACCTTCTGAAATGTAAGTCAGATCGTGTCACTCCTCTGTTCAAAACCTTGTGGTGGCTTCTCAGTTCACGCTGAGTAAAAGCCGGATCTTTCCTAAGGCCTCCCAGGCTGCACACAATCCACCCCCTTGATACCTATGCGCCCTCCCCTTCTCCTGCTCTCCGTCACTCACTGTGCTTCAGCCCCCTGGCTTCCTGTCTCTTCCCCAACGCTCCAGGCACATGCCTGCCTCAGGGCCCTTGCACTGGCTGTTCCCACTTCCTGGTATGCTCTTCCCCCATCTATCCACATGGCTCTCTTCCTCATTTCCTCCTAGTCTTTGCTTAATGTCATCCTCTTAGTGAGATGTTTTCTGACCACCTTCTTAAAGAAATCACAACCCTCCCCTCACAAGCCCAGCACCATCTAAACTCCTTACGTTGTTTTTTTCTATATCACTATCACTTTATAACATACAATATAATTTACTTATTTATCATGTTTATTGTCATTATTTTGTCCCCAACTGGATTGTAAGCTCCATAAGGACAGAGATTTTTGTCCATTTTGTTCCCTACTGAACCTTCAGCACCCAAACACTGCCCGATGTGTAGTAGGCTGTCAATAAATATTTATTCAGAAATGAAGCCTTAACAGCTCCACTTTTAAAGGTTGTACCCACACATGGGAGCCCTACTCTGCACTGTTATTACTGACTCAGACTGCCTGATAATGTAGAATTGGTGATCATTATGTATTTAGTGTAACATCCAAACTACTCATATAAGATTATCAAGATAAACATATAGAACAAGTTAGAGATTTATGGAACAGTAAAATAATGTCCAAAATTGTTTCCTTTGAGCAAGAATACTTTTGAAGGCTTATATATGAGAAGTGTAAGTCCTTATGAAATGCTTTTGAACATGTACCATAGTCTTTGTTCAATTTTCCTACAGTTGTTTAATTTAGAGATTTTCAAATCAAGATGAAAAACTTATAACTTCCCTTCAAGCTTTTTTATTGTTTGTAAGTTTATTATAGGGTTCCTTTTAGAGTATTGATAGTTTGTCAAGGCAAGGCATATTTGTTCTGTAACTGGTACGTGCAAGGCATTGTGCTAAAACGTGGGGAGGTACAAAGATGACCAAGACCTGGCCGTGCTCTGGAGCACATTGGGATCTCATGGGGTGAGCTCAGACGTGTGGGCAGTTGTGGAAGGGCCTGAATGCCACTCCATGTGGAAGAGGTGAATTTCTGCTATAGTTAAGCTTAAGAAATTATTCATAATTTTTGAAGTTTTGAAAATGCATTTCTTAACTTAGCTCTTCCTGTGCCCCCAATTCTCCTTATTCTTCTCGTCAGCATCTTTCTATAACTTGCCCTGTGTTGCTGATTTTATCATCGATATTCTGCTTGGATCACCAAGTGCTGAGGTAAGGATTTTTTTTTACATTGCTTATAAAAAACCCTTTTGGTCTTATTCTGTCGTGGGCTCTCTGGATCCCTGTGACCTTGTGGGGAGGACAGAGGGAATGACATTCAGTCCTCTCAGGGAGCCATAGAAAGGGGCCACAGACCCCTCTGAAAGCAAAGTGACCATTTGAACTATCTGTCCTCCTTTCTATTCTATATTTGTTCTCCATATTCTACCAAAAGTTAAAGGACTAGTGCTGTGATTAACTTGTGTTTGTTTATTACAAACAAAATGTTACAGCCAGTGTTCAGCATCCATAGCTGGCAAAGGCAGCTGGCATGAAGCGTCAACAGGTTAGTCAAAACCAAGAAAGACCAACTTCAAGCCATAAACTTGCATTAGATTTTATAATTCTGATTTTTTTACATGACCTTAAAAATTAACTTGTAAACACTTGAAGAAGAGCTTTTCTTATTTTCATTTACATTAATTTATAGACCTATTGATTAGGGTAGAGTAGTTTGGGAAATCGGTTCCCAGACCACACTTTTTTTAATTAGCCCTGGTTTATTCAGTGAAAACTTGACCATCAATGACTGAAATGCTCATACCCTTACAGTGTCCTTCAGAGCTGGACTTGCGGAGAATCACTTTGTCACCCGTCTCTTAAGTTAGCTAATGTATATCCTTTGCCACTGTAATCATTTCAGATTCGCCATGTCGCCTGTGATCAGCTGTATACTCTTAGTCAGACAGATACTTCTGCTCACCCAGATGTGCAGAAGCCAAATCAGTTTCTCCTGGGCGTGATTCTCACGGCTCAGCTGCCTCTCTGGTCTCCGACAAGTATTATGAGAGGAGTCAATCAGAGGTACGTAATGAAGATGAAAAGCTCATGTTACAGAAAGAGCATAATGATTTGTGTACTGCTCCCCTGAAGTCCAGTGATTATTGAGATGACAAAAGGTTTTCTCCTCTTCTATTCTCACATTTGTGTGCCCTGAAAGAGGACATTCCAGTTTTTCTCCCCATTTGGGACAGAAGAGTTAAAAGAAATAATACCAGGCTTTCTTCCCCTCCATCACCCCCAAGTCCCACCTCCACCCTACCTGGTCCCCCTATCCCATAAAGAAAGAGGATTTCACCTGGTTTGTGAGAGACTGATATTATTCAAGCCAGGTCACTGCGAAAGGTCACACTGCTCATGTCTTCTTGTACGTCCCTTTTTCAGCTCAGCGTACTTCATAACTCCATGTCTAGAGGTAGCCAGGGTATCCTAGCATTCTTTCTTGGCTTTATACGTGCCTGGGATGTAAGAAGGCTTAGGCCCCAGGCTCACAGAATGACAGGTCACAGGTGAAGTGTACAGTTGAGTGGCATTAAGTATATTCACACTGTTGTACAACCATCTCTACCATTTATCTCCAGAACTTTTTCAGTATCCTAAACTGAAGCTCTATACCCATTAATAAGTCATTAAATAAAAAACTGATAAATTTGATTCCATAAAAATTAAAAATTTATATGTGGGAAAAAGTACAATAAAGTCAAAAATCAGTTTACAAACTGGCTAAATTGATCGACAACGTATGTGACAGACAACAAGCTAATTTTGATTATATATATAGAAAGCTATTATAAATTATTAAACAAAAGGCCAACAGTCAAATTAAAAAATGGGCAAAGGACATGAAGAGACAACTCAAAGACAAATGTAGATTTTTTTTTTTTTTTTAGATTTACTAGAATTTTTTTTTTTTTTTACTGTGCCAAAATATATATAACATAAAATTTGCCATTTTAACCATTTTTAGTTGTATAACTCGGTGGCATTAAGTACATACACGTTATTGTGCAACCATCACCACTATCCATTTCCAGAACTTTTTCGTCATCCTAAACTGAAACTCTGAACCTATTAAGCAATAACTCCCTATTTATTCCCCTCCTCCCTCCAGCCCCTGGCAACCACAATTCAACCATCTGTCTCAATGAATTTGACTGTTTAGGTACCTTGTATAAGTGGAATCATACAATATTTGTCCTTTTATGTCTGGCTTGTTTCACTTAGCATAATGTCTTCAAGGTTCATCTGTGTTGTAGCATGTGTCAGAATTTTATTCCTATTGAAGACTGAATAATATTTCCTTGTATGTATATACCACATTTTGTTTATCCATTCACCTGTAGATAGACATTTGGGTTGTTTCATCTTTGACTATTAAAAATAATGCTGCTATGAACATGGGTGTACAAATATCAGTTTGAGTTTCTACTTTCAATTCTTTTGAGTGTGTGCCCAAAGGTGGGATTGCTGGATCATATGGTAATTCCATGTTTGATGTTTTGAGGAACTACCATACTGGTTTCCAAAGTGGTTGCACTGTTTTGCATTCCCACCAGCCATGCATATGGGTTCCGTATTTTCCACATCCTCACCAACACTTGTTGTTTTTTGGGTTTTTTTGTTTGTTTGTTTTTGATAATAGCCATTCTAACGGGTGTGGAGTGGTAACTCATTGTGGTTTAGATTTGCATTTCCCTACTGATTAGTGATGTTGAGTAGCTCATCCTGTGCTGATAGGCCATTTGTGCATCTTATTTTCAGGAATGTCTATTCAAGTACTTTTCCCATTTTTAAATTAAGTTGTCTGCCTTTTTGTTCGTGTTGGGTTGTAGGAGTTCTTTATATATTCTGGATATTAATCCCTTGTCAGATATATGATTTGGAAATATTTTCTCCCATTTTCTGGGTTTCTTTTACTTTCTTGATGGTGTCCTTTGATACACAAAAGTTTTTAATTTTAATTTTATTTTTTCTTTTGCTGCCTATGCTTTTGGTGTCATATCCAAGAATTCATTGCCAAATACAATGTCATGAAGTTTTTCCCCTGTGTTTTCTTCTAAGAGTTTTATAGTTTTAGCTCTTAGATTTAGGTCTTGGATCCATTTTCAGTTAAGCTTTGTATATGATGTAGGATAAGGGTCCAACTTTGTTTTTTTCCATGTGGATATCCAGTTGCTCCACTATTTTTTGAAAAGACTGTGCTTTCCCCATTGAATGGTTTTGGCAACCCTATCAAAAATCATTTGACCATATATGTGAGAGTTTATTTCTGGGCTCTTTATTTCTATTCCATTGGTCTATATGTCTGCCTTTATGCCATTACCACACTCTTTTGATTACTGTAGCATTGTAGTAAATTTGAAATCAGGAAATGTGAGTCCTTCAACTTTGTTCTTCTTTCTCAAGGTGGTTTTTTCTACTTGAGGTCCCTTGAGATTCCATATGAATTTCAGAATGGATTTTTCTATTTCTACAAAAAACATCATTGGGATTTTAATAGAGATCGCATTGAATCTGTAGATCACTTTAGGTAGTATTGGCATCTTAAGATTTAATCTTCCAATCTGTAAAAACACGATATCTTTCCATTTATTTGTCTTCTTTAATTTCTTTCAGCATTGTTTGTACTTTTCACTGTACGAGTCTCTTGCTTCCTTTGTTAACTTGATTTCTAAGTATTCTTTTTGATGCTGCTGTAAATGGAATTTCCTTACTTTCCTTTTCATGTTGTTCATTGTTAGTGTATAGAAATGAAACTGATTTTTGTGTGTTGATTTTGTGTCTTGCTTTGTGTTCAGCTTCAACTTTGCTGAATTTGTTTGTTAGTTCTAACAGTGTTTTTGTGGACTCTTTAGGGTTTTCCGTATATAAGATTATGTCATCTGTGAACAGAGATCATTTTACTTTTGTCTTTCCAATTTGGATGCCTTTTTTTTATTTCTTTCTCTTGCCTCGTTGCTCTTGCTAGAACTTCCAATATTATGTTGAAAAGAAGTAGTGAAAACGCTACTTGTTCCTGATCTTAGGGGGAAAGCATTCAGTTTTTCACCTTTAGGTGTCATGTTAGCTCTCAGTTTTTCATATATGGCCTTTATTACGTTGAGCTAGTTTCCTTATATTCCTAGTTTGTTGAGTATTTTTATCAGGAAAGGGCATTCAGTTTTGTCAAGTGTTTTTTCTATATCAGTTGAGGTGATCATGTGGGGTTTTTTTCGTTCATTCTGTTAAAAAAAGATGGATATTCATGTGTAGAGCCATCTTTACATTCCAGGTGTCAATCCTACTCTTTCATGGTGTATAATCCTTGAAATATACTGCTGAATTAGGTTTGCTAGTATTTAATTGAGGATTTCTCCATAAATGTGGATTTTTGCATCCACATTCATGAGGGTTATTTGTCTGTAGATTCCTTTTAGTCTCCTGTCTGGCTTTGGTGTCAGGGTAATGCTGGCCTCATAGAATGAGTTAGGAAGTGTTCCCTCCTTGTCTTTTTTTTTTCAGGAGTTTCAGAAGGATTGGTATTGATGATTCTTGAAATGTTTGGTAGAATTCACCAGTGAAGCTATCTCATCCAGGGCTTTTCTTTTTTTTTTTGCTTGAGGGAGATTCGCCCTGAGTTAATATCTGTGCCCCTCTTCATCTATTTTGTGTGTGTGTCACTGCCACATCATGGCCACCGACCAGTGGTGTAAGTCCACACCCAGGAACCAAACCCGGGCAGCTGAAGCAGAGTGAGCCAAATTTAATCGCTAGGCCACAGGGCTGGCCCCCAGGGCTTTTCTTTTTTGGGAGATTTTTGATTACTGATTTAACCTCCTTGCTTAGTGATAGGTTTATTCAAATTTTCTGTTTCTTCCTGATTCAGTCTCAGTAAGTTTATGTTTCTAGGAATTTGTCCATTTCATCTAGGTTATCCAATTTGTTGGTGAACAATTGTTCATAGTGCTCTCTTAATCCTTCTTCTTTCTGTAAAATCTGTAGTAATGTCTTCACTTTCCTTTCTGATTTTAGTAATTTGAGTCTTATCTTTTTTTTTTTCTTAGTCATTGTATTGATCTTCTCAAAGAACCAACTTTTGGTTTTGTTGATTTTGTGTATTGTTTTCCTAGTCTCTATTTTATTTATCTCTACTCTAATCTTTATTATTTCCTTCCTTCTGCCAGCTTTGGATTTAGTTTGTTCCTTTTTTTCTAGTTCCTTAAGGTGTAAAGATAGGTTGCTGATTTGAGATTGTTCTTTTTTACTGGAAGCATTTGCGAGTATAAATTTACCTCTTGGCACTTGCTTTCAAAAACTGCATCTCATAACTTTTGATATATTGTGTTTTCATTTTCATTTTTCACAAGATATTTTTATAATTTCTCTTGTGATTTCTTCTTGAATCCATCCTTGACTTTTTTTTAATGCCTGTATTTTCTAGTTATAAGATACACAATCTGTAGAGTTTCTTTGAATTGAGCTGTATTTTAGTCTGCTTTTTTAAGTCTCATTACAGGGTTAAGTGTGTGAATCAACAATTGTTATGTTCTCATGCTTTTTCTAATATGCGGAGATTTCTGGCCCACATGTCTAAGTCTCAACTTAATATTGTTTTGAAGCATTTAACCTTCTATTTTAACATTCTAAATTTGTAAATAAGGAAGAAGTCGGGATTTTGGCTTTTGAGATAAGATCATTGTGAGTGGCTTATAAACAGTAAAAATTTAGCCAAAATTTAAAATTATGTTACAGTTAACCATCAAGATTTAACCTGAATTAGACATTAGCTGTGTATTTCTGGTAATGGAAAGTAATTCTTTAATGGTGTAAAACCAAATTTCAGAGAATAGTTTGTCCCTAATAAAGGCATCTGGATCAGAAACTATATAGAAACTTCTTTTTTTGCCCTTGTACATTTTTTGCTTTAGAATTTTGACTTTTCTTAGTTAAAATTTTCCTAAAATCAGATGATCCTTTTATTAACTTCTAAGACCAACGATTGTTTAGTTGAAATGTTTAAACCATTTTTTAGGAAGTAAGCTGTTGTGCTTTTACTTTTTGTAAGAGTCAGATTTTTTAATGTAACTAAATATTAAGAGTTTGATATTAAATTTCTCCAAACTTTGGGAAAGAAACAGAAAGCATTAGATGAGTTTTTTAACATACGCTCTCAAAGAATCTCTTGAATGTAGAACTGTTTAATTTCATATAAAATTAAATATTTAATTATATGTTTTTATAATTTTGAAAATTGTGTTTTACAACTTTTTTTAATGCCCAAGTTTGGTACATATTTTCCCTTAATAATAATAGTAATGATGATAATAGCAGTTAACATGGCTTGACTGTGTGCCATACAGCAAACCAAACTCATATATGTTTATCATTTTACCCTCACTACGGCCAAATGAGTTTGGCAATTTTATTATTCCCATTTTTTTTAATACTCATAATTCTTGGTTCGTTGTATATTTTCATCATTAGTCCATGCTTGAGCCTTTCGTATATGTTTGTGTGTATGTGTGCATGTTTATTTCTAATACTCTAACAAGCATTTTAGAAATTAGAAGCATGAGAGAACTGAAATAAATTGTACCTGACACCCAGCTATGAGTAGTGGAGCCAGGATTAACGCCAAGGTCTGTCCAGTGCTAACACCTGTGCTTTTTACTACTGTAATTAAAGAAGAAGCTTCGTTGATCAACCTAGATAAGAAAACTTCCTTGTTTCTCTCTCCTCACTCTGCTTTATTCTTCTCAGTGCTGTCCCCCGTTGACACATGTGTGTTTTGATTTGTTGTCTGTCCCCTCTGTTCCCTGTTCCCCTAACACAGTTCCGAGCATACGGCAGGTGCTTAGTGAACATCGGGTGAGATTGAAGTGGGTGAATGTAGTCAGTGCAGTGTGTACACAGTCAGTGTCTATACATCACTACAAGATGGGATCAATTTAGTAAGCCTCCCTCTCTTTACCCTATTATTCCTATACTCTGTCTGTATTAGTAAAATTATTAATGCACTTCTTGCTGAAATACTGAAATTCAATTAGTGTAAAAGTAGTTATTTTATGCTTAGGAAAATTCTCTTGTTCAATTGTTTTATGAACTTATTCTTACAAGGTAAATACTTTTTAGTTTTAAATCTGCCTCTTTTTAATAACTGAAATCTATCTGTTTTTTTAGACTGTTATCTCAGTGTATGGAGTATTTTGATCTGAGGTGCCAATTATTAGATGATCTGACAAGTAAGTAACTTATCTGACTTGGGTTTCTTGGGGGCAGAACGGAGTAGAAGAGAAAGCCAGATGGGCGTTTCTGAACATGACTTAAAGTATCTCAGGTGTAAAAGAGATTATAATTATGTTTGAAGTTGAATTTTGTTTTCTTCAAAAAAGCGTGAAACCCATGTACCAGTGATCTCTTCTCTTATTAGATACCAAACCATTAGTGTGTTGAGAAGATTTGTTGATTTTAAAAATTATCAATTTTTTTTTTTTGTAAGGAAGATCAGCCCTGAGCTAACATCCATGCAAATCCTCCTCTTTTGCTGAGGAAGACTGGCTCTGAGCTAACATCTATTGCCAATCCTCCTCCTTTTTTTTCCCCAAAGCCCCAGTAGATAGTTGTATGTCATAGTTGCACATCCTTCTAGTTGCTATCTGTGGGACGCGGCCTCGGCATGGCCGGAGAAGCGGCATGTCGGTGTGCGCCTGGGATCCGAACCCGGGCCGCCAGTAGCGGAGTGCACGCACTTAACCGCTAAGCCACGGGGCCGGCCCAAATATCTTAATTTCACCGATACAGAACTAATCGGAAAAGTCTTTCTCTAGCATAGTCAATTCTGACAATTTTAAAGATTGATCATTGAAAGCAAGAGAAAATCCTCCTGAGGTATGTTGATAGTGATAGAAGTGAAGTGATACAAGACAGTTATTGTTTAGTGTTAGGGGATTGAAATATCATTGTCAGAAATTCCGTTAGAGATATAGATTTTAATAATCTGTACTTACAGATAATGCAAATGTGTGTTGGAATGCTCTTTGTAAATTTAATTGTTCAAATCAAGAGTTTGTTTATTCCCCACTCTTTACGCAAAAGATTTGCTTCAGCTTAGAGGAAATAAAATAAAAAGCAGAATCAACAAAAGTATTAATCAGAAAAGAATATCAAGGCCAAGAGGTTAAAAAAACCAACTTTCATATATATAGGTAGTAAAGCCCCACACTGTCAGAATTTGGTTGTGAGGTTTCTGGAGGACAGAGGGAAAAAGTGAACAGCGTATGGTTAGTTGTTCTCAGTACCCTAGAAGAAGAAACAGAAATGGTTTCTCAAAAGAAACAAACTTTTTTCCCGGCACTAAAACCTAAAAGACATTTCATACAAAGGTCTTCGTGTAAGGGACGCTTGAAGACACAGTGACTAATACAGTAGCCTCAGCGACATCTCTGAAGGAGATGCCTTCGTCGGCTTCCCAGTGTCTCTCCAAAGCTAAGGACACAGTGCTCTGAGCAGTGCAGTGAAGTCGGTCTTGTTGGGGCCTGAGATGATATGGTCTGAGTGTAAGTCTTGTCTCAGAGATAAGGCCTATTGTGTCTAGAGAAGTGAATGGACTACATGTCCATCTAACAGCCTAGCCTCATACGATGTTTTTCAGCCAGGCTTCTAGTGGAAGTTGGACAGCAGCCAGCAAGATTCTGCTCTGGCTTGGCCTTGGAGATGGTGTTCTGCTGTGCTTCTTGAGGACTGGATTCATCAGTTGGCTGTACATAGCAACTTTAGAATGAATGAACAAGTTATTAATGTAGGCCTCCCTGTGTTGTTGAGTGATAAATGAGGGATCCAGGATCCCTTATTAGGAAAGTCAGGGTGAGAATATGTCTTAAAACAAACAATATTCGCCATTTTTGGCGTAGTTTCTATATGCCACTGCCTACACTCGGCACTTTGTATCCAGCACCCTGCAGTGTAGGTGTTAGCCCCATTTTATAGATGAGGAAACAGGGACACACAGGGAGTAAGAGGTAGAGACAGGATTCATGTCCAGTGCTGGTCCTGCTGTAAATGACCCTGAAGTACCCTTTTCACCTCACCATGCGGGACCCGCTTGCTTGTGGCTCTGGGGCAGTGCGGGTAGAGCATGATCACTCCTCTCCTCCCCAGTCCCAACTTCCAGTATGGAATCTTGTTCAAAATCCGTGCTTGGAGGGGAGAGTGATATACTTACTACAAAGAACAGTCATTCTCTGGATTCTGCTGCTGTGCTGTTGACCTCTTTCTCCTGTGCAGATCTCCACCCTCCCTTGGTAACACTGTGGGAGCGTTGGCCTCCCTCATGGCCCTCCATCCCTTCCTTCTCTAGAAGGATTTGTTCCCTGGGACATCTGCTGACACCCCCCAGACCAGGAGCTTCTTCAGAACAACGATTATCTCCTTCATCTTATACCCCCAGCGTACAGCACAGTGGCCTGCGCAGAGGAGGCGCTCAGCAGATGTCTGGTTTATGACTGAGCGAGGGAGCGAGGGAAGCAGTGGACGTGCATGATCCTTCCTGGTGCTTGTGGGCAACAGCTGTAGCATGCTGTTTATCAAAGACAATTATTTTGAGATCTATGAAGTGAAAGATTGGGACTTGACTTTGCTTACTCTAATTCAGGATTTTGACTTCATGAAAGGAAATCCTTCTTTCTTTGAAGTGGACTTTTTTTTTTTCCTTCTTAGCTTCAGAAATGGAGCAGTTAAGAATCAGCCCAGCTACCATGCTTGAAGATGAGATTACTTGGCTGGATAACTTTGAACCTAATCGCACAGCTGAATGTGAGACCAGCGAAGCAGACAACATCTTATTGGCAGGACACTTACGGCTTATTAAGACCCTTCTTTCCCTCTGTGGAGCAGAAAAGGAAATGCTTGGTAACTATTGCTTCATCTTACACGGGGCAGAATCCCTCAGTTCTCAGTTACTGCCATAGTATTATGTGTAATTGGGCAAATAAGATAGGTGCTAAGTGTTCCATAGAAAATTGACCCTCCGGGCAATAGCAGGTTGTCTGGAATCTTAGTGGCTAACAAATGTAAGGTGTATTTTACCTGTACCGTTAAACCACGTAGAGAACTTTAGTGTTCAAACAGTTGGATCGCATAACTTCTTAAAACCAAGTAAAAATTATAATTCAAAGTAGATTTTTCTTTTTGCTGTATATACTTTATAAAATTAAGTCTATTGTATATGTTACTTCTTTTAAGGGTAATTCTCATCTAGGGAGTCAGCCCCCAACCACCGCTCCCAGATGGTGGGGTACCTATGAGTCTCCTGGGGTACACATTATTACTTGTAAAACATATTCACTATTATAAATTATATTGAGAAAACAAATCAAAGCATTAATTATCACTTTTATCACACAAACTAAGCTCTATAAAATTTTTCTTGGCTACTGGGGATACATAGAAAAGAGTGATTCTTAACCAGGTGAGGAGGGCACATCATTTTTACCTAAAGAAGGCAAGATTTTAAAAGTTTCAAAAACTATTATGTGGACTCCCCTATGCCCAGAGTAAGAATTAATTATTCACTCAAACTGTCCTGCCTTCTGGTGTTCTCAGCATTTATGTTTCCAAAGGGAAAGCTTGGCTCCTTTCACTCCATTGTAAGCTCATAAAGGAAAGCACCTGTGTTTGTCTATCTTTGTGTTCTGTCCCCTGACTCTCCCACCCATCCCTGACCCCTGCCCACAGAGATTTGCCAGGTAGTATTAAGCACTCAAAAAATACACATCAAATTAAAGTGAATGCCCTGCCAGTGGGTGGCCTAGGGTGCCTTTGCTGTTCTGATATGAAAGTGCAAGACAGGGTCTTTGATTTAAAATGTGTGTTCATCCTCAACATGCATATTATGCTCTATTCCAGGTTCATCACTCATTAAACCATTGTTAGATGACTTCCTTTTCCGAGCTTCTAGAATTATTTTAAATAGTCATTCTCCAGCTGGCAGTGCCGCCATCAGTCAACAGGACTTTCATCCAAAGTATGGAAAATGCACGTTGTGTTCAGTTTTGGTAAAAATTCTAATTCAAAACTTCAGTCCGAAAAGATTTTCTTAACCCAGAGTCTGTCTTCCATCTTGTGAGTGTGTGTAGCTTATAAGATATTATCCACTGTATAAGGTAATGCATGTAAAGGGGTTAGCAGAAAGCCTGCCTGGCACATAGTAAGTGCTGAGCAAGTATGCTAGCACCATGATTATCATCAGAAGGGAAGAATGAATAATGATGCAGTTAACTTGGCCAGTAACAAATTCCAGGAGAAACTGAAGTGGTAAGAATTACGTCCAAAGTAAAAGCAAATAGCTCCAAGTCTTGAGGGTTTCTTCGAGGAGAAAAGGACAGGTACTTCAGTGCAGGAACCTTGTGATTTGCTGAGTATTGACTGTGTCCTGGTAATTAAAACTGCTGGTGATTTATTACAGTGGTAATTTTAGAATCAAATTTTGGACTATATCTTATGGGTAGAAATTTGAAAAATGCCTTTGTAATGTTGACACTACTTGGGTGATGTTTATACTCGTGGAGATAGGAGAAAGAGGCAGCTACAAGCTGCCATCTTATTTGCTCTGAATCTAACGTACTTTGCCCTTTTGTCATGTAAGCGAGAGTTAATTGAATAATCCTGAAGAAACTGAGGATTTGGTATTTAACCAGTGAAAAAAAAATTCCCATGCAATTTCAGTGTTTATTGAAATGGGCAAGGCATAATAAGCAATATTTTATAGAATCTTAAGAGGTTTCTTATCATGTATGAATATTTCTCTGTCTCGAGATTCCTTATTAGCAAAATCTGTTTTAGGCAATAAACCTTCGTTAGAACTCCTAGGTTGTTCCTCAGACTGTGACTCCCATCTTCACCCCTGCCCCAGCCTTGTTCTGGAACATTTGGTGCTAGCTCCGTGGGAAGCTTTTATTAAAGCAGTAGAAATACATGAGTATTTGAATTTTTGGTGGACAGAAAAAATAAATCTTGAGCAATTCTATTGAAATTTTTATTTATGAATCCTTCCCTTTATATTTATTTAAAGTACTCCCTCCATCAGCAAGGAGTTCGTTTTTTAAATCATGCACAGTGCCTTGAAACGTTCTGTTTTATCCCTCCTCAGTGTACTGAATGGTGTTCATGCATCCCAATGACTCCCAGCCTGTTCCCACCTAAACCCAAAAGCTGGAAAGGGATTTAAAATACGCAGAAATGCTTTTCGCAAGTAATGCACACCAGCAAAAGAGCTTCTCAATGTTTAGCCTGTGTGATGGTACCTCCTATTTATTCTTCACCTGTCCTTTGCAACCCAGAAGTCCAGATAAGAAGCAAAGGGCAGTGCTGCTCCATGGCCGTTTTCCTCAGTGCCTGGTGCCATGCCCACTAAGAGCCCCACAACCCCCTCTTGAACGCGTCTCCACTCCGCTCCTGAGTGTTTCTCTCAGAGGTTGGATGTCCTCTTTTCTGTGTATCCTTGCTAACCTATGATCTCCTCAATAAGGCAAGATTGGCATCGGGGACAGTGAGAAATTACTGTCCGTCCCCAAAATGATTTCTGCTGAAGGTGAGCAGTCCAAGAAACATTTGGTTTCCTGCAGAATGCTTACCAGTTACCTTTTATTGTCACTTGAAACAAATTAATTTGGCAAACTATATTTCTGTCTCTTTTTTTTAGCAAAATGGAAAGTTGATTAGTGTCCTTAAAGAATTTTTTATCTGCAGGCACATATAAAATGTTTATGGGCATCTATTCTGGTTTGTGTAGCTTTCTGCCATGTTGATATTTGAATTTCAGGGTTCTATCTGCAAAAACGTTTCTTCCTACCTACTTTAATTGAAAGAGTTATTCCCCTTGCGTTTTTGGTAAAGTTTTCAGACTCTACCCTTCATTCTTGCTGATCATCCTTTAGATAAGACTACTCTGGAGTCATAACTAAAAGACTTTGCTACTTTATCATCAGGCCAAGAAAGTATTTAGCTCTAAACCGTGTTCATCCCTCCTGTGTTCATGGCCTCTTCCTTTGTTAAGGAAGCGCTTCCCACTAGATATTAGAGTTCTGCTATCAGACCTTAACCCTGTCTGAGGAATTGCAGGCCTCACACTTTCATTTCAAATGTCGATTTAGTTTAATGGGCAATTGAAGTAGGTTATTCACTGCTGAAACTGGCTGTGTCTTTTGTTTTCAGGTGTAGTTCAGTGAATAGCCGGTTAGCAGCCTATGAAGTCCTTGTAATGTTGGCTGATAGCTCACCTTCAAATCTTCAAATTATTACAAAAGAACTACTTTCTATGCATCATCAACCTGACCCTGCTCTTACCAAGGAGTTTGATGTAAGTTTTCTAGACCTTGATGCACTTAATTTTTTTTAGAATTATCTCTTAAGCATGTAATTTTAAAACTATGTTTGCATTCTCCTAATCCCAAAGAGAGACAGTATTATTCTTCTGCTTATGGTGTTCACGTACTCAAATCAACTATTTTCTGTAGTGTATTACACAAATACACAATAGGGTATTACTAAATAATACCCTTTTAATTAATTAAAGTGAAGAGACGTTTTCAAGTCCATTGATAATTTTAATGAAAAGTAGCATTTCAACCTATTTTTTGAGTAACTATATGCCTGGCACAGTGCCAGGCACTAGAGCTACAAAGTCAGGCAAACGCTGGCTCTGTCACAGTACTTTCTATGTTCAGTTAAATTCAGCAAAGTTTTATTGAGTTTACTACACTCTAAAAGGTGTATTAGGCTTTTGGAGCTCAAAAATGAAGATAAGATCCCAGCCCTCAAGAAGTAGATAGTGGAAGAGACAGACCCATAAGCAGATATTTTCAATATAACCTAATAAATTATGAGAGAGAGGTATATCCTGAATGCTCTGCTAACAGAGAGGCACTTCACCACCAGATGGTGGTGTCTCAGAAGACTTCTTAGAAAAGATGAAATTTAAAATAGAGCCTTAAAGACTCCTGAGCCAGTTGAAACAGAGTAGGAAGGTCATTCCAGCCATGAATATGGGTGAAGCTCTGGAGCCATGAAACAGCTTAGTACATGTTGGGATCTGCAAGAGCGAAGCAAGTTGCAGGTGCACTAGAGTCCCGGGCCAGGAGTGGGAGGACGCTTCTAAAGCTGCCTTCGCATTCTCCCAGCCATCATGGAGGGTCAGTCTTACCCCTTTGGATGGCTGAGTACTGCAGAGCGTTCAAGTTAGGCAGGAAAGGCAGTGGGGACAGGTGTTCTAGGTAGATGAAATAGCACTTGCAAAGTGAGATATGAGTGCATAAATTGGGACTGTTTGGGTATCAAAACGTTTAGTTTATAATGCTTATTTTATGCTGTGCTTTATTTAGTTTTACATGCATTTATTTAATAATCAGATTTAAATGAAAATTTTATTTTTTTATTGTCAGGAATTATATCAGCATAATGAAGAAAATATTTGTCTTGTATAAATACTTATATTTTTTACACTATTGTGAACCAGTTTTTCTTAGATTGTAACATTCCTTTTTTAATCTGTGTAATTTATAAATAAATTACAGAATAATTAGATTTTAGAAATCACCCTCCTCTGAATGTATGTCGAATGTTCATGAAAAGTATGTACTATTCAGCAATTCCTTGAGGTCCCAAAGCCCTACAGGTTTCTGTCAGTTGTTTAGTATCACGTGGATGCAGATACTGGATGTACGCAGATACCGTGATTCTGGTCATGGCATTAGAACCGCGATTCTGCTGTAATAGCATTTCAGAGTGTGTCATTATTTATCCTTCTCCACTTGGAGAAGTGCCATGTTGAACTTTATCCAAGATGCCTTTTCTGGATTATTTCTACCCAGAAAAGTACTGTACAGTGATCTACGTTATTACATAACATCTTTAAGTGAAATGCTAAGGTATTTACCTATTTTTTTAGTTGTATTCTCATTAGAAGTTTTTCATTAGAAGGATAGTACCTTCTCAAAAAGGAAGGGAATGAATATGAGCCGTCCTTGACCCTCAAGACTGGTCAGGATTCTTCGTAGTAAACACTTTGTAGTACCCTTTTCCTTTTTTTACCTCAATTTGTAAGTATATATTAGTATATTTATTTGGTTAATGCCTGTCTACCCTACTAGGGGTCAGGAACCAGGTACATTTCTCTTCTCTCTTGTATTCTTGGCACAGGGCCTGGCACATAGTAGGCTCTTAATAAATATTTGTTGAATGATAATCAAGTGACTGAATGCATGACTATATAATGGATAAACAAATACACACTTACTATTTGCTAGGTACTTTATGAACTAAAAAGAAACATTGAGATAGTAGTATTTTTAATTTGTATTAGCATCTGCAAAGGTCCTTCATGAACATAGGTTTTGCTCGCGTGACACATAACACACTGGATGGATAAGTCGGTGAGTACGTCTCTTTTTCCTCTCAGACATCTCGTACAGCTGTGGTGGAAATGTGCTGGTGGCAGAGATACCAGTTGTCTCTCAACTGTTCTACTTCTCTCTTTCCTAGTACCTTCCCCCGGTGGATAGCAGGTCCAGTTCAGGCTTCGTGGGGCTGAGGAATGGTGGCGCTACTTGTTACATGAACGCAGTCTTCCAGCAGCTGTACATGCAGCCTGGTCTCCCTGAGGTGGGTTCCTTCCTCTTTCCTGTGTGGGCTGATAAAGAATGTCTGCATTGCCTGGAAGTTGTTCCAGATTCATATATTGCATTTTTGGGTTCACTAAAACTAGATGTAACTAGGGATTCTTTAGTAGCTTCTGAAATCTGTATAGACAACATGCTGTTCCCAGTTACACATTTATAAATCTGCTGAGGTAATATGCTGTCTGTTTGACAGATAGATTTGCCCTAATGTGATTTTCGAGCTTCTAAGTTATTCTCAAATTCTGTTCCATAAAATTACTAACATTTTAGTATTTTACAAATATTTAGACTCGCTCATCAGCACTTTATAATCCTATCCTAGTAGCTTGTGATAGAGCAGTCAGTAGTTTTGAAAATATTCCATGTGCTGTCATATCACACATTTCTTGTAGAGATCCTGGGATTGCTAGGTCTAGTTTTTCATAATCAAGCAGAGGTTCAAAGAGATGATTTGTTATGATTACACCAGTTAGGAAGTATTGAAGCTAAACGTATGCAGACTTGTAGCCACATGCAAGCATGCATAGCATTCTCAAAGAGCAGTGTTGGTACTCATGTGTATGTGAGTCAGGGTTTTCTGTAAAGCAGTTAAATGTTTTTGGCTTATACATTGCATTTCTTTTTAGTCGTTACTGTCAGTGGATGATGACACGGACAGTCCAGACGACAGTGTGTTCTACCAAGTGCAGTCCCTCTTTGGGCATCTGATGGAGAGCAAGCTGCAGTATTATGTCCCTGAGAACTTTTGGAAGGTACTTCACTCAATAACTCTTTAGATTTAAAGATGACAGATATTTGGGGTTGGGCTGCATTCTTGATCTAGTGGTAGCTGTCTCCTGGCTGTATGAACTCTAGACCAAGCCCATTGCCAAGAACCCGCAAAAGAATTGGCTGTACCATTCTTCTCTCAACTGGTGCTTGATTTCAGGTGGTGAGAATGTTGAGAATAGTCATTTATAATTTCTGGGGATTTGCTAATCTTCATTATTTTGAGTGTTTCTCATGATTTTATTTTAGCTTTTTGAAATATTTGTTCAAATCGTTCCTCTGAACCTATGCCAATTTCACTAATGCTTCTAAATAAAGAACATTGGTTTATAACGTTGCTTTACTGTGTTTCACAGGAGGAGTACCTTGTATTTCCCCCGTAGGTCGGTTAGTTTCTGAGAGAGAAACTCTGTTCCATGGCCTTAGACCCCACCCTGCATGGTTTCATAGACTTGTTGTGGTTACAAAGGGACCAGAGAAAAGCAGAGGTGGCTGGGCACAAGCTAATCTCACTTCAGTAAAAACTTCTACTTCCAGATAGTGAACTTGGTTTTTAGAAGCATTTAAGTGCTCTTTTACATTACTTTTCTACTATATTCAGAAATTGCTACCTTTCCCCTAACAACATATTTAATTCTTGTTACATAGATTTTCAAGATGTGGAACAAAGAACTTTATGTGAGAGAACAGCAGGATGCCTATGAATTCTTCACTAGTCTCATTGATCAGATGGATGAATATCTCAAGGTAGAAAAAGTTTCATTTTCCCTCTAATTCTCTCAGACTCTGTAGTATGGGAACAGTGGTTTAGGATTTGGGATTACTATGAAAGTGACAAATCAGAAATTGATCATCTTTAATACCACAACTCTAATTCATTTCTTCTGGGTTTGAACATCAAAACATACACAGATCACTAGAATTATAGATTTATTTTCTTCTTAATTCATCTAGCTCTTGATAAAGTGTGTAACTCCTAATCTGTACGCTAGAATAGGAGCAGTTTGTATCCGCGTGGTCCTCCTCTGTGTGCCTCCAAGGAGTGCTGCCCCCACCTGTGAGCTGAGGGCCCCATGCAGACAGAGCAGTGTTGCTCCGTCAAAGGGGACAAAAGGACCAGATTAAGAAGTTGTTGGTGATGATGGGTTTTTTTGTTTGTTTGTTTTTTGTGAGGAAGATTAGCCCTGAGCTAACTTCTGTTGCCAATCCTCCTTTTTTTTGCTGAGGAAGATTGGCCCTGGGCTAACATCTATGCCCATCTTCCTCTATTTTATATGGGACACCTGCCACCGCATGGCTCAATAAGCGGTGCGTAGATCTATGCCCGGGATCCAAACCCGCAAACCCTGGGCCGCCAAAGCAGAGCACTGGAACTTAACCACTACGCCACTGGGCTGGCCCTTGTGATGATGTTTAAACTCAAAGCTTTCTCCCTGTACTCAGGAAAGCATGTGACACACTTCCTAAATGGTAGTGCCTTCTAAGATCCAGGCAGCCTCCCATCACTGCCAACGTTTGCCTCTCCTCTCCTTAGTAGGTGCAGTTTGTCCACATATTTTTTTAAAATAGCTTAGAAATTTATAGCGTTCTGTCCATAAGAAAAAAGAAAAGATTATGGAGAGTTGCTTCTCACTTGGTAACTGGGGCACAGGAGAAGGATTCAGAATCGTCATGGAGATTGCTGCCCTTGTCATCAGCTGTGACCAGCCCTCTCTCTTCTTCCTTTTCGGGTTATTTGCATTATTCTGACAGTGGTTCTAAAGGTTATAATCCTTCCATTGGTTCCCAGATTAAACTGCCAAGATGACTCATTTTATTTTGGTGGTTAAATTGAAATCTATGCTTTAGCTTTGGTCTGAATAAAATTGTGTATAAAAAACCTGTAAGTTCTAGGGACATCAACTAAAATTTTAACCTTTTATTCTAACAGAAAATGGGGAGAGACCAAATTTTTAAGAATACTTTTCAGGGCATCTATTCTGATCAGAAGATCTGTAAAGACTGTCCTCACAGGTTAGTGAAGATATCACTTACATAAAAAAATGATCATCATCATTTTCAAATGATTCTTCTAGTATGTTGTAAGTTTTGCATTTATTGAGAGACTTGCAGATATCTCTCTCAGTGGATTTATAAATGTTGATTAACTTTCTTTGGTTTCCACTTCTAAAATTTCTTTGTTGAAATTCATAATTTTAAGCAATTCTGAATTGTCAAAAATTGGCATTTTCATTTGGTAATGTACTTCAGAAGGATGAGGGAAGGTATGTGTTAATTACGCTGATTATGAAAGTAGTCCTGTGTGATTTTTTAATTCCTTTGTTGATTACAGTGTTTCTGTTATTTCCTGATCAGATATGAGCGAGAAGAAGCTTTCATGGCTCTCAATCTAGGAGTCACTTCCTGTCAGAGCTTAGAAATTTCCTTGGACCAATTTGTAAGAGGAGAAGTTCTAGAGGGAAGTAATGCATATTACTGTGAAAAGTGTAAAGAAAAGGTATTACATTTGCCCTTTTTAAAGAACGAGATTACTTTGTTATTCATGTACTTTGTGTTTTATGTGGAATCAGTGTTCACCTGCTGTTGTTCCTCCCATGAGATATGTCATCACTTGTCACACAGATGGGAAAGGCCTGTGGAAATCTGTGACCTTTGTGGTAATTACTTTGCTGTTTTATCTTCTCCGTGGAGGTAATTGGGTTTTGCTTTTCTTTAGAGAATCACAGTGAAGAGGACGTGTATCAAGTCTTTACCTAGTGTCTTGGTCATTCACCTCATGAGATTTGGATTTGACTGGGAGAGTGGACGCTCCATTAAATATGATGAACAAATAAGGGTAACTTTTTTTTTTTCCTGAAATTTCTTACTACCATTACCTGCTCCCGTTTTTACTGTTTCCTTTTTATATTTTCAAATTTCATCTGAAATGTGAGAGGCTGTGGTCTCAGCATTCTGAGTACACGACCCCTTATCTTAAGCAGCTGCTGCCAGTGGAACAGGCATATCCATGAACATTAACCTTCATTTCTAGAAGGCACCCTGCTGATGGCTGTGAAGTAAAATGCTTTCCTTAAGTGCTCCAACCATGGCAACTCATACTTGCCCAGACCTGTGGGCCGTTCTGAGGTGTTGTCCTTGAATGGGAGAGGTAGTCCTAGCTTAAACTAGGAAAACACATCTTTCTTATTTGTATCTGTCTTCATTGGATATTGCTGTATATGTTACTAACCAAGATTAATGTGCTCTTTTTGCTTTTAGTTTCCCTGGATGCTAAACATGGAGCCTTACACAGTTTCAGGAATGGCTCGCCAAGATTCCTCTTCTGAAGTTGGTGAAAACGGGCGAAGTACAGATCAGGGAGGTGGAGGATCCCCACGAAAAAAAGTCGCCCTCACAGAAAACTATGAACTTGTCGGTGTCATTGTACACAGTGGGCAGGCCCATGCAGGCCACTACTATTCCTTCATTAAGGATAGACGGTAAGGGGTGCTCCAGGCGCCACCCCCAACTCTGCCCTTCCAGGAGTCTCCCCTCTGCTCCCCCTGCCTCCTGTGCCCTCCTCGGCTCCCCCTGCCCTGCTTTATCATCCACACTTATCGTTATGGTACAAAGAAGCTTTTGCATTGTTCTTTGATCTTATTTTATATTGGATTTTTAAAACTAATGTTAACTGTTTTTACCCCTTTAATTTGAAAAGTTGTTTTAGAAATTGAAACAGCTGTTGCTAGATTTTTCTTATTTTGAAATGGTAATCACCTGCTATATTTGTAGACAATACATAGAGATAAATGCTGGGGATGGAAATGTTTGGTGTTTAACCTTATAATGTTTGATTTATCTCTGTGTTTTAGGGGATGTGGGAAAGGAAAGTGGTATAAATTTAATGACACAGTTATAGAAGAATTTGACCTAAATGATGAGACCCTAGAGTACGAATGCTTTGGAGGAGAATATAGACCAAAAGTTTATGATCAAAGTAAGTATTTACAAATAGATATTTTCCATTAGTCTTTTTTGTGTGTATGTGAGGAAGATCGGCCCTGAGCTGACATCCATTGCAAATCTTCCTCTTTTTGCTGAGAAAGATTAGCCCTGAGCTAACATCTGTGACCATCTTCCTCTATTTTGTATGTGGGACGTCTCCACAGCATGGCTTGATGAGCAGTGTGTAGGTCCGCGCCCGGGATCCAAACCTGTGAACCCCGGGCCACCAGAGCGCGTGAACTTAACCACTGTGCCACCATGCCAGCCCCCCTTATTTTTTTAATTTATAGTTTTCTATCAAATTGGAAGCAGCAGCTTTACATAAAGATAAATTTTATTCTTTTTATGTACTGCTGCTCTAGTTTATAGATCCATGAACTCTTTGATAGCCAGAATGAAAATATTTAAGCTGCTTACAAAAACTTCTTAAAATAATTCCTTACAACAGCCTGGGGGGGCAGGTGAAGGAGTAAGTTAAGAGGAAGAAATGACTATCAAAGAGAAACGAATGAAAACAGAATTTCAACCTTAAAAATAGTTTCAGAGGAAGTAGTTGTCCACTAAAACTTTCAAATTTCCTTTCACTTATATAAAGGTATCGTTCATTAGAGAAGGCATTTCTAGCACCTGTGTTTTTAAAACCCTATGCAGTGAGGCAAAGGACTCCTTCCACAGCCCCCACCCCCAGAAGAAAAGGGTGTAAGGAAAAGTACATCACAAAATCCACTCTGAATTTGCGATTTACAAAAAGAAAAACCATTTTGCCAAGTTTAGCATTTCTGAAACCTGATTTTGAAGTATTGTAGGAGCATTTTTAAATTTCTACCTGTATTAGATCCTCTATATTCGACTTTGATACCACACCATGGTAGTCACACATCTAATGATAGTAACCTTTAATGGTTGAATATAGTATCCTTGCCAAAATTTACCTAGATTTGGCTATTTTATGCAGAAATGGTTAAGTGAGGCCAATTATAATCCCATCCTGTGCTACAGAACTTATTTTTAAATGTGGCTTGCCTTCTGATTAAATTTAGACTTGCTTGGGAATATTCACCTTCTTTCCCTTACTCCATGACCACACAGCTCCCTTCCTCCCTGCCCCTCTGTGCCACCTTCCGAGTGACTCTCGACAGTACTCTAAAAAGACACACATTGTACTCACACTTTGCATTTAACAAACTTAGTAAGTAGTTCCTTGCTGGCTTTATGGGTTCTTTGTTTTAGATTGTCAGGACAAGAAAAACTTTATTGACAAAGACTCCTTTCATAATGTCTTGTTATAAAGCAAACCCATATACTGATGTACGCCGAAGATACTGGAACGCCTATATGCTCTTCTACCAAAGGGTGTCTGATCAAAGCTCTCCGGTGCTACCAAAGAAGAGCCGTGTCAGCGCTGTGCGGCAGGAAGCCGAGGACCTCTCCCTGTGAGCTCCCCTTCTGTACAATGTGCTGTGGTTGCAGTAGGTGATAGTGTCTTCTTCAGAGTGTACTGTTTGAGGTTTGAAGGTAATCAGCTAAGGTGGAGAGAAATTCTGAAGAGAAGATAAGTAAATCCGTCTACCCCTTTTCTTCCCTCTTATTGCTACCTGGTCATTATTTCCTTGGCAGGACCATATGTTGTATTTAGAAACATGCATATAAGTTTCATTCTAGAATTGGGATTTTAAAAAATCTCAGCATTTACTGAATATACTTTGTGTCCAAAGTATAGTTCTATGCCAGCACTGTCAAGACAGTTTTTTTTAAGGTTCTGTTGTCTGTGAATTTGCCTTTTAATATATCAGATCAGGAAAGTATACAATTTATTTTAAAATCTAGTGCCCTGTTTTTGTAAGTTTCTCAGGTTGTCGTAACACTAAAGCAATAGCCACTTAATACTAGACAGACAGTGTTCTGATTCTGTCTCAGGTCAGCGCCGTCTTCACCAGAAATTTCACCTCAGTCGTCTCCTCGGCCCCATAGGCCTAACAATGACCGGCTCTCTATTCTAACCAAGCTGGTTAAAAAGGGGGAGAAGAAAGGACTATTTGTAGAGAAGATGCCTGTTCGAATATACCAGGTAAGAACCATATAAACTATTCTAAGAAAGAAAATCCAGATAAGTGTCCAAATCCGTCTCGTAGGTCCAGAGATACTCCCGCTGGTCTTCTCATGGACTTACTTCTCCCTGTAGTGCCACATCTTGTGACCCCCCCTTGTCTCGTGACTCTTTCATGCCAGGTCGCAGAGGTGGCTGCAGACTCAGGACTGGCCAGCACTCTCGCTGACCTGCTGTGTGACTGTGGGGTGCCACGGACAGACAGGGGGAGAGAGTGGGCCGTAAAGAAACATGTTGCTGAAATTAACTTATTGTATCTAGAGAGAGACATAAGGTTCATAACCTTTGGGTAAAACTAATATGACAATGATGACCGTCATTTATTGAATACCTGCTCTGTGCTACGTGCTTTAAACAAATCCCTAATTCTTAAAACACTCTGATGGAGTAGCAGGTTTTACTGCCATTTTTCAGATGGGAAAACAGGCTCAAAAAAAGGAGAAACGACCTGCCAGTGTTGCAGAGCCAGTATTTAAATTCAGAACTGTCCCACTACCCAAAACTGTCCCACTACCCAGTCCAGACTTTATACACTAACTCATTAAGAGCTGAGTATCCAGAACCAGAGAATTTAAGAAAAATATGGAGTGTCATTAAGAGAAAGAGAATCAGGCCATCTGCCACAAGGAAGGCATGGAGTTAGTTGTAGTTGTGAAAGCTCTGTTTGTCCCTTCCTTCCCAAAGTAACAGGTTAGAATTCACTTGTCCCTCACATGATGGTTTTCCTAAATTTCCCAAAAGGATTTGGTTTAATGAATAATAATTCACCTTTTTACAACTTCTATTTGAAAGGAAAATTTTCCTCTCTCCTTTTTAAAAAATTCTAAGCTTGAGAGAAGGGTTTTTGTGAACCGTTTTTACCTCAAATAAAACCCTCATTACCCAACGTATCACCAAAAATGTCTTCCGCATATTGAATATTTTACCTTGTTTCTTAAAAATAATTTCTGATTTTCTTTTGTAGATGGTGAGAGATGAAAACCTCAAGTTCATGAAGAATAGAGACGTGTACAGTAGTGACTACTTCAGCTTTGTTTTGTCTTTAGCATCGTTGAATGCTGTAAGTACTAGCTGGACTGTTCCTAAAGGAAGAAGAGAGGGTCCTAGTTAGATATCTTCCCGCTAAAGCGTTCAGTGACTCCTCCCCACTCTCAGTTGTCAGCGTTCAGATTAGAAGTAAAACAGTTCCCACAAATGTATCACTTATTGGATGACATTAAAACACAGGCAGTGTTCAGAATGTATAATGCAGATTGTGAGTAGGTGTGGGTTTCCACATACTGGCTTTTTTAAGTGCTGTTGTTTAAATTTTGTAAAGAATCTAAGAGAACCTTGAAGTTGAGTAGCCATGAGGTGGTGTCAGCAGATGTTGGGCTTTATAGAGATTAATTCTTCCTAATTTGTAGTCAGACATTACCAGGCTCAGGGTTAACTTTTCTTTTTCTTGTATTTCTTTCCAAGTATTTCTTTTTCTTGAGTACTATGATTATAATTTGCCAATAAGGGAAAAACTTGCATAGTCTGCTGATAGATTACTTAACATCCTGTGGTCTAAATGCTCTATTTTGAGAGGGCTTCATAAAAGAAATTAAGAAGATATCTTTTCTTAACCTTTTTAAAAATTTAAATGGAACATTTTCTGTAATTAACTGGCTAGATTTTTCTTATCGTCATTTACCTATATTATATGTGTAATGACAGTTTATAACAATGTAATAATCTATAAAACTTCTATGAAAAATATCCTCTTTTTTCTCCCTCGTTCTTAGACTAAATTAAAGCATCCATACTATCCTTGCATGGCAAAGGTGAGCTTGCAGCTTGCCATCCAGTTCCTTTTTCAAACTTACCTACGGACAAAGAAAAAACTCAGGTAAGGAGTTGTATGTTTTGATAGTCTGCTAAGACAAAAGCAGATGATGAATTCAATTAAAGTTCAATTTATAAGTTTAACTTTTCAAAACATCATTTTAAGTAGATGAAGGCAACTACCTGATATACTCAGATGATTAAGACCTGGTTCCTGTCTTGAAAGAATTTCTAATCTGGTAGGAAAGATAGATAAAACAAAAAAGGAAATAACTGTGATGCAAGGCATAAGTGCTGTAGGTCTTTGGAAACTGGGCAAAATCATATCCAGATATGGGAATTGGGTAGGCGTTAAAGACACTGATGTTCTCAGAGGACTTCAAAAACCAAAACTAGAGAAACAGGCATCATTCTAGGTGGAAGGGAAGAACCTAAGTAATGGACAAGACTTGCCTAAGGAACCACGATGGCTAACTAGTGTTTCACTCCTACATTTAAGGACCTCACTTGAGGTAAGACCAAGTTTTGGGTGTGGATGAGCTCATGGAGTGAGACAGAAAGGAGAAGGGAGTTCAGGCTTTTTCAGTGGGAGATCGTGGAGAGGTTTGAACAGGGGCGATGTGTCAGTGATGCCGTAGAAACTCCAGACTTTGCATGTTATTCCTCACTGGTTTTTATCTTCAGTACCTGGTAAGGTGCCTGACACATCATAGGTTCTGGGTAAATAGTTGTTCTGTGAATAAATGAATGCAGGATGAAGAGTAACTGCATGTTGGTTTGTAGGCTGTATGTGGAGGGAAGAGAGACACGGTGTGGAGACCAGTTACGGTCAGAAGACCACTGAAGTTCTCAGTCTTTTCTCTCTCGCTAGCACGGGGAGCTTCTCCAAGTGTGGAGAGGTTTTTGGAAAGATTTTGCACTCAAGAAACTCTTGAAAAGAAAAGAAATATAGTGGCAACTTCATTTTTGTGTGTAATAATCAAAGATACATTAAGTGGTATCACTCTTTATTATATGATTGAAAAAGAAGAAATAATGTGTTCCCTTCTTTTAATGTCTGGCATAGAACTGACTAAGGAAATTTATTTGGTTACTTTTATTTGTCAGATTTGCTCAAGCCATCTGCACATTGAACACTATTTCCATTTTGTTTATATTTACCATTTTTGGGTGTGAGGGACTGGAGGGGGTGGTGTGAGGTCTTGGGTAGTATAATTGTTACACCTTTTTTCTGCCCAAATATTTTTATTTCATAAAATAAGATATTAACGGTTATAGCAATAAAGTATAAAAATGCTGATGTAGCAACCTCTTCTGAAAGTGGGCATTTTGTGAATGTGAATTAATTAAACAAAACGAAATGCTACAGGTCAGGCGTTTTTTCCAATTGAAGTTGTTTGAGGAAGATGCAGAAGATAAAAGTTAAAGTCTAAGACTTAAGCTTCTTCACACTTTTTGAGGGGCGGGGAGGGTGGTGAGTCACACCACAAGTTCTGAAGCATGCACAGCACTGGCTTCTGGGGTGCGAGGAGCCGTGTTAGTCAGCAGCCATGGAGTATTTAACTAATCCTCCACCCCCCCCCAAAAATATATGGAGTGACACTCCATAGGGTTATTTGCTGGGGCTTTCTAACAAACTGTCTTTGCTTTTTTAAAGGGTTGACACTGAAGAATGGATTGCCACTATAGAAGCATTACTTTCAAAAAGTTTTGATGCTTGTCAGTGGCTAGTTGAATATTTTATTAGTTCTGAAGGACGAGAATTGATCAAGTAAGTGTCAAGATCTTTCAATTCAAAGAAATTTGTGTCTCTTCCAGTGATTTAGAGCTGAAGTTTCTTGTAACTGTTTTTATTTCAACTTGGAGTTATTTTTCTTACTGGAATCAATTTTAAACTGTCTTCACTGATGAATCAATGAGGAAATTCTTCAAGTCACTCCAAAATCAGTCTTCCCAAAATCCTCTCCATTGGACTAGACTCAGACGAGTGTTCAGTGAATGCAAGGAGAGCATATGTGCAGATAGCCTCATGCTCACGGGCGAGCACGTCCTGAACCTCTGCGGTGGCTCAGGGGATTCTGAAACACAAGTCCCGTCCGTCAGGGACTCACAGTCTGGTGGCAAGCTAAAGAGGTCAACAATCCTAGGTTACTACACAATCCACAGTGTTGTCTAACAGTGTTTGGATTTTGGCTAAAATACTATTTTTCAAAAATCTACTAAGAGTATATTACCTACGATAGTATATTCACCTATGTACCTATAATAAAAAAACAATTTGCTTTTTCAGGTAAAAATTCGAGATGCTCCAATCACAACAAATGTTCACGCCTTACTCCCAGTCATCCTCATCAAGTCAGCTTCTCTTATCCTCAGGGCATTCGACACTCATTTGGGGAACCAGGGAGCACCTTGATCTCTCAGTGTCAATCTCCTTTGTCCTCAGTGGGCTCCTCCTTCACTCTGCCTCACCTGTACCTTCTTGTCCCTCAGATGTGCCCTGCTGCCTCACCCCACTTCTAGCCAATGACCTTGCCTCCTCAGACTTCCCTGAGAAAGTCAGAGTCACAGGTTGCACACACCTACCAGAGTCTGTTCCCATCCTCTCTTTTTCTCCTGTTATTATGGAGGAAGTATCCTCTCTCCTCTCACAATGAAATCTCTCAACATGAGCAAACCTTCTCAAGGAAGTTGCCTTTTAATTATCAGCTCTCATTCCTGTATCTTCACCTTCCAGAATTTTCTTCTGAGTCACTTCCTTCAGCATACATTTATGCTCTGGTATCTCCCAACTTAAACAGACAACGTGGAATTCACAAATGCAAGTCTTTTCCCACAGGGAGATCACAGTCTGGTGGCAAGTTAGAGATATTTGGAACCCGTAATCCCGTACCGTTTTTCTCACGAGGTCTCACTTCAGACATCCATTTATTTGCCTGCCTGCTACCTCCTCTTCTCCTTAGTTCAGTCTGCCTCGTACAGCAACAGAGTGTGCTTTTTAAAACGAATTAGATCGTGTTGCTTCTCTGCTTAAAAATTCTTCATTGGATTCCCATCAGGCTCATGGTGAAATTCAGAACCCTTACCATAACCCACAAGGCGTTACTTGAATACAGTCTTGTCCGTCCTTCTAGACTTACCTTCTTTTACTTTCCTCCTTGCTTATCGTTCACTGGCTTGTCGATTCCTTGAACACGCTGAGCTTTTTTCCTGCCTAAAGACACTTGCACCTGTTATCCCCCTATCTGGAACATTCTCCCCTTCACTCTTTGCATAATAAGCGCCTTCTCATCCTTCATGTGTCAGAGAGGCAGTTCACTCCCCATCACCCAATCTGAAGTAGGTCTGCCCCGTTAGTCTGCTGTTGTTGGCCTGTCTCCGCCACTCAATTTCAGCTTCTTGAGGACAGAATCTGTAACTGTTGGGTTCCCTGCTGGACGCAAAGAGCCTGGCAGATAGTAAGCACTCAAATATTTGTGCACGCATGGATGTATGGGTACGTGCTTATAGCTCATAAAGAGAGAACAGTAAACACTTCTTTGAAATGTTTCATGCCTTTCCCTTTAGAGTTTGCATTAGACGTAACCTTTCTCCCATTTTTCTAGCTTAATTCCAAAATATCTACCCAATAGAAGGACTCTTGAGTATTGTGTTAGGCAGTGGAATGTCATAGAATCATCATTCATTTGGAAGGAACATGGCAAATATTTAGTTCATTCCCTTATAGCCAAGCAGGCTTGCTTTTAAATATCTCCAGAGAAACTCAGTAACTTCCTTTGGTAATATGTTTTGGTTTCTTAGAATTCCTGATGGTCAAAAATCCCAATGAGTTACCTAACCTTAATTTTTTTGGTAGAGTTTATTATATTTTATCTCTTTCTTTTTAAAGCCCAATTACTCATGACTATCAATTGCTATGATTTCATATTTTTGAAGAATTAATATTCTCCTTTCTGTGATTACTTATTTCTTTAGAACTTTCAAGATAACTTAGGTGATCATTATTACAACTAAAAAATAAATATGTGTTGTACTAATATTTTAGTAACTGTAAATGTGAAGAGGGTGTTATCTCAGATCAGCCCCTCAGTGTAGTCCCTTGTTTAGGCAATTTTTAAATGTAGTTATAATTGTGAAAAATTAAATTAGTAGTACATATTGCTTGCAAATAATTTAAAGCAAATAAAACTTGATCTAAAGAAATTAAAACTACTAACATGAAGGGTACTTTACATCTTTTAAAAATTTTTTATTGTAGAAAATTTTAGACGTACACCAAAATAGACAGAATAATGAACCCTTTCCTGTGCCCATTCCCCAGCTCAAGTTGTGAACACTTTCCCAATCTTATTTACCCAAATTTCAGACATCATATAATTTCACTATAAGTGTTGCAGCATGTATTGCTAACAGGTAAAGTTTTTTTAAGAAAAAAATATAAGTGTTTTACCATTATCACACTAAGCAAAAGTAATAACAGTCCCTTCATATCATCCTATACCTAGTCCATGTTCAGATTTCCCCAGATGTCTCAAAAATGTTATTCACCATTGAGTTTGTACAGCTCAGGATCCAAACGGGCTCCACACGGAGCATTTGGTTTATGTGTCTCTTACGACTCTTCTAATTTGTACTTGTTCCTTTTCCCCACCACCTCCTTTTTTGTCGTGCCGTTGATTTGGGGGGGAAAGACTGGTCGTTTGCACTATAGGACTCCCCGTATTCTGGCTTTGTTTGCGTTCTCATGGTGCTTCCTAATGTCTATGATAGGAAATGTGGGCACCTCCTACAGATATTCTTTCTAAAAGAATTGTACCTGAATCTCATCAAGCCTCTAGAGCTAAATACTACAGGATTACTTGTTATCTTTTAAACTTTCTTCAAGTTGCCACTTAGAATCTTAGTGGATTTTGAACAGAGCCTTATCTGTCTAGTTCAGATTAGGTCGCTAACACATCACGTTAACAGTTACCCAGAATGAGCAGAAGTGCAGTGACCTCAGAAAGCTCCACTTTCATCTTCCTTTTGGGAGAAAGAGGATAGGGTTATCAGCATCCTCCTGAGAGGGGAGGAGGGAAATGCAGATGCTCCACCCAAGCAGAGACCTGAAAGAGGTGCCTCAGGACAGTTATGACTTGGGTCATCAAGATTATGTTGTACAACAGTAGCCCTCCCTTATCTGCGGGGGATACGTTCAAGACCCCCAGTGGGTGCCTGAAACCACGGGTATTACCCAACCCTATATATATTGTGTTTTTCCTATACATCCATACCCATGATAAAGTTGAATTTATGAATAAGACACAGTAGGAGATTAACAACAATAACTAACAATAAAATAGAACAATTATAACAACATATGTAATAAAAGTTACCGTAGAGCTTAGCAACCTCAGCGCGTGATTTTTTTTCTTACTAAGTCGAGAACTTTCACCTTTTCACTTAAAGGAAGCACTTTATGGCTTCTCTTTGGTATATCCCAATTTGCAGCATCACTACTCTCGTACTTTGGGGCCATTATTAAGTAAAATAAAGGTTATTTGAACACAAGCACTATGAAACTGTGACAGTGGATCTGATAATCAAGACAGTGCTAAGTGACTAACGGGTAGGTAGCGTATACAGCATGGATATTCTGGACAAAGGGACGGCTTAAAGTTTCGTCAGGCTGCTTAAAATGGCACGCAATTTAAAACTTATGAATTGTTTATTTCTGGAGTTTTCCATTTAATATTTTCAGACCTTGGTTGACCACAGGTAACTGAAACTGTGGAAAGCAAAGCTGCAAATAAGGAGGGACTACTGTATTTAAATCTTTCACATGGAATAATGAGAATTTTCTGTTAAGAAATATTAGAAATCATAGGTGGGTTTTCACTTTGCTAATTATAACCTGGGTTGTCATGTCAAAGCGAGTGCATGAAGCAGAGAAAGAAAAGCTGACTGGAGAAGCACGCAGTTACCTAGTTGCTCTCCGGTAATTACCGCCGCCACCCAGTGCCAGAGAGCGGAGGTTTCCACCTGACCATGCCGTCCACCACATCTGAGGCAGCCTCATCACCCTCGCTGGGTGCGTAAAGGATTGAATTAGATCCTGCGTTGCAGTGTGTAGTGTGGTGTCTGACGTAACACCAGAAGTGCCAACTGTAATGGAAGTGCCTGACCAACCTGAACTGCTATGATCATCGTCATCGTCACCACAGAAGGAGAAAGGAAGGGAGCAGGACCCTTTTAGTCTCAACAGATTCTAGGGGGGCTAAGTGATAGGGGACGGGAGCAGAGGGGGGAGGAAGGAAAGTAAAAGGACGGAAATATAGGTGCCCGGGGGGTTAGGAGGTGCTGTCTTAACTCAGAACTTGAACTAGTGTCTTATTCTGACAAACTGAAGGGGCGCCAGGGAGAACTACTCCTGAGTGAACAGAATTTATAAAATTTGAGGTTCTTTGGTTTCATATCACTTTAAGTCCAAATTTACATTTATATAGGTATTCATCTTAGGGGAAGAGAGGGAGAAGAAACAGAAAGAAATCTACTTTTCACTGGTCAAGGGTCTTGTTTTCCTGTGTGACCTTCTTCCCTCACGGTAGCCTGTGGGCATGCCAAAGCTTGCAGGAGACTCAGACTAACACCTTGGAGTAATCTTGTTTCTTGGATATTAGGTGGCCCCTGTGTTGGGAAGGTTGGGTTTTAGAAATCTGTATTGCTTTTTTACACCATATGGCTCTTTATTTTAGGATTTTCTTGTTGGAGTGCAATGTGAGAGAAGTACGAGTTGCTGTGGCCACCATTCTGGAGAAAACCCTAGACAGTGCCTTGTTTTATCAGGATAAGGTCGGTCCCATTTTTTAAATCTTATTTGTATGTTCTGTTTTTACCAAATATTGTAAATTGCACATAGAAGGAAGAGAGCCTAGGATTGGAGTCTGGTAATTTTGCCACATCAAATGTACCTTCTGTGAACTGACTTTGTGAGAAATGCCAGGGTAGAAGGTGTTCTGTCCTCCCCTCTTCATCCCAGAAATCAGGGCAGGCTAGGGGTTTAGGTCTGCATTGGTCTGCTTCAGGATTTTCTCTCTAGAACACTCCCTCTTCAGAGTCTTCTCTCAAGAGTTTGTATTAGATCTCCCTGAACTGAGACTAGCCCGAGTCCAGAGACTTAGTCTAGACCAACAGACATTTGGAGCCACCCCTGGCTTCGTCTCTTCCTCATAAAGCTGTTTTCATGATCTAAACCTTCAGTGTAGCCCAACCAAATAGTGCCATCCATCCAGGGGCATTGGCCAAAAGAGTTCCTTCCTTGGTCTCCATTATTCCCTAATCTTTGTTCCTATTCTTCTCCATTTCTTCTTCTTCCTAACCGTATCTTCTACAACATATTTTCTGGTTCACAATTCCACACTTGCTGAAACAAACCATGGTATTTATTACCATCCTCAGTCCCCCCAGATTTTAAGTCTTAGGGAAATAAATGATATACGTTGTAAGTCTGATTATTCAACCTGTTACTAAGTCTTAGCAAAGACAGCAGTTACTTTCCAAGTTTGCTGTTTCAAACAGCTGCCACTACATGGAAAACTTTGAAAAATGTTATTTTCAAAACTCATTGGCTCCTTATAAACATTGGCTGGAGACAGTGTATCTCAATGAACTAAATGCAAATTCTAGAAATTGCTGCTTCAAATTCAGATGTTGGCTTTGCTGTTCAAGTCCTTGAGCGAGTCCTGTAAAGAAGATGTTCATCCAGAAGTAGTGCCTGGCACCCGAGCACTTAGTTCCTTCAATGTCGCCTGACCCAGGTGCGCCGTTAGACCAGACAACCAGGAGCTTTGCTCAGTCCAGAGTGAAGGAGGAGGTCAAATACGCCCTTTAGGAAGGACCTGGAAGAAGACAGTCTCTCAATTCCAGGAATCATAAGGAAGTTGAGGTTTACTCTAAGGCAGTGGTTTTCAGTCAGTTTAAACAGCAGAACCACTTTTCAGACAAAACCTTACCTGGGTGCAGAATATATAAAATAGGTCACTGCTTGCTGCTTAGGACAGTTACGCCTGTGGAAGTTTTCTAAGACATTTAACATAAGGACCTCCTCACTCTCCTCCTTCGTCCCAGGTATCAAGCCAAACAAAGGATAAAGGCAGAATTAGTGCAGTCTCCCTACAGATGGGGTCAGGCCATACCATCTCACCCCACCAACCTCTAAAGGCAGGACCACAGAGGGTAGGAAGGGAAGGGCGTGGTGGAGGACATAAGCTTGGAAGCCATTTGCCTCAGTAAATTCTGTTTGACATCCAGCTGATATATTTTATGTCTATTTCCCCCCCTTATAGAAATGGTGCCTCTTGCCACCCACTTTATATTATGAAGTAGTTTGAAAATGAAGTGCTATATAAATGGTAGATTTTACTGTGTTTATAATGGGCGTGACAAGATGGATGGGAACATTTCAAAAGTCTATGAGTACCATCTTCAGAGGAAGTAAACTAACAGGAGTAGTAAGCCTGGTCTTAATTCTCAGATCACAGATGAATTTCTAGGGACTTGTCCAGAAACAGTTGGGGTGGGAGGGAAAGAAGAAGCAATGTGATAACCAAAATGGTTTCTAAACAGATAAAATGTTTTTCAAAGCTTTCCATGAGGCGTCAGCGGGCTTTCAAGTAAGTTCTCAGTTGAGTCGACATTACCGTTGTCATTCTGTCAGGCTGTTGCTCTCCATTCGCTCCATTGGCTTGATTTCTAGCCCCTTTGCCTGTGTCTGTGTTTTTTATTCTTTGCATCTGTGGTTATGTGAAGAAGTAGCATAGTGGAGGGAGGGATTCAGAAATATGTTTCCCCTAAACCCCCTGCCTTTTTTAAGAGACAGAAAGAAATTGGCTCTGAAGAAAATGTGCCCATTAGGCGGTAGAACGATGCCCTTGAGTCTGAAAGCTAGGAATCAAAGCTAGGCTTTCCTTTTCATTGTTTCTGCAGTACCAGTCTTCCCCTGGAAGGTAAAAGTGATAATTCTGGTTTTGCTCTCCAAAGCATACATCCATCTGAATCTGAGACCGGATTGTATCAGTCAGACTTGCCTTTTGTTCTTATGATGATTTACTTCACATTAACCCTGTTACAGACGTCTGTCTTATATTCTTTTTCCTTATGTAATTTCATCTTTCCTCTAACCAGTTAAAAAGCCTTCATCAGTTACTGGAGGTACTACTTGCTCTGTTGGATAAAGATGTCCCAGAAAATTGTAAAAACTGTGCTCAGTACTTTTTCCTCTTCAACACTTTTGTACAAAAGGTAAATGATTTTTTTTGTAATATCTTTTCCTAATATAGCAGATTTATAATTTAAAGGAATTTTATATATGGAAAAAATTTAGACTGTATATATATATGATATGGTTTTATGAGTGTTTTTTCTTAAAAGATCTTAATTCATGGATTAAATTACTTGTGGGAATTCTGATACAGGTAGGTATAGTTACTCATTGATGGCAGTAGCAGTCTGCATTAAAGCTAGTGGGTCATTGCATGTTTGGTAGCCTTCGTGAAGCAGTGTGAGGCTGTTGGAACTCAAGAGTTTCTCAAATTAGATTTTTAACAAGTGCTTTCTATATGTAAATTATAGGATTTAAAAACAGTGACAAAACTTCTTATTTAACTCTCTTTTTAAAACAAATTTTTGTCTGGTTAGGAATATAATTTGTCATTTTCGATATCTTGTGACAGCAAGGGATCCGGGCTGGTGATCTTCTCCTGAGGCATTCAGCTCTGCGCCACATGATCAGCTTTCTCCTGGGGGCCAGTCGGCAGAACAGTCAGGTAATGCCTCTTTTCATGGCCCGCTGAAATGGCCGTGGCTTTCATAGCCACTTTGTTTCTCTTTGTAGGTGATAAATATTTTTAATTTGCTAAGAGTCCACAGTACTAGTACTGTGTAGACTTTAAAAATTCTTTGGAGTTCAATTATTTTTACAGCTTTCTTGTAGAATTTAGTCTAATAATAACCTGGAAATGACTAAGTAGAATATCAGTCAGAACGTGAAGTGCCAAGTGCCGTAGGAGGAAAGACGGGTTCCACCTGGGGGTTCTGAAGCCTTCCAGGGCGAGTGGCTTGGCTCCTCTGCCTGCTCTCGGGACTGTGAGCAAGTCTGCTTTGGTGGCGGTTGCTTGGTGGGATGCTGATAACAACGCCAGAACTCAGATATGCAGTGATCCATTCCACACTGAAAGATGTTACTGCAGATATAATACTTAGATTCAGAAAATGGAAGTTGCTTTGTAGTTAATAGGGTTTGATATATTGGATATGTCTGAAAATCACTCTCCTATTTAAAGTTCCTATATTGGTATGCTTCTCCCATCCATTATATTTCTTTTGTTTATAGATTTAAAATACACAAAATGTGAATATACAGTAATGATAATTACTATTTATAGAATGCCTGTTAGGTGCCATACAAACTGCTCACTTTGTATGCTATACCACTGATGCTCACAATTCAGTAAAATAAGTAGTTTCATCCCCATTCTCAGGCAAGAATTAAAGCACAGAGAAGTGAAATGACTCGTTCAAGGTCACAAAGCTAAAGCGTTGTGGAGCCAGGATGCAGACCCAGCTCTGGTTTCTTCCGTGTGTGAGGCACCGCGCTTGAGTGTCTGTCCTTCCTTTAGTGAGGGAGACAGACTCGCTGCTTAGGCCTCCTCCCAGCTTCCCGTCAGCCCACTGTGCTGCTCTGACTTCTTAGTGTTAAAAAAACAAACACGGAGGCCATAGCATGCTCTGTGTGTATTACGTTATGGTGATTTATATATATATATAATGGAGATTCATAATATATGTTATAATCATATTATTAAATTATGGAGATTGACAATATCGCACATGGAACATTCTCTAGGATAGACCATGTGTTGGGAAACAAAGCAAGCCTCAATAAATTTAGGAAGATTGAAATCATAACAAGCATCTTTTCAGACCATAAGGCTATGAAACTGGAAATGAACCATGAAAAAAAAACTGGGAAAGTGACAAAAATATGGAGATTAAACAACATGCTACTGAACAACCAATGGATCATTGATGAAATTAGAGGAGAAATCAAAAACTATCTGGAAACAAATGAAAATGATAATATGCCATATCAAACCATATGGTATGCAGCAAAAGCGGTCCTGAGAGGGAAACTCATAGCAATACAAGCCCACCTTAACAAACAAGAAAAAGCCCAAATAGGCAACCTTAAATTACACCTAACAGAACTAGAAAAAGAAGAACAAACAAAGCCCAAAGCCAGCAGAAGGAGAGAAATAATAAAAATCAGAGCAGAAATAAATGAAATTGAGACCAAAAAAACAGTAGAAAGGATTAATGAAACAAAGACTTGGTTCTTCGAGAAGATAAACAAAATCGACAAACCCTTAGCCAGGCTTACTAAGAAAAAAAAAGAAAAGGCTCAAGTAAATAAAATTAGAAATGAAAGAGGAGAAATTACAATGGATACCACGGAAATACAGAGGATTATAAGAGAATACTATGAGAAATTATATGCCAACAAGTTGGACAATCTAGAAGAAATGGATAAATTCTTAGATTCATACAACCTCCCAAAACTGAACCAAGAAGAAATGGAGAATCTGAATAGACCAATAACAAGTAAAGAGATTGAAATAGTAATCAAAAACCTTCCAAAAAATAAAAGTCCAGGACCAGATGGCTTCTCTGGTGAATTTTACCAAACGTTCAAAGAAGATTTAATACCCATCCTTCTCAAACTATTCCAAAAAATAGAGGAAGATGGAACACTTCCTAAATCATTCTACGAGGCCAACATCACCCTGATACCAAAGCCAGACAAAGACAATACAAAGAAAGAAAATTACAGGCCAATATCACTGATGGACACTGATGCAAAAATCCTCAACAAAATATTGGCAAACCGAATACAACAATACATTAAAAAGATCATACACCACGATCAAGTGGGATTTATACCAGGGACGCAGGGATGGTTCAACATCCGCAAATCAATCAATGTGATACATCACATCAACAAAACAAAGAATAAAAACCAGATGATCATCTCAATAGACGCAGAGAAGGCATTTGACAAGATACAACATCCATTTATGATAAAAAGTCTCAACAAAATGGGAATAGAAGGAAAGTACCTCAACATAATAAAGGCTATTTATGACAAACCCACAGCCAACATCATACTCAACGGGGAAAGACTGAAAGCCATTCCTCTGAGAACAGGAATGAGGCAGGGCTCTCACCACTCCTGGTCAACACAGTACTGGAGGTTTTGGCCAGAGCAATTAGGCAAGAAAAAGGAATAAAAGGAATCCAAATAGGTAACGAAGAAGTGAAACTCTCACTATTTGCAGATGACGTGATTGTATATATAGAAAACCCTAAAGAATCTGTTGGAAAACTATTAGAAACAATCAACAACTACAGCAAAGTTGCAGGGTACAAAATCAATCTGCAAAAATCAGTTGCATTTCTGTATGCTAATAATGAACTAACAGAAAGAGAGCTCAAAAAGATAATACCATTTACAATTGCATCAAAAAGAATAAAATACCTAGGAATAAATCTTACCAAGGAGGTGAAGGACCTATACAATGAGAACTACAAGACATTATTGAAAGAAATCCATGATGACATAAAGAAATGGAAAGATATCCCATGCACGTGGATTGGAAGAATAAACATAGTTAAAATGTCTATATTACCTAAAGCAATCTAGAGATTCAATGCAATCCCAATCAGAATCCCAATGACATTCTTCACAGAAATAGAAAAAAGAATACTAAAATTTATATGGGGCAACAAAAGACCCTGAATAGCTAAAGAAATCCTAAGAAAAAAGAACAAAGCAGGAAGCATCAGAATCCCTGACTTCAAAACATACTACAAAGCAATAGTAATCAAAACAGCATGGTACTGGTACAAAAACAGACACACAGATCAATGGAATAGAATTGAAAGCCCAGAAATAAAACCACACATATACGGACAGCTAATTTTCGACAAAGGTGCTAAGAACATACAATGGAGAAAGGAAAGTCTCTTCAATAAATGGTGTTGGGAAAACTGGACAGCCACATGCAAAAGAATGAAAGGGGACCGTCTGCTATCGCCATTCACAAAAATTAACTCAAAATGGATCAAGGACCTGAAGGTGAGACCTGAAACTATAAAAAACTCATAGAAGAAAATATAGGCAACACACTATTTGACATTGGTTTTAAAGGAATCTTTTCAGATGACATGCCTACCCAGACTAGGGAAACTAAAGAAAAAATAAACAAGTGGGACTTTATCAGATTAAAGAGCTTTTATAAGACAAATGAAACCAGAATCAAGATGAACAGACAACCAACCAGCTGGGAGAGAATATTTGCAAAACATACATCTGACAAGGGGTTGATCTCCATAATATATAAAGAACTCACACAACTGAACAACAAAAAAACAAACAACCCAATCAAAAAATGGGCAAAGGAAATGAACAGACACTTCTCCAAAGAAGATATACAGATGGCCAAGAGGCACGTGAAAAGATGTTCAACATCACTAATCATCAGGGAAATGCAAATCAAAACAGCACTAAGATACCACCTCACGCCCGTTAGAATGGCTATAATCACCAAGACAAAAAACAACAAATGTTGGAGAGGATGTGGAGAAACAGGAACCCTCATACACAGCTGGTGGGAATGCAAACTGGTGCAGCCTCTATGGAAAACGGTATGGAGATTCCTCAAAGAATTAAAAATAGAGATGCCCTATGACCCAGCCATCCCACTACTGGGAATCTATCCAGTGAACCTGAAATCAACAATCCAAAGAGGCTTATGCACCCCTATGTTCATTGCAGCATTATTCACCATAGCCAAGAAGTGGAAGCAACCTAAGTGTCCCTTGACTGACGATTGGATTAAGAAAATGTGGTGTATATATATATACAATGGAATACTACTCAGCCATAAAAAAAGACAAAATCGTCCCATTTGCAACAACATGGATGGGCCTGGAGCGTATTATGTTAAGTGAAATAAGCCGGAAAGAGAAAGACAAACACTGTATGATCTCACTCATATGTGGAATATAAACCAACACATGGACAGAGAAAACGGTACTGTGGTTACCAGGGGCAGTGGGGGTGGGGGGTGGGCACAAGGGGTGAAGGGAGTCATATATATGGTGATGAACAAACAAAAATGCACAACCCAAAATTTCACAATGTTAAAAACCATTAAAACATCAATAAAAAATAAAAATAAAAAAAAACACAATGAGCTACCACTACACATACACCACCACGGTTAAAATCAAACCTCTGACGGCACCAAGCGTTGGTGGAGATGCGGAGCAACTGGAACTTTTATACACAGCTGGGAGTGCAAACTGTTTAATCCACTTGGAAACTCTTTGGTAGTATCTCCTAAAGGTGGACGTACACATACTCTATGACCCAACAATTCCGTGCTTAGGTATATACCCAACACAGATATGTTCATATGTTCACCAAAAGATGTACAAGATATCCAGAGCAGCATTTTTTGCCATATCATCAAATTGTAGACAACCCATTCCGCATCAGTAGTGGAATGGATAAATAAAATGGGTTATATGCTTTATAGTGGAATACTATACCGAAATAAAAATTAACTACAGCCACAAAAAAAAAAAAAAAAAAAACACGGAGGCCATAGCATGCTCTGTGTGTATTACATTATGGTGATTTATATATATATATAATGGAGATTCATAATATATGTTATAATAATCATATTATTAAATTATGGAGATTGACAATATCCATTTTTCACATCAAGCTCCTCTGTATCAGACTCCCTTAACAATGTTGGTTGATTTAAATTCACTGTCGTTTAAATAATATTTAATTTAATTAATATTGTGATATATATTTAATATTGTTTTGCACTTATGGAGCACATAACATTGAAAACATTTTCACTTTTAAAGCTTCATTTGGTCCTCACAACCACGAAGTGGACAGAACAGGCAAACAGGCAGGTTATCTCTGCCGTCCTACGAAGAGGTCAGGCACTGTTATAGTAGGGAACTCACCACGTCCACACAGCGCAGGGATGGTGGAGGAGGGCCAGGCCTCTAGGTCTCCAGCCTCCTGGGTTTTCCCCGTTATGCTGAGGCACAGGAAGATCACCTGGCACATGGTAGGCACTCAGTGCCTAAACTGAATATATGAACAGATTTGTTTTAGAATATGAGTTCATGTGTCTAAGGGGAAAAACACTTGTAAGCTAGTTTAAAACCTGTGACATTTTGTACTTTGACCTCTTTTACTATTAAACATTGAGAAAGAATTGTTGCCTAAAATGTCCTGAACCAGCACTTCCTTTCCCTTCCTTTTTGTGTTGTTTCTAACCGAACTCTAGCGTCCACTTTATTTTCTCTGACGACAGATCCGTCGATGGAGTTCAGCACAAGCGCGAGAATTCGGGAATCTGCACAACACGGTGGCGTTACTTGTTCTGCATTCAGACGTCTCTTCCCAAAGGAACGTTGGTAAGGTCTAACATACCTTTAATACCCTAGAAAGATGAAGATACACTGAATTTGTCAGGAACGCATGGAGAGTAATAATGTTGGCAATTAAATGGATATTACTTGTTTCTCATTTGGCTATCTCACATTTGAGGAGCACTTAACATTTTTTGTTTTAATTCATGTTAAACTTCACCTTATTTTACTAGTTTGTCACAAGAGAAAGTCAATCATTTATGGGGGGGAGCATATATAAGAATTAAAAAAAAACACTCTAAGATTAAAGGCTAATTCAGAGTTCATTCCTTACTGTAATTGGCACAACCGATCTGGTGGAAAAAAGAGCCAAGGTGTGGATTGGAGTCTCCTAGCTGTGTGAACTTGACCAAGCCACCTGACCTTTCTGATCCTCAATACAAAATGGAAATATTAAAAAACATAACTCCCCAAGTGTAATGAGGATTAATGAGACAAAATGTAAATTGTGTCATTGAAATGTATTTGAATGTAAGATGTAGTTGGTAGCATTTCCTATTCTGTCCTCCAGAACCAGTGGCTCAGTCCTCATTTAATATGGCTAAGGCACCAGCTGTCTAGATGATTATCCAGTATTCTAACCTATGTGTGTACTGTGTTTGTATACTGTTCCTAGTTCTTGTCATGACAGCACCAACAACAGTAACAATAATAATTCAACAAAGCCACTGAACAGTATTAGTGTTTTCTGTGGGCTGTGCCTTTCCATGGAGCTTTCCGTTCACTGTGTTTAGTCCCCACAGCAAACCTTTGAGGGATGTTATCCCTTCTGTAGATGAGGAAACCAGGACATAGAAAAGTTTGGTGACTTTCTCAAGCCTCACGCTAGTAAGGGGCAGAGCAGCCAGTATGTGAATGCAAGCCTCTGACCCAGAGGTTGTGCCGGGGTCTCCATGTCATGCAACTAGGGAGATCTGAAGGTGGGAAAGTACATAACAACCACAGCATCACTCTAATCTGGAAACGCTTACTGACTCTGAAGGGACCTTGGGGGAGTGCTCAGACGTTATGAAGTAGAGTGTACTTCCTAAACTCCGACTCATACATCTAGAAAGACAAAGCTACCTGATCCGTGAGTTCAGACAGGTTGTGAAAGAAAATGAGAATGTGAGTCCTCGTTTTTCTAGCAAATAGGGTAACCCCTTCCATGTGGGTTGATTTTGCTTAGCATAGGTGGTGTTGGCCGTTATTTGAGGACAGTTGTTTGAGCAACAAGTGTCTTGTCCAGTGTCTTCTCAGAGGCACTTTGGACATTTTTTTCATATACTATTTATATTTTTACTTCTTTGGAAGATCGTCTTGGGTGGGGATCACTAGGAGCCTAGAGATCTTAATAGTCGACCTACAACTTAGGCATACATGGAAAGAAGTAGGAAACGTCCTTTCCTGTCTCCGTGTCTGGCTTCCTCACTAGCCTGTGAGAGAACAGGTTGTAAGTCCTCAGCCACTGTGTGTGGGAATCTTGAGAGAATCGCTTTACCTTGTAGACATCTATGTCGTGAACTAATCTCAAGTGAGACAGGTTGTGTTTCTTTGGTCTCCCAAAGCTCCTGGTGTATTTAAACCACGGCCCCCGATCAGCGTTGCTCCCTCAAGCCCTCTGCTACCCCTCCACGAGGAAGTGGAAGCCTTGCTGTTCTTGTCTGAAGGGAAACCTTACCTGTTGGAGGTATGTACTTGTTGTTCTGAAGCCATTTTCCTTTTATTTAAGCATTTTCTCCTATTTGGTGGAAACACCTCTTGTTACTAGTTTTATTTTGCATGTTACTCTGATGAAGAAGAGTATTGTTAAGATAAGAAATGACTTTCAAATTAATTTTTCTTCCTATGTATATGTCAGAAAGAAATAATCAGTTAAGAGAATATTATTAGTACTCTCTGCAACCAAGAATTTGATCTCCAGGTCCAGCCCAGCTGATTACCCCTCCAGGTCCCAGGAGGAGGTCAATGGCACCTCACCAACACAGTTACTCAGTTTATTATCACAGGGTTTGGTTCCCCATCTCTTCTCTGTGTGCCTGGTCCTGGAATACTACAGCTCTGGAGCACACATGTTCCTTGACCCACAGGAGTATGGAGGGGCTGCCGCCCTCCTTTGTGGCGCACGCCCTGTGGCCCACGTGCAGTCAAAGCCCCATCCCCTTCCACCCAGAGTTAACCCCTCTGGAGAAGTTAGTCTTCCGATCCTTCTTCCATAACTTGATTCACATGTAGCTGAATCTATGAATAGTATAACAGACTTTTTTAATTACATCAGCAATGCTGTACTGTATAGCTCCTTTTTTTTTTTTTTAGCTTAACATTTTGTAATTTTTGGATCTTTTGGTGATTATTTTATTTTTTGGGCTGGGGGCATTTACCGTTCAAAATCTGATGAAAGTGACTCCTGAAAAAAAAGTGCACATTTGCACCGACTGTGCTCAATTTCAGACAGACTTAGGCACCCTGAAATCTTTCCTTAGACCTCCAGCAGTTAAGAAACCCTGTTTTGAGGCAATGTTGATGATCTTAAATCTGAGTCAATTTCAAAGTATTGACAATTAACTGGGACATAAGAAAAGTTTACTCCTCTTACACTCTGCCACTAGGTAATGTTTGCTCTGCGAGAGCTGCCAGGCTCACTGCTGGCGCTCATCGAGATGGTGGTGTACTGCTGTTTCTGTAACGAGCATTTCTCCTTCACCATGCTGCACTTCATTAAGGTAGGACCTCGGGTAAACTGGCGATGGCCTGAGAGCCTGCAGTTGAGACTCGAGGAAAGCAATCCTTTGCTCCCAGGCAGTATGCTGCTTTTAACCTTAATTGTTTTTCCTAATCATAAAAATGGTATACACTCTTTTAAAAAAAAATGAAGAATAAAATAAGAACTCAGAATCCCACCATTCACTGAAAATCACCATGAACATTCTCTTAGGTTTCCCTCTTATTTTCTATGCATGTATTTTAACATAATTGGGATTTTATTGTCTTGATTTTGTGGGTTTTTTTCACCTGACATTATGAATGTTTTTCCGTATCATTAACGTTATCAGTGAGTACACTTCATCCTCTCGTGTGCATAATTTACTTCACCGTTCCCCTCCTAGTGACACAGGTTTGCATGGGGTTCAGTCAACTATTAAGTATAATACTTTACAGTTAATAATCATGTCGTGGTGACCATTATTGTGTAAAATCATTTTCCAATTTCAGATTATTTCCCCTGGCAACATTTTAAAAATCAAAAGTAAGTTTTTCCCCCCTTCTGAAATAGTGATTTAGTTCATCATGGGGCTCGGATCAGTACAGTCGTTACTGCTGCTTCTTACGATGCACTGACTGGACGCCAAGCACTGTTCCAAGCACGTGACACGTTTAACTCACTTAATTCTCAAGTAGTCCTGTGAGGTAGATGCTATTATTATCACCATTTTACAGTTGAAGAAACTGAGGTACAGAGTAAATAACTTGCCCCCAGGGTCACACTGCTAGTAAGTGGCAGAGGGAGAATTTGAACACTGGCAGTCGTGCTCCAGGGCTGTGCTCTTAACCGTATTGTTGACTGCCTGTCTAGGGATTACTAGAAAAACCTTTAAGCTTACACATATAATTTTTATTAGTTTTTAATGTTTAATCTTTAACTACATGAATAATACATGACTGCATTCTTTTTGTGAAAAGTTAAAACATACAAATAAGGCCGAAGTCCACTTGGACCAACACTAACCAGGCTTGTCCCCTCTACCCTACCCCAGGGGCCAATATTGTCACGTGGGTATGTGTCCTTCCAGGCTCTTGCTGTGAATATACACCCTGTATATTTGAGTCTGCCCCTAGAATTTCCACCACACTTCTCACCTGCATCAAGATCTGTCCTAGTGACACATGTATGTCAACAAGTGGCAGGTGATTAGTGGGTTATTCTTCAGGCTCTTATTAAACAGTGTTTTGCCCTCAGCCTTTTCTATGCAGACCTATATCCGAGGTGGTCGAGTTCCTCTCTTTACTGGTCACTGGTTATATGACCTCAGGCAGTTTCCTCCTCTTTACGATGGGAGGGAATATAACTTGACTTCACAGATTGTCACGAGTCAGTGGGGTGTGACACGTGAAGTCTTACTTAGTACCAGGCCTGGCATCTTGGAGGTGCAGTGCTGTAATGCAGTGTCCTTCCCACTGTGTGTGTATGTGTGAGGTCGTCACAGTGCACAAAGGATGGGACGTTTCTGAAGCTTGCTTCCTTCACTCATTGTGTCTTGGCAGGTTCTTCTGTTTCATAAGCTGACTTTTCTTATATACTTCTCATAGCATACTTGTCTTAGATCACTCTTATTTGCATTCTCATAAGCAACACTAGCACATTCTGGAAAACAAAATAGGATATGTATAAATGAAATGTAACTATAAATTTGGGCCTGTTTGGTGACTTAAAATTCTCTCCTCTCCTTTCTGCCTGCCTCTCTTTCCTTCCTAATTTTGTAGTAAAGTATCACAGAGTGCTGCAGCTGGGAGGACTGTAGAGGTTGTTTGTTTCAGTCCCAAGATTTAGCATTTGGGGAAACTGGGGTTCAGAGAAGGGACTTAACTTACCCCAGTCAGCCAGCTTGTAGTAGATAGTTCTACTAGGGCTGGAATCCAGCACTGATGATTGCCACTCCAGCGTGCTTTCCACTGAAGACTTACTGGAATTTTTATGCTTTTAAAAAATATTTCAGAACCAACTAGAAACAGCTCCACCCCATGAGTTGAAGAATACGTTCCAACTGCTTCATGAGATATTGGTAAGTTGTAATGTTCTGACTCACTTGTGTTTAGTATTTATTAGTCAGCGTGTGTTTGTAAATGAAGCGCTGTGTGTCCTTGTGTTGTTTCTCCATTCGTTGAGTCTGCACTTTGTGAGTCCTTTTCAGATCAGTCATCTTTAGTGCCTTGCTGATTTAGAGTGAGCGGCAAGAACTCTACCCCAGAGGAGCTCACAGCTCAGTGAGGGGGCTGAACAGGTGCACAGCAGTGGCAGTGCAGAGAGCGGGGGCGTGAGCGTGGCCTGACCGTGGGTAGGGAGCTGTGCTGAGCACAAATACCGTCCTGTGTAAACCTCACAACAGCCGTCAGGTAAATTGCTGGCTCTACAGTTCATTCAAATCTAAGACGCCGTTGATTGTCTGTCTCCTACTAAAGCCCTGAAACTGAAGTGTAATCGCCTGTAGGATGCATCCCAATTTCAGAAATATGAAAAGCAGGAGGGAAATTTAGTTATAATTGGTGAAATACAGTCTTTCTAAAACCTGAAACTTAGAGAGATGGAATGATTTGCCCAAGGCCACCCTTTAATAAGTGACAGAGCCATGATCCGAGCCAAGCAGCTGGCTCTGGAGCCCCTGTCTTCCATCACACCCGTGGTGTGCTCGGTAAATTGTAAGGAAGTGATGTGGCTAGGAGGAGTGGGAACGGAGGAGGGCTTGGGGAAAGAAGCCCAAACCCGAGCGTGAAAGGCTTCAGGTACCTGAAAGGCATGCGGCCTTTTTCCTGCAGGCCAGCAGTTGCACCCTGGTGATCAAGTTCCACCTGTAAGCCTGTTGTATTTGCCCCAATTGGTTTTGTTTTGTTTTGTTTTTTAATTTCTTGATTCCAGTCTAATTTGAGAAATCAGGTAATGTGGCCGTTTTTGTCCCATCTGCTGAGCGCCGCAGTCGCCTAGAGCGATATCAGCATGCCCCCTCTGATGAGGCCAGTGGTCTCCAGTCCCCACTGTCATCACTACTCCTTACTGAGACCTCGCCCACGTAGCTCATTTCTTGGCATCGTAGACATTTAAATTTGCAACCTGTGCTGTCGGTGATGGGACACCGTGGAAGGGTTTTAAGCAGGAGAGTGATGTGACCTGATTTATGTCTCAGAAAGATTCCCCTGGCAGTTGTTTTGAAGGATGGACTAAAGAAGGAGGTGAGGTTGGAATTGGAAGACCATGTAGGAGTCTGTGGCAGTAATCTGAGTGTGGAATAACAAGGCATATACTGAGGAGAGACGGGCTAGATGGGGGCTAGTGACAGATCAAGAGGTGTTTCGGAAAGAGAATCAATAGAATTTGGTGGCTGGTTATGAGCTGATGAGAGACTAGCTGAGGGGCTCCTTAAAGAGAGGGAGGGACTGGGTTCCCTTTAGGTCCCTAAGACTTGATACAAGCCTCAGCGCAAGGTAGGCATTTAAGAAACACTTGAACAAGGAGACATCATGGACACCATTTATAAAAACCCCTCTTTCTGGTCCTTTGCCTCCTTTAGGTCCTAGTGCTTTTACAAACTTTGGGAGAGTTTGCTCCCCAGGAGTAGGGCCATGTGCTGTTCATCTGCACAACAGTAAACCATGTAGTTCACTGCGCTGTGCACAGTTCAGTGCCGGGCACGGAAATACCGTGCGAGTCAGACATGGACCCGGCCCTCTGTGGCGTAAACCTCCACAGCGACTTGTAGAGCCTGTGTTATAGCCAAACTCGGACACGTTTGTGGTAAACAGGTTAGACCGTAAGCCTCTTATCCTTGGGGTCATGAACTCCACGTCCTTGTGACCCGCAGAGAACTGTAGATGGAGTTGGTGAGAACACAGGAGATGAATGGATCTTCAAATGTTGCTTAATAGTTTTTCATCTTTAGTTTGAAATTTAAGATGTTGTTGAGATTTATGGCAATGACATGATATTTGTTTGTATTGGGTTTTGTTAAGTTAGAAACTGAATTAATCTCCTGAATTATTAAAAAAAGGCACAATGACGGTAATACAAGTTCCTTCTTTCATTGACCAGCCTTTGTTCCTTCCTCTCACAGGTCATTGAAGATCCCATACAAGTAGAGCGAGTCAAGTTTGTGTTTGAGACAGAAAATGGATTACTAGGCAAGTATGGCTGCCCTCATTAGGAAACGTCTGTAGGAAGGTGCGGATAGCCTATTGTTCTAGCCAGTCTCCTCCCTGCCAGGTCTGCCCCGCTGCCTGGCGGAGGTCAGTGAGGGATCCAGTACAAGTCTGCTTAGGGCCGTTGGGCTCCGTCATTCTGGTCAGAGGATCTTATCTCCCTGAACACTCTGCTACTCTTAGTAAGACGCAGCGTGGGGTCCTTTTACGGGGACAGGTACGGTTCAGAGGTGCTGTGACTTTTTTCGACAAGCTAACGGCCACGTTCTGATGCGGGAAATCTTTCATTCTACTCTGTAGCCATTGGGGAGGAAAAACCCAAAACCGCAGACTCAGGATGTTGTCAAGCTCATGAAATGTGATTGCTTTTTCACCTGTGGTATGAATGCACCCACATTTCTGCTGTCTACTCATAAAAGTTTTTTGGCAGAGTTTTGTTTTTCAGAAGGCGAAAGTGGATTTAGCCTTCTGGGTTAATGGGCTATTTTAGAAAAATGGGCTATTTTAATGGGCTATTTTTTAGAAAAAGTTTGGTTAAAAATAGTCTAATCAAGGGCCTACCCCGGTGGCCTAGTGGTTAGGTTCGCGTTCTCTGCTTCAGCGGCCTGGGGTTCATGGGTTCAGATGCTGGGCGCAGATCTACACACCGCTTTTGTGGCGGCGTCCCACATACAAAATAGAGGAAGATTGGGGGACCAGCATGGCGGCGCAGCGTTTAGTGGTTAAGTGCGCGTGCTCCGCTTCGGCGGCCCAGGGTTCGCAGGTTCGGATCCCGGATACGCACTGACGTGCCACTTGTCAAGCCATGCTGTGGCAGCGTCCCATGTAAAGTAGAGGAAGATGGGCTCGGATGTTAGCCCAGGGCCAATCTGCCTCAGCAAAAAGAGGAGGATTGGCATTGGATGTTAGCTCAGGGCTGATCTTCCTCACAGAAAAAAAAAAAATAGAGGAAGATTGGCATGGATGTTAGCTCAGCAACAATCTTCCTCAAGCAAAAAGAGGATTGGCAACAGATGTTAGCTCAGGGCCAATCTTCCTCACCCAAAAAAAAAAAGTAGTCTTATCGAACTCACACCATCCACCTGTATTTCCAGTTAATCTGAGTTATTTTAGATTTTGCTATGTATTAAGAGAAGATTTAGGACCTCATTTTATTGCAGAAAAGAGATTTAAGCTAAGTGGTTCTGTGACTACAACATTCTCTGCCGCCATTTTGGAACAGTGTGCTGTGTACAGAGTGGCGCCCTGCTCTTACAGACCGTACACTCCTCAAGAGCAGGAACCAAGTCTGTTTATCTTTAAATCCCCAAACACAGAGCAGCGTCTATTTGTTGAACTGAACTAAAACCATAAATTTCCATTTATCAAATTAAACTGTCATCACTACTCTTCTGTCAGTAGCGTAGTGGATGGAAAGGTTTGGAGGGCTCTAGTGAATAATCAGCCAGTGTAAATTTTAGTTCCTTTCAGTTCAGAAATCAAACTTGCAAACAACCACGTATGTTTCTTGAATATTATTTTAAAGTAGTGTTTCTACCTATTAGAATTTGGGGAATCCTGTTGAGTCAGCACCACCATGCTTTTAGTTAAGTTCCCTGTCTGCTTGTCAATACAGTTGGTTGTAAGTTTTTGGAACAGGAGAGCTGTTACTACTCAGACCCACTCTCAGTTTAGTGCTCTACTGTTCAGTGTCCTCTTCTCTTCCTGCAGCTCTCATGCACCACAGTAATCACGTGGACAGCAGTCGCTGCTACCAGTGTGTCAAGTTTCTTGTAACTCTTGCTCAAAAGTAAGTATTGACTCAATGCAGGGAGGAAATGGTTTTAGTTACAAGTCAAATAAAACCAGAAAAAAATCTGCCTTATTTTAGTACCTAGAGACTCTGACTCTATCAGGGCATGCTTGCTTAGACAGTACAGAAGCCTGTTCAGATGATTGCAAAGAGATGTGGAGGGAGTAATAGATCTCACAGAATCTAAGAAAAGAAAAGCCAAACCACCAGGCCTTATGCAGGAAGGGCAGGAATCAAGGCAGATTTAGAGACCTTCACTAGTTAGAAACCTTAATTTAGAAACCTCAAGGTTTAAGAGTACATGGACCTTCACTCGACATCTCTTTCATTAATGTCACTTCACTGCCAGCTCTTTCAGCTTCTAGGTCCCCACTTTCAAAATAGTCTCTCAAAGTCTCTCAAAGAGACAAAATCATGTCGCAGCTTCTTACACTGAGGAACCCAGGCACTGCTAAATGCTTTGCCTGTATTCATTCTCACTGAATCCTTGCAACAACTTTGTGAGGTTAGGTCCTGTCGGTAGCCCACGTCACAGGTGATTTAGGTGGCGTGCCTGTAGTCAGAGCTGCAACTTGAGCGCAGGCTGATTGACTGTAAGGCAAAAGTTCTTTTCTCCTTTTATTTAGTTGTGCTAAAATATACATAACATAAAATTTACCGTTTTAACCATTTTTAGGTGTACAATTCAGTGGCATTAAATACATTCACATTGTTGTGCAACCATCACCACCATCCATCTCCAGAACTTTTTTCATCTTGCAAAACTGAAACTCTGTCTCCATTAAACAATACCTCCCCATCCCTCCTCCCTCTTGCCCCTGACTACCACCATTCTACTTTCTGTCTCTATGAATTGGACTATTCTAGGGATCTCGTATAAGTGGAATCCTACAGTATTTGTCTTTTTGTGACTGGCTCATTTCACTTAGCATAATGTCCTCAAGGTTTATCCATGTTGTAGCATGTGTCAAAGTTTCCTTCCTTTTGTAAGGCTGAATAATATTCCGCTGTATTTATATTCCACATTTTGTTCATCCATCATCTGTCAGTAGACACTTGGAAAGCACAGGTTCTCAGTGTTAGAAGGAACCTTAGTGGTTTGCTACTTCAGCTCCCCTGTTTAGCACATGGGCAAAAGATCAGAGGGACTGCGTGATGACCCAAGGTTGTGAGCAGACAGCACTGCCGTCACTGAGTCTTGCCCCAAACCTTCTTTATAGCTTAATTTATTTAGCTCCAGATTTTTGCTGATTCTTAGGCGTGGGTATTGCCATCCTTGGACTTGTACCAAAATAAGAATGAGAAATCTGTTAGGCTTAATCTGCTGCATTTGAGTGTCCTACACAGATATAAATGAGAGAGCCCCACTGAAATGGTGCCTGCACATGCGTTTTCCAGATGACGTGGCCTTGTGGACACAGTTGACTATCATCCTGCCACCCTTGTGGGTCCACTAGTTAGGCTTGCTCTTAGCAGTATGTCTTCGTAAGTGCTTGCCTAAGAGCGGCATTTCCATGGAGCGTTGGGGCCATGTAGTCTGATGCTGGCAGACACAGTCCAGATACCAGTGACTTTATATGTACTTCCGTGTCCTTCACACGTCGGTTTTATACACACGTTAATGGCAATATCACCATCAGTACTATCTTCAGATACGAAGGACAGCTTTCTAGATGGGCAAGTAAAACTGGAGGGGCAGGGGGTGAAGGGGCCTCCAGGACCACACTTTCAAATTGTGTTTCCTATAATATCATTCTTTCTTATTCACATCACAAAAATTAAAGACAAGTTTGATTCTATCAAGAAGTCATTTATTAAATGTACAATTTATTATGCATTTTTTTGCTTTCTTTTATTTTTCATTTTGCAACTTTGAATTTTACTAGAACTGAGTAGATGAGTTAGGTGAGAGACTTGTCACAACATATTTACCTTTTACTGCCTTTTGAAGTTTAAACAGGTGAACATATCCAAACCAAAAAAAAACGTAAAAATTTAATAAAAGGACAACTGAACTTTAATGAACGTAGCATTAGTGTTTCAAAACAAAAAGCTACTGTAGATTAAACAGGTATATTTGCAAAGAAAGCCTTCGGCTAATAAAACTCTCCTCCAATCACCAGGTGTCCTGCTGCTAAAGAATACTTCAAGGAGAACTCCCACCACTGGAGCTGGGCTGTGCAGTGGCTGCAGAAGAAAGTAATCGCATCTTGAACTTTTCTAGCTATAACTTAGGAGTCAGTAACAGCACATCTTGTCAGGAAACATCTCTTAAACTTAATTTTGAGACTGACCTCAGAGTATTTTCAGACTTCAAACCTTTTTTATTACAGTTGATACCTATGTTTATGCATTAAATTTGTGTCTTAATACATGTGTCTTAACTTTATAGGTGAAAAAGTAGGTATTATATAAGAATAGTATTTACTATTACTGAGATCCTGAGGGTGGAAGTAAAATCCTCCAAGAGAGAACCTTAGGCACCACTTCAGATGCTTTTTATACTCTGATATCTAATGTTAGAGATTGTGGACTCACGTGTGCCTGTCTGTCATCTCTGATGGCACTTTTGACCTCTCATCTCAGATGTCAGAGCATTACTGGACACCGCAGAGTAATGTCTCTAACGAAACATCAACTGGAAAAACCTTTCAGCGGACGATCTCAGCTCAGGTGAGGGCTGTCTTTTGGTTTTGTGTGGCTTGAAATCCCTTAGGTGGGTTTTTTAGTGTGTTTCTCAGAAACTGCAGCCTCAGAGAAGAAAGAGATAGGTTGAAAATGAGAAAGAGTAGAAGAAACGATTGAATTTCTATGACAAGATAGCAGATTGGTGTACAGTTATGCAGATGATTTGCCTAGAAGAAAAGCAGTGCAGGTTGCTCAGTCGGGTCCCAGCATCCCGCAGAGGCTGACGGGTGCTCCGGCGGCTGCCACGGAGGCACCACCCTCAAGGTTCCCGGCGCCTCCAAAGGTCCAGTGAAGGGTGGTCTTCCTTGGTGGTTGCTGCTGCCACTGCACACCCCCTAACGTTTTCTTCTTGTGTTGCATCTCCCTCAGGACACGCTAGCATATGCCACAGCCTTGCTGAATGAGAAAGAGCAGTCAGGAAGCAGTAACGGGTCGGAGAGCAGCCCCGCAAATGAGAACGGAGAGAGGCACCTACAGCAGGTACCCCTGTACCCGTGTCCGCGTGTGAAGGGCAGGCCTGCTCTGAGGTTTTCCAAAAAGAATTTCCACAATCCAGAAAAAAAGAGATAACAGCTCTAGCCTCTGAATATCTCAGTTGCAGACACACTAACAATGCACTTACGAAGTAGAACAGTGTGAGTTAACAGTAGGATGAGTGCAAGGCGTTGAGGTGTCCACAGCTGGCTGTCGTAATCCACTTGGAGATGAAGCCAGGCCACAGGTGTCCCCATGCCAGCCTGTTGGCTTCATTTTCCCAGGTTACGAAACACCCCACCTTTGCTTTCCCCAGCCTTCCTGGAAACCTGGGCCCTGAAAGGAAGGCTTCGTGCTATTGAAACATACCTACTTGTCAGGGAGTTAAAGAATATTTTAAGCTTATTTAAAAAAAAAAAAAAATAAGGAACATTTTCTGTACTGATCACAATAATAGAAAAAGGAATTAGATATTTATTGAACATCTAATATGTGCAAAATAACAAAGCAGGTGTAAATGTGGTGTGTGCATTGTATCTTCCCTGTGGCCTGTGACCTTCCATGGGGCAGGCCCTGCAGCTCCATGGTACTCGGCACAGAGGCCTCATTAAATGCTCTCAGATCCTCATAACAACCTCGTGAGGCCACTATTACCCTGATTCTACAGGAGGGAAACTGAGGCTCAGCATAGTGGTGTGACTTAACCCAAAATCCCTCTCAGCAGTCTGCCTCGTCACCTGCTGTATTTGCAGAGAAAATAAAAGCTGTGGGACCAGGGCTCCAGCGGCTGCTGCAGCGTCTGCATCTCTCCTGCCCCCTCCCGGGCCTGCAGCTCCCCACACCACCCCATCTCGTCAGAAACCCGACATTCTGTCCTTCTCTCTCTCCCTCCCCTCCCCTCCCCCTCGCGTTGGCATCTTGACCCTCTCCCTCCCTGCAGACCCTTCCAGCAGTGTGTCACACCCTCAGTTCCCTCCCCTCCTTTAAAAACAACCTCTCTGCTTTGCTCTTTGCCCCGCCCTCGCCCTCTCTCCTCTTCACAGCCAGTCTTCTCCAAGGAATTGACGGCACTTGACTGTCTCCGCATTCTTCTCTCTCTCTCTTCAGCCTCCTCCAGCCTGGTTCCCTCCCTCCTCTCCAGCAGTTGGGTAACAAGGACCCACATTTTCCATGCTCTCAGTCGACCACTCAGCAGCTCCTGACACTACTGGCCACTCCCCCCCCTTGAAACACCCTCCCCGGGGGCTTCTGTGATGCCTCTCTCAACCCCTCTGGCTGTTCTTTCTCAGGCCCCTTTCCAGTTCAGCCTCTTCTGGGCCACCAGTAAGTGTTCCTCAACTCTCTGCTGTGTCCTCTTGCCCCTCGCTCACACCATGGCCTTGACGCTTCTAAGTACCAGACATGAGCCTCCAGCCCCTTCTTCCTGATGTCTCCACTTGATATGTCTCAAACTCAGCGCGCCCAGCTCCTCCTCACCAGCCCCCGAAGCTGGTCCTCCCTTGGTGTTCTTCACCTCGTGAATAGCACCCCCATGTACCAGGGTGTCAAGCCAGACACCTGGTGTCATCCTGTGTCATCAGTCTTCTCAGATTGACATTTTGAACATCTCTCATCTGTCTGCTCCGTCGTCATAAGCACCTTAGTCTCCTGGATCTCTGTAAGAGTCTCCTGCCTCCCCTCTTGCTTCTCTTTAGTTCATCTGCCTGAACCTTTCACTGGCTTTCCATTGCTCTTAGGATAAAGGCCAGAATCCTCAACACAGTCCTGCTTGATTTGGCCCCTGCGTGCCTCTCGCCTCTCATTTTCTGAGTTCTAGAAACTGCAGCCTTCTTTTAGTTTATCAGATATACTGTGTTCTTCCACCACAGGCTCCTCCCGCTCACCCCGTCTGACTCCCTGACAGCTAACACGTCACTCCTCAGACTCCCCGCTTCCCCGCCCCCCCCCCGCCTCCGCCGGCCCACCAGAGCAGGCCCAGGCACATGGCAGGCGCTCAGAACCATTCACTAGTGTACAGCCCAAAGGCCACACAGCAGGTGACAGGCAGAGCTCAGAGCCAGGATGACCCCGCACCGTCTGTGGCCACCTGGCACCTAGCACCTGCCTCCACCTCCACCATGTTGCCGTGCTCGCCCAGAGTGCTCCTGAGAGCTGCCTGCGCTGTTGCGTGGTGGCATGGTGACTTCAGGCAAGTCACTGGCTTGTTTCAATGATTAAATGAGAACGTAGAAATGAAAGTTTTGCAGCAGGAATTGTCAAATATAAGGTGTTATAGTTATGTTTTATTACCCTTTGATAGACATTAAATTTGTCATAAAGTTATCAAATGAGGACGTGTTTAAACTGCAGAACACAAATAAGTCAGTGGGTACAGAACACCTTCTTTTTCTAACTTGACTATGTCTGAATTTAACTTCCTTGTCTTTCTCAAAGGGTTCAGAATCACCCATGATGATTGGCGAGTTAAGAAGTGACCTTGACGATGTGGATCCCTAGAGGAACATGCCCAGCACATGATGAGGGGTCAGATCACAGCTCCGGGAGGCTCAGCACCTTTGTGAAATCAGAATCTCCTCCTTGAACCCTGTAGACAAGCCGGGAGGGTGGACTGGAGAGCCTGCCGTGACTCTGGAGGAGCGGTGTTTCTAAGGAAAGTGCCCCTCGGCCGCTGGAGAAGGTTGGGGAGCTGTTTGCCAGGGAGAGACTCCGGCCTGTGGATTAGCTGTCCTGGGACACAGTCCAGCTGGGGAGTAACATTCTTGTGGAGATTTTAGGAAGTGAAGCCGGTGGCAGACTGTTTGTTACATGAACATGCAGAAGTGAGTGAGGGCAAAGCTGTTGCTTTCTCTGTGATGCTACAGAGGAAATTCCTTTCGTTTTTATATTTAAAAAAAAAAAAAGCAAGCTGCCTATAGATGTGTGGGGGCAAATTTTTAATCTTGCAATAGCATTGGATAGGACTATCCCATTTAAAGTGATGTAAAGACGTGTGATAAAATTCCTTTACGTGGTACAATAGTAGTTGAGGAAGTCAGCTCACACAGACCTTTGTATTTAATATGTCTCCCTGTTTCTGTAGAACTTCAGATGGGTCTGGATGAGAGCCCTGGGCGTAAACTTGGACCTTGATGATATGTTACCAGGATCAAAAATTGGGAAATTATTAAGCTCTTTAAGGTATTTTTCTGATATAATTGAGACTGAAAAGAGCAATAAAAAAAAACTCTGTGCCCTCCAGAAGTACAGGGGCCTCCTTTGACATCAGTCACTGAGGAGGTTATGAGTTGTTTCCCAAGACAAATTTTAAAAACAGCAAAATAAAAAGCACTTTATAATTTGAGTTTGACTCCATAAAATCATCTTTTTAACGTGTGGAGACATATTGAATACACTGTAGTCTTAAATCATGTGATCTGCAATCATTTGCTTTTGCTTAAAACGTAGTTACTGAAGCCCTTGGGACTGGTTGTCTGTGAAGGTGGGTATGTGAGTTGGAGACGCTGCTTTGTGAGTTCCTAGTAACTTTAATGCAGGGAAGGAATTCGAGACTTTGTTTCTCCTCAACATGACTAATTAACACTGAAAAGACAAGACTGAGATTTATTTTCCCATAAATAACTAGAAAGCAATTGAACAACCATCCCCGTAGCTGTATGTCCCAAGTAGAACACCGTTCACTGACTTCAGGTGCGAGTCCAGCTCCTCTTTCTGTGGCAGGGGGAGGGGATATGCCAACGTATTTCATATATTTTGTACATTTTGTATTTTGAGTTGCTACCCACAGTTTCAGCCTTGTTTTGTCTTTAGTTAGGTGTTCTGCCTTATTTTCAATTCACCATGCACAGAACCAGGGGAGCCTTGGGAAGTGCCGGGTTGCCACTGTCGGCTGGAATTGCCAGGTCACAGCGGTGCGGCCGGCCCCATTGGCATTTTTGGTGGCTCTAAGGTTGTGCAGCATGTGACAGGACACCAGCCTCTTGTTGCTGTGCATTTCAGTCGCCCCGTCATTTCACTGTTGAACTGTTGAAGTTTCCGCACGGCAGGCTTCAGTTTGTAATGGTCTAACTTACCGCAGGCGAGCGAGGGCTTTGTCCAATACGCCAAGGAGGTGCGGGGGCCAGCATTTCAGAGCAGCACTGCGGCCTCAGAGAAATGGTCAGAGGCAGCTGGCAAATTTTATATGGTTCTGATGTTCTTGCAATTTTGAATGTGATGTTTTAAAATGCATTTTGAGTCCATGAATACTCCGTGTCATACTGTTTTCCCCACCCCACGCTCACCCTTCTCTCCACCCCCACCCTCACAGAACGGTTGTGTGGACTTGACATTGAAACGCTGGCGATGATACGTGTTGGGATATCATCGCTAGTGAGTGCACTCTCAGGAGCCTAATTCAGGAGTGAAGTCGCCACTTCTAGTCCCCTTATTTCCTATGGAAACAACGCCTTCCACGCCCCCAGCACCTGCGGTCCTCACCGTAAGCCTCATTCGATTGCCCGTCGCTCTTGTGTGTCACATGCTCTGGTTAATTGTGCCGACGTTCTCGCTGCAATGAACATCACTTTCCCTTTGCCAGTAAGCACTTGATTTCCAACGGCCGCAGTCTACGCACCTGCTGATGACTTTTTTTAAAGTAGTACAACAAAGTGACAATTATGACAGGCCTACCTTGGAAGAGTTGTCATTTTTACTGCCAATTTTTTGGATGAAGATGTTTTTATAAATCTTTCAAAGTGGTCTGCAAGTCACGTAGGCATTGCACGACTAACTCAGTGCTGTGTGTTCTCGAGAAGCTCTGTCGCGAGGCCCTCCCGAGGACGGCCAAGTGCCCGGAGAGGCGTTCTGGGAAAGAAGCACACGAGCCTCCCGACAGGCATCCTCACCTTGTCACTGCAGCTAGACAAACGGTAGGACCAGAGCAGCATGCCGCCCCGCCCGCCCGCCCGCCCTGCCAGCAGTGAGGGGTGTGCAGTTGCCTTGTGAGCTGGGAACGAGCAGACTGGAATTGTCCTCTGCTACCTCTTGTGTACAAAATCTTGTTTATAAAATTTCAAAAGGAAATAGATAAACTAGGGAACTATCTTAATTCTAAATGTGGTTCATGAGTGGCAGAGTTCTTAGCTTCTAAGAGTATAAAATAAATTTTTCAAAAATGTGGAGTTGGCGTCTCACCGACATTTTTCTGCATATAGCAAAAAGCAGCCGTGGGGGTGGGGGCGCCCTGGGCCGCGGCCTGATGCGAGATGGCGCTGTGGCTCCAGTCTGTGCTGCACACCGGCGGTGTGAACAAGCTCCACTCTCGGCGGCCTTGTGCTGTTCTTCCCTCTGGATGAGCTGACCGTTTTAGGATTCATTTGCAAAGCTTGGAAGACAATGCCAAATTCAGCTTGATGGCCTACAGATGTCTCCCCCGAGCTTTCAGGTCTCCCAGGTGGTCCCCAGCATAAATCGTGTCCCTGGTCAAGCTGGGCTTCTTGCTGGACCCCACGGGTCTCAGTCTCACCCCTGATGTCCTGCGTTTGTACACATGGGTCCCCTTTCCTGGGAGGTTTGCTGGTCTAGATCTTCCTCTTCCCGTGGCCCATGCCCATTGCCCCTGTGCAAGGTGACCACCTGTCAGTGTCTGCAGGAACCAAGTTGTCCCCTTCTCCAAGTCACAGCACTGCCAGGTGTGGGGATCTAACAGACTGACACTTGACTGCGCCATCTTGGGGGGGTGGGCCGTCTAGCATCGCTCGGCAGGTGAGGTGTGGTAGGCACAGGTACGTACACAGTCTTTTCTGGCATTTGGACATTAGCATCTGGCAGCTCTTGAACGCTTTCCATGACACTCAATTGTCAGAAAATAGAGTTGGGGAGGATTCTTGCCTTTGCAGTCAGATTCCCTTATCATTTATGAAATGGGCTGTTTAAAGAGAGGTCTTGCTAAAGACAGCTCTGCTCGCCAATCTCAGGGTGGGGCTGGGGGGGGCCGGCAGTGAATGCGATCGTTGTACTTTGCAAACGGGAAAGTTCTGAGCCTGTTCTTAATTTCAGATGATGAGAAATGATTATGGACATAGCACTGACCAATTACAGAAGCCTCGGGTACTCGTACAACCTTATTCCCTAAATGTTGACTCTGGGCCAGTACTGGGGAGAGGAGGACGAAAAGGACACAGGGCCCCTGACCTCAGGGGTGGACGTGGACGGCAGCATCTAGAACGCAGTAGGCACAGGGTACCAAGGAGGGGCCTCTGCCTGCCCGGGCACCTGGGAAGCCGTGGGGAGACACTGACCTGTCCTAGGACAGGCATTAGTCCTTCACAAGTGCTTTGTCTGCTCGACATTTGAGCGCTGGGATAAGCAAAGCATCATGCTGGACAAAGTCAGGCAAGAGTCACAACAGTTGTTTGTATTTTAAAAAGTCACCATGTAATAAAAACGCTACAAAACCCAGAATAAATATCTTCAAGTTACAAAAGCAAAACAGATCTAGAAAAGCTCCTTGCTAGAAAAAGGCAACAGAGAGAGCTGTTTACAAACACAGACAAAAAGATAAATGCATGCTTGTTTGCTTGCTTGGTCGGGGGGAGCTCAAGGAGGGAGAGTTGTCCCCCGCTCTTCGGACAGCCTCTGCACCTGGGTCACAGTGACTCAGCCAGTGCCGTTCGCGCCGTGCTCTGCCCTCACTCACGTGCTATCTCAGGTCTGTGCCCTTTCTGAGCCTCAGTGTTACCTATATAGACAGGCTGCCCGACCCGGTGCAGTAAAGAGAGGCTTGGCTTCAGAGCCAACTCTGGGTTCATATCCTGGCACCACCTCACTTTCCCGTGTGAGTTTGGCAGGCACTCCCCATCTCTGGTTCCCAGTTTCTTCCTCCCTAAAGTGAGGATGACAATATGTACCGTGCAGGGTGGGCAAGAGGATGGGGTGCGAAATGCTGAATGGACCGACTGTGGGGCCCTCCACTGCAGACTGAAATCAGCCTTGGGGTGATGTCTCCCTGCCGGGTGGATAGCAAAGCCTGGACCAGAGCAGGGTGAGGGCAGGTGGGAGAAACAAAGGCGCAGCCCCTGATCACTTGGGACCTGTCTCTAGCCTCTGGCTGGATCTCATGCCGCTGCTGGGGCCTCAGGGGTGGGGACAGAGCTAGGAATTTTATCAACAAAAGCTGTCTTCCCGGAGGTGAGTCCCAACACAGGACTGGGAGGCCCGTGGAGACTGATGGAGGTCTCTCTAGAGAAAGAGCAAGGACTTGTACCGAGGTCTCTTGGCAGCTGACCAGGGGCTCATTCTACCCATGGGTAGAAGAGGCCCTGCCCTTGTCCCGGGGCTGCTCTGAAACCCCGTGAGAATGCGGGTGGAGAAGCACTCTGGACATTCTGAATGCTGGCCGGATCTGGGGGAGAATCCCTGTCAGTGTCCATCCGCCCTGTGCCCCGGAGGCATGGAAAACTGTCTCCACTAATCATGGAGACCACAGGGGCCTCCCCAAAGCGGGCATTAGGGTGAGGGGCTGTCTCCACCCTTCACACTCACTTCCCCTGCCTGATATTTGGCCCCTGCCAACCCTCCAGGGCCCCCTCGCCCACCCCTGGGAGGACTGCCGCCTCCTGGTGGAGGCTGAGGACTGCCTGCCTGACGCGTGGTGGGAGCTCAGTAAAAGGCCATTCTGCCCACGGGCTGGCGTCGCCGGAGCAGCTGGCAGGAAGCTGGGCACGGCCTGACCCACGATAACAGCTGAGTGCCAGGCCCAGCCCTGCAGTGAGGGGGGCTGCCCAGCACCCGCAGCCCTGCTACACTCAGCCTCCCCCCAGCTCAGGTCTGGGGAGGGCGTGGTCCAGGCTGAGGGAACAGGCTCTCCCAGGCAGGGCGGCCTCCACCCCGAGTGCCAGCGCCAGAGCTCCAGGAAGGCAGAGGTGTCCTCTGTCCCCTGGGGCCCGGGCTGAGGAGGGGAAAGGAGGAGCCATTTCAAAGCTCAGCCCAGGCCTGGGACCACAGCCCCGGGGCCCGGACCCCGTCCCCAGGCTGCGTCCGGGGAGCTGTCATTGGAACTCCTGGGAGGCCTGCTCCCCGGAGGGCCCGCTCCTGCAGCAGATGGCAGTGGCCGCCACGGCCTCCTCCCTGGTCCTGCCTCCGGCACTGGCGTCCTGGCTCCTCACCACGCACGTGTCATCCACCGCGTAGGCCCCCAGGGTGCGGAGGGCCCCAGGGAGGGCCCCACAGCCGGTCAGGGTCCAGCCCTCCTCACAGGCCACGGCGACCTGCCAGGGCCCAGGGACAAGAAGAAAGCACACGTATGGCACGGGGCACCACGACCCAAGCCTCGAGGGCCCAGCGATGTCCACCTCGCCTGTACCGGACTCCTCTTCCCCCAACCCCTCCGCCCCCACAGCCTCCCGCTCCGGGCAGTGCAACGCAGTCTGTCCAGGAGCTCTGCAAACACCTGGGCATCACCGTCCCCTCCCCCACCCACGTCCAGTCCGTCAGACCTGTGGGCTCGTCCTCCAGCTTCCAGGAGCCCCCCACTGCCCCCTGGGCTGGGCCCCCACCGCCTGGGCCGGGACAGTCACCGCAGCTGCCCTTTGGTCTCCCTGCTTCTGCCCGTGCCCCCTGCAGCCTCCTCTCAGCTCAGTGTCGAGAATGAGCCTGATCAAAGCCAAGTCAGATCACGGCCCCCCGGGCTCAGAACCCTGCGTGGCTCCCACTCACTCGAGCAAAACCCAAAGTCCCCACCGTGGTCCTCAGGCCCCACCTGATCTGGCCCTGTCCCCTCTCTGGGTCCCCCGCCCATTTGGTTCCCACCTCACTGGCCTCCTGTCTGCTCCCGGTGCCTGCAGGCACGCCCCCACCTCAGGGTCTTTGCCCTGGCTGTTCCCCCTGCCTGGAACACTTCCCTGGGATGTCCTCCACCTTCTCAGGGAGGCTCCTCCTGAGCACCTGCCACTCCCTCCCCTGCTCTGTTTTTTTCTGCTGCATCTTCTAAGTTCTCTGTAACATTGTGTGTCTGTGTACTGTCCTTCTCCCCACGCCAGTGGGCGCTCCAGGAGAGAAGGGCCTGTTGGGTTTGTGTCCCCGATGCCTGCGACGGGGCCGGAAGGCGGCAGCCCTCCACACGCGCTGCGGAAGTGCACCCGAGACATCCTCACCCTCCAGAAACGCACCACCCGAGACCACAACCGCCAGTCTCAGGCCTCTCAAACCCTCTCCTGAGTTCACTGACGAGCGCCCCCAGGGCCTCCTGTTAGGGGCTCCCTGTGGCTTTTCAAAGGAGACTCACGGGGCAGCAGCTGACGGGTCTGCCCTCGAGCCCAGGCCTGTGTGCGCCGTGCCCTCTCCCGTGCCCTCTCCCGCCTTGTCGGCCACGCCAGCTGCTCCTCTGCCGTCGGCACTCAGCCCAGGCATCCCCTCCTCTGGCTCAGGACTGTCATCTCTGTGTCCCCAGAGTCCAGTGGGGCCCTGGCCCCGAGCAGCCTCCCAGCACATGTGTTAATGGGTTAATCAACAAACGCGTGTGTGCTTTGCTTTATGTGATATCTGCATATTCTCCGCATGGGGGAGCAGGGCGCCCAGAGAGCGCCTCACTAACCTGGACAAGAGCACGCACAGGCCCAGACACACGCGTGCTGTCCACGCAGCTGTGAAAGCTGCCGACGGCATCCGCCCCCCAGACCACCCCCAGACGCGTGAGGCTGTGGTGGTGACACAAACGCTGATGTGGAAAAGCTGCACAGGACAGACACAGGCCACCCCGTCCCGCCCCCACGCCCCTCTTCACCTGCTCTGCAGGGCCTGGGGTTCCGTGCTCCCTGACTTGGCACTCCAGCCCCGGGGCGCGGCAGCAGGACGCGTGGACACTTGCCTCCTTGCGGCCCACACACTGGTCGGGCTGACCTCGGGGCCTTGGCACAGGCCGCCTGGAGATGCCTAGGTTCTCCGCCTCCCAGTGGGAGCTGCAGCCTGGGGTAGGGGAGGGCCAGCTCAGATGCTGGAATGCTGGGACACCACCCTCTGCCTCTCCTCCCACCCACATCAGACTCCATCCCTTTAGGGTCTGAGCCAGTGCTGGGAATCCCAAAACAAGTCAAGGGAGGAGAGAGATGCTGGCCCGAGTGACAGGACTCCTGGGTTCTCAACTCTGCTGCTGACCTGCTGTGTGACCTTGGGAAAGCCACTCAACCTCTCTGAGCCTTAGTTTCTCAAGGAAAACATCGTCTCCTCTCCACCCAAAGATGCGCAGCACTGAAAGGGGCTCCAAGGGCTGAGATACTAGACAAGGAGATGGACTCCCCCAGACCCCTCCCCACCCAGCCACCCAGGCAGAAGTTCAGGGGTGAGCTTGAAGTCTCTCTGGGGCACTCGGGGCCTCCCTCCATGGGCTTGTGAGTCAGGCACCCTGGCTACGAGACCTCGGGGAGTGGTTCCTCAGCTACACCAAGCCTCAGTTTCCCTATATGTAAAACAGAAAGAGCACGTGTGCACAGGGAGGCTGTGAAGATGGAACGGCCACGTGCACAGGAAGCCCAGCACAGCGCCAGGCACAGGGCACGCCTGCGGACGTGCTGGGGTCACGGTTCCTCGCGTCCCCCGTGTCCTGACCGTGTGGCCTGGGGAAGTCCCTCAGCGTGCCTGGGGTGCGGTGCCCTTCGCTGTAAGATGGGCCTCTTCTGGGAGGGCCGCGTAGGCAGTGAGGTGTGCGCCCCTGGACTGCAGATCGGCACGTGCCCTGGAGCTTCTCTGCCGGGCGCTCCCAAAAGGGAGAGCGATGGGAACACGTGGACTGCCCGCGAGCCAGGCCCCAGTGTGGAGCATGGCCACGGCATGTGGCCCTGTGTCGTCCCTGGACAAGGGCACCAGCCACCTGACTGGGCTCGTCTTTCTGCTGCAAATCCATCCTGCATGCCTCACCGTCTGCTCTTCCCAGAGCCAGGTCCTAACTCATCACCCTCCTGCTCCTAAACCTTCAGTGGCTCCCCAG